>NC_090932.1:387099047-387750260 GCF_040938575.1 Ambystoma mexicanum
TCAACTGAACATTTCTATAAGGTTTCTTTTATCAATGGCCCAGATCACTGAGCGCCCATGCTCCAAACACTGTTTCAAGGTATATTGAATGAGAAATCCTTTCCAGAATCATGGTAGACTGCCAAGTGGAAAAGGGAGTGACCCTCATTACATGGCCTGGGTAGATGTGTCTCAAGCTTTCAACATGGTGGAAAGGGAGATGTTGTGGCAGGAATTGTTGTAATGGGCATACCCAGAGGTCTATTAGACATAATAGTTCAGTTACATGCCAGCTCCACTGCAAGAGTGAGATTGAGCCATAAGGGCTAAGTGACCAACCGTATTATGACTGCCCATGGCCTAAGATGTGTTTATTCAACCTCTACTATGCTAATTTGGGGGATTTTCTAGGTAAAACCGGATTGGTTGTTCCAAAGATACAGGGTAAGACCTGCCCATGGGTTGAATATGCAGAGGATGTCATATTTCTGGATAGGACGCATGTGGGGCTCCAGAATCTCCTGACACAATTCAAGATTTATGTGGCATTACATAGGCTAGCAATTAACGCCTCTAAATCCCAAGTCATATGTTTCAATGGTAGGTAGAAAAAGCAGATAAACTTTACTTGGAGATTAGGCCGAACAGGGTTAAACTTTTTTCAATCCACAAAATACCTGGGTATAACACTAGTAAGGCCTATAGATTTAAATATCAGATGTGGAGTGTTATGGGATAGACGCATTCAATTTGCAACACAAAGGAAACACCTAAAGAACACATTCTGACGATTCAGCCTTTGTCCTTTGGTGACATTCTATAAAAGTAAAGCAGTACCAGCTCTCCTATACGGACTGGAAACAGGGGTAGAAAATGAAAGACTCGAACTGAACAAATTAGAAGGGCTAATATGGAAAAGAGCACTAGGTCTCCTGAACTGTGTTCCAACAGCCATCTTATGCTTGGTATTGGGCTTGAGCTCTCTCAGGAGCGTAGTACATATAAAAAACTGATGCTATGTAGGAAGCTACTAACCAGTGATATGAATTCACTATATGCATTCGTGGGGACAAACATTGCACTAGCAACAGTGGGGCGGATTGCTCCATTTAGGGATGATTGCATGAATATCATGGCACAATATTGGATTAGTATAGATGCCCTCAGATAATCCCACTGAAGTAAAAGCTCAAATGTTTGAGGTAGATTGGATCCAAACCAGTGACGCGAGAACAGCATACTCATCGTATGCAAACATATACCTAGAGTCAAAGAAATGGAAAAGTATACTAAAGTACCTCAAACTATGCCCAGATAGCCAAATAAGAGACCTCATTATGAGAATGAGGTTTCATCTGTTACCGACAAAATACATATTTTGCAGGAGAGGCTAAACTGAAAGTTCTGATAGCCAATATTGTGGGAGGGAAGTGGAGTCAATAAAACATTTGGTGATCACATATACGGAGCTCTAAGAATTGTGAATAGAGGTCTTTGGCAACTGTGTAGACCGACTGGCTTCACTAAACGAAGAACCATTCTGGTATTATGTTTTGGCAGGACTGTGACTCCACTTTTGATTAGAACTGGTACATTTCTGAACAATTTGAATTTATGTCCTTGACACTAAGAATTTTAAATTATTTTAAAACTAACAATATCATGAATTGAAGAATGTCCAGCATGTATTATATAAAAATTATGCATTTATGTTTTTTATGTTTTGATACTACTGTATAAGGTTTAAAAAAGCCATGTACAAATACAAATAAAAAATAAAAAATAAAAAATAAATTATAAAAAGAGCTGGCTGCCTCGGCTGGACCCAATCTTTTGCGTAAACAATAAAACCATTTAGACACGTAACAGTGACCATATATTTGTTGCCATGTGAAAAATGAGTCAACGGACCAATAAAGTTGATTGGAAGATCTGACACTGGTAAGGTAATACCTTTATTTTGCAGTGGAGCCCGCAGTTCGGTTGGAACTGAATACACAATAGACATTCCTTTAAATAAACATTTAAGTCTTGTTACATGTGGGGACAGTAAGCAACCTCACATAGGATTTCCATTGATTTTTGAATACCCTGAAGACCAGCTGTTACTACGTCATGGGTGTGGTTTAACATTATGCTTCAGAATGAGGTAGGTACCAACCACTGATGATAACCAGAATGGGCCATCGTAACCAAAAGTCCATCTTGAATCTTGAACATCTTTTCCAAACTCATCAAAATTCAAAGATCCTCCTTCCCCTTCAAGTCTAGTTCAGATAAGGGAATGTTTTCTGGATCCTCTAGATGTTGATAGAATTGTCCTATAATTGGATTTTCTTTTTGTACAGTAATTCAATCTTAGTCTATATCATCTCTACTCCACTGCAGAAACGAAGGCTCATTTCCAGTGTGGGTTTATGACTGAGTCACTACTGCTATTTATATTTCTCCAAGGAGATCTTCCTTATCAATGTACTCATCCTGGATTGCTCCATTTACGGTGAGTTGGTCAGACATATTGTTTCCTGATTTATGGGGATCTTCAACTTTTGAGTGACCCTTAATTGTCTTCTGATGTAGGGTCATATTATTTGACATTTCTAAATCATCTATCATTTGGATTAACTTACAATGTTTCAGGGATTTGATGTTGGGACAATGCATACCTCTGTCTTTTCAGTACACCACATGCCGAACAAATCAATTTCGGATATAGTCTGAATCACGTATGATTACTAGTTCATGGAGCTGATGATTTATGGCAGTAAGGACAGCTTTATATACTGACATCAGTTCTGTCACCTCTTTTCTCCAGGGACCAATCTCATAACCGGCTGTGGGTTCAAGTGTTAAGACAGTCTGCAATGTCTCAATTTACACAAACGCTCTGGAGCCAGTTCAAACCGCAATCAATGACAGAAATAGACAAAGTGCAGGGCAAACCCAGCTTTATTATCATCAAAATAAAGCAGGGACAGTATACATGTATTGACTTCATGGCACCCTCGACATGCTTATCAGAAACAATGGTTTATATTTTCAACATTTGTCATAGCTGAAATCATATTGTAATCTTTCTTGTTGAAATTCTTGCCCAAATTGCCACAGCGCACTGGTGCGCGACCATGCCTTCAAAGCTTTTCACCCATTAGGGTGATTTTACATTTCTGGAGGCACTCCATGATGGCTGCCCCGCGTGGGCCCTCCACCAGCCGACTTGATCAGCCAAGCTGACTGGAGCCTACCGCCCTGATTGATCGGCTCTTTCCACATCTCCTTGGGCAACGCTCTACCTGCCAGGCGAATGGCAGGCCCCTAAAGGTCCCTCCCTGTCTGGGCCTGGAGCACCATGAGGCCCTGGCCACATGCAACTTAGCTGATTTTTCTTCTCGCTGCAGCGGTGTGCAAGACCCACTGATAAGCTTTCTTATCCTACATTACAGTATGCTCCTTTTTCCTACTGCTATTTACTCTTGGCCACCTTTCTCTTGCTATACCTCTCTATGTAATTGCCATCTTGCTCCTTCTGTCCTCTGATTCGGGTCCATGATCACTTGCACCCCTCGTGTGGAGCGTTTGGATCTATTCCCTCTCTGCTCATTCTCAATGTTTATCCCTCTTGCTGATCTCTGATTTCAGTGTGATTTTACGTCTGTGCATCTCCATCTTGTGATGTAATTGTGCTCTCTGGTAAAGTTGAACTTAGGGTTGACTCCCTCTGGTAAGTACCAGAAGGTGACAGCAGGGAATTCTGGTAACTGTTGTGTAGAGCCTGCCAGGATCCAATTATTCCCCATTTTTCAATAATAGCCCTCAGTTTAGGGGGATGTGGGGGTTACCAACAGTATGGCACTCCAAGGTCAGGACTTTGTAGCCCTGGTGCAGCCCTTCTCGAGCCCAAGTCTCAGGTTATATGTGCAAATAAAAAGGAAGGGTAGCAGGGGCGCTACTCTGGGTCCCAGCTGCAGTAAGCTCAAACAATCCAAAGATGTTCTCCTCCTAGCATGCTTTCATGCCTCCGGAATCTTCAGGGAGGCTGAATGGATTCAGGCCTTCAGGGTTGACTCCCTTTGGTAAGTAGCAGAATGCAGCAGGGAATTATGGTAACTGTTGTGTAGAGCCAAACAGGACCCAACTCTCCCCCATTTATCAATAATAGCCCTCAGTGGAGGGGGTGGGGCGGGGGTTACCATCAGTATGTCAATCCAAAGTCAGGCATTTGTAGCCCTGGTGCAGCCCTGCTGGAGCCCCAGTTTATAGTTAGATGTGCAAACAAAAAGCAAGGGTGGCAGGGGCACCACTCTGGGTCCCAGCTGGAGTAAGCTCAACAGTCGAAAGATATTCTCCTACTAGCATGCTTTCATGCCTCAGCAATCTTCAGGGAGGCTGAATGGATTTAGGTGTTCGGGGTTGACTCCCTCTGGTAAGTACTAGAATATGGCAGCAGTGAATTCTGGCACCTGTAGTGTAGAGCCAGCCAGGATCCAACTCACCCCAATTATTCAATAATAGCCCTCAGTGAGGAGTGGGGGAGTGAATTACCTGTGCAGCCTTGGTGCAGCCCCTCTGGAGTTCTAGTCTCCAGTTAAATGTCCAAATAAAAAGGAAGGGTAGAAGGGTTGCTACTATGGGTCCTAGCTGCAATAAGCTCAAACAGTCCAAGGATGTTCTCCTCCTAGCGTGCTTTCATGCATCAGCAATCTTCATGGAGGCTGAATGGATTCAGGTGTTTAGGGTTGACTCAGTCTTGTAAGTACCAGAAAGCGGCAGCAAGGAATTCTGGTAACTGTGATGTAGAGCCAGCCAGGATCCAACTCTAACCCATTTTTCAATAATGGCCCTCAGTGGGAAGGGCTATTATTGTAATCTGTTACATAGTGTTCACATTATTCTTGTTGAGTGAATATTTGCTTTGTGTCTAATGGATGCACATGTATTGTCACAGTGTGAGTTTGATTCCTAGTGCACTGTTGGAGGTTTTGTCTTTTGGGGTAAAATCTGGATTTGGCTGTATTTTCTTACCGTGGTAATTTTGTGGTAATGCGGTAACCTGGGATTACCGTTAGGAGCAGTTCAGTATTACCCTATTTTGGTGATATATAGTATTAGCTTATGTTGGCTGTAATTTTTAGTGAGATCTTATTTTAGTGGTATTTTAGAATTACCTTATTTTTGTGGTATAGTGGTGAGCATGTCTTTTATACTACCGCTCCATCATAGAATAAACTTTCCCTCATTACAATTGTGACCCACCTTTGGCTGACTGCATGTACTCCGTGGACCTAGCACACCTTCAGGGAACCCAGTGAGTTTATTCAGAATGCAACTTATTGCATGTACCTCATGTTACTGACTTATTTACATTCACTAACCTATGTGCCTTGGGGCATTGTCTTCTCTTCAGCATGCAGAGAAAATGCATCCACACACACCGATTCCTATCTTACATATATATATATATATATATATATATTCTTCCTTATTTACTAACTTTACCTTTGGCGGTAAAATGGCAAATGCTTTACAGCTTTGTTGTAAACATCAAACACTCATGATTGCCCCTTTCCCTTGAAGCAGTGACCGACATACGCATGAAATGAAACACAAAATCCCAGTCTTATTTCGGTACGCTATGTATTACACAACCATCATAAACAAAGTTGCATTATAGGATGTTACAATTATTTGCTCTGACCACATTGGTCACAGCTTCGAGCCTTTAAAAGATGAAAAGAGAAAAGAAACAAACACAGGCACATCGCAAAAATTGAACTTGGCGTCCAACACTTTCTTACCCATTGTAGAAATGCAGAGAGAAACATGAAACATTTTTTTTATAAACCAAGCTCACTACACAGTCTGCCAACATTTACATCATCTCCCATTCATTTTGCTTTACGCATCCCTCACTTAGAAACTAACTCACCCAGGCAGGCGAAGTTTGAATCTCTTGCTGCCAGAGCTTTATCTGCACGACCTCACAGCTCACGGACACAGCCTTTGGAATTCCTTCTACTTCGATGCCAGCAACCCAACCCCTTTCTGCATGGCTTGACAGCTGTCTTCAAAGCTGTACTCCTGGAGCCTCTCCCAGGAAGACATTGACAGCATTCGAATCTCTGGAAGGACTGACTACTCCACCCAGCTAAGCTGATTAAATAAACTCTGGCTGTCTGCCAACTCAGATCAGCCTTCTCTGACATCAGCACTGTCACCTCTTGATTCCTACCAATCATATTACAAGAATGTCCTGTAACAGCTCTTTCCCCATTAGAACAATGGAAACTTCAGTTAATAAGAAACTTCATATTCATAGATTTCTCCTCTCCATGGAAGAATACTAAATGGAATGAATCTCACTTTGCATAACAAACTGCATTATAATGTTAGAGGAACAGTTAATGGGTTACTGGGGCAAATTAGTATATGATTAGTTAATTATGTATTTCTAATGCAGTTCCACACTGATTTAAACACCCAAGTTGTACCTATGCACATTTCTGCACTTTAAAATGAAAGCACACTGTGCTGCACGCTTTTTAAACTAAACCCCATTTTGCTGGCATGCTGATAAAAAACATTTTGCTAAATACTTTTAACAATAACGCTTTTCCAAAAATAATGCTTACTGGATTGTTGCTGAGAAGCTGTCCCTTGCACCCAATTCGAAAAAAGCTGCATCTACATACTAAAATGAAACCCCCACTTGGGCCTCCCCTTGAATCTGTACACATGTGTTGTTGTTTGCACAAATATTTCATGCATGAATATATGCCTACAACACCTTCAGATTAGATTGGGTCCATCTACTGTGTACATGCCTGGGAAAAGGGTGGTACAGTTGTCTTAGTGAGCAACGTTTCTCACTGCTGCAGTATTGAGCTGGTGGAGGGGCATAAGCTACAGATGATGTTTACACTTGCTTCTCAACGCAAGGATGTCATTCAGCCAGGCATTCCTATCCTTTCTCATAATTTTCATAACTATGAAAAGAACAACCATCCACATAAACTAAAGGCATTCCTTGATAGTTTTTTTTGTCACATTCTTTATGAGGAGGATCTAGATATGCCTCCTTATTGTTAGTGGATTTAAGTCGTTATCTTCCACACAATTGACTTTGACACAATCATGCAGAACAGCTAAACCTTGTTCCATTGGATTCTTTGTTTTGACCATATCTGGTATCAACAGCATAACCCAGTACAGAAAGATTACAGGAAGTAATTTTTGAGTAAGAGCCATTCCTAGTCCTGATCTAGTCACTCTGCAAATAGTGTAGAGGCTGGTGAGAGGTCTCAACTGTTACATATTCTCCATGGATCAACATAGAGCAATGGTTCAATGCCCATACAGTTGTCAGAGATGATTTTTCACATTCAATTCATGTGCTCTCTATGGGTGTTAAGGTTGTGCTTGCATAAGAATTAATTTTATGAAATTGGTCATGTTTCTGAAATAAAACCACAGTTTAACAGGTGTTGGAAAATCCTGTTTCCAGGACTAAATCCTATTTTTTTATGGGATAAGCTAAAAATGGAGCTTGAGATAAACTTCTTTTCAGTTTCTTCACAGCCTCTGTTTGAGAGCCACCCACTCCCACTTCACAACCACTTATTTCAAAGGGTGGACCAAGTGAAGAGTTATTCCAGCACAATCCTCCATGAATTGATGACTATATTTAGTCAGTCCTACGAAACTATGCAATTCACGTAGATATGTGGGGTTTTTCAATTTCAGTAATTTCAACCTTCGTCTTCTGAGGGGTAAGACCGTCAGCTGTGATTTCATGCCCTAGTATGTTTACTTTAGTTCTGCACCATTGTGCATTCTGAGGTGCTATCTTTGCATCTGCATTACTTAGCTGAGTCAACAGATGGCTGATTTCCTCCAGGTATTTGTCAATATGTTTACTTTTAATCAGTAGGTCATCCGGATAAGCCAAATTCCCACTTTCCACAAGGTCAGGCATGGCCTTATGTATGAAGATATTAATATAATTTCTGCAGTTAATGTACCCAAATGGAGTTCTCGTCCATACATAGTGCTGCCCCCAAAGCTAAAGGCAAGAGTATAATGATGTTCACAGAGTACGGAGACAGTCCAATATCCATTAGTCAAATCAAGGGCAATATATCATTTTGAACCCTGGATCTGCACAAGACCCTGATCAATATAAGGGAGAGGACACCTTGACGTGTGTACCCTCTTGTTCAGTTCCCTTAAGTCTGCACAGAGTCTCCATTGTCGTTTGGGTTTCAATATTCCTAGTACTGGAGTATTGAAAGTATTCTGGGTTGGTTGAATAATCCTATGTGATTCCAAATTCTTGATAATTTCCATGAGTAATTTTGTGCACGATAACCGGTATTGTTTTACAAACATTGGTGCCATATTGAGGTTTGTGGCTATGGTTGCAGAATGAAGAGGTTTGACCACAATCATAAATACATATTAATCTACAGGGGAACAAAAGTATGAAAATCTATAAATAGTGGTCTCAACTTTTGTTTCTGGTCCTCTGTATCACATGCATTAGCCACACAAATCCACTCTTGTGCTATCTGGTGGAAGCCCAGACATATTTCTGGGATGGCTATTTCTGAAGAATCTTCTAAGTGGACAGAGAGATTTTAATGCATTGGGTCTACCTGGGCAGTGTATTCCTTAGTGTTGAGATAATTACTTGTGAGTTTGACTACTATCTCATCTTCTAGCAATTCACAGGTAACATCCTCTGCTCGAAAAGGGCACAAGAAGTATACTATATAATTCCCTCCTTTTCTAGTATGGATCAATTCTGATCTGTTACCATCAGTATTTTCATAACAATCCTCTGGTGTGGAGCCAATAATAGGGTTGGCTAAATACATGGAAACATATTTAGAATCAAGCAAAACAAAAAGGTGATATCTGAAAGTTTTTGAAATAAAAATATCCACTGGCACGGCACTGGCCAACCCTCCAGACTATCATTATTCAGCCTGCCGTGCTATTACAGAAGGTGAAAAGCCATATGCAATTCAGGTGTGGTCCCACCCCAAAAGGTGTAGTCCAGCCCAAACAGCAAGTGCACATCCCTTCTGCACGAGACCACAAGAATCCCCAGACATGTTTTGACCTTGTTGGGCATCATCAGTGAGGAGTAGTTTGGGTCTCTAGACCCAGCAGGCTCGGGAACCACGTCTCATTTTATATCTATGAATACAAAGGGTTCACAATTGCCCTTTGACATTTTTTCAGCAAACTGAGGATATTTTTGTGGGAGGTAAACACAGCTTCCTCCAAGGTTTGGCATATCTTTCCTGTAATTTCCCCCATTTCCTCTATTCCTTGTTTATTTTAAACTTGAGCAATTTCTACTTGTTATTGTACATTATAATCAGGATTTCCATGTTGATATCTCCTGAATTGATAACATGTTCCCTGTCAGTTGCTTGACCTGTTTCTCTAGTTGTGAACATCTCTCTCCACTTTCTGGACTAGTTGGCCTTCTTTGTTCAAATCTCGGTTGTTCTCTAGAAGGCTAACTATCTCTTCTAGATGATTAGTTTTGGTAGTCCTTGGAATTATTGTTGTTTGTATTGTTGGACCTCTACTGACCTTGGTATTGTGGTTTGTTATCCTGGAACCTAGGAGGAGTGTCATTTTCTTGGTAATTGGTTCTAGAAGGTGGTGATTGCCTGGAAACATTCTGATTAGAATTTCCGTGGAGGGGCCACAAGGGGGCATGGACAAGATGGGTGCTTCTGGATGAAGCTCTCTCTTGCTTTCCTTTCGTAGTCACATTTAAAGATGAATGCAGCACCCCCAGACCATGAACAGAACTCCTCCTGATATCCTGTCGTCGTAGAGGTGTGGTTGTAGGGTGGTGAGAGTGTGGCTTAGCCCCGAAATCAAATAACTTTGGTGCGGGCGAAGGCCAAATGACGCATTTGCTTCGGAGAGGCTTGGGAGGGAGAGCTAGTGCCTGGACTGCCATCTTGGAGGCGGCAGAGCAAATAGGATCGATAGCACAATGAACCCTGGACACCATGGAAGTCGTTGGGGCTTGGCAGCACTATAGAATGTCTCTGAAGGTACCCAGTGCTGGAAACACATATTAAGGTAACATTTATCATGGTGTCATGATGCCTACCTCCAAGGAGCCAGACCAGGCCCAGCTACCCCAGAGGCAGACATCATGTCCCCGAGGGAAGTCTCAGCAGCCCCAAATAGGGGCCCTTTGGACTCAGTCCTGGCGCCTTTGGCGCCAGGCTCATATTGGACAACAGTCCTGGCGCCATAGGCGCCAGGCTCATAAAAGATGACTTTGTGTAGAAAGGTGCTTGGTGTAAACTTACCTGATGCAGACCATGCTGCAACATCCAGGCCATCTAGAGGCCTGAATGGGACTACTTTATCTTTGGGGACTACTTAACCACACGGGTGTGGTCGGAGGAAGAATACATACCTGAGAGGAAGGATACATACCTGGAACTACTTTGAAGGCTATTTAAGCCACGCCCCAGCAGCAACTCACACTTCGCGTTGTTCTGCATCTAGCAGCTGGACGCTCACTGTGTCTGCTCCTGCATCCTGACTTCTGCCACGCCCGCCAGCATCCTGGAACACCTGCAAAGGGAGAAGAGAAGAGAATAGAAGAAAGAATAGTCCTTACCTGCTAAATCCGCATCCCGGAGACATTTCGCCGACGATCTTGAAAAGGAAGACATTCATTTTAAAAGCACATCGCATCAATCGCTGCAGCGCCGCATTCCACTCACCTTTACTGGGCGCCTCCATGTTCATCAGCGACCATCTGGATCCGCAGCCACATTTCAGCGCCTAGGGAGAAAAAGACAAGAACAAAGGTGAGCTAAGGAAGAGAATAAGAAAACCTTAATTTTCCATCATAAGACTTACCTGTTGGGTCATTCCCACTTCATTTCGGGTTGGTGCCGCATCCTGGCATTTCCGGACCCCGGCCCCTAAGGGGAAAAAAGAGACATCAGCGTTAGTGAGCAAATGCTAAGACATTACCAGAATGCTCATTAAAGACTTACTGGAACTGCACCTCTCACTTCGGGTCGGTGCCATATCTCCGGCATTTCCGAACCCCGGCCCCTATGGGGAAAAAAGACACAAGGATTAGTGCATTAATGCAAGGACACTAAAGGAACCTCTCATCAAACAACTCACCTGAGTTTCCTTCATCGGTTCCATTGCTCATCTCGGAAGCTTTGTTCTGCACCTGAAATAGAGACAACGGACAATTATTATTTCGGGCTCTTACTTATAAACAGAATTCTCACAGTATTTTACCGGGAAGGTCAAGCAAACTTGAACTCTCTACACTCCAAGATACAGTGAAGTAACTGGATTACAACGCGCCCCTGCATCAGAAGCAGGATGGAGAGCTCGTCCTTTCAGACCCTAAGGTGAGACTTCACGGGGAATCGCAGAAGGGTTTCGTGGAGGGTGAGAAGGGAGTGGGAGGCTTACACATTATCCCGCAGATTGTTAATACTCCCTTTTCACACACAGAAGGATATTTCTGCGAGCCAGACAAGCCAGATTTGAGGGTCCGGTCCTGTCTTCCGAGTCCTGCGCTTTACCATAGAAGAGGCAACAGCACTCCAAACCAGGCCTGCGCCTCCGTGGGAGTCAGGTGAGCATAACAGAACGCGAAGCCTACCCTACAATTTCCCACCCGGGCGCTATGGAAACTTCCGAGACAGACCAGCTGGCCCAGCTTTTGGGGGAATTACGGTCAGAAGTACACTCCGCCCGCCAGGAGACTAACGCTCTCAAAAGAGAACTGATCCTATCTAAGGAAAGAACTGATGACCTGGCCAAACGGTTGTTGCAGGGTCAGGCAGGACAAACTCCTTTACCTAGTTCCGGGGTAATCCCACTTCTATGATTTCGAATAACCCGGTACAAATCAATGTACCTGGAAACATGCCTTTGGCCCCGCCTGAACGTTTTGCTGGGGACCCCAAGAAATATGCCGTTTTTATGAACCAATGTCGCTTCCACTTCTTATGCAGACCCGGGGCCTTCCCTAATGACCAGACCAAGGTAGCTTTTGTATTATCTTATCTCAGCGGCAGTGCTGCCGATTGGTCAGTTCTTTTGGTAAATCAAGATGACCCAATTCTCCAGGATTTTCAAGGCTTCCAGGCAAGCATGGAAAGATTATTCGCTCGACACTCTCAGGGACAGGCCCTAGACAACGAACTGCATTCCTTACGACAAGGTAACCAGGATCTCTTATCTTACATCGCCACCTTTAATAGGTTGGTTGTAGAAACTGGGTGGCCAGAGAATAAAAGGATCACATTATTTCATCGAGGTCTGCGCGGAGAACTTAAAGACGTGCTAGCCCAAATAGTAAATCCACCCCAAGTCTGCGCAGAGTACATAGACCTTGTGGTCCAACTTGATCACAGACTTCAGAATAGAAAAGCAGATCGATCCAAGTTTGAAACCAGAGTGTTGATCAAAACTCACGCTAACCCCAAGAGTACCGACGTTTCAGAACCTATGCAAATCGGTGGAGTTAAAGGACCGTTAACGCAGAAGGAATGGGAGAGAAGGCGGCAAAAGCAATTATGTCTCTATTGCGGGGCTTCTGGTCACTTTCTACGAGACTGTCCGGTAAAACCACCTAAGAAGGTGGTTGGAGCCACTGAAAACAATTTAACAGAACCTGATTCGGGAAACGACCAAGCCCGACAAGCGTAGAGGTCCGCTTGAAAACAAACTCTTTGACCTCGCATTTCATCATGCCAATGGTCCTCGTGGATCCGAAACAGCCTCGGCGGTTGCATGCTATAAAGGCATACATCGACAGTGGAGCTATTGGAAACTATGTAGATCGTGAATTGGCCTCCAGGATTAATCTCCCTCTCCGTCCGAAAACTAACAAGGATGTCAATACTACAGTTGATGGAACCGAAATAGCCTCAGGGCCGGTAACTCATTCCACTACAGAAGTGACACTAGTGGGTCAGGATGGACATCGGGAAGCCATTGTGTTTGACGTAATCAAGGCCCCGCAGTTTCAAGTAATTCTAGGAATTCCTTGGTTAGAAACACATAATCCTCGAATAGACTGATAATCCTCGAATAGACTGGCGAGCAAAGAGAATAACCTTTCCTGATTGTGAACAAACTTGTTATCCAAGAAATCCAAATATGGGCCTGGCCTCAGTAACTTCCGCCACTATACAACTACCGGCTGAGTACCAAGAATTCCAAGACGTTTTCCAAAAAGAACAGGACAACACGTTACCTCCCCACCGGTCGTACGATTGTCAAATCGATCTGGTACCCAATGCTCAACCGCCTTGTAGTAGGATTTATGCTCTTACTGAACCTGAGAACCTTCACTTGCGTCAGTATTTAGATCAGTACCTTGCCAATGGTTTTATTCGCCCGTCAAAGTCTCCTGTTTCCTCAGCTCTATTCTTCGTGCCAAAAAAAGAAGGCGACCTTAGAACATGTATTGACTACCACGCCCTAAATCAAATAACGATTAAGAATCGTTATCCTCTGCCTCTGATCCCTGAACTTCTCGACCAGGTAAAAGATGCTTGTATGTACACCAAGTTAGATCTCCGGGGAGCTTATCACCTGGTGCGTATAAAAGAAGGCGACAAACGGAAGACTGCATTCCGCACCAAATATGGGCTTTTTTAATATCAGGTGATGCCCTTCGGATTGTGCAACGCACCTGCCGCCTTTCAATACTTTATGAATGATGTTCTTCGGGAACTTATCGATGTTTGGGTCATCGTATATATCGACGACATTCTGGTGTACTCCTCTTCGGAATCCGATCACAGAAAACATGTCAGGGCAGTTCTTGAAAAATTGCGCCAGCACAAACTGTTTGCAAAACTCAAAAAATGCGTTTTTCATACCACAGAAGTCGAGTTTCTCGTATTCATCCTGACACCTAAAGGAGTCCGAATGGACTCGCGAAAGGTGGACGCCATCCTCAAATGGCCATCTCCTAGCTCTGTGAAGGGGGTGCAGAGCAGGCTTGGTTTTGCCAATTTTTATCGAAGATTCATCCCGGAATTTTCTCGTTTGGTCCAACCCATCACAGCTCTCTTACGGAAGAATAAACGCTTCGAATGGACTCATGAGGCAGAACAGGCCTTTCAAGACCTAAAGACTAAATTCACCTCCGCACCTGTGTTGAAGCATCCACGCCCAGATCTCCCTTACATTGTTGAAACCGACGCATCCAGCTTAGCCATGGGAGCTGTCCTGTCTCAAAGGGATCCAATAACTAACCAACTACACCCTGTAGCCTTTTGGTCCAGAAAATTCTCGGCTCCTGAAATTAATTACGCATTCCCTGACAAGGAGTTACTAGCTATTAAGTCCGCCTTCAAAGCTTGGCGTCATTACCTCCTCGGCGCAAGACACACCATCACGGTGATTACAGATCACAGAAATTTGCAATATTTAAAGACGGCCAAAGCCCAATCATCACGTCAACTCCGGTGGGCCTTATTCTTTGCGGAATTTGATTTTGTAATCACATATCGCCCTGGTTGCAAGAATGGCAAAGCGGACGCTTTATCTCGGATTGGGATGGAAGAAACAAATTCGAGCTTAGAACCAGTGCCAATTATACCTGAACAGAGAATTTTGGGTTTGACCTCTTTACAAACTATTGAGGACATTCAAACTCGAGTTAAACAACTTTTAGACTCCACAGCCTTACAAGAATGGAGCCAAAAGGGGTCACACTTTTCCGTTAATAACGATTTACCGTACTTCCAGGGGCGATTAATTCTGCCTAACAAAGAACTGCAAGAACTCGTTATTGCCCATCATCATGATACATTAATGGAAGGACATCCTGGTATCGCTAAAACTGAGGAAAAGATCAAACGACAATTCTGGTGGCCATCCTGGAGAAAAGACATAAAATCTTTTGTGATGTCTTGCAGAGTTTGCGCCCAAAATAAAGGTCAAAAGAAAAGACCAGCCGGTCTTCTACAAACTTTGGATATTCCACCGGCACCTTGGCACACCTTGTCGATGGACTTTATTACCGACCTGCCTCCTTGCTATGGATACAACACTATCTTGGTGATTGTGGATCTCTTCTCCAAATGGCCCATTTTATCCCTTTAAAAGGGCTACCCTCAGCCTCCATCTTGGCCAAGGAATTTCTGGATAACATAGTTCGTATGCATGGTTTTCCATCCATATTAGTCTCAGATCAAGGAAGCCAGTTTATTTCCCATTTTTGGAGGAAATGTTGTCAACTGGCACTAATTGATGTGCGACTATCCACCAGTCACCATCCCCAGACCGATGGCCAAACCGAGAGAACTAACCAAACCCTTGAAAAATATCTTCGGTGTATGTTGCACCAATCTGAATGCAATTGGAAAGACATTCTTTGGATCGCAGAATATGCATATAACAATTCTGTACATTCTGGAACAGGACAAACCCCTTTTTACACCTTGTATGGTCATCATCCTCGAACCTCAGACCTGGACCCTCCTCAAAACCTGGAAATGCCTGCGGTAGATCATTTGCATTCCATGATAACTCGAGCTTTCAAAGAAGCTACGACTCATCTTCAGCAAGCCAAGAGAAAGTACAAAGAAAATGCTGATTTACATCGAAGTGGAGCACCTCAGTACCAAATAGGGGACCAGGTGTGGCTAGCAACTAGACATTTACCTCTCAAAGGACCGCAGACTTTCAACCCCAGATACATAGGACTCTATCCCATCAAAGCTATAATCAACCCGGTGGCCTTTAAACTCGATCTACCAGCGAACATGCAAATTCATCCCGTTTTTCACACCTCACTGTTGAAACCGGTGCAACCAGGAACCAGACTGATTAAACCACCAGAACCAATTCAGGTTGATGGGGAATTAGAATTTAAAGTTAAAGACATATTGGACTCCAAAGTGTTAAAGTCAAAACTCTTCTATCTAGTTGATTGGAAGGGGTATGGACCTCAGGAGAGATCTTGGGAACCAAGTGACCATGTACACGCGCCACGATTAATACAAACATTCCACCGAAAATTCCCAAACAAGCCAAAACCCCGGAGAGAACAACCTTGGGAGGGGCCTTGGGAGGGGGTACTGTCATGATGCCTACCTCCAAGGAGCAAGACCAGGCCCAGCTACCCCAGAGGCAGACATCATGTCCCCGAGGGAAGTCTCAGCAGCCCCAAATAGGGGCCCTTTGGACTCAGTCCTGGTGCCTTTGGCGCCAGGCTCATATTGGACAACAGTCCTGGCGCTATAGGCACCAGGCTCATAAAAGATGACTTTGTGTAGAAAGGTGCTTGGTGTAAACTTACCTGATGCAGACCATGCTGCAACATCCAGGCCATCTAGAGGCCTGAATGGGACTACTTTATCTTTGGGGACTACTTAACCACACGGGTGTGGCCGGAGGAAGAATACATACCTGAGAGGAAGGATACATACCTGGAACTACTTTGAAGGCTATTTAAGCAACGCCCAAGCAGCAACTCACGCTTCACGTTGTTCTGCATCTAGCAGCTGGTCGCTCACCGTGTCTGCTCCTGCATCCTGACTTCTGCCACGCCCGCCAGCATCCTGGAACACCTGCAAAGGGAGAAGAGAAGAGAATAGAAGAAAGAAGAGTCCTTACCTGCTAAATCCGCATCCCGGAGACATTTCGCCGTCGATCCTGAAAAGGAAGACATTCATTTTAAAATCACATCGCATCGATCGCTGCAGCGCCGCATTCCACTCACCTTTACTGGGCGCCTCCATGTTCATCAGCGACCATCTGGATCCGCAGCCACATTTCAGTGCCTAGGGAGAAAAAGACAAGAACAAAGGTGAGCTAGGGAAGAGAATAAGAAAACCTTAATTTTCCATCATAAGACTTACCTGTTGGGTCATTCCCACGTCATTTCGGGTCGGTGCCGCATCCTGGCATTTCCGGACCCTGGGGAAAAAAGAGACATCAGCGTTAGTGAGCGAATGCTAAGACATTACCAGAACGCTCATTAAAGACTTACCTGATATCTACTGGAACTGCACCTCTCACTTCGGGTCAGTGCCATATCGCTGGCATTTCCGAACCCCGGCCCCTATGGGGAAAAAAGACACAAGGATTAGTGCATTAATGCAAGGACACTAAAGGAACCTCTCATCAAACAACTCACCTGAGTTTCCTTCATCGGTTCCATTGCTCATCTCGGAATCTTTGTTCTGCACCTGAAATAGAGACAATGGACAACTATTATTTCGGGCTCTTACTTATAAACAGAATTCTCACAGTATTTTATCGGGAAGGTCAAGCAAACTTGAACTCTCTACAATCCAAGATCCAGTGAAGTAACTGGATTACAACGCGCCCCTGCATCAGAAGCAGGATGGCGAGCTCGTCCTTTCAGACCCTAAGGTGAGACTTCACGGGGAATCGCAGAAGGGTTTCGTGGAGGGTGAGAAGGGAGTGGGAGGCTTACACATTATCCCGCAGATTGTTAATACTCCCCTTTCACACACAGAAGGATATTTCTGTGAGCCAGACAAGCCAGATTTGAGGGTCCGGTCCTGTCTTCTGAGTCCTGTGCTTTACCATGGAAGAGGCAACAGCACTCCAAACCAGGCCTGTGCCTCCGTGGGAGTCAGGTGAGCGTAACACATGGACAGATTTGCGACATCAGGGGATGTGTGCTCCAAGCTTACTTATTTGTAGCTCTTTTTGAGCTGCAGCTGAGGACTTTGAGAATAGGATGTGTGGATACCAATGGGTGGGATGTGAGCATATATGACTCTTAGCTCTCTCTAATGGCATCATCTTTGAAGCATATTGTGATGTGTCAGTGAACCTGTAGTGGTAAAACCAGTGAGATGCTTGAGGACAGGAGAGAAGACTGTTATACAGACCTTTGTATATGGTAAAATGATTACACCATGTGAACCCAGATCGTTTGGCACATCGCCCTACAGTAAATTAAGAGACAACCCACTCAGATGGTGGGTGTGGTGTAGACGCAATGGGTCAGCATAAATCCTATGAACAAAGGGGATCAGGACTCATCTAAGATTGCTATGCTGGCAAAGCATGAAGTGATGAGAGGTATATGAGCAGATGTACACCTGAGGCTGAAGTAAGTGTAGCGACTATTATGTGTTCCTCTTCATATTGAAGGAACGTTGGCCCGTGTGAACCTGGATGAGTGGAAAAATGACCTAGAGCAATTGAAGAGACAATCCACTCAGGAGGTAGATGTGGAATTTGCACAACAGGTCAGCACTGAGTCTACGATTATGGGGGATCAGGATGCAGATGCAACTACGAGCTATATACTTGCAGTGCTAGAAGAACTGAGAGGTATATGAGTGGATATAGGTCCATGACCGCATTGTATAGATAAGAAATGAGTCTATGAAGGAATGACCTCATGATTTAGAGTCAAATCAAACCTTTTTGATGTTATCGAAATTCATAGGGATTTTCGTATATATGAATTCAAAAGGCAAGGAGGTGATATGCAGTTAAAGTTGGATGACTTTGAGAACACAGAACGATTCATATGGATGTTCAGATATCTGAATTCAAAATGTGAGGAGGTGATATGCAGTTAAAGTTGGATGACTTTGAGAACACAGAGAGATGTAATAATCTCAGATTGTTCAGGATCCCTAAGAAACCCAAGGCTGTTGAGAAAGTGAAGTGTAGTTAGAAAAACAGAATTTGGCTCGAGGGAAATCCCCTCATGTCCAAAAAACAGAGTAGTCCAGAAATGTGACTAACTGGTGCTTTTATTAATGAAAGCAGGGATACACACACAGATTCTACAGCTCCAAATGCACTCCCAGTTCATTACAGGAGGGCAGTGAGTTTTTAAGCTGCAGTGACCTCACAACCAAAAGATACATTTCTCGCTCTTAGGCGAAATTGCTTTGGGTGAACAGTATAGGCATAATTACAGTATATAGGGGACAGATTATTTGATTGGTCTGGCTAGATCTGGTAGCTTCACCTGGCACCACACCACAGGTGAGTGCAAGCCTTATCAGTTTAGGAAATTTACCAGCAAGTGAGCAAAAATGATGGGTGGGGAAGGTGAGCTCAGACCACTGCCTGCTTCCCACTATACTTTCACCCCTCTGACTTCCTAGCCCTTGAACAAGGACACCCCATTCTCCATCTTCATGTTGTGTTCCAGTTTTTCCATCTTCTGTCTTCAATTTGATGGAAATGACCTTATCTGTTCTGAATGGGCCTTGTTCCCCAGCTCCAG
The DNA here is from genome assembly GCF_040938575.1 of Ambystoma mexicanum. NCBI lineage: Eukaryota > Metazoa > Chordata > Amphibia > Caudata > Ambystomatidae > Ambystoma > Ambystoma mexicanum. The sequence goes on from NC_090932.1 coordinate 387,118,294, forward strand.
GTCACTTGTTCAGGGACTATAAAAATGATTTAGCTGATGGCAGTTATGAGGGATATCAGCCTTTTTGTCCTTGCAGGTGCTGTATCTCTTCAGCTGACTCAAGCTCTCTCCCTCAGATTCCTTGGTAGGGCTGGACAATGCTGGCAGACCTAGTTTTCATCTCTCAGAAAAGTCAGTGTATCAGGTCTCACATCTCTGTTTTGAGCTTTACCAATTATTTTCAGTGCAGCTGTGGTTTCCATTTTGCTTTTTCGGCGTCAGCAAGCAGTTCATATGTGTTGTTTTGCGCCTGGCTAATGTCTCTGTGGGTAAGTTCAGCCATATCGACCTTGCATGATTATGTTGTTGATGTCATCCGGGTTTGGTCTGTGGGGCTGTTTCAGTGGGTGGCATCTGTCTTCTTGGGAGTATGCTGAGGGGGTTGAGACTCCCTCAAAAAAAGTGGTTCATGACAAATTGAGTACCTTGACAGGTAATGGAGAGTCAGCTGCAGTGACCATAGACAGAGCCCATACAGCTGGATGAATGGGGGAGAAGACAATACTCAGTGCTTCTGAGATTCTATTATTATTTGGAAACATGTAAGGTCCTCATAAAGGCACAGTCTCATGGGTCAGTGGATTTTGGTGCCTCTGCAGTAACTATGTACCAGGACCTTTCTGCATACACACTCGCAAGCCATAAGCAATGTTCGATCCTGACCCAATGGCTGCGGGGAAAGGGAGTGAAATATTGATGGGGCTTTCTGTTTGCCATTGCATTTGAATTTGAGTGTGTGAAAAACTCCTTTACAGCAGAAGAGGATATGCAGAGAGTGATCAACGACTTCATTGGGGATGAAGATGCTGCAAGGAGTTGGGATCCTGGATCAGATATGAGTCCCGGTGACTCAGAAAAGAACAAGGGGAGAAGAAAAGTGCTGTGGGTGCGGAAATATAAAAGGTTAAATACTCTGTTACATGGTAAATGACTTTGGGACTGGAAGGATTTGGCACAAGTGTTGGGTGCAGGACTGATGGAAAAGATTTTCTGAATAATTGATGGTGATTTGCTATGGTAGATTCTAGATTGAACAGAACTAGCCAGAGGGAAGATTTTTTGGTTTTAATGAGGGGAGCAGGGGGGTTTATTCTTCTACGATTGATATTGTGGTAATGGTCTGGGAGCGCGGCTCTGCTTCTTTGATCTGGGTTCATGTTTTTGGTGAGAATGCATGGGGCATTGTATCTGATGTATGTGTTGTTAGGTTTTAGTGGGACAGGGAGGGGAGAGCTCTGGTGGTTTGACTCTTGCTTCAGGATGGAGGATGGTTATTAAAGGGTTCAGGTGTATTGTTTTTGTTTTCTTTTACTTATTTGTGTTTTTTGTTCTCCAGAAATAGCACTGTTTTTGTTAAACAGGAAAAGCATTCCACTAGATGCTATGTTGTGAGCACAGAGTTGAAGGGCATTAAGGAACTAAATTCCATCCTGTCATGACACGAGGGATGCAAGACCTTTATTTAGGTACATTCAATGTTAAAGGTTTAGACTCTCCTACTAAGAGGCCATTGGTTATGAGAGAATTGAAGAGGTTGGTTGTGTTTGGATGCATTGTGTTTACAGGAAACTCATCTGAAGAGGGGTCGGGCACCGTACTTGAAGAGAGGTGGTATAGAAAGGGTATAATTTGCTTTGGGTGATCAAAATAAGATAAGAGTAGCAATTTTGGTGGTACATCGATTTTAATTTGTGGTGTGCAATCGTGATGACCGTTTTTTTAAGGGGACTTTTCATAGGAATTGTTTACTCGCCTGATTCTAGGCAGTTACAATATTGTGAGAGAGAGGACCACTGACTACAGTTTTTTGTGGATGTTTAATTCTTGTTTGGAGGTGATTCTAATATGGTCTTGGACCCTGGCAGGGTAGGTCCAAGACAGAAGCTCTTCATATTCTCAGAGATCAGGTGAAGGAGTCAGAAAAATGTCAGAAACGTATTCCTGATTTGGGACTGATGGACGTCTATGAGTCAGCAGAAGTGATCCCCCACCCTTTTCCTATTATTCTGCAGTCCACAATTCCTATTCTAGGATTTATTTGGTTCTGATTGGCCACATTTTGGCAACTGGGGTTAGGAAGGTGCATCTGTGTGCTGTTCCGTTGTCGGACCATGATTCAATTCATGTAAAGATAGGGATGCGTGTTAGAAGGACTAATGGAGGTAGATGGATTTGCTAAGATTATCTTTAAACGGATAAGGAGGGGGAGCAGAGTTGAAACTGAAAAGTAAGGAATATTTTGAGTACAATGATAATGGGACGGTCACCTACCTTTTCTCTGAGAAGGGTTTAAGGCTGCTCCATGGAGTGTGGATGGGAATTGGTCATACTGGAAATGAGAAACGAAGTGGAAGGAACTCGCTTTGAGAGCTAAAATTTAGCCATTGCAACCTGGGGCTCATGGTAGAGGTTATGTATACAAGGTTGCTTCTCAAGATCTCAGGAGTTGTAAGGCTGAATAGAAGGCTCTCTTAGATGATGAGAGGGATTGGACATTTAAATTATTGAAACAAAAGTTAGCATGAGAAGGAGGAGACTGATGCTAAATTCCTGGTGTGGAAATTTAGGGAACAGGGTACGTCTAGGATGGTGAATGCTATTAAGAATGATGCAGGTCAATTAGGCTGTGAGGATGGGGACGTATAGACAGAGTTCAGGAAATTCTATTAGATGTTGATTAGGTCGTAATGGGGTGGAGATGATCAGCTGATGCATTCCTTTTTGGAGGGCCTTGATCTTCCTAGATTACAAATGGAGGACGCTGCCCATTTGTACTCCCGATTAATGGAAACAGAGGTCCCTAATGCAATTAAGAGTATGAAAAGAATCTGGGTGATGGCGGTTTGACAGTCCGATTTTATGAAATATTTTAATCTTTCCTTGCTCCGGTGCTGACGAGAATGTTTAATAGTGTTTTAATGTGGGATGACCTGCTGAGATCAAGGATGGGTGCAATCATTGCGGTAATCCAGAATGAGGGTAAATATTCCACATGTTCATCTGCCTATAGTCATATTTCCCTCCTTAACATGGATGTAAAAAGATTTGCTGCAGTTCTGGGTTCCAGATTAGATGTTTTTCTCCCATACCTCTTCCATGGTGACCAACCGTGTTTTGTTCAGGTGTGAAAGAGTTCTCATAATGTGAGGAAGACATTGAAATGGATATATTTGGCTCAACGGGTGCATCATGAAGCATCCCAGCTGTCTCTGGATTCAGTGAAAGTGTTTGACAGGGTTGAATGGGGATTTATGGAAGCCCTGTTGGGGAGATATTGTTTTGGTGATCATTTTAGAAGATGGGTAACCTCCCTCTTTGATGAACCCACTGCTAGGGTAATGGTGAATGTACGAGTGTCAGAGTCTTTTCGATTGTCTTGAAGTACTAAATAGGGTTCTGCCTTGTCCCCTCTACTGTATGCTCTAGTGATATAACCCTTGGCGGTGGCCATTAGGATGAACTCTAATGTTAAAGGTATTGAGTGTGGGAGGGGAAGGGGTGAAGTATAAACTTTCTTTATTTGCAGGCAATATCCTGGTCCATTTAAGATATCCTACAGAATCACTCCAGGAATTTGATGATTATTGTGGATTGTGGGAAAATAGTGGGTTTTAAAATACATTTGGTGAAATCTTGTCTTATGCCATTGATAGCTGGGAATAGGGTAGGCGGAGAGCTGGAGGAACTATGTGGTTTAACTATCGAACATTGGGCAATGAGGCACCATGGGATCACGATCCCTAGGGAACTTAAACCTCTTCATCACCTCAATTATGACCCAATTTTGAAAGTTATGAAGGGGGACTTGGAAAAATAGTCATAGTTCATCCTCTTCTTTATGTCAAATGATGGTGGTAGAAATTAATATTTTATAGAGGCTTCTCTTTTTGTTCATAATGCTTCCTATGCCATTATCTGACAGCTTTTTTTGGGAACTCAACCTTTTGGTCTATATGTTTATTTTGCTGGGTAAAAAAACAAGGATACCAAATATCCAATAGGTCTCTTGTTGCTGTATTTGGATTGAGCACATAAAGGACAAGAACCAAAATACTCCTTGAAATTGAAATCCTTAGAGATAGAAGGCCACAAGAAGTGTCTGCGAATGAGATGCAAGGTAGTCGTGTAACTCTTGTAACAAGCAGCCTTGTTTTCTTGACACCATGTGATGACCTTCTGCTGGAGGAAGTAGTGAGAAGAAGTCGGACTAGAATAAACCATAGTTCTCCCCTTTCCTTAAGGGGGAACTTCTGAAAAGAAGGAAGATTGATGCCTGTTGAAGCTTCTTTGACCTCCTGTAGAAAGGATGAAGCAATATGGACAAAAGTATTCCTATGAAAGAGGATATCTGGATTTGCTGATCATGCTTCTTCTTTCTGCCAACACTGGGATAGCCCATCAGCAAGGATGTTTAGGCTTCCGGGAAGAAAGGTGATGGAGAAGTTGGATTGTGCACAGTAGTAAGCCCAGCAAGCTTGTCTGGCATTAAAACACTCCATCTGTTGCAGAATGTGAAGATTCTTGTGGTCAATCCAGACCTCAAAAGGATAACACGCCCCTTGAAGAAGGTGACACCATTCTTCACAGGAAAGCTTTATGGCCAGCAACTGGCTTTCAATGACAGAGTAATTTCATTAACTGGAATTCAAGGTCTTTGAAAGGTAAGCAATGGGGTGTTCTAAACCCTTCACCTCTTGCTTAAGTACTGCTCCTACAGAGGCTGCTGAAGTATCAGCTTCGATGATGAAGGGGAGAGATTGATCAGGTTTCAACAAGATAGGAGCAGTGCAAAACCTTTCTTTGAGTAATCGGAAGGCGTCTTCAGTGTCTTTACCACACTTAAAGGATCTGTTCTTCTTGAGAAGGCTGGTGATAGGAAGAAATATGCTCGAAAAACCCTGGTGAGGCCAAGAATCGTTGAATGTCCTTGACTGAGGAAGGAATTGGCCATGAGAGCAATGCCGTGGTCTTGCGCAGATCCATGGATATACTTTGGTTCGATAGAATGTACCCTAGGTAAGGTACAGAAGAGACCTGAAAGACACATTTTCAGGTTTGACAAGGAGCCAATGCGTCCTTAAGCGAAGAAGAACTTCAGTGTGTTGAGCCTGATGAGCTTGTTCAGAAGTGGAGAAGACCAGAATATCGTCTAAAATGAGTGGAAAAGAAGATCAAACGAGAGTTGGTCCATAAAAGATTGTAAAAGAAGTTCTTAGCCCAGTCTATATAGGGATTGTGCATTATCAACCAGGGCATGCCTAGAATTAGAGGAACATGAGCAGCCCAGATTATATCAAAGCTCAGGGTTTCTCTGTGGTCTCCTATGGTAACCATAAGTAAAGTGGGAGTCCACGTTATTAGCCAGGGGCTTAATGGTTGACCATCAACTCCTTCCACTGCTTTGTTCTCCTGATGTTGCAACATGGGAATCAATTCCTTAGTGGCCCAGACTATGTCCATGAAATTTCCAGCAGCTCCGCTGTCTATTTCCCGATCGCCTGGGGGAAACTTCTGGACAATTGCAGAGCATATGGGAGTTCGAACCACAGTACATACAGAGCCCCTTTTCTCGTCTTCTATTCCTCTCAGCAGATTTGAGTGGCCCTTGGGATGAACCTATTTGCATGGGCTACTCTCTATGTGTGGAATCATGTAAGGCTGGGGAAGGAGCTATATTCAAGGGAGAGCCTGAGGAGCCCCTGAATCTCCTTATTTCTCTTTATTTCACTACTTCTTTCATTCAACCGATAGTCAATATGAAGGGCGAGGGGGATCCAATCTGAAGTTGTAACGCTCACCTGATTCCCGCAGAGGCGCCGGTCTTGACTGGGTGAATGCCGTATCTTCAAAGGTGATGTGTAACACACGGTTGGCTCTTTGGGCTGGACCTCTGTGCACTGTATGTCTGACTCGAAGAGTAAGATGTCTGCAGATAGAAAATATGGGATTAATGAACTGGGGTTATTGGGTGCCTCTCTCCTCTTCCCTTTCTCTTCTCCTGTAGAACCCCAAAGGTCAACGCCCTCACCTTAGGTAAGTGAACGCCGAGCTCTCCATATGCCTCGGGGCAGGGTGCCGTAGAACCAAAATACTCCTTGAAATTGAAATCCTTAGAGATAGAAGGCCACAAGAAGTGTCTGCGAATGAGATGCAAGGTAGTCGTGTAACTCTTGTAACAAGCAGCCTTGTTTTCTTGACACCATGTGATGACCTTCTGCTGGAGGAAGTAGTGAGAAGAAGTCGGACTAGAATAAACCATAGTTCTCCCCTTTCCTTAAGGGGGAACTTCTGAAAAGAAGGAAGATTGATGCCTGTTGAAGCTTCTTTGACCTCCTGTAGAAAGGATGAAGCAATATGGACAAAAGTATTCCTATGAAAGAGGATATCTGGATTTGCTGATCATGCTTCTTCTTTCTGCCAACACTGGGATAGCCCATCAGCAAGGATGTTTAGGCTTCCGGGAAGAAAGGTGATGGAGAAGTTGGATTGTGCACAGTAGTAAGCCCAGCAAGCTTGTCTGGCATTAAAACACTCCATCTGTTGCAGAATGTGAAGATTCTTGTGGTCAATCCAGACCTCAAAAGGATAACACGCCCCTTGAAGAAGGTGACACCATTCTTCACAGGAAAGCTTTATGGCCAGCAACTGGCTTTCAATGACAGAGTAATTTCATTAACTGGAATTCAAGGTCTTTGAAAGGTAAGCAATGGGGTGTTCTAAACCCTTCACCTCTTGCTTAAGTACTGCTCCTACAGAGGCTGCTGAAGTATCAGCTTCGATGATGAAGGGGAGAGATTGATCAGGTTTCAACAAGATAGGAGCAGTGCAAAACCTTTCTTTGAGTAATCGGAAGGCGTCTTCAGTGTCTTTACCACACTTAAAGGATCTGTTCTTCTTGAGAAGGCTGGTGATAGGAAGAAATATGCTCGAAAAACCCTGGTGAGGCCAAGAATCGTTGAATGTCCTTGACTGAGGAAGGAATTGGCCATGAGAGCAATGCCGTGGTCTTGCGCAGATCCATGGATATACTTTGGTTCGATAGAATGTACCCTAGGTAAGGTACAGAAGAGACCTGAAAGACACATTTTCAGGTTTGACAAGGAGCCAATGCGTCCTTAAGCGAAGAAGAACTTCAGTGTGTTGAGCCTGATGAGCTTGTTCAGAAGTGGAGAAGACCAGAATATCGTCTAAAATGAGTGGAAAAGAAGATCAAACGAGAGTTGGTCCATAAAAGATTGTAAAAGAAGTTCTTAGCCCAGTCTATATAGGGATTGTGCATTATCAACCAGGGCATGCCTAGAATTAGAGGAACATGAGCAGCCCAGATTATATCAAAGCTCAGGGTTTCTCTGTGGTCTCCTATGGTAACCATAAGTAAAGTGGGAGTCCACGTTATTAGCCAGGGGCTTAATGGTTGACCATCAACTCCTTCCACTGCTTTGTTCTCCTGATGTTGCAACATGGGAATCAATTCCTTAGTGGCCCAGACTATGTCCATGAAGTTTCTTCACTGGATAAGGGTGCAGGCCTCTTGACCTCAGAGGACTGCTGTCCGTCGTTAACTGCACGAAGGGTAAGTTCTGGGCACTTCAAATGTCTTAAAAGTCTTTTGTAATGCTATCTCTTGTTTTGCAGGGTTCCGGCGATGGCGGATGGCGGGCTGATGAGAGTTGAGGATCGAACCCGCGTGAAGAATAGAAGCGCCAGGAAGCACGTAAGTAAGCGCTTGTAGCCTGCTTCACGATGCGCACTAACTGTCCCTTTTATCTTGCAGGTACAAGTTCGGAGCTTTAGAGAAGCTGAAGGGTGCTGGAATACCCACTGGATTCGGCGTGGGAAGGAGTAATGGCACGTGAGTAATAAAGTTGCCCAATGTCTTTAAACGCACCTTCTTTTGTCTTTCAGATGCGGGATGCAGCGCCGAAGGCTTCCGGAGCGTGCGAAGAGCTGGTAAGCTTTTGTCTTTCAGATGCCGGAATGCAGTGTGAAGACCTCCGGAGCATGCGAAGAGTAGGTAAGCCTTTGTTTTTCAGATGCCGGAATGCAGCGCGAGGAGTTGGTGACAGCCGATGGACCAGGTAAGAGATGTGCTGCCACTGAAGACCATAGTGCTAACCTGTTCTTTCTTTGTCTTTACAGGTGCTGCTGAAGACTGGATTCCAGGATGGTAAGCCTTTGTTCCCTTAGGCCCAGGATCAGAAGCAGAAGACACGATGAGCGTTCTGCTGCAGAGAATGCAGAATAACGCAAAGCAAGATTCATCCATCGGGTGTGGTTTAAATAGCCTCCTGTAGTGGTTAGGTGTCTCCTTCCACAGCCACGCCTAGGTAAGAAAAGAGTTCCTGCTTTCCAGAAGAGTTCCAGTGTTCTGAACCTAGGAAGTGGCTCCTGCCCCACCCAACAGGAAAAGTAGTCCCAAACAGAAGAGGATCAGGGGTTCAACTGGCAGGTCAGTAAGCAGCATGGTCTGCTGCAGGTAAGTCCACCCAAGCATTATGAGCCCGGCGCTTCCAGCGCTGGGACTGGGCATCTTTATGAGCCTGGTGCCACTGGCGCCAGGACAGGGTCCAAAAGGTCCCAATTGGGACTGGCTGGCACTCGGAACCGGGGTTATGGGTCTGCTTCCAAGGGAGTCGGGCAAGTCCTGATCTTTTGGAAGCAGAGATCATGACAGAAGTAGAGGGTCTGTTGACTATGCAAGTTCGTCCTTGATGTCTTCTCATAATCCACATCTAAAGATGGTAAACTGTGCTGTCTCTGGCCAGCTGGCTTCAGCAGCCATGCATTTGAAGATTGAGACATATGTTTGTAGAACAACCTGAGCCTGAAGAATGCCTAACAAAGTCTTGCAGGCAGTGTAAGCAACCTCTGGTCTCTCGAAGGTTTGGTGTAGTAAAGTAAGGAAAACTCCATAGTCTTGTACCTGTTACCAAAGGAGTAGCCCAGGCCAAAGCATTTCCCATCATGTTAGATATCACGAAATCCACCAGCGAGTGGTCAGATGCATAGGTAGCAGACCTCAAGGTGAAGTGAATGACACATGCATTGACCAACTCCTTCAGCCTCTTGGGGGAGCCATCGTTTTTGCCACAAGCCAGTCCCTTAGGGGGAAAATCCATTGTGTGGACTTCTCTGTCTGTAAGCAGTTTTTTCAGCATTGCATTTTCAGTCTTTAGGGTTTGTACCTCCATGGAAAGACCCTCTACTGCTGCCATTAACTGTTGCACGTGTTCAGCAGTAGCCATGGCTTCTTTCTGGCGTTACAAACTGTCAAACATAAGGCATCCCTCTTCCTCCTCCTCCTCACCTGAATAGTCCACTGGTGAGGGATAGTCGGAAGCCTTTTGATGTGCCTTCAGTGTCTTCTTTTTTTCTTTGAAGTAGTGCGCCTTTCCTTATGAAGAAAGGGCCTGTCACGAAAGAAAGCCTCTCTGATCACCCAATAGATTGGCCGACCAAAGGATCACCCTCCAGAACAGCCAGAGAATGGGGAAAAAGCCCATGAAGGGTAAAAAAACCCATGGAGATTCAGTTCAAGGATCAGTCCTTCGAAGATGCAAAGAAATGAGTCGATGGGAAATCCAATAGTATCCAATGATAGGGAATCCAGTGAGTAAGTGATCCAACATGAAGGTTGAGGCCGAAGCAAGACAAAGGCAGGAAGGGAGGCAATGAAAGGAAGAGAACCGCAGGCAGACCAAGACGGAAAAGAAAACAAGGTAAGGCAAGCCAAAAGAGGCTAGGAAAGGAAGCGGGGAGAGATGTTCCCGAGAGGCTGACCAACAGAGGAAAGGCGCCAGAAAGAGAGAATGAGCAGAACTAGTGGTGTGCTAGCAAAGGAGAAATAAAAGGGAATGTATAAATCACAAAGAAAGGCACAGTTGCAACACGGCTACCGCCAGTTGTGACAGACAGATAACCAGCTGAACGCACCCATTTTAAAAAAAGACTAGACCGTAACCCAAAGATGGAAGGAAAATGTGGTGGAACATCAATGGCGGCAGAGCACCCACCGACTTCATACATGCCAGGAAGGGAAAGTGGTGACACCTTGCATTTGGAACCTTTTTACTCATGCTATGGAGGCGATTGTTTGCCTTCACTTTTTTTATGGGTTTTGTTGTCAGAGATAGAGATAGTGACAAATATCTCTTCCCTAGGATGTGCAAGGCCTGTTTGCAGCAGACAGGTTTGCAGTGGCTCTGAAATTGAGATAACTGATATCCTAGGTTGAGGTCACCTAGAATAAAGGTTTGGATGATGGGTTTGAGGTTTGTACTAATGAGATGGTGAATATCATCCTCAAAGGTAGCTATAGGGCCGGGAGGGCGATATATGAGGTGAATGGCAATGGTATTCTTTTGTGAGCATCTAAGTTTGACTGATAAGGATTCACAGTTGAGAATTGATATAGGTGGGATGGCATGTAGTTGGAGGGAGTCTTTGTAGGTAAGGGCAACCCAGTCACCTTCTCTGTCTTGCCTGTCACTATGGACAATGGTGTACCCGCCAGGGATGGCAATGAATAGCGTAGGCCCTGAGGAAGGGGATAGCCGGGTCTCGTGAGGGCAAGGATATCAAGGTTGTTAGATATGATAAGGTCAAGGATTTTGGGGGGGGGTGAGCTGTGATGGATCGAGTTTTGAGAAGGGTGCAATGCAGGAGAGAGGGTTTTGCAGAGTCAGTGCGAGGTGGGGTGGCTGGAGGCAGTGGATGCAGAATGTGATGGTTCTTAATTTCAGGTAAGCATTGCGGACAAGATGGTAGGCAGGATTGAATGTGGGGCCACCAGTGTGGTCCTGAGTTGCAGGAAGGCGTTCCGGGCACTGATGTTTGGTGTCATTGGGCATGGCTGCAAGGTGGTGGATGGAGATGGGATGGGGCGAGCGGTCTGGAGCTTCTGGTTCGGGCAGCGAGTGACAGCTTTAAGTGTGAGCTGTGGTGTGGTGTATGCTGCACGAGGCAATGAGTTAGAGCTGTGATGCTGGAAAGGTGGCGGTGCTGAACCATGGTGTGCACATGACGGTAGCAGAGCACATGTGTGGGGATGTGGTGTATTTGGCATTATGGGAGTTGGGCAGTCGTGTTTTGGCGAGTGGCAGTGATTGGGTTGCGAGGAATGTGGTGGGAGCTGGCAAGTCCTTCTGGCGGGAGTAGCTCGTCTGGAGTTTAGGGCATAGGAGGGGTGGGAAGAAGGTGGTCGGGGGGCACAGGGATGGACTTGGAATTCGGTGGTAGGTGGTGGCAACCATGATAGGTAGAGCCGGGGTAGGTCTGATGCACTGTGTGGGGAGAGAGCCTGTTGTGTTCGCTCAACCATTGTAAATTTGAGGGACTGTCGGGAGGCGCGGGTGACAGATCCAGTTTGGTATGACCAGGTCGGCAATGTTGAGATACAGCACAAATTCTTGAGCGCTGTCGTCGCTGAGGCACGCAGAGGGGTGTGGGCAGTACATGGAGGCACACATGCTAGTGAGGGTGTCTATTGGTGGGCTGTTTGCTAGGATGCAGGTAAAACAATTACAGTGACCCTTATGCAGTGCCAGGGGCTTATCTTTAGAGGAAGATACTTTTTTCTGGGGAATGTGACCTGCAGATAATGTTTGGTGTCACTGTAGCAGCGGCAAACAGCAGACAGCTGCCGAGAGTGAAGCTGTCCTTTGCTCTTAGCTTTCGCTTGTTGCTGGCTTCACCTGCCGGTGGTGGGGCTCCATTATTATTGGCTGGATGGGAGGCCAATCAGGGACGTTGTTGCACCCAGGTGCTGGGAAGGCACATGGCCTCAGTCTGCGGTCGATGGCAGTGGTCATCTTTGCACGGGTCACCATCACTGTAGTCTGCTGTGAGGGGGCATACTCCTGTGTCCCTGGAGGTTGCGCAGAGGTGTATGCCTGCCTTATGGAGCGGATGGTGAGTGATGCACATGGCTGTGAAGGTGGCCCGTCGTCTGACCGGGAACCCATGTCGGACGCGGAGGCCAATGTTATGTGCTCTCTGGGGCCGAGGGCAAGAAGGAGCCTAGCTGCAGAGTTCTGGACCCATTGAAGCTTTCTGAGTTAATATGCAGTTGCACCTAGGTAGAGGGAGTTGGCATAGTGAAAGTGGGAGAGGACAATGGACAAGATTTCAATGTCGACGTGGGAGTAGGAGAGGTTAGGGAAGATACATCTGGGAGTGCAGAGGTGTAGGTGGCAAGAATTAGACACAGGGCCTCATTACGAGTTTGGAGGTAAGTCAGTGTCATTACCGGCATAGAGCAAATAACGTGTCCATGTTGCAAAGAGCCCGCTATTATAGGGCCATTATGACTTTGCGGGCAAAAGCTTTGCGCCATGCCGGTAAGGACCTTACGGCCATGCCGTAAACGACCCAAAAATCGCCCTTAGCGGCATCGAGAGAAGCGCAGATAGCAACACCGCCATCCATGCCTCCGGCATTAGCGGTAACCGCTATCAGCGGAGACTGTAAATAAGCGGAACTGGAAGTAGCGTCATCGCACAGGAACGGGGAAGAGTACGGCGGCCATCTTGAAAACACAAGCCATTGCCATCGTCTGCACCCAGGATCCACATCAACACCACACCTGTCCCAAAATAATTCTGCAGCATATAAGAATGCCCAAGGCACTTAAAAAAGGAGATGCGCGCCTGCGCAAGGAGCGCTTCTCGGAAGAAGAGCTCAGCATTCTCTAGGACACCTTGGGTGAACATGGGGATGTAGTGTTTTCTACGGATATGCGTTGATCAGCACTGTTGCGCAAAAAAGAGATCTGGGCGGAGGTAGCGCGTTAAGTGAGTGCTGTAGGAACCACCCCATGCACGGTGAAAGATGTCCGGAAGCGCTGGGATGACCTTCGCCAACGTGTAAGGAACATCCTCGCAGCAAACCGTAACGAGGGAATGGCAACAGGTGGCGGAGGCAGCTCACCCATAAAGATGCATCGCTGGGAGGAGATTTGTGTGACCACCATCGGAATGGAGTCAATCGAGGGAGTGGGAGATATGGAGCGAGGAGCCCATCATCGGCTGATGCCGGTAGGAGTCACAAATAAACCACTGTATTGCAAACCATGAAGATGTCCCCCCGAACTCACAGTGAAATGATGCAAAGCAGGGTCCACCAGACACATGTGCGCAACCCTGCCTACAGGCAGTGCACAGCACCATCTTATCCACATGCATGATGCACCCCATACATGTGTCATCCCAGACGCATGCCTGCATGACCCACCCAAAAGGCAAACAGCCTGTATGTCAGTACTCCAATGGAAAATACCTGCCATTCCATAGAAATACAGCTACCCCAATGCTTGCCTGATGCACGTAGACCCATCACTAATGCTCTCCCTCTCTTGGTCCCCCACAGGCACACAATCTGACAGCAATGATGAGGACCCCAGGGAGAAGCCTGTGACACCAGTCAAGAAGTCCAGGGGCATGGAGGGGACAAACAGGCCCTCAACATCAAGGGGAAGAGTGAAACCAGGACCACATCAGAAGCCCAACACACCGCAAGAACCTACATCACCATTGTGCAATAGGTCCACAACCACAGCACCCACACCAGCCACCACCACACAGGAGCCAGTGGCTGAAGGCACTGTATCCACTGCCAGCAGTACTGTAAGAGAGTCAGCTGCCACGGCAGCTGTGTCCAACAATGAAGAACATACTTCGACACCCGGAACACCTACCGCCACAGGCCCCCTGCAGTCACCCCACCTCTCCACACCTAGCATACACAATACCAGCAGCCATGAGCTGTCTGCTATGGAGTCATGGCCAGGGAGCTTCAGCCCCACAGGGAGCATGCATGAAGCACCAACCATATTGCATGCCCCTTCGACATCTGCCAGTGTCCGGGACAGGCAAGAGGGGAACACGGTAGTCCAACAGCGCCAGGAGGAGCTGACTGGGCTGGTGACCCAGCACATCATTGAAAGTGGCCAGGCAAGTGAGGAATTCAGGGAATGTGCAGTGTCCCTCAAAGCTGCTATTGAGTCCACATCTAGAGACATACGCAGCGAATTGGCGGCTGTGAGGCAGGTCCTCAACCGCATGGTGGAAGCCCTGGAGGCCCTGCATCCCGCATAGGTGGTTGAACAACCAGGCACCTCCTCAAATGCCAGCTCCAGACAGACCAGCCCCCTGCGTAGGTCTGGGCGGAATGTGCGCAGGTCAGACAGGGGTCCACCCGATGCTGGCAGTGGAAAAGGGGTGTAGATGCAGCCTGCCATTCCGAACTCTTGAAGACTAATGGTGCATGCAAGTGCACACCATGTGTGGGGAAGTTGAGGGGGGAGGGGGAGGGGAAAGAGGGTGTGTGGGGTAGTTGAGGGGGAGCGGGAGGGGGGAGGGTGTGTGGGGTAGTTGAGGGGGAAGGAGAGAGGGTGTGTGGGGTAGTTGAGGGGGAGGGGGAAGAGGGTGTGTGGGGTGGAGGGCTTGTGCACATTCTATTTTCTATATGTTCAATACACCTGTTGTGATATGAGAATTCACATGTCCGGACATTGCTTATTGTGTAGGTGTTCTTTATTGGTGAACAGTGTACAGTGTCCATGTCCCTGACACACCCATGGCGCACTCCGCAAGCATGTGTGTTAGAAACATTGGTTAATCAAAGTCTGTCACACGCCACGTCCCTCCTGTGCATCACTACCCCCCTGATGTGCAGCCCCATCTCCTACCTCCTCATCCCCCTTGTCAGGTGGTTGTAGTTCAACGTCAGGGGGTAGAGGCACATTCCGTTTGATGCACATATTGTGTAGCATGACACATGCCATGATGATCTTGCCCACCTTCTCATGCCCGTACAGGAGTGCCCCACCGGACCTGCTGAGGCAGCAAAACCGTGCCTTCAGAAGGCCAAATGTCTGCTCGATCACCACACGGGTATGTGTATGCGCACGATTGTAGTCCTCTTCGTGCCTGTTCTGCGGGTTCCGGACAGGGGTAAGGAGCCACCTCTTCAAGGGATAGCCAGGATCACCTGCATGTGTGCAACAATGGTAATGTGTAAGTGGTTACATCAAATGGGACCTGTATCAATGACACAATAGCACGCATTTATTTCCTGTTTGCATCCTCATATCCATGCATGGATGGAGCTACTCAATTGAACTACAATGTGTGTATCCATCTGATTGACTGGTGTGCGTGCCATCGTCTAGTGGGCGCAGGGGTGTCCTATTACTTATGAGTACTCATGCACTGTGGTTGCCCATGCCGATTGTTCCCATGTTCTAGGTGATGTGTAGTTTCTTGTATGCTGTTATCCTGTCACCGTTCATGCCAGACTCTAGATGATCTCACTTTCCGCGCCTGATGTTGCCATGCTGGTATGCTGGACCTCTGTGTTGGTGTCGGAGTGGGATCATGTATTTTGGCTTCATGTGACTCCTTTGTACGCACTTATGGACACCTATCCTTCTTGCTGATGTAAATAGCTCATGTGCATTGGCCATACTGACAGCATGTTGCTGCATTGTGTTGCAGGGGCTACGGTCTGATTATGTGCAGTGTACATGTTGATGGCTGTGGAATGGTTGCAGCAGTGTCTCATTTTCATTGTAGTGCAGCTTACATCTTGCATTTAGGTGTCAGGTGTCAGGTCCAGTCTGGTCTGCTTTGGGGCATGAGCATGGTCCATCCTCACAGCTACTCTCAGCCAGGTGAAGTATGCATTCCCCCCCCCCCTCTCAGCCAGGTGAAGTATGCATCTCTCCCCCCCTTCTCATCAAGGTGAAGTATGCTTCCCCCCCCCCCCTTCTCAGCCAGGTGAAGTATGCACCCCCCCCTTCTCAGCCAGGTGAAGTATGCACCCCCCCTTCTCAGCCAGGTGAAGTATGCATCTCTCCCCCCCTTCTCAGCCAGGTGAAGTATGCGTCTTCCCCCCCTTCTCAGCCAGGTGAAGTATGCATCCCCCCCCCCTTCTCAGCCAGGTGAAGTATAAATCTGTCCTCCCAATCATCTCCCCACATCACAATAACATGAGCATGACAGGCAACTCACTGAGTAGCCAGGATCGTTGCCCTGCGTGTCGCTCCATGTAGCGTGGTATCGAGGAGTTCCGCATGACCATTGAATCATGGGTTGATCCGGGAAATCGGGCACAGCAATGTGTGATGATCTTGTTTGAGTCACATACCATTTGCACGTTGAAGGAGTGATAAGATTTACGGTTGCGGTACACTACCTCCATTTCATGTGGGACCACCAATTCCACATGGGTGCAGTCGATGGCACTGATGCAACCTGGAAAGCCTGCCAGTGAATGGAAGCCAACTTTGGTGTTGGAGATCTCCTGGGCTGTCCGTGGTAGGAATATGTGATTGCCTGTGTTCTTCAGGAGGGCATTGAGCACTTGGTTCAGCGTACGTGAGAATAATGTTTGTGATATGCCATGAATCTGCCCTACTGTGTGCTGATAGGTGCCTGTGGCCAGGAAGTGGAGCACAGACACCACCTTCAGTAGAGGGGGGATGGCGGTACGGATTTCTATGAGGCTGGCAATGTCGTTATATATCATGTCCACAATGGTGGTGATGGTGTCCCAGTCCAGACGGTACAGGGTGTGGATCTGCTCAGGGGTTAGGCTGAATAGACTGGCTCTGATTCGAGGGATTGGGGGCTGCCTGTGTGGTACAACTGCCTGCACTGGTGGTGCATGCTGTGCCTGCCTCACCCTCCTTCTCCTCCTGCGTCTCCTCTTTGCTGCCTGTTGTTGTTGCTGTAGTTTTTGCTGGAGTTCCTCTGCAATCATGTCCTCTAGCCCCAATATAGCTACTAGTATTGGTATCATTTTGGTGTGTGACTGGGTATGGGAAGGGGTGGGGTGTGCTCCTTTTGTGCTGGCCCAGTCTACATTGCCTCCACCTGTGCTGATTGTGTGCACCTGTGGCAGTTGGGAACACTGCACATGACCGTTTAAGGGTGGTTCGCGATGGCAGTATTTACTCCATGCCGGTAAGGTACTTTTCGGGCTTCAGTGGCCCTTATTTGCATGTCCGCCTGACTTGTGTTCAGCTCCTGTTTATGCCATGCCGCTATTGCCGGCATGTAGGGTCGCGTGCCCGCGCCAATGCCACTATTAGAGGTCCCGTTATTTACGGTGCAGCTAATAGCGGGTTGGCCGGTTGTAATGGTATGGAGCGGTACGTTTTTCCCTTAACTCCTACCTCGTAATGAGGTCCACAGTGTTAATGTGGTGTGAGAGTGTCAGGTCAGTATCCATGGCGCATCCCAGGTTTTTGTACTGCGGTGGATGAAGCTGTGCGGGGTGGTGTGGGCTAGGAAAGAAGGCCAGTGAGTAGGTTGGGGAAGACTGCTGTCCTCCTGCAGAGCATGAAATCTGTGCTGCGCACGGCAGCCTGCAAAATATAGGTTTACCTTGCAGCAGTCTGTGGTGTGTCTGTGGGCATTACGGGATCAGATGTCAGATGTATCATTGTTATTTGGGCTTACGGCATTGCATGTGCAGGGATTTGAGAACTCAGGGCCCGATTCTCAAGTGGGTGTTAAGTACCGAACAGGTCATTAACAGCGTTAACAACCTTTTCGGTACTTAAGAACTATTCAGAAGGTGGCACGTTCTTCCGAAGTCGGTATGAATGCGCCTCTTTTGGAATATATGTGGCAGTTGCTAGCAACGGTTGAGAAACTATCCTAGCAACCGCCACATTTGTTGCCTGCAACTTCAGACAGGTATTCTTGTGGCACTCCTCCACTTTTAAATGTGTGCTAAAGTAGCGCACGTATATGGTACCATTTCAGTACTGGTATTCTCGAGGAGTGCCACAGGAAGCCGGTGGCAGTGCAGGTGGGTGGCCAATTATAGTCTTTTAGGGGGTCGGATGGGTGGGACAGTACTTACATTTTTTAAATAAATATAAATAAATGATATTAAAAAAATGTGCTGCGCAAACGCGTGCCACCGTGTTCTCGGCAACACTTTCATTAAATAATGCATATGTCGTTATTTAACAATAGTGTTCATCTACACCCCTGTTCTCAATAGTGTTCATCTACACCCCTGTTCTCGGCAGCAAAAAGTATGTCGCTATTTTAAAAAAGTGCTGCCGAGATGTCTGCATTGGTCTGATAAACAGGCGCAATGCCCATGGTGCACTGTCATGCATTACGAGGATGCCCAGGCCCACTTGAGAATAGTGGTGGAGCCTGGGCATCCTGATTTGATGCAGTGATTCGTGCTCTTTAGCTTGCTCACTGCACCAACTTAAGAATCGGGCCCTCAGCATTGAAAGTGAATGGCACTTGCAGCGGCGTCTTGTAACTTCATTTTGATAATATGGGGGGGGGGTAACCATTATTAGATAGCCAATCGTCTTTTCACTATTTGCTTGTCTGTATTTAGATGGCTCATAAGTTTACAAAGACACTGGGCCTCATTACAAGTGAGGCGGAACGGGTTAACGGGACCCGCTAAAGGAGGCAGACCCGTTAAACCCGTTCCGCCTCATTACAAGCTCCCCTCGCGGGACCCAGTATGTAACGCCTGGTCAAACCAGGCTAGCTTACCGGGTCTCGTGAGGGGAAGAGGGAGCAAACAACGGGCCACTCATAATCGGCCTGTTGTTTGCTCCCTCCCCCATTCCCATTCAGCCCGATGGTGGCTGGAATGGGAATGGGGAAGGTCCGGGCCTGGGTTCCTGGAGGGAGGAATTACCGGGCCCTCAGAACTCAGAATGGCCTGGTAATTCCCCATTCTGTGAACCTGGACCCGCACCCAATAGCGGCATGGCTACCGCCAAAATCGTAATGAGGCCCATTATGTCACTCGAACAACAAAGTAAAATGGAAGCCTGCTGGAAAGAAAGTTGAATTGAAACTCCTGTTGAAAGCTTGTCTTGAGGCTAGTGCTGCTTTGGGGAATTGTTGAAACTCAGCAGGTGTGGACCTTTGATTGTCGGTAAAATGATGACAGGCTTTGATTAACTAATAACACACAGGAGTTGATGTGTGCAGGCACCAACCCTCTCTGTTGCCAAACACTTTATGAAGAGATAATGAGGGGCTTCAGGAAACCAGTCGGGCAGGGACCATCTGTACTGTACAGAGAAATGGGAGGTATATTCCCTCTAGCATGTGACATACACACCAGAAGGATTGGGGCAGCAGAAGCCCAGTGGAACTGGCGGTGAACAGTGTGTATCTGGACTTGCCTGGCATCCTTCCACTTCCCAAAGTGCCAAGTCCTTGCATATTTATGATTTGTAAAGCACAAACTATGGCCCAAAGGCATCAAGACCCTAGGGGTGAGGCAGTTTGACAAACACAAGAAACCCACAGCCTAGTTAACAGTAAGGCAACCAAAAAGATGTGTCTTTAGGAGCTTCCTGAAAGGAAGATATGCAGCCTGGACCCTTAGGTGGAATGGCAGCGCATTCCATTGGGTGGGAGCCAGTACTGAAAAGGATCGACCACCCAAGCGCTTAGAGCAGAATTTAGGAATTTTCAGTAAGATTTCAGTTTTCGACCGGAGATTTCTAGCAGGATGATACCTCACCAGTTTTTTCCTCAAGTAATGAGGCCACACATTGTGGAGAGCTCAATGCACAATGCATAAGATCTTGGCACCTGATCATAGACACCTGCATTACCAACGACGTGAGTCTGGATGTTTATCACAGTGGTAAAAGAAATGCGGGTCACGCAGGAACTGAGGTGCAATAAGATGAACGTTCCTAAAGGCCGCCGCAGGGACAGACCATAGAGATGAAGTATGGGCAGATGAAGTTTTTGGCTGGAATGACAGTGGGCCGTCGAGCTACCATTGACATTAGAATGTGGGCAGAGAGACCTGTTGTGCATACAAAGCTGGACTGTGTGTTCTTGTTGATAGGTTGGCTCGAACAAAGACATTAGGAAGAACACCTGTAGTGCCGCTAAAGAATACCTAGACCTGTGGAACCACTGAACTATTTTAAGGTCTATTATTCCTCACTATGCCCTCTACACAATGACTGAGATTTACTGGGTGACAAGAGTGTAACTGATGGAACATCAAACAAAGCCACAAAGACAGAAAATAAGGGATACATTACCAAGAAAGTTCATCAAGACAAAGGCCCTCATTACGACCCTGGCGGAAATCAACTGACATGACCGCCATAGCGTAAATAGCGTTTCCGCCACTGCACGATGGAGGAAAGTGCGGCTAATTCTGACCCATCGGGCACGAGCATTACGCCATGGCGGAAGTGCAAAGTCCGCGATGGCGGAAATGACCCCAAAACGCCCCTTACCGCCGTCGTACGTCGCCCTAGGTGCAATTCCGCCACCCATTTTAGCGGTCACCGTAATGAGCGGTCAGCGCAAAATACAGTCACCGTAAATATACGGAAACGGAAGTAAAAACATGGGGCCGGAACGGGAAACAGCACGCCGTACACCTATAAAAGCAGAATCCCAACACAACCATTAAAAATCCGACCCTGAGACACATCCCAACCCGTTAGCCACCCCAGTCCAAAAAATCTATATGGGAAAAGTTGCTAAAAAAGCGTGCGACCGCAAGCGGCAGGTCCACTTCTCCCACGAGGAACTCACCGTGCTCACAGAGACCCTCCAGGAGAATGCTGCCGTCGTCTTCTCCACGCAAATGACCAGGACGGCACTTGCGAACAAGAAGGCCATATGGGCGCTGGTGGCACAGCGGGTAAGTGCGGTGGGGACCGCACCCCGCAACCCACAGCAATGCAGAAAGCGATGGGACGACCTACGGATACGCGTCCGGAGCATACTCTCTGCCAACCGGAACATTGCCACAGCTACCGGGGGAGGATCGGAATCACCCATCAAGTTGACCCCCTGGGAAGAAATCTGTGCCTCCACCATTGGAATGGAGAGCATAGTGGGAGTCGGAGGGATCTAGAAAGGAGTGCAGACATCAGAAGAATCAGGTAGGTGGCCCAAATAAAACTATGCCAAATCCACAATTACCAACCATGTGCAGTACCATGTGTCCCCATAGTGCAATAGAAACACATGTTCAGGAGAACGACCACATACAATGCCATGACAGCGCCCCTTAAAAGTCAGATCAAATAAATAAATATTCAAAAAACCAAAAAACACACTCTACATGTGCAGCATGCACACCCTAACTGCAGACTGCAAAATAACTGCATCCCCAATGCACACAAAAATGAGACCACCTCCAAGGCCCTGACCCAAATCACCCCCAGGTACCACCCCAATGCATGTGATACAATTGCCATTACAATTACCACAGACCCATGAATAACGCTCGCCCTCCTTTACTCCACCACAGGGTCCGATTCCAACGATGAGCTCCAGGACACCCCTAGCAGCACACCTGCAAAGAGGGCCAAGACCAACGGCCAAAGACCCTCCACCTCAGCTGCACGGATCAAGGCACGGCAGCTGCACAAATCGAGTGGCAGCACACTGGAGGGGACATCAACAGGCACCCCAGCAGCCAGCATGTCCACAACAGCAGCACCACAGGTCCCCCCAATGGATGCCACAGAAGGCACTGCTTCTGGTGGCAGCAGCACCCTAGGTGACACTGCATTCATGCCAGGATGCTCCGACACAGAAAACGGTGCTGCCGAAGTAGGACACATCCATGACCTGTCCCAATCCCCCTGCATGTTTCATCCCGTACACCATGAGGAAACCACGCAGGGGCACCCACAAGACGACGACTGGCCAACCCCCACAAGGCCTGTTGCAAGACAACATGAGGCGTCCAGCCCCTCTGTGACACCACCGCAAATGGGCATGGCCCAGCAGAGGCAACAGTCCCTCGAGCAGATGATAGTGCAACAGCAGCAACTAGCCACGCTCCTCAAGGAGCATGCTGATGAATGTGGGGGTTCTAAGGCAGCCATTGAAACATCTACTGAGACACTTAGGGCAGAAATCGAGCGAAGTACAGAGACACTAAGGGCACAAATGGAGAGAAGTACCGAGAGCCTGAGGGGTGAACTGCATGCGACGTCCAAAGACGTATGTGGTGAACTTGCCGCTGTGCGCCGTGTGCTCACTGAGCTCTCACAAACCCTTAGGGACATGCATGGACGTGAGCAGGCAGAGACATCATCCGTTGCAAGTTCCGTCCAGGGCAGCCCCCAACGTAGATCTGGGAGGACCCGGCGCTCCACAGGCAGGGGTGCCCCTGATACCCGGAGAGGGGCTTGCAATAGCGTCTGCCCACTGACAATGAGCGTCATTGGACACTGGTGTTCGGGGGGGAGGTAGGAGGGTGGAGGGGGTGTGTTGGGCTTCTTTGGGTGGCGGGTCGATTGGGTGTGTAATGTCTTTTCACATCTGCAATACAATTCTTCATATTCATCCTATGAGATGTGTGGACATTGATCTCTGTGTACGAGGCCTATCCTGGCGTACAGTCCATATTGTGCATGTCCCAGACACACACAGTGCCACAAGTCCCGTGTCCATATAACAGCCACCAGGCGTGAGTGCTAGAAGCATGCATCTATGAGATTCTGCCGTAATTCACGGGCCTCCTGTGCCTCGTGGACCCCTTGAGGTGCTGCCACATCCCCACCCTCATCATGACCATCTTCAGGTGCTAGCAGTTCTGCGTCGGGGGGCATGGCCACATTCCTACGTACGCACATGTTGTGTAGCATGACACATGCCATGACCATATTTGCCACCTTCTCATGGCGGTACAGGAGTGCCCCGCCAGACCTGCTGAGGCAGCGGAAACGAGCCTTCAGTAGGCCGAATGCCTGTTCTATGACCACACGGGTACGTGAGTGGGCATGGTTGTAGTCCTCCTCATGCTGGTCCTGTGGGTTCCGGATTGGTGTAAGGAGCCATTTCTTCAGTGGATACCCGCAATCACCTGTATGTGGACAAGAAAGGATGTTTGTGGAATGTCATTGCTATGTACGCCCCCCCCCCTTCCTGCCAGGTCATTCACGCATCACCTACCCCACATACTCATGCATTAAATGAGACTCACCGAGTAGCCAGGATCGGCGCCCTGTGTGTCGCTCCATGTAGCGTGGTATTCTAGAGTTCCGCAAGACCATAGAATCATGTGTTGATCCCGGAAATCGGGCAGAACAATGTGTAAACATCCTGTTGGAGTCACACACCATTTGCACATTGATAGAATGATATTGTTTCCGGTTGCGGTACTGGGCCTCCATGGCATGTGGGACAACCAATTCCACATGGGTGCAGTCGATGGCACTAATGCAACCCGGTATGCCGCCAAGTGCATGGAATCCCACTTTTGTGTTTGTTAGCTCCTGCTCCGAGCGTGGTAAAGTGATGTAGTCGTCTGAGTGCTTCAGGAGGGCATCAAGCACTTGGAATAGTGTCCGTGAGAATAGTGGCTGTGAAATGCCATGCAACTGTCCGACTGTGTGCTGGTAGGTGCCTGTGGCCAGGAAGTGGAGTACAGACACCACCTTCAGTAGGGGTGGGATGGCGGTTGGGCTATCTATCATGCTGACAAGGTCAGCGTGTGTCATGTCGACAATGGCGGTTATGGTGTCCCGGTCCAAACGGTAGAGGGTGTGGATCTGCTCAGCTGTGAGGTTGAACGGATTAGCTCGGAGGCGTGGGATTGCGGGCTGCCTGCGTGGTGGTAGTGGCTGTGCTGGTGGGGCTTGCTGGCCATGCCTTGCCCTCCTCCTCCTCCTGCGTCTCCTCTGTGCGGCCGGTTGTTGTAGTAGTTGGCGTTCGTCTTCTTCTTGAAGTTGGAGTACTTGCAGTGCAATCAGGTCCCCCAGGCCCAACATCGCTAGTCCTGCCGGTAGCATTCTGGAGTGGGTGTGGTTGGGGGAGGGGGTTGGGTGTGCAATTTATGTGTTTTCAGGCTGTATAGCCTTCACCTGTGGTGATTCATTCCACCTGTGTCAGCTGCAATGCCTTTCGTGCGAGCACGTCCCGCACACGACGCTGCAATTCGACGCATGGCATCTTGCATTTGCAATCATGTTCTTAATCCCGATGGCTGTGGAATATTGGTTTATATGTTAATTCTGCTATGGTCCCATTGTTGCACATACTATATTTGCATTCGCGAGCAGACTTGTGAAGGGTCAGTGGAATGTAGTGCTTGATCAACGGTGGACCCTCATGCAGCACTGTACCGACGTTCACCGACGGCGGGGAGTCCCATCAGTGATTGAGGCCAGTTACCATTTTCACACACAGCCGCACTGCATACATGTATTTGTGAATACAAGCGTTCACAGATGCCTTTTCAACGTGATGTTGCAAATGAGAAATTCGAAGGACAGCGCTTTCGGTTTTCAACTAGCGGCGTGGAGACGCCCACAGGTCTGACTGGAAATGTAACGTTCTATTGTTGAATGTCCTTGGGACAGGGCCCATGACGGGAATGCAATGATTGATATGGTCTGAATGGGATGCGCCATGGCGTAGTGGACGATAAGGCAGGACGTTCCCAAATACATGTGACTTCACTACACAAGGAATCCGGGCAGGAGCACAGTGGATTTTGAAGGCTGCATTACGCACAGACTCTATGGAAATTTCGAATGTTATGTGAGTGAATATTCAGGCGTTTTCATTACGGGATGAGGGAATGATGAATGGATGCATGGAAAGATGATTTAATTGGGAGTCTGCCATGTACATGCCTATTTGGAATCTGTCCCCTTCCCCTGCGCTATGTGATGCAAGGCTGCCATAGTGGGACCATCGTCTGTCTGCCCTTGTTGAACCCTCCCTGTCTCGACGCGCCTTCAATCACTTGTGTCTATGCACGTTGATGATCCCATCTGATGGATCCTGTTCTGACAGGCGCATGCACACAGACACTCGTTTGAAATAGTGTATTCACCTCGATTTGTGTCGTAATGAATCGCAAGTGATTTTTGGGTGCAATTGATCCTTATGAGTGGGCTAGCATGCATATGGTTGTAGGTTTGGTGTGTTGCATGAAGTGAGTAATGCATATGGAGTTCGGATGCCCATACTATCATTTTTTTCATTTGGGTGACAGGTATCTCCTCCCCTTCTGCCGCTGCCATCTGTACGCCACTCCTGCAGATGGCTTCTACAGTCGACACCTGCAGCTTCGAGTTAATCAGTGGAGCACCATTACGATCTTATGGGACGATCGCCAATGGCCCACATGCCTTTACGCAGTACTTGTGGCTAGGTGCAGCATACCTAGCTTCCAGCTGGACTAGTGCCTACTTCATGGGACGGCCCTGCGGTCCTAGGTGCTTCCATGTTGCCTTTTTGGACGTTGATGTAGCCCCTGTGTGCCATGAAGGTACAGGGCGTCACACATGGGGAAGCTGGTCATTTATTGCGGATGCAGCCCACAGTAATGCTGATCATTTGTGAGTTTATGTTCAAATGGCTGTATGGGCTTGGTGATTTTGATGTGCATTAAATTTATATTCAGATATTAACCGTGTAGCGTTATTCTTTGCTAGTAATGTGGCATATTCCGATTTGTGGCGCGATGTATTGTGAGATGTTCTGCATTGGGTTCCGGCTTCTGGGTACAGTTGTGTGCTACGTCCTTATGCTGATGGTTGGTTTGACTACTGGCATGTGTACAGGGCTGGTGCAGTCTCCCTCAGGTTACTGCTTTGGATGTTGATTTGCACTGGTGGCAAGCGATGGGGGACTGTTGTTGTTTTGTGTCATGGAATTTTCTGTTCGTTTTGGTGTACTTGCACCTTCAGATGCCTGTGCTGCATCAGTACGGCAATGGTGTGTTGCCAATTGTGGATGGCCACTCACAGGGCACTTGGGGCCCCTGCATGCATTTGTTCGTTGGCATGCATGGGTGACTTGTACATTTCGCTGGTTGCATGGTGTGACTGCATTGCGCCTACGAGGAGTTGTGCAATGTGGCCAGGGAGTGGAGTACAGGCAATCAGTAGGGCCATTACGGTTGGTTCGCGATGCCGTAGTTCTCGCCATGGCGGAATGGTACTTTCCGCCATGCTTGATGGCGTTGGGTGAATGTCCGCTGGGGTCAGCATTCGCGTACCGTTGCGCCATGGCGGATATTGCGGATTTGCAGGGCGCGCGTGCGCGTACTTGGTGCAGTTAGCGTTGGCATTCGCTACGGTGTCGCTAATGGCATCGTACTTTACGGTGACGGGTCATGATCGCAACGGGCGGTATTCGATGGCGGTATTACATTTCCGCCATCATTTTTCGTATTCCGCCAGGGTCGTAATGAGGGCCAAAGACCTTTTCAGTTGAGTAGATATTTACGGTTTGTCCTTTCCTGTGCAAATGAAGAAAATACTGTATCCCAGGAGTGCGCTGGTATGCAGGATGACCAAGCTTAAAGAAGGACACATTAAATCCCACAAGTGTGAATTATGGCCCAGCTGGTGGTTACATTGTGCGATCAGCATGATTTTGTTGATAGCCAGATGTAATTGTGAATTGCATAGGCAGGTGCCTGTCATTGCTCATGATCATCGAGGCACTTACAAACCTGTGTTTAGCCCGTTGTAATGTGAGGTAGGCTGGGTGATTTATTATGGAGTTGATGTTTTTGACAAACACCTACCTTACAAATTAGGTGATGGCTGGAGGTTTTAGAATGAATCTCAACCCCTGTCTATGGCTCTGGGCAACCCACTAAAACATTGTTCTTAAGCCTGCCATGCCATTACAGAAGAGGAAAGACCATACGCCAATCAAGCTTGGTCTGATCACAAACCTACCAGCTATTACATATTTTGTTTAGTTTATGTCATCCAGATTGGGACAGGTATGCCCAGACGTGGGTTCTGAGCCTGCTGGGCCTAGACAGCTAAGCTACATCCCACTGATGTCATCCAGTGAGTCTAAAACACTTCTGGGTTTGCTTGTGCTGTCATGTAGAAATTATGTAAACAAGCAATTTGGGCTGGACTGCCCCTTCTGGGGTGGGACCAAGCCTGATTTGCAAATGGTCTTTTCTCTTTCTGTAGGACCTGGCAGGCTGAAGAATGATGCTCTGAAGTTTTCCAAAGGGTGATGCCAGAGGTTACAATTATTTTAAAATCTTCCAGCATTGCCTCTTTTGTCTTGCTTGACAAACTCTTGTTCTGGCTCTGGGCAGCAGAACATGGTCCCGGAAGGGGTTGATAACCTGTCAGGTAGTCAAAATGTGGGATACCAACATATATCTAATGATTATGGATGTATGCAAATGTGACTAATGGACAGAGTTGGGTCCTGTTTTCTAGAGACTGAGTCTGAAAGAAGTACATATACATGGTTAACTCATTCGACTTGTCCATTGGTTTGTGGGTGAAAATTAGTGAAGTGGTACACCTGGAAACATAGTTGCTCAGCCACAGCATGCCAGAATTTAGTCATGAACGGAGGTCCCAGTCAGGGACCACTTTTCGGGTGAACTTGAGAACCATGTAATTGTCGGTTTCGCTCGAGTCAATGAACGTGGCAAACTTGGGTGGTACATAGCCATAGTCATGGTGGTTGCTGCATTAGATACAGAAGCATCTGGAGAACACAAGAAGGGGTTTGAAGCCATTGATGAAATGTTTATCTGTATCTCCTGTCTTTAACATTTCCCAAATGCGATAAAAGGAGCCCTTGTATGAATTGAACATGTGTTTCTACATGGATTGTAAAAAAAAAAAATTATCATGTGTTTCTTCCAGAGAGAGTATGTTAAACCGCCTTGTCATTAATATTGGCCTAAGCCCATTCGCGTTACACAGAAAACCGCGTTTGTAAAGCTCCAATTTCTGATCAATTACGCAGCCATTTTAAGAACCATCCCCCATTTTGATTTGAACTCTTGCTTTGTGTCCTAAAATGGTGGACTGTGTTTTCAACTACAGCCGAGCTGAACGACCGTTGAGTTACATCAACATTTAGGCTGACCGAGAGGAGACTGTTTGTTCTGTGCAAAGAAACCTTGTGACTCGTATGAACTGCAATTCAAGTGTTGTCTGCACTCACAAGCCTCATCCTCATCTAAACAACTGAACAATGTAGAGCAAACTCAAATTGTGTGCTTTGGTTGTAATATATTGTGTTCTTTCTTGAAACTAGGCTTACTATGAGCCGGAGACCCAGCACTGCCATTGTATCTTCATGGACAAGCAAACTTGTTAAATATGTTAAACAATATTGTCATATTTGTCATGTGAACTGGGCACGACCCTAGCATATAAATTATTAGTTTGAAGAGGGGCTGGACAATGATTGGAAAAATGTATACAAGAACCTGCATTAAAATGTCCAGCACTCTCACCCCTCACTGTGTCTGCTGGTACACACTGCAAGGTGTTGGGAGCCAGAGAGATATCTGTTTTGCTTTGAAATCTGTACAGAAATAAAGATACTTGCATGTTTCGACCGGTGATTGGCGAATTTCATTTTGTGGTACTAAGCCTCGATATTTCTTTGGTCTTTCAAGTGTAGCACAGATTCATCCAGTTTCCATGTTTGCAGGTTAATCTCTGGCTATGGTCTCAGTGGAAATAGGTGAGCTAGCAGGGAAAATACAAGAGTGTTGAATAGTTTTAAGGTTCTGGTGCTCGGCATCAGATTCTGGATTCTGTGATCAATTTGAATGACCATGTCAATTTGATCTTCAATGGTTGCTGGAATGGGTGCATGTGTACTTAGTTGTCCAGAATGTCATCACAGAGTCCATGTTGGAACAAATAAAAAAAACATCTGAGCTGAGCATCTTGGTTACAGTGGAACTCTGCATCCATGATTTGAAAATGTACAAAATACACCAGAACGTCCCTAACATTCCCTTTGGCATGAGCATATCCTCTCCCTTTGTTTGGAATAAAGAACACCAATGCTATAACATATGGTTTAACAAGTCAATACATCCTGCATAATCCTAAAGAATGGGATCATATGAAATAAGTAATAGTATGAACAAGTATTAAAGTGTCACCCTACAAGTACAAAAAAACAATACAAATTTAGTGCGGTCATTAGAAAACCAAGAGGTTCCATTAGCCAATGTACAAAATATAGGGTTTAGTAGAGTTTAGACTTATTCAGGGCACCATAGAAGCATTCTGGTATGGTTAATGTCTTTGCAGGACCCCAGGTAACCTGTTTGGATATGGGAAATAAGGGGGAAGTATGAGCAAAACGCTTTGTCTCCTCTGGCTTTTTACCAGCATTCCCATGCAAGGCTCATGGCAGTAGTTACTGCTTGTCTAGCTCCTGTCTTTACTTTGACTCGGCCAGCAGGCCTGTTAATCATTGTAATGCAACAGACAGGTCTATCAGTTTGGTTAAGGAAGTGAGGACAGGACTCACAAACAGGCTTTGATATTGAAATGTTGCACATGAACTAATGTGAGCAGCTGGCAATGGCACTCTCAGCTCACAGAACAATCCCCCAAGAGACAACGAGATGCATTGGAAAGGAAAGCAGGCAAAGGCAGTCTGGGAAAGACATGGCATAAGGTGTTATCTTCCCTGAGCATGAGGGTAAGAGGCTAGAAGGACTGGAACATCAGCGATATGGTGGAACCATTGGGGCCCAGGTGCTCAGGCCCTCACAGATTCCTGACTCACCAAGGTGACCATTCTCATCCAACAGTTGATCACACTTTTTAAATAAACACTGGAATGACATGAAGGCACTGACGCGAATTGAGTTTCACTCAGCTGAAAACAGCAGCAGGGACAACACAGAGATAAAGCATGGACAGACACGGTCTTTCACAGAACGAATGCAATGCCATCTAGATGCTGATGACCAATGACATTGTGAAGTGAAGTGCCTGGGCAGAGATCCAGCTACTGTAGGCTGCCCATGCATACATAGATGGGATACATCTCCTCATTGAGAGTTGAGCTTGGGCAAAGTAACTTAGACAAAGCTAGGCACTGCTGTAATTGCAGAAAGCTCTGAGACCAGTGAAGGCTGTCAGGATCCACAGAACAACAGGTAGGCACAAGAAGATATTGAAGCGGTTGGACAATCTGGCAAGGTGGAATTTGGGAGGAAAGGAAGTAAGAGGCCAATGGTTCTGATAAGTTCTGAGTAAGGTAATTCTGTGAACAGTCTCCATTCCATGATGGCTGTCAGATTAGACATTTTAGTAGATACACCAATGAAAGACTAGCCTGCTTTGGGATTGGACTGACCTATAAATAACTGGGACTAGAATTAGAGAGTTGCTAGGAAACATTCCCCAAACAGTGTTCCAGCTGCACAATTAGAGCCATTTGAGGATTACACTGCTTGCCACAGTCGTCCAAAAAATGTTATTGCCTGTTTCCGTTTCCAATATTTGATTTTTTGGACTCGGTTGGCGAAGTCTTTTTTTCTTATTTTCTACATGAAAGTTGCCACTTTTGGATATGTTTTTCACAGTCCTAGCTTCTTCTCCATCCATCTACCAGTCAGATTCTCCTCCTCCCTTCCTCCTGATTACTCTATCTCTCCATGTATTGTGTACCCTTCTCTCTCACTTCCACCTTGCACCCCACCCTCCCCATTTTCTCCATGTTCCCACCTCTGTGGTTATCTGCAATCTGTAATAACGGGGGAAGACCCGTTATGGTAATTATACAGGCTTTAATATCCTTGGTTGTTGAATACTTGGGGTTCACAAAGGAGGCAGGAAAGACAGGTACACAAAAACAAAACACGTAGTCACGGACACTGGATCCCCCACTCCCACATAACCAGCTCCCTTCAATACACTGGCCCACGGTCATCCTTGGAACCCAGAAGACACACATTCCACGGATTCCACAAGAATCCTGACATCACCGGGAAGGCACACACAAACACAGAACATTATGACATAATCCCTGGCTCCCTCTGCTTAACCATCCATGCAGCTCCTCCCACATGCCACTATCTCTGCCGCGCTGTATGAGTGCATTTTCTTACTCACCACACATTCCCTTCCACCATATCCGGTTCCTGAATGCAAGCTCTTAGATCCCATGTTGGGTCACCTGAAACCTCACTCTACATTTCTTTTCTAGTGTATTTTTATTTGCATATGGAGGGGGGGGGTTTAAAACACACAATAAATAATGCCATCTTGATACTAACAATATAGAGTAGAAACTTCCCGTGCTGAAAAAATAGGTCTAAAAAAAGTGTTTTTTTATGTTTTTTTCAAAAAGCAACAGGGACAAAGGGACAATGGCGAACATTGGTGCTAGGAACGCCTGCACTGTGAAGGATCTTCCACCAGCTTGTGTTTTCCTATTTTTAGTGGGCATGGCTAACCTTAAAGTGCTCGACTCGAATGCTGGTTAGAATGTTTGAAGAAAAAGTTAGAATGTCTTAAGCCGATCGAGCCTTCACTGAGATGGCTTGCGAGCCAAATTGAGCTGAGACAGTACATGTCCAATTTGGTTTGAATCGGTTCGGGCCAATTTGAGCCATACATCAAAATGGTTTGATTGCGGTTAAAAAAAGTTAAACATCATTGAGGATTATCAGAAAGCATGAGGAAGATTCCGAAAATATTTTTGGGCATACAAGTATGCACCCTATTTTCAAAGGGCATCTGGTTGTATGCATCATCAAGGGTGTCTGAATGCGTGCATCTCTGATGCACACGTCCAGACACCCTTATTCATATCCTTTGTGCAGTTGCACTAATAACAGGGTGTTTCTGGGATGCACTTCATTTGAGCCAAAAAAAAAAAAAGTCTGCACTAGTCTCAACGGGCGTCTGAATTTGCGCATCATAGATGCATACATCCAGATGCCCTTATTCATGGCCTTTGTGCATTTGCACAAATAACAGGATTTTTCTGTACATTTCAAAGTGCACCCCAAATCCACAAATGGAATGCTCTTTGAAATGAGCAGGAAATAGTGGAATTCCCCAGAGCCTATTCCAAATGTGTAATGCATGACAGGTCATTGCAGAGTTTTTTATGTATTTTCTTTGAAATGGAACAGCAACGATACAAGGCAATGCTGTCACGCTTGCATTTCTATGCCTTATACTGAGATTGCAATGTTTTTTTTTTGTTGTGTCAGCAGCACTGGCCGTCACTGGCGTTAGCAAGCAGCTGGTCAGCACATCATTTTTACCGCCAAATGTGCAGCTCACCTTTGTGGATATGGTGATGCGCCCATGTCTACTCGTCTTTTTGGAGTTTAGGATGTCAAAGATCTCGATCTGAGCCACGTTGAACGTCAATACTTGGTTGGAATCTTTTTAAGCCGAGTCAAACCCCCATTGTTTAGATGTGCATGAATAATTTGTGAGCTGATTCGCCCAAACCTACATTTAGGAACATTTAAAGCAGGTAAGCTGAGCAGAGATGTTTGCAGAATTATCTGTGGAACCCTGCAGATAGAAAAAACAATGTATTATTTGATATATACTGTCATTAACCCGGGTTAAGGTGTTTAATACAAATTATCTTATTGATTGAGAATCAGTGCAAATACTTGAGTCCAGTTGAAACATATTTCCACAAGCTAAGCAAGACAGCTAAGTTTTTTATACGTTGCGGACACGTGATTGGAGAGTTGGGCAGGGCTAAATAAATACTATTCCCGTCGACCAATCTTGATCAAATCAAAACATGTTCTACCGAGGAAGAATAGGGTAAGATATGTTTAAATCTTGGAAGGTATTAAAAACACGTGTTTTTTTTCTTCTTCGGCCATATGGTTAGAGAAGAATAAATCTAGATCAAATGGATTTGCCAGATTTCTTATGAACCTTGAAAGATTGGGACACACCCCAAATGTCTCTAGCCAAGAAAACAGATGGCTGCGAACTCTCAATGTGGTTAACAACCACTGAACAGGTTATCATGCCTTGTTCTTCTGAGAGAGGGGCGCCTGCTACCTTTGTTGAATGTATATCATCCAGATATGCAAGACAGAATTCATCCAACCCATTCAACACATGATTCACAAGCCTCTGGAAAGTGGCAGGTGCATTCTTCAACCCAAAAGGCATTACCCTGAACTGGTAAAGACCTTCTGGAGTTGAGAACGCTGTCTTCTCCTTGGCATGTTCTGCGAGGGCTATTTGCCAATAGCCAGCAGTGAGGTCAAACGTGCTGAGGTACTTGGAGGCACCCAAGGTATCC
Source organism: Ambystoma mexicanum (assembly GCF_040938575.1). Classification (NCBI taxonomy): domain Eukaryota; kingdom Metazoa; phylum Chordata; class Amphibia; order Caudata; family Ambystomatidae; genus Ambystoma; species Ambystoma mexicanum. Next base: position 387,151,383 of record NC_090932.1, read on the forward strand.
ACCAGCTCATCTGTTCGAGGCAAGGGGTGGGCATCTGTCTTGGTGACAGCATTCAGAGCCCTGTAATCCACGCAGATTACAAAATTATAATTGAAAATAAACAAATAAAAGCAAAAAAACTCATAGACTTAATAGTAAAATTCGCAAAAGAAACGGCTGGGTTCTCGCTAGAAGGAATTAGAATCCTATATAAGCAATGCTTCAGCCCAATGATTTTACACGGGCCTGAGGCATTAGCAATGGAAAAACTTGATTGGCTAGACGTAATAGAAGGACGGTTCTGGCGAAGACTTCTCAAATTGAGTCCAAGTACATCTATACAATATATCCGTCTTGAATTAGGTTTAACATCCTTATAAAACACGTTATGGATAAAGACCGGAGCGCTGCATCTAAAAATACATTCTTCTCCACAATGTAAATTACTGGATTTATTGGATGACAGAAATAGAAGGAATGACACATTTGAAAGTATCTGTGACAACATCTTCAACGTAATCCAATGGCATCCATTATATTACAAAAAGACTGCATATGCAACTTTAAAAACGGATATACATTAATAAGATAAAATCGTGGGATCGGACTAAAAACTATGAACACTTAGAACAATTAAAGAACTATAATTTCATATCTGGGATTGTGCACAAATATTTACAAGCAGAAAGATACTTGAAAAGATGTCCAAACCCTGAAGTCAAACAAATTCCGATTAAAGTTGCAAACTAATCAACTTCCTCTGTTAACAATAATGGGGGCACAGCAAAAAATCCCACGTGAGGAAAGAATATGCAGAATATGTAAAAAGCCTAACAACTTGGAAACTCCCCAACATGTTCTGCTACAGTGCCCTGAATTAAGCACAGAGTATATGATATACTTAGGAGATCTGCTGCATAATTATGATTATATTAAAAGTGATGCTTTCTGGATATATTGTCTGAATACTGATTTTGAGACAGCCCATATAAGTTTATACCATCTGTGGAAATGTATCAAAAGTAAGTTTGTGAATGAGAAGTTGGACAGTAACTTGATGACTACAGAACATTAATTAGTTAAGATAAAACATAATGATCACTTATGTTAATATTACAGAATTAGAAAAATCAGAGCACTGTAATTGATACAACCAATGACGATGTTTAAAATAACATTATGTAAGAACGAAAAGTGAGTCTAGTGACAAGGATTTTAGAACGTATTTTAATATATTGTAAGAGATAATGTGTATAATTTTATAATACTGTCTAACACTGTCTAATGTAATTATTGTAATTTTAGTCATTAGTTTGCTTGTAAGCATTGTAATTGTAATTTTATGAAATATTAATAACAAAAATGTGTTAATTTTTTCTTTTAAAACTAAACAAATAAATGAAATAAGTAATCCAAGCAGAACCTCAATTCGGAAGTACCTGCTTTTGCAACCAACACCACAGGGCTGGACCAAGGACTACTAGAGGGTTGAATCACCCCAAGATCTAACATTTTGTTGACCTCTGTCTTAATGTAAGACCGTACTCTGGCCCTCATTACAAGTCAGGCGTTAAGGATTTAACGGCGCCATGAACAGAGTTTACACCATGGTGGTAAAGTTGGGAACTTACCGCCTGGGTTGTAATGAGGCCCCCTGTATCCCCTACTTTTGGTAGGTACACTGGCCATCATTACGACCCTGGCGGAAGTCCATGGTGCTGATAGCACCATGGTCCATGGCGGTAACTTACCGACTCCGCCATGGTGAATGACGGAATTACCGCCCCATTCCAAGGTTGGTGGGGCGGTAATTCCCCATTCACCATCGGCCCTTCCCCATTCCCATTTTTGCCCCCATAGGGCTCAATGGGAATGGGTAAGGCGCTTATTACGGCACCGTAAATTACGGTGCCATAATTAGCTCCTAGGTCCCTTTGCGGGTTGGTTTTTTAACGCCTACTCAAAGCAGGCGTTAAATCCTCCAAACCGCAAAGGGACCTCATAATCAGGCGTTAAGGATTTAACAGCGCTGCCATCTTTTACGGCGCTGTTAACCCCTTAATGCCTGGGTTGTAATGAGGGCCACTGTCTCCTTTGTCTATGTTATGTTTGCACCAAAGTGTCAAACCAGGGGATTGCGAAAACAGGGGGGGGAAATTGCCTAAGTAAACTTTTCACCACAGCCTGCTGATCAGAAGTCAAGTGAGGGGCCACTCGGACACCCTCAAAGGAGCAATCTGAAGGACTGCTTTGAAACAGGTCAGGGAGAGGTTCTGTCATGATGCCTACCCCGGAGCACCAGGCCAGGCCCAGCACCCCGGGGGGAGGCATCACGCCCCCGGGTAAAAGCTCAGCGGCCCTTTAGGGGGCTCTTTGGACTCTGCCTGGCGCCGTTGGCGCCGGGCTCATGTTGGACATCAGACCTGGCGCCATAGGCGCCAGGCTCATAAGGGGAAGTGTTTGGTGCACTTACCTGAAGCAGACCATGCTGCATGAAGAACCAAGCCAAATGAGGCTTAGGAGGGACTATTTTTCTGAAGGAACTATTTTGTTACTTGGGTGGGGCTGTGGAAGAATACTCACCTGGAACTTCTTCCAAAGCTATTTAAGCCACGCCCGGACAGCCACACGTGCTTCCCGTTGTTCTGCATCCCAGCAGCTGAACGCTCACCTTGTCTGCTCCTGCACCTGGACTCCAGCCACGCCCGCCTCGAATCTGGAACACCTACAAGGGAATAAGAGAAGAGAAAGGTGAAAACCAAGAACTTTTTCAACCTTCTTACCTGCATCCGGAATCTTCACGCCAGCATTCCTGAAGGAAGACTTCCATTTTAAAGCACCGCATTGCTCGCTGCAGCGCCGTGCTTCACTCACCTGTTCCCGAGACGCCGCCCGACTCCATCGCGGTTCTCAGAACCGGTCGCCACATCTCTGCATCTAGGGGAGAGAAGAAGAGACAAAAGCTGAGCAAGGGAATACAAGAGGAAAGCTGAATTTTCAGCCATATTACTTACCGGCTTTTCTTGGTGAACCATTCCACATCTCGGGTCGGCACCGCATCTTTGGCAGGTACCGCACCCCGGCCCCTATGGGGAAAGGACAAAAGACATTACTGGGGAATTATAAAGACATTTAGAGGGGTCGCCCTCATCACTAACTCACCTGATTTTACCACCGGCAATTTAACCCCTCAACTCATCGCCTTTGTTCTGCACCTGAAATAAAGGACAGAAAAAACCATCATAAAAGGAGGCTCACACTTGAACTTTTGCATCTTCATACTTACGGCATATCGCTCAGAAAAGTGAAGTGGACGTGCCAGCGCCTTTCTGAAAACCAGTGAAGCAACTGGACGAATGCGCGCCCCTGCACCAGAAGCAGGATGGAGAGTTCATCCCTCCAAACCATAAGGTGAGCTTAAACCAGGGGTTTTGGAGGAAGTCAGAGAAGAACGAAGGGGGAAAGGGGGGAGCTAGCACACTATTCAGCAGACAGTTAATCCCCTTTCTCATCTGCAGAAGGATATTCCTGCGGGCCAGACAAGCAAGATTTGGGGGTCCTGTTCAATCGGTGGTCCGAATTCTGTGCATCACGCTTGAAGAGGCCACAGCAACCCGACCAGACCAGCGCCTCCGTGGGAGCCAGGTGAGCGTTACAGGTTCAGACGCCTCTTCCTCAACATCTGAAGCTAATAGCAGTGCTGCGATTTCAACTCTTGAGATGAAAGCCTTCAGCCTATTTACATGGAACACTTTTGGAGCCTGTCCAGGCCTTCCAAGGTCCACTAAATAGTTCACCTCACCCAGGGGCTCCACCACTGTGTGAGGACCTGACCATTTATCCTGCAAAGCTCCAGGCCTTATGGGATTCATGATCAGGACTTGCTGACTAGGTGTGAAGTTGATCAGGGAAGCTTTCTGGTCATACCAATGTTTCACCAGGGCTTGTCCTGCCTTCAACTTGTCACTAGCCAGACCCATCAGGAGTACCATCCTTTTTCTGAGCCCTAACACATAGTCTACTGTGTTGGTAGTGATAGGGGGAGTGGGCATCTCCCATCCCTCCTTGACTATGGCTAAAGGTCCCCGCACAGGGTGACCAAACAGAAGTTCGAAGGGACTGAAGCCAACACCCTCCTGTGGTACCTCTTGGTAGGCAAACAGTAAGCATGGTAAAAGAAGATCCCATTTTCTTCTTTGGAGTTCTTCCAGAGTCCCAATCATACTTTTTAAGGTCATGTTAAACTGTTCCACCAGACCATTGGTCTGGGGGTGGTATGCGGAGGAAAACTTGCAGGTGACCCCACATTCTTTCCACATAGCCTGCATATACTTCGACATAAAGTTGCTGCCTCTGTCAGACACAACTTCTTTAGGGAAGCCAACCCTAGTAAAGATGCTGAGTAAAGCTTTTGCGACTGACTTGGCAGTGACAGTTTTCAATGGGATGGCCTCAGGATATCTGGTGGCATGGTCGGCCAATACCAGGATAAACCTATTGCCTGAGGATGTTTGGGGGTCAAGGGGACCAACTATGTCGATCCCTACCCTCTCGAATGGCACTCCCGCAACTGGGAGTGGTACCAATGGAGCTTGGATTGTTGAGCAACTCTTACCAGATAACTGGCAGGAGGCACAACTCCTACAGTGACTTTCTTCTTGCACCCCCATCTTGGGCCAGTAGAAGTGCATGGATAGCCTTTGCTTGGTCCTCTTAATACCAAGGTGAGCAGCAAGGGGCACTTCATGCGCCAGCTGCAGGAGGAAGGGTCTTACAGCAAGGGGAACCACCAACCTCCTATGGTCTCCTTCTGTAGACTCTGTGGGCTCACTATACCACCTTCCCAATGAATCCGATGCTCCCCAGGAGGTTCACCCTCAAGCTGGGAGCAGGCCTGTCTCCTTAGGCCTTCCAGAGATGGGCACTCACGTTGGCCTTTACTGAATTTTTCCCTGTCAGGACCACCTTCTACTAACAAATGGTTTAGTTCAGGATGGTCATTGGGGTCAAATACTTCAGGCATCACCACCTCCTCATCAAGTCCGGGTGATTGACCAACTACCTCCACTGCAGTGGTAGGCGAGTTAGGGGGAATATTTTCTTTCCCTCTTTTTGGTTTCTTGACTCCTTTAGCCTTGGGTTTCCCCTTTGGCTGGGGCAGGGCATTGGTCTTGGCCAATGCTGCCCTCATTTGAGACCTTGTGCAGGGTCTGTCAGCAGTATCTCCCACAAGCCCTAAGGCTCTGAGATCATTGCCCAACAAGACCTTTCCTGGGACACTCCTCTGAATGCTCACTGGAATCCTGACAGTTGTACAATTGATAGTAAGATTTACAGGTATTACTGGGAACATGAGAGGTGGGCCGTCAGCCAATTTAGCGGGCATCAGAGTAGCTCTGGCAACTTCCTCTGAGTCTACCAAGGTAGAATCCACTACAGTTCGACTGCACCCACTATCCCTAAGAGCTGGAGTATCTACTCCACTGATCAGCACACTGTCCTTAAAGTAGTGCTTGGTGTTATCTGGAATCCTAGCATAAGCCTCTGTGACTTTAGGCTCCCAGGAACCCAGGGAAACTAAAACTACCTCGGCTTCTATCCCACTGGGGAAGGTGTCTGAGGAGAAGGATTCTCCGGTAATCTCTTCTTCCTCGTGGGAGGAGAAGGCCACATTAGCAGAGTGGACCCCCAAGGTTTTGACCTTACATCTGGGATCCCTCTTCACGTGGTCAGTTGCTTCACAAGCAAACCAAGATCCATTGGGTCTGTTTACATAGGGAGGCTTATTATAACCAGAGTTCTGTTTTGGAGGCTGACCTCCACTACCCTGTGAGTTATCTTGTGTCTTACTCTTATCTTTCTTTTTGTGGCCCTTTTGGGAAGAAGATTTATCAGTTTCCCCACCCTCATTATCTTTGGAATTTTTCCCTTCCTCCTGCTTATCAGGATGAGTCTTGTCCTTATGGGACACTCGATGTGACACTCATAAATCTGCTGCAATGGCAAGTTTCTTAGGATCTATCTCCTTTGAATCTGCCAAATGCTGCTTAAGCTCAGGGGAAAAAGATGCAAAAATATTTTCCAGCATGACAAGACTTATCATACCTTCAAAGGTAGAAACCTTATAAACTCCGACCCAGCCAGTCAAGTTTTTTAAGGATTCAGTTACATAAGATACCCAAGTACCACCTTTTTTTTCTTATACTCTCTGAATCTTTGTAAGTATTGGGCAGGAGTCTTTCCAAACTTTAAAATGAGAGTCTGCTTCAACATTGCAAAATCTGGTCTCTCAGCTTTCGACATTTCCATAATGGCACTGCAGCCAGAATGGGGCAGTCTGCTAAGTAATCAGGCAATTTTATCAGCATTGTCAACTTGTTGAACTTCACATGCATACTCAAATGTATTCAGCCAGTCCATAATGGCATTCTTTTCCTCATACACAATGAGCAGATCTTTTGGAAATCTAGGATGAGAGGAGGCCCCAGACCCATGGGCAGGACCCTTGGATCCATTGGCAACTTGAAGATTGGCCAGTTCCAACTGGTTATTCCTGTCTTTCTGTTTTTCTGCCTGTTCGATTTTTAGTTTGGCCATATTGAAATCAAGCTCCTTCAGCCTAAACAGAAGCTCTTGCTTCTTGAATTCAAGGATGGCCTCCCCATCAGCACTGGCAGAGGAAACATTGGACATTTCATCCTCCCTGTCCTCATGGTCACTGTGGACCAGTGCAGTGGCAGAACTGTCAGTTCTACCAGCGAGAGCAGCCCCACCTCCTTCTGCACTGTCCTCTGAAGCTATAGCGCTAAGCTGAGCTTCTTGCCACGCCATGATTCTTTGGATCATTTCCATTTTGGTAGCTTGAGAGGCGACACCTCTCTCAGCACACATCTTTTTCAATGTTTCGGATTTAGAAGCATTTAAAGTTAACAAGGTACTTGTTTCCATACTGTTAGATAGGACAATGGCCTTTAAAAAGTTATACTACGACAATTCACTACGTGTCCCAGTAGGAATAAATCAAAATGCCTTCGCTCCTGCGCAACACTGGATACCTTCTGTCATATCCCACCGCTGTACACCAATTTGTTAAGATGGATTTCTGAACTCGGACCTGGAGGGACAGAGTTTCAGAAGGCCAGCCTAGTTTCTTTGAACAGGGTAACCTCCGGACAAGTCAGACCAATCAGGGTAGCGATGGCGGCGGTCAAGACTAAGTCTCAAAAGGGTTGAGGGTGACTGAAAGACCTCAATGAGCACACAAAGCAAGGACACTTACAAATTATTCCAGACAGGTGTTATATGAAAAATATAGACACTTTTATTACAAGGCTTTTGTAACATCGACCACAGCAAAGAATCACAATAATACTAAAGTAAACTAACACATCACAATCAATACAATATATATACAAGACCGAGGGAGTTAGGAGCACGTAATACGTAGACCACCTAGATGGGAACGAAAACAAGCAGTGCAAGTAATCATTAGGCCCAGTTTGACATCCGAAATACACCTAACTAGGAGGAAGTCCGAGCCCTACGAAGAGAGGAGCCTTATGCTCAAAAGTACCCACAGGTGCTGGTGCCAATGGACAAAAGAGGGTCTCTTCAAGGATATCAGGCAGTTCAGAAAGGTGAATGAAGCAATGCAGAACAAGTCCCCACTACTCAAGCAAGGCCTCCACTTGTGGGCAGAGGCAGGGTGAGAGTGCGGGATAGAATCGCTATTTCGCAACAGCGGTAGAAAAGAAACGGGCTCCTGCGCGAGGGGACAACCTGTTGGGGTATGGACTACTCACTGGTCCTCGACGCAGGCAGACCCAGACTTCTCCAATTCAGTTCACGTTGCTGGCAGGTTCAGCTGCGATGATCAGGATGTCTGTAGATTCTGTGGAGCAGGATGTAGGGTCGAGGGTGTCCCAAATGCAGCGGACATGCACAGGTTGTTACCGCAGCAGGGCAACACGGCAACCGCGTTTACTCTGGTCCGGGCGAACTCGTCTCACTTCAGACCTGGGAATGCCAAGTGTACGAAATTCGGTGTGAGGGTGCCGTAGACGCAGAGCAAGCAGTAGACCAAGTTTCGAGGGCTTCCCCAAAACAGCGGAGGTGACAGAGCAAAGCGTCCTGCGTAAACTGGTCAGCCCACTGGTTGGCCCAGGGACACTTCCAAAGAGGCTTACTTGCAGGGTTTGATGAAGATGCCGGGAATATTTGATCCCATTATTCCAATGGGTCGAAGCGCCTTCGCAGACCTTCTAGGACGATCAGATGCAGAGGGGCCTCGCAGGACGACAGCGGCTCAGGGTGCCAAACCTTCAGCGGGTCACCAGCGGTTCCTCGACTCAGCTTCTTGTTGCAGGATACTTGGCTCCTTATCCCTTGTTCGGTGTGAACTCAGGAGATCGAGATGGTAGTGGTGTTTTCAACCTCCTCTTATCCAAAGTTCCCTTTGCGCCAAAACGGAGAGGACCCAATGGGAGATCTGCTCACAAAAACTCACACCATACATGGACCTATCACAGACCACAGTGGTCCCAGGCATTCAGGACACTCCAGACTCTCTGCCACCCAGGATGTGTATTGGGACCAGACATCCCAGCCCACATCCTGGAGGCACACACAAGGCATGCAGAAGCCTGTGAAAGCGTTGTGTTTCTCGGGAAAGTGCATGACCAAATAAGGATGGCCCCGGGTCAGCGGGACCTGGGGGAAGGTGAAGGGGCAAGACGGTCAGCGGACAGGACAAAGAACCTCGTGGCATGGCCATTTTGGAGCCAGGCCACTTACTCGTGCCAAACGCAGTTAGCGCGGATAACATGGCAAAAAAGGGCTCAAAACACAAAAGAATACGATAGACGCCACCAGTCTTGTCTGTGACTTACCTGCACAGTTCATAATACATCCAGCGAGAGTTTCTAGGGCTTTTGGAATGACTAGAGACCCAAGAGCGCGGTAATGTAAGTTACGGTGTACTCTTGTTTCATGTTGCACAAAAGCTGCAACATGAGGAAAGGACTAATGGAAACAAAGTCTCCCAGTACTGACTGTCTTAAGGGCATGTCAGTTTCTCCATAAGAATTGAGCGAAAGCCCAGAGGAGTGCGGCGGAAGGCTGCTTCTCTGGCAAAGTCTAGATCAGGGAGTAAAACAACAGCAAAATGTTTGGGGTTGCCACATGGAGGGACAATTACATAGAATTATGAAATCTTTCCTAACAGACCTCCTACTAGTTCCATTAGAGGTTGAATGTGACAGACTGGGGAGAAGAGGGGTCGTTGTTGATCTGTGCAGGTACTGGGAGGCAGTTCGAGCAGCTGCCCTCTATCTGGAGGAGGTGATGCATATTTTTTGAGGTGGGAAGAGGACTAGTACACGACTATTTAGCTGAAATACATGTGGGTTAATATGCTGATGAATGCTTTGTGGTTGTTGTGTCGCAGGTTGCCAAATGCTGAGAAGGACCAAATGGCATGGGACTACATTTATTTAAGAGGTGTATAGTTTCATGGGTCACCTGGATGTTTGTGGTGTCAGTGCAGAATTAGGGCCAATAGATCAGGGACATCTGTGTGATGGGTTGGTAGTTAGAACAGCCTTTGCGATACATTTTGAGCTTCTTTAACAGAACGATAATCTTTAGAAACATGTATTATTGACAAGAAGGAGCAGTGTGAGTGCTTCCTCTGTGATGTATTTCACAACGGAAAAGGAGAGTATTCTATCATCAGAAGTGGTGGCTTCATAGGCTGTGTGGTTAGTCATGTATTATAGCATACTGATCCTGAACTTAGATGATCTAGTGTGTTATACAAGATGATTAACAGGATATTCGATGTGAGGTTGGAGCAGTCAATGTGGTGTTTCATCTAATCAATGTTTACGGGCGTGGTCTACTGCTGAACGGTGATGGCAGTCTGACCATGTTCTTCCGCTCCATCATTTCATTCATTGTCATCAGGGATGTTATAATCTCTCTCACCACTGCAAAGACTCGTGGAATGGTGTCAAATGAAGCTGAGCATCTCCCTGTTTGGATCTGAGGTTGTGCCATGAAAGAAGTTACGTGGAGGCTGCTGTGGTGGGGTCCCATCATATTGTTGCCATACCTCCTCCTCAGACTCCAGAGTTGCGTTGTTACATAAAAGTGGTCCTCGTAGGGAGGACAGTTTTTGTCACAACACTGACCCAAACTGCCCGCTCCCTCCATGTGGTGTTTCAGAGTTACTGCAAACACGTAGAATAAAGCGAGAAACACCATATTTCCTCCATTAATGACTTCATCTAAAATAGCTGCTGATCAAGGGAACTGCTGAGGTTTGAGGCTGTTCGAGGCATGCTTAGGTGCCACCTGATAAGTATTACATACTTACCAATACTGGCTTAGTGGCTAAAAGACACATCTCACTGGCTGGAGACAGGTGAGTGACTTTCTGAGTGCCAACACAGCAATTATCTTGCCTAACAATCTACTGTGTCCCTGTGTATAAAGCCAGGGCACAAGTACTGGCATGGGGCTGTATAATAGAAACCCCAAGAGAGCGGCAACTGGGCATGTCTTTGTTCTTCTCTGTTTTCTGGATCGCCGCCACATTCAAGTGGACTACTGATTTGCTTGGGCCCAGGTCTAATTTCTGGGTCTGGGTTTGGGTCTGGGATGGACATGAAGATGCCATCTTGTTAGGGCATGTGCAATATCCAAATTAACAAAGGGGGTCCTGGGAGTCCATCTGCCAGACATTAGTCCTGGTTATGAGAGACTTACCCAGAGTCTTTAGCTCACTATCTTTCACAGAGAAGACATATCCCAAACATATCAGTCTTTCTCCTTCCCTGGGGCAGTCCAGCACCGAAATGCTAGGCAATTCTCATCTGAACAAGAGTACCAACAGAAACCCCAGACACGTGTTTCGGTCTGGTTGGAGCTCATCAGTAGGGTGAATCTGTGCCTCTCTAAGAATAGTGAGCAAGGGGTCCACGTCTGGATTCCCCTAGTAACTTAGGGTGAGACCCAAAGTTACTTAAATATGCAAATTAACAAGGGAGTCCTGGGAGTCCACCTGCCAGACATTAGCCCTGGTTACAAGACACTTACCCAGATACTTTAGCTCACTATCTTTCACAGAGAAGAAATATCCCAAACATATCAGTCTTTGTCCCGCCCTGGGGCAGCCCAGCACCGAAATGCTAGGCAATTCTCATCTGAACAAGAGTACCAACAGAAACCCCAGACACGTGTTTCGGTCTGATTGGACCTCATCAGTAGGGTGGATCTGTGCCTCTCTAAGAATAGTGAGTAAGGGGTCCACGTCTGGATTCCCCTAGTAACTTAGGGTGAGACCCAAAGTTACTTAAATATGCAAATTAACAAGGGGGGTCCTGGGAGTCCCTCTGCCAGACATTAGTCCTGGTTATGAGAGACTTACCCAGAGTCTTTAGCTCACTATCTTTCACAGAGAAGAAATATCCCAAACATATCAGTCCTTGTCCTGTCCTGGGGCAGTCCAGCACCAAAATGCTAGGCAATTCTCATCTGAACAAGAGTACCAACAGAAACCCCAGACACGTGTTTCGGTCTGGTTGGACCTCATCAGTAGGGTGGATCTGTGCCTCTCTAAGAATAGTGAGCAAGGGGTCCACGTCTGTATTCCCCTAGTAACTTGGGATGCTGTTGGTACTCTTGTTCAGAGGAGAATTGCCTAGCATTTCGGTGCTGGACTGCCCCAGGCAGGACAAAGACTGTTATGTTTGGGATATTTCTTCTCTGTGACAGATAGTGAGCTAAAGACTCTGGGTAAGTCTCTCGTAACCAAGACTAATGTCTGGCAGAGGGACTCCCAGGACCCCCCTTGTTAATGTGCAATGTCCTCCAACAACATTAAGCAGTAATAACAAGGGCACAGGCACCAATCCACTGTCTCATCTAATGTGCCTGGTACCCCAAACTTGCAAACAAACTTATATTGCGACTGCCGGATTTTGTATTTACCTAATCCTCGGCCAAATTATCTGCCATGCCATCACCTGTTAAACCTGCAATATGTGCAACTGCACCTAAACGAAAAGTGCTCACTGTGAAAAGGCAATTCCCACCAGTATCTCCTCTATCACTTTTAATGGGCGCCGCTAAAAACAAATCCAGCAGCCCTGTGAGACCCTTGGGGGAAACCTATATTTTGATTAGCAAAATCCACGAGTTCCTCAGCATTCAATGTACCCACAAGCCTGTATCTCTTGGGGGCAGGGGGGCAAGAACATGCACAATATACTATGGCTGTCTCTAAAGATGACAATGTGCCACACTCACCCAACAAAGGCACCTATGCAGCGTGTATCCCATGTTATTGGGCTGCTGACACTAGGACTAGGAATACTGCCAACCAACTATTCCCTGCGGGACACATTGCAGTCTGCCCTCATCCATTGCAGGACTAGAACTGTGCATGGCCACAGGGAGCTTTAATGACCATGCAACCAGCACAACCAAGGCCACCCTTATGACCCTCATGACCCCTAAAGTCCATGTAGCTGTGACCCTCAGTTGCTGCCAGCTGGCTGACCAGCAACCTTTAGACTCTCATGAGACTGTTGTATCAAATAGGAGAGGGTGCGTAATCACACCTAAATTGGCCAGCATAATTCCTCCAAAGATGGCCAACAGTAAAGAGACTTTTCCCCCCACCAAGCATATCCTGTGCTCTCAGGACCCTCATGATAGGGCCCCAATGGGTAGAGCAAATAGGGGAAATGCTACTGAGCGAATACAAGAGACACCTGTATGGGCACTTAGGGAGCTCCAGATGGGCAACAGTTCATTGCATTCATCACTCCATATCGAGCAAGTTGCAAAGTGTACCCTCGAACATATTGGCGAGGAGGGTCCAGAGATCAAAGAGTGCAAATGCAACATATTCCTTTCTGAACTGTTAATATTAAAGAACTTGGTCTTATCACAGTTTGTGGTAGTTGGGAAGGGATTGGACAAAGGGGGAGACTATTCAAAGGCATAGAGGGGGGAGAAAAACCTTAAATACATCAGTGACAGCTGGACCAACCGTTCAAGTGGCCACCCAAAGTATCTCACCCTGCCTTCATCTTTGCAGAGGCCTTGTTGGAAGGCTGATGGGGTGCCAATGCAAAAGCCATAGCCACTAAGGCAGTGAGCAGGGCTGGCTATTCTCCACCTATCCCCTTTACGAAAACTAGTAAGGCATAAGTGGCCCACTCAGGGTGGTCAATATATCTGCACAAGCTCCATGAATTGGCTCCAAACCATTTACAAACCCATGCAAGCATTTTTTAACAAATGCATACATTGGATTCAGTCAATAAGGCGATGCTTATTTGTAACCCAGGGAAACATTCAAAGCTTCACCAGAATCTGCCAAATGGGGGGGGGGGAGGGGATTTTATTCAGTCATAATAGTTTTCAGGGAATCAAGTGTGGCCGGAGGTGCATTGAGTTTTGGTAGGAGATGCCATCCTCCGGCAAACAGCGTAATAGAACTCAGTGCCAACTCCCCAGGCCAGACTATCACCCCCCATGAAAACACGTTACAACGGCCAGTGCTCTCGGGAGCAAACATTGTTAAACTGGGGAATAGGATATTGGGTGATTTCTTATGGCCCAAACCCCTTCAGTAAATGGTGCACTGATGCCCTAGTCCCCCCTCACAACGCAAGCTGAGGACATTATGTCATAAACTGAACCCCTTCTAGAATAGAACGCAGCCCTAAGGACCCTGTATTCAACTTAATACAATTCCAAAATGAATGAAGTGTTCAATGTCAAATTATTAGTAATGTTACATTATTAGCGATGTTGTATATTTGTTGTGAAATACATGTATGGCTCGCTCAACACTGAAATAAAGTTGCTGACTAACTGACTAACCAATCAGGTTGTTGAAAGATTTTTCATGCAGTTGCATTTTCCTGTTGAGTGAGGAATTGGTAACTCTGAATGAGGCTGATGCAAGGTTTTATGGTCTTGCAGAAGCTATGCTTTTGTTGGGTTCCTTTGTGATGGTAGATTAACAAGAAGCTTGCTTTGGCTGTTGAGGAAGGGATTCCTAATCACGAGTGCAGATGTTGATGTCTGCTTGCCTTTGTAATTTATAACATAATTTCTGTTGCTTATGGATTGCAGTTGTGTTGTCTGGAATTATCATAGTGTGGACAACATCATTATTTTGGGGTATGGTTTCAGTACTAAATGTGCATACACTGAACTCATCACAGTGATGTTGAGTGCACAAAACCGGGTGTAAAGGTTGCTGAAGGGCTGAAATAGTGTATACCAGGGATAAGAGGCTGTCTGCTTGTGCAATGTTTTGGTCCATTTAAGTTTGCTGCTGGGGCTGGCAGGTGTGCTGTGAACCTAGCTAGAACCTGGTCTGTCCAGTTCAAGGATTGTAGGTAGTGGATGTTATTCAATTCATAGAGTCGAGAGAGTTAGCCTAGTTAGCCTAGTTATGGGATCTCTGTTGACAAGATGTTTCATATTCATGTTACTAGGCCTTCCTAGTTGTCTCGTGGGATAGGTTACTTTCAGCTTGAAGTCTCTAAGAAAGGTTTTGGTTCACAAGTTGAGGTTCGCTGACATGAAAAGGTCTGTCATTTTCTCAAGAAATTGAGATTTGTGTTTGTTGGTCTGGAGTGTACAGTATTTTAAGTGGAAGGATGTGTGTGTGTGTGTGTGTGTTTCTTTGTGTGTGTGTAAGAGTTAAGGGGCAACACAGAGAGAACTGAAAGAGGGAGCTTCCATGAAGTTTTAGAAAACCTCAAGGCTTCATTCTATTTTCCTTTGTGGTTAGTTTTCTGATGCCTTTGGACAGGAGGATGTCAATGATATGGTTGTGGCACTGGACCTATTCTCTGGGAGTAAGTGTGTTGTGTGTGTGTGTCATGGATGATTATCAATGCATTTGGCATGGAGTACTGGGGAGTGTCAATTGATTAGCATGAGACTTGGAACATGTTTGCTAGAGTGTGATAGTACATATTCAGAAAGTGGGTGAGGTTGTGTGGGCTAGATTAGCACGGATACTGCATGTGTGCCAAGTCCTTGCAAGGGCAAGTGTGGTTAGTGATTGTTTGAGGAGCTTTGGGTGTAATTAACATAATGCTGAGCTCACTGTGATGGGAAGAGCCATGGGTCCTGGCTTATATCCTTCTTGATCACGAAAGGGTCCAAACAGGAGTGCCCTTTCTCTCAGTCCACTTTTATGTACAGTAAGCCAGGCATTTATGCAAAGGGTGCTATTCAAACAAGTGCACACACTAAGTGACCTGAAAGGTTGACATGATTCCATTTAGCCATGTTGAAGTGGGAGGATATTTTTCCTGTTGTTCCTGATAGTTGTGGTGTACCAGCTCCCCCGTGGGCTGCGGGCCAGGCAGACGGAAAAAATGGAGACACAGCCGGTTACATGCACACTGAGGAAAGAACCCTTGGTGGGCCTTTCCCTTTCTATTTATTTGCTACATCACATGTACCGTCACAGCCCCATTCCTGCCATACTCCCTGGTCATCTGACCATCACATCCCTCCCAACTTAATTAACAAAACAACCAATTGTGCTTGCTCAGAAACGTCCACTAACATGTCTGCTGGCCCATATAACCAAACATGGTTCTATCTTACTCTCTCCCCCTCTGCCGGGTTGCTGGGTCTCCGGTAGATCCTATGCAGTATAAATCCGCGCAGTTGTGTGGAGTGCACTGGTCACTGCCGGAGCGAGCATTGGTCTCCCCCTCCTCACTATGGGGTGTTTTCCATGATAGGGTTGTCGGCACTTCCTTTGATGCAGTATGAGTCCCTGGTTCTTATCTCAGTGATTTCTCTCTGCTGTCTGCTTGATGCGTTTGGTCCTGCGGGGAAAGGAGTGGTGGTTGTTGGTGCGTTCTCTGCTTCTTTATGCCATTTCGTTACTGGTATCCTCCTGAAGTTGGATGCATTCTGTGTGACAGTCTCGGCCCCTTGTGATACTGTCACCATTCAATGTTCTCAGTGTGTGACAATCCACAGGAGAGCCATCTTTCTGGGAGGGGTGCTGTAATTTACTAGTGCTGTGTCACCCACCTGTAGCGGAAGTGGCATTGCTCGTCTGGCTCTGCTTTCCTTCTGGTTGTATTCTTTTCGTTGTTGCTCTACCCACTCTGCATCCACTTGTGGAGGACTCCATGTATGGTGGAGTGGTAGCCCAGCTTGGATGTGGACTACGAACATGAGTGCCGCTGAACTCACTCGGGTGGACAAGTGCAGGGTTTGCCTGTATGAGTGGAGGAAGCGGTAGAGCTTTGGGAACCATGGTCAGCCTTTGTCATTGGCAATGCGTATTAGTTTATTGATCGAGGACATGAACCTTTTGGCATCCCTATTGGCCTGGGACCAGTATGTGGTGATGTAGTGATGTTGTATAGCCGTGGTCATCAAGGAATCTGTTGAACTCTCTGCTTCGGAACAGTGGCATGTTGTCGCTCATGATTAAAGCTGGTATCCCGTGAACGGAGATCATCTTCTCTAACACTGTGGTCACTGAGACTGCATTAGTGGATCACATTGGTTCCACTTCTGGGTACCTTGTAAATTCATTGACGGGCACAAGGAGATACGTCTTGTTGGCAATGGTGCAAAAGTCAATTCTGACAGCGTCCCATCTGCGGTCAATTTGCAGAGGGCTGGCAATTGGCTCAGGGGGCCGTGTTCAGCGAGCTGCTTGACATGACATGCAGGTCTGTACCAGCGCAATGACTGTTGAATTTTCTGCATCCACACTATCAACTTGAGAAATGCTTGTGTTTTCACCATCCCCTGGTGACCTTCAAGCACCAGTTTTAGCCCTCTGTCTTGTAAGATGATAGGCACTACGATTCAGTGTCCTTTTAATATCAGCCCTTCGGGAGAGACTGACACCTCATAATGTATTCCAAAGAGGCTCTGCATTAGCTCTTGTGCCTGTGGGGTGCGATGGGCTGCTGCCTTAAGGTAATTATTCCACTCTCCCGACAGTATGGCTTTCTTTGTACTATGGAGACAGGTGTCTTTGTCTGGCTCTTTTGTCATTTCCTCCAACTGCATCGCTTTTAACTGAGGGCAGGCGATTATCTGGTAGATATACTCGTCCGTTTCCTGTGTGGCTTTACGCGCTGTTGGAGTGGCTGGTCTCGGGTGTCGGGACAGGAAGTCTGCTGGGTTGCATGCCCCTGCTCTGTTTGCAAATCTAGATTGAAATGCTGAAGCTGGAGCATCCACCGCTCTATCCTCACTGGGGGGTGAGTTGCAAACCCTTTGAAGATGGGTACCAGGGGGTCTGGTCCATTAGAACTTTCACTGGGTGCCCCACAATGTAGACGTGGAAGTGCTGGTACCCACAGAATGGCCAGGGCCTCTTTTCCAATGTGTGTATAGATTCCCTCTGCCAGATTAAGGGCTCGGCTGGTAAATGTAATGGGGAATACTGTTCCGTCTCGGTCTGTGTGGGTCATCACAGCGCCTAGTCCAACCATGCTGGCGTCCACTAGTAGTTCCGTCTTGTGAGATGTGCCAAAGAATGCTATTATGGCATCTCCTGACAGTGAGTCCTTGATTTGCTGGAATGCTGTCTTGTGTGTCTCATTCCATTCCCATGTCATTTTTGTCTCAGTGCGTTCTTGCATATCTGTGGTGGTGGTGGCCAGGTCAGGGATTAATCTTCTGCAGTAAGTTTCCATCCCTAGGAACCTGCATACTTCCATGGCGCTGGTGGGTGCCAGTACATGTTTTATGTCCACCACATTGCTCGGGTCTGGGGACCCTCCTTTTCTGCTGAAAACATATCTGAAGAAGCTGAGTGCTGATTTGCCAAACTCACACTTCTCTGCATGGAAGGTGAGCCCTGAGTCCTCCGGACGGTGCAGTACATCTGCCAGCTGCAAGTTGTAATCGTCCTTGGATCGTTCCATAGACTAAGATGTCATCGCTCACATTCAAGACCCTGGGGAGATCCTGAAATAGCATCCTGATTTCATGCTGGGAAACCTCTGCGGCAGAGGAGATCCCAAATTCTGGTCTGCGGTATCTTCTCAGTCCCAAGTGCTGTGAAAAAGTCATAATGTAGCAGGACTCTTTGGACAGGCAGATCTCATGCTATCCTGCCCTCAGATCTAGCTTGCGGAAGACAGTGGCTCTGGTGAGGTCTACAATTAGTTAATCAATTGTCAGGATTATGTGTCTCTCCCGACCTATGTCTGTATTGAGTAGGTGGATGTCAAAGCAGATATGCACTGCCTGAGGCTGCTTTGGTTTGGCTGTCACCATCATGGGGGACACCCAGGGTGTGGCTCCTGTGGTCTTTTTGATGATTCTGAGATTTTCTAGTTGAACTCGACCTCCACCGCCTCCCTCATATGGAAGGGGACTCTTCGATGTCTGACCGCTCTTGTTTCTAAGGTGGGGTCAATGTGGAGCTTCACCGTCCATCCCTTCCGACAGCCAATTCACTGGAATAGTTTTGTGTGTTTTTGCAGTAGGCGGTCAATTTTCTTGGTGTGGATTGCAAATGTGAAAAGAATGAGTTCCAATTATTCAGCTGTTAGGCAGCTGAGAAGCGTTTCAATTCCAAGGTCTACCACGTACATGCATGTTTTGCAACTCCTTGCCCCATATGTAAGTCTTGTTTTAAAATAGCCTTTTGTCAGGGAGTGGTTTCTTGCATCCATAGCCGAAGTGAGTTGTACCATCTTGCTTTGAAGTGCTGGGCGTGGGTGAAGTTTCTCATATGTGGAGGCTGGCATGTCATTTACTGTGGCACCTGTGTCTATCATCTTCACAGGAATTTCTCCTGCCATTACTACACATGCGCGGTCTAACCTTGTGCTCTAAGTGCGGCAAACTCCTCATCCGGGAATTCACACCTGATGGCCATTTCTCAGAGGCGGCCGTGAAAGTCATTGATGTTCTCATTGGGGCACTGTCAATCATGGCTCATTTGGAACCTCTCAAAGTCTGGACTCAGCTGTGTCTTGAATTTCCTAGTCGGTACTGCCTTTGCTGTGTCATAATCATCTTCTGTTCCTCTGTTGGGTGGTGTGTTGAAGAGTCGCAGCGCCATTTTCCTGGATTGAGCATAAGCAACGTCTGCAGCTCTTCTGCATCTGTGATCTTCCTTGATTTCATGCTGAGCTCAAACTGCTGAACCTATAGTTCCCAACTGAGTGCTGCTCTTGTCCCAAATTTGTCAAATGGTTTCATAAACGTGCCTGGGTCGTGTCTAGCCATGTGCTGATGTCAGGGTTCTCTCCCTGGCTTTGCACTCTGGCCGGTGATGTGGCAGGGTCAGATGCCACTGCTGTTTGTTGGTTTTCTGTCTGTGTCCCTCATTGCTTGTGTGCCCATCTGGCTGGAATCAGTTTTCTTGTTTTTTGGTTGTTTTGTTTTCTCTTCTCCTGCACTGCATTGCAGATTATTGGGTGTTTCCCTCAGCTTTAAACACTTGTGTTGCCGTGTCTGTGGTGGCCTAGCAGGTGCTGCTGCATGTAGGCCGTGTGTTGGGAGGATAGCAGGTTGCGCTCCTGTCCCTACTTACAGTTGTAGTGAGGCGCTGACACCCAGCGCTGTGTTGGGGTGTTGCTGTTACTCGCTGCAGTCTCCACTTGACTGCCACTGTAAATTGCGGCCTGGCTGGGGAGCGGCCTGCAGTCGCTTCGGACCGCCTGACTCGCCCGCGTCAGAGCGGGCGTGTGGAGCAGGAGTGTTGCTGGGCGGGGCAGCAACACCACGATGTGGGGGTAGCTGTGCTTGTGTTAAGGGAAGTGCTCTGCGATGCGGGGTTCAGGGCCCGCCTCATCAGCAATGCAGTGTACTGGCTAACCCACGGACCGCGGACCGGGGAGACAGAAAGAATGGAGACACAGCCGATTACATGGACACTGAGGAAAGAACCCTTTGCAGGCTTTTCCCGTTCTATTTATTCGCTACATCACATGAGCCGTAACGCCCACGCTCCTGCCGTACTCCCTGGTCAGTTGACCATCACTGTAGTGATCACATGACCTGTTGAAGTAGTGTGTTGTATTCAGAGTGTGGAAAAGCATTAGTTACTGTCACTGCATAACCCTTGTAATTAAAGAACAGTTTGCCCTTGAGTGTATTTCCTATTTCAGTCATTTTCAACTATTTACTTTATTTTATTTTTACTTATTCAATTCTTAAGTTAGTTACTTTAATTATAACATTTTAAATCAGTATCCATCAAAGATTTGTGTTCAACATTTGGCTTATGAGATGCTACATACACGTATATCAACATAAATTCGTCCTTCTACACAAAGAAAAACACTGTTTCTTATGCATATTATATTTGACCGGGATTGTTTATCTCACTGACAATTTGACTCTTTTATGTGTAGATGTAGCTCCTTTGCAGCTGCTTTCTCTCAATGTAGTACTTTGAAAATCCCCAATAAAATAAAATGTAAAATATTGTCCAAGTTAAAGTGTAGTCTGAACTATATCCCTAATCTTAGTCAAATGCACCCACGCACTGTAAGCCTTTCTGAGAATGTTCCCACACCTGGACAGAGGTCCCCCAGGGTGTTCCAACCACATAGTGTGTTGAGGCCATACAAAAGGGAAAAGGCGCTATATAAATGACAACTAAAGTACAATAAAATATGTTTGTAAATTATTCAGCTATGTAATTGTATCTTGCTCCCCCAAATCGCAACTGTTCTCAGCTTTCACATATGTATTCTCTCATTTAATATTTCCTCATGACGTCTAATTGTCATCTTTCCACTGCTGACATTTTTGACTTTCTTTGTTTCTAAGTTAAGAGCAAAGGTTTAGCTATTTCCACAGTTGTGAAGAATACTCTTTGGGATTTTGTGATTAGTAACAGTCATACACTTGAATCCCTTTATAAAGAGAATGTTAATTCCAAACAAGTATTCTGTCACTTGGCAAAACTATTGTGCATTTTAACAAAGCAATGTTCTACCTCTTTTTTCACATTTCTTGTATATTTAGATATGAATGTATTCTAAGACTGCAATTCTAATCGGTGATGGTTCCCATCCATATTGATGAAAATGCTTCACAAATGGAGATGTAATTTGTTTGGTTGCTGATTATATTTCTTTTGAGCTATTTTATTCAAATGTATCCAGGATGTGTCATCATTCCGAACTACTTGAGCTCACACGATCATTTGATAAAGCCTACCGCCTGATCCTGATGGAATGCCTTCACCATAAAGATTTTATTTCGCATAACTCCCCTCATCACTGCATTGCAGAGAATATGATGTGCACAGAAAAGCACTGCACAAAATGGAAGAATGATACACTTCTAACGTGCCAAGAAATTAATACATTTCGAACCACTTCACATTTCCCACTGCAGCCTTAAGGACTTTGAATTGAGATCCACCTAATGGAAGCTCCCATGCTACTCAAGGATGCCTCTCAGATCCAGCAACCACAACATCCTAACAATATGGCTAAACACCAGAAAGTAGTACACAGGATCAACGTTTTGTAACAGTGCAGCCAAAATCCCAAACTCACTTCTAGGGAAAATGTGCACAATTCTAGAGCACCTTAGCTTCTGAAAAGCACAAATAACTTGGCTTTAAAAAAAAAAAAGAACAAAGGAAAAACCTAACCACGCAAGAATCTACCATTAAGATCCAGGTCTTGGTTTTAAAGAAAGGAAATATGTCAACATACTAAAGTGGAAAGCAACATGCCAGCTCTAAGCACATAATTGTTAAAACACGAAATGAGGCTGGGTCAAATGTTGATAACACAATGGACCATACTTGTGATCAAGTCTCATGCCTCAATGCCTGCTTGAGAGATCTGCAAGCGACTCCACCATGGGATATTTGCCCAAAGAAGTATCATAGGACCTCAAAATACACTGCACCTCTGCCTTCAGGACCACTTGATGGGTGGGCACTCGTTTGACACAATGCACACCTATGTGAGTCAAAGCTCAAGGGTGAGTCAAAAGGGTGGCAACAGTGTCAGACCCAAAGCAGGTGGTATTACACAATAATTTAGCCCTGTTGTGAAATTGTTCATTGGTGCTCTACGGATATTTCACTCCAAGGTTTTCTGCTCTATTTCTGCCTCTCTGGGATTATCTCCCACGTGTTCCAGTCTAATATGCCTTACTGTATCTCAATGTAATGTTGCCTATCTGTGACGATGCTCCCAAATGTTCCATTGTAACTTCCTTCCATGCGTCCCATTGTCATTTTGTACATAGGGGACCCAATCTGACTTATTTCTTGGATAGCTTTACTGTGATTGATCTCT
Organism: Ambystoma mexicanum; assembly: GCF_040938575.1. Lineage (NCBI taxonomy): Eukaryota > Metazoa > Chordata > Amphibia > Caudata > Ambystomatidae > Ambystoma > Ambystoma mexicanum. The sequence continues at coordinate 387,173,669 of NC_090932.1, forward strand.
TGGATCGATTTCTCTCCACTGGTTACTTAGTACTCTGGAGTGAGCGTGGGGCCCAGGGACCTCCATCTGCTCCTTGATGCAGACCCAAGAGGCTTTATAAGAAGAATCCTCTATGTCCCCTACCCAATCTCTAGTTTCATGTTGAGATTTCCCACTGTTCTGGAAACTCTATTGCCTGGGAATCATATGTAATACAAGACATTTCTCATTATGTGAACCAGAAATTAGACACTTGCCGATCAACCTCTGCACCATGTATTGAGCTGTTTACACATGAAAGGAATTATGGTTATAAAACACAGAAGAGATGTTGAGCTCCACTTGAGCCAAACACTCCAGGCCTAGCTCCCAACTGCCTCCTGTGCTAAGTGGCTATCTAAACTCACAAGAAGTCACCGGGAGTGCCAGTTTTCAGAGACAGTTGTCAGAGAGTGGTGTCTGTCACACTAATATCAAAATCATGGACACACGCTTAGTAAACTCAGCAAGCGCAGCTCACACAGCTCCTACCCTATTGGCGAACATCCTCACATCATTTATATAGATGTCATTCACACAGTTACTTTACCTTGTAACAATCTCACAGTCCTGTATGAATGGGGAATACAAGATACATGGTGTGGGTGTTAGAAGTTGATGTGCTACTTTGCAGGTACAAAATAAAGCATGACACAGTGGCTAGAGAGTGGCTAGAGAGCGAGAGGAGTACAGGAGGTGGCGAGAATATACTGGGAAAAGTGGAAAAGATACAGAGTTCCTGGCAGAGGCGAAAGGAAATCTACAGTAGGGAGAAAGGATGAAAACAGGAGGGGAATGAGAGGTGGGATAGGATAATATGGCAGAGTTACAGGGAGGTGGAGAGGAGGAAGAGTGGTTGACATGAGGTGAGAGCAGGAAGAGAAATAATGGAAGAGAGGAGAAAGAGAGGGAGGGGAGGAGAGTGGGGCAGAGAGACTAGAAGAAAATAGGAGAGGAGGACAGCATTGAAAGGAAATTAGGAGGAGGGGAGGAGAGAGAAACAAACAATCAATTAAGAGAAACATACAGAGGATAATAGAAACCAGGGAAAGAGTAAAGGGAAGGAAGCAAGGGGTGAGAGAGTAGGAAGAGTAGTGGACATAGGAAATTAAGGGCAGTAGGGGGCAGTCCCCAGTACATCAGTCCAAAGATCATACAGTGGGGGAGACATCTAAAGTAACAACTCAAGATCTTGCACGCCCCCCAGTTGCAGTTACACAATGTCATTCGGAAGAGAAGCTTGATAACCCTTGTGGTCTCACTATCTGTTCATTTTTCTGGCATCACACATCTGACAGATGAATTAAGTGACCGTGGCTGTGGACTGTAGGGTATTTTGTGGAGATTTGGGGCCTGACGGTATTTTATTACCGCCGAAAAATAACTTAGCAATAATCACTCCTTGTATTCAGATTTTGCCATGTGCAACAATAATACAATGAACATGTATTATTTCAGCACCCAGACATGCATATTTGGTATGCGTGGTTGGTATGCGTGGTTGGTGGTATTTTGGTGAGCATAATTCCCTTGTTTTATTTGTGGCCCCAATGTCCAGAATCCCTTATCTTTGCTTAGATTTTTCGTGTAATCACTAGAGAGACCTCAGACCTACATTTTAGGAATACCACATTTTCAGTGTTAGTGTTAGTGTGCCACCATGGGCGATCTCACTGACTTATTTACGACAGAGAGCTAGATGTGGTAATTTTGTGGTAATTTCCACTACCTTATATACGGTAGGGAACTATGTTCAGAGAGTCCCTCTTCCCGTTGGCTCATGTACCTCCAACGAGCTATGCTACAAACAATCACTCTCAACTGTCCATACTGAATATGATCATGCACACATCTGTCTTAAAATGACAATTGCATTGTTTAAAAATCTCCCCTCACCATCAGCACTGTATTGGTAAATATAAAATACACCACCCGTCTGCTTTCAAATATTTTTCTGTATTATAAAAGTTGCATTTAAACACGATCTCACTCTTTACAGAAATAAATAAAATAGCACAGTAACAGCATTGTCTGTGATACACTGAAAAAAAAAATGGCGGAGAACAGAACACAATTTGCAACATTAACGTGTGATTAAGGCACCGGAATCTCCTTTCCTACTCTGACTGAACATTCTCGTACACACTCAGCTCCCACACTTATGTAATTACCTTATCTGTTCAGTCAAGTTTTCTTTAGCTGTTCTCTTTCTGAATGTGGCTCCCTTGAAGATTAACCCCAGAGAAAAGGAGCGCCTTTCCTTCTCAAACCGGGGTCATTGCCTGGAATTCTCAGCTTTTGCAGATAGGAATGCTCCAACCAGGAAAAAGGTCCTTCTCCCAGCTCTGCCAAATCTTGACTGTCCTTCTCTCTCCTCAAACTCCCCCAGCAAAACTCTGATCACTCCCTCTAGCATGATACTTGCTATGACGCTGCTCCAATCAGAATCAATCATGCCATCTCCTCCTTCTCTACACAATGGCTCATTTTTATAGTAATACTTTGTAACCAACTGATTTCCTGTTCTTTCGAGCTCTTTTGCTTCCTGTAATTATGTGGACAGGGCAGAAGAGAAAAAAAAAATGGATGTGCGTTTAAAAGTTCACTTTCAGAATAGGCCTAATTCTGCAGTGGAGACACATTTTTATTAGTGGATTATGTTAACTTTAGTTTCATTAGTCAGGTTAGTTATAAGTAATGTAAGTTATTATTTTCAAATGTGTCTCTCGCACCATAGGCATTTCAGGTGAAAAATAGTGTGCATTTTTGAATGTGCACGTGTGCTTTTAACTGTAAAAATAGATTTGCATTTTATATGTTAAAATCGTTTTTGACTGAATAGCCTGTCTTTCCTTGTTAATCTGGTAACACATATAGCAATGCACCGCACCCTTGTGGTGGTGCTGCAAAAAAAAAATTGCTACCTGTGCAGTAGTGCTGTACTCTGTGCTGTTTGCTACCTGTGTAGTAGTGCTGTACTCTGTGCTGTAACACGCCAAATATCCTTACATACCCTCCTTTTGTTTTTAGAATCTGGCTACGATCCAATCCAATTCCTAAAAACAATTTGTTCTTTTTCTTCTTTTCACAATATATCAATCCAATAAAATGAATATTCATGTGCATCAATGAAAAAGTTGCAATCAATACAGTATTCATCTGAGTTCATTAGTTTACAAAATGTTCTACATTTGCCTTCTCAGTGGAAGTGGCATTACTCTAAGTTTAGATTTTTCAAGTCAATTAAAAACAATGAAATAAAACAACTAACCAAAACAAATAATTAATATAACAAATTAAAATAAATAATTAAAATAATAAATACGTGGAACTCCATATGTCAGCACTCTTGTCTGCCTCTGATATGTCCCGACCAGCGATGTTATTTGGTTCATTCGAGTACACTTTCATCTTGGCAATCTTAGATCCATAGGAGTCATCTTTTTTAGCATTCTGGTTATCTTGTCTTCACCTCCACCTGGAGGCAGGCATCTTTTTGTCTTCATCCAGGGGACTCCAGGACTCCATCGTCTCCCGTGGCCTCTGATCCAGGAACCTCCGACCAAATAATGTTAATTTTCTAAATCAAATAGAAAATAAACACATTAAGTACATAGCACAATACTAACTTCACCCTTTTGCCAAAAATAAAACATGCTTGGTAAAAATATTTCTTTTTTTTTTTTCTGAAATTAAACACAAGTTAAAAGAAAACAAGCACACATAAACAGCATTCAATATTTAATACATTTTCTCTCTGCACACCAACCATGAGCTTCTGTTATATGTGCATTTATTTATTTATTTATTTATTTATTTATTTATTTATTTATTTTATATTATATATTTTTACATATACTACAGTGTTTATGTGCCATCATAACAATCAACTTTTTAACTCCTTTGTCACTGCCTCCTGATTGTACCCATTTATTTTCTCTTTTTGTGTTCAAGGGACTTTATCTGTTTCTACATGCTCAAGCTGCCTGATCTCATGTCTGGGATGGCATGGTTTGATTTGATTTACATGGACAAACTGCTCTATTGCTGTTTCACCTTCATTTTTCAAAATTTTATAAACTACAGGAGAGACCTTATCTATAATTCGAAATGGCCCCTGCCAGGCTGCTAGAAATTTAGAATTTTTCTGTTTACTTTTTCCAAAATGAAACTTGTACACCTGATCCCCTACACTGTATTCCTTTACTGATGTCTTTTTTATCATAATACGATTTTGCACTTTCTGTCACAATTTCATTTACTGGTACTTTCATTTTTAATCCATTAGGCATCTCAGAGTTGTTATGCAAAATTATATCAGAGCAATCTGTCATTTTGGCACTGCAGTTATCATGAGTACTTAGTCACTTTTCGGAAGCCCCCCGGTCATTGCTATGGCCATCAGCCCCCTCTTTGGAAGGTTGTTTTTGCGCTGTATAGAGCTTTCCTATTTGCTCAGCTAACATTTTCACTTGGGCCTCAAGGCACTGGAACCTTTCCATCTCTCTAGGATCCTCTTTCTGTGGCCTAGGTCGATATTGGTTGTTTTCCCCCAATTGGATCTATTCTGATACCTCTCAGGTGATTGATGTCGGTTGGGATGGTTTCTGAACTCTTGATTCATTTGTGGAGGGGAGCGGGTTGCACCCATCCTTTGATTATAGTCCCCTGGTGGGGAATCATTGTACTGGCGTGGACTGTAGTTCACGTTTTGCCTCATGTCCTGTCTCTCAGATTGTGGGTACTGGCCCCTATGTTGATTTCCATTATCAGTAAATCGATCCACATATCGGGGCCTATCCTGATTACCATATATCATGGTGCTGGGATCAAATCTGCTCTGTGTCCCCAATGACTGGTAGGGACCATCATTTCTTTGATCTTGATTTTGTCTCTGGTTATTGTTCATACCTGCCATATCAGGCCGGTATCCTACCCGGGGTCTGTCCCCTAAATACCTAGGGCTGATGTAGCTCTCTCTATTACTAGGATCATGTGATTGGAACATTGGTACAGGAAATGGCGATCTTTGTTGATTACCCCTTTGTTCAGGTGTCACATTATTTTTACCTTGGCTTTGAGCAGACTCAAGGGACATTTTGGCTGACCTGATTTCCATTACTGTGGCTGAGGGTTCTTTAGATTTAGGTCTAGTATCTTTCATTTTATCACTTTCTCTACCCTGACAATAGAGTACCTCATATAGTTTTGTGCTTTGATGTACAATCCATTCAAGGGACTTGTCACGGTCAAATTCACGGACCAATTGGGATATAATGTCTTTCTGTAGCCCATAGAAGTATGCAGTTTTAAACTCATTGGAATTTGAGTCAAAAGATACATCAAAGCGAGAAAATGCTCTTTTTAAGTCTTGTAAAAATTGGCGAGGGGATATATTAGGTCCAGCAGTAATTGTGTACGTGACTTTCTTTGCCTCCTGCAATGACTGAAAAGGAGAAAAATGACGCCTAATTTCTTTTTCAAACTCCAGCCATGTCATATTCTGCTGTTCATTTAATCCCCTTATGATGCTGGCCGTCGGGGCATCTAAAGTTAAATGAAAATATTGTCTGTACTGTTCCTTAGGTATCTGGAGTGCTTTAAAAATGGCATGCACCGCTTCTAAGTGATCCTCAATGCAGCATTCACCTCCCTTTTTAAATGGTTTGATCAGGGCTTTAATGGCTTTCATTATTTTTATGGGGCTACTTGTTGCAATGCATGAAATTGCACTATTTTGTGATTCACTCCTGTTTTCAGGTGTATGAGATTGGTGGCCGCCCCCAATGGGAGTATCAAATCCCCCAAGGGCGCTGCAACCAAGTTCAGTCACCGGCCCAGTCACTGGAGCACTAGCTCTTTGGGCAGAGCTAGAATTCACCTCCACTCCATTGAATGTGGTACCCTGCTGCCTCTCCTGGGACCTGGGAATGCACATTTGCTGTTCTAAGTCCTTACACTTTTTAAGGAGTCTGTTGGCTTCATCTTGCAAATAGTTGTTTTCACCATTCATCTTATTAATCATCTCCTGCATGTCGCACATTTGCATTTGGCATTCATTGAACTCTTTATTTCTCTTGTCTCTTTCTTGAATCATTTTAATCATTTCTTGTTCTGCACTCTGGAGATCACCTTCTTTTTCACAATGTTCTTTTTGTAAAATCTGCATCTCTGAAACAACCTCATCTTTATCCCGTCTAATGTGATCCACTAAGGCTTTTAAGTGTGCCAATTCTTGCTCACTATCTTCAAATTGTTTCTTGCTTTTGGATAACTGAGTATCAAAGTCTCTGCATTTTAATTGCATGTCTTTTTGGCATACATCCAATTCTGCTCTCAACATTTCCTGATTTTTACTTGCCCCATCTAATTCAGTCTTTAACCTGTTAATTAGCTGAGTATCATTCTCTTGCATTCGCAGGGACTTGTTTAAAATAAACCATATTTTGCCGCATAGCCGTATTAAACAGTCTTTCTCTGCACTTTTATCGGCTGCATTCAATAATCTTGTAAGGCAGACCTGAATTATGCTGCCTTCTGCATAAATATTGTCTAGTTTTTCTTTCTGCACCTCACCCTGAATGCGGTTACTCCATTCTAACGTGCTATTTGACGACCAATTCCCATGTGCAAACAACTTTGCCTCTAAATATTGCACTAGATCTGAGAATGTGGTTTCCCTTTGTGACATTCTGAAATTCGTTTTTAGTGGCACACTGCTATTATAAAATGGGTTCCCTTTAATGTGCAAATGGCAGTGTGAGACACACTTGCCACGCCCAGTAGGTACTCTATGATCACTTTCCCGGCCATAAATATGTAGGGTATTTTGTGGAGATTTGGGGCCTGACGGTATTTTATTACCGCCGAAAAATAACTTAGCAATAATCACTCCTTGTATTCAGATTTGGCCATGTGCAACAATAATACAATGGACATGTATTATTTCAGCACCCAGACATGCATATTTGGTATGCGTGGTTGGTATGCGTGGTTGGTGGTATTTTGGTCAGCATAATTCCCTTGTTTTATTTGTGGCCCCAATGTCCAGAATCCCTTATCTTTGCTTAGATTTTTCGTGTAATCACTAGAGAGACCTCAGACCTACATTTTAGGAATACCACATTTTCAGTGTTAGTTTTAGTGTGCCACCATGGGCGATCTCACTGACTTATTTACGACAGAGAGCTATATGTGGTAATTTTGTGGTAATTTCCACTACCTTATATACGGTAGGGAACTATGTTCAGAGAGTCCCTCTTCCCGTTGGCTCATGTACCTCCAACGAGCTATGCTACAAACAATCACTCTCAACTGTCCATACTGAATATGATCATGCACACATCTGTCTTAAAATGACAATTGCATTGTTTAAAAATCTCCCCTCATCATCAGCACTGTATTGGTAAATATAAAATACACCACCCGTCTGCTTTCAAATATTTTTCTGTATTATAAAAGTTGCATTTAAACACGATCTCACTCTTTACAGAAATAAAATTAGTTTCATTAGTCAGGTTAGTTATAAGTAATGTTAGTTATTATTTTCAAATGTGTCTCTCGCACCATAGGCATTTCAGGTGAAAAATAGTGTGCATTTTTGAATGTGCACGTGTGCTTTTAACTGTAAAAATAGATTTGCATCTTATATGTTAAAATCGTTTTTGACTGAATAGCCTGTCTTTCCTTGTTAATCTGGTAACAGATATAGCAATGCATCGCACCCTTGTGGTGGTGCTGCAAAACAAATTGCTACCTGTGCAGTAGTGCTGTACTCTGTGCTGTTTGCTACCTGTGTAGTAGTGCTGTACTCTGTGCTGTAACACGCCAAATATCCTTACAGGACCTGGTAGGGCAGCCAAGTTAAACCAATTTGTCATCCTGATAAATTCAGCAGCATCAAAGAAAGACACAATGAAAGTCCAGAAGGTTGGTTGGGATGCTGAACAGCCTAGACAGTGTGATTGACTGTTTACTGACAAGCGGGAGAAACTGAGTTTGGAACAGAGAGAATGACTGCGTATCATAGTCCCAAAGGAAACCATTATTATTAGTGAAGCAATACAACAATATTGGGGGCTCTGTCAAAATCAAACCATTTTTTTCTTCATAAATAATGAAAGTTGAACGTGAACTTTTACATAGTTGTGCATATACTGTTGTTCTCCCGATCATGACAGATTGGGTCAGACATTGGATCGAAGACCAAACAGATACATTCTAACTTAATGCTACACATCCTGCCCAAAGAAAGATGGTCCAGTGGTTCAAGACCTCCTCATTTTGAAGACCTGTTCTCTAACCTTGATGATTATCTCCGCTCTGTCCTCATCCTGCTTGATCTCTCTTCTGCCTTTGACACGGTCAACCACGCCATCCTGCTCAACCGGCTCTGTGATATCCTAGGTATCACTGATCAGGCTCTGGCCTGGCTGACTTCTTTCCTCTCAGACCGACCCTCCTGGGTCCAACTTGGGTCCTTCCTCTCCTCTATCTGGCTCGCCACCTTTGGTGTTCCCCAGGGGTCTAACCTTCCAGCTAAGAGGGTGTTGCAATATTCTAATAGAGACCCAATTATTGCTCTCGCTCTGGTGAGGCAATTCTGTTCTGACAGAAAAGGTCTAGCTGTGTTTAACAGTTTAGAGTGGTAGGCTGCTGCGGATGCGATGGCACTGACCTGCCTGTTCATTGAGAGGTTGGAATCCAAGTAGACACCCATGGTTTAGACAGCTTGAGACACCGGGATTGATATGTTATCAATCGTGAAGGAGTTGTATTGTTTATCCAGTTTTTTGATGGTTGCAAGTGAGCCAACTAGCAGAAGATCGTTTTTTTCATTGTTAAGGCACAACCAGGTTTCTGAGATCTAAGTTTGGATGGTGGAGTAAATGGAGTTGAGGGATTCCATATCGGACTCGTAGTCACCAGTGAGGGGGATGAGGACCTGCGTGTCATCATCATAGTTGGTGTATGTGATCCCAACGCGTCCAGAATGTTGAACAGTGGTCTTGTGAACAAGTTGTAGAGGTGAGATGCAAGAGCCCTGAGGGACTCCACATTTAATGTTGCTCGGGTGGACAAAGGCTGAATCAGAGAAGACTTTAATAAACCTTCCCTGGAGAAACGAGGTAATCCAAGCTATGGGATTAGGGGAAGAATTGGCAGCTGAAGAGAGATGGTGGCAAAGAGTATTCAGTTCCACCAAAACAAAAGCCACAGACATATCAAGGAGCAGGAGGAGGGCAGGTTTGCCAGCATCTCCGCAATCATCCTATTGGTTTTTGAGGTCTACCAGTGCAGTTCGGTCCCGTGTCCAGGACGACAGCCTAACTGCCGGAGGCCGAGAAGTTTGTTAGCCTCGAGGAATTTTTGTACTTGTTTGTTTGTTTGTTTGTTTTATTCACTTTTTATGCGCGCCAGACCCTGGGGTAGCAGGGCGCAGTGATAAGAAAATGCGAAGCTTACATGGTTACAATAATGGCCTGAAATCACAAATAATTACATAATATACAATGTACAAGGAATGGTCAAATTGGAATTGCATAAAATATACAGTGGAGATAGATGCAAATGATTACAGTGGGATGTAGATGACAGTTCAGCTGAGGTCAGTAGAGGTTAGGAGCTGGATAACATTTTTTCTGAAACAGAGGTAGGGCAAATCCACTCTTAAGTCTTGTGGCAGTGAATTCCAGGTTTTTGCAGCCTTTGCAGGGAAGCTATTTACTCCGATCGTGGTGAGTCTGAAGTTAGGTATTGTCAAGCAGTTGGCGTTGACAGCTCTGGTCGGTCTGATAGATGTTCGCCTATGGAATTTGTCAATCAAGTATCTAGGGGCGGAGTTGTTAAGGGCTTTGTGGGTCAGAGATAGCATCTTGAGTTGTATTTTATTGTCAGTGGTCAGCCATTTGTGAAGGCGTCTAGCGGAGGAGATATGGGTTCTTTTATTTATACCTGGTGCTGCTCTCAGGGCATTATTTTGTAATATTTATAATCTTTGAATTATCGTTTTATTAGCTCCTGAATATAGTGCATTGCAGTAATCAATTCTGGAGAGTATTAAGGCTCTGGCCAAGATTAAGCAACTATTATTGGAAATGAATGGTTTACCAGCTCTTATCAATTTGCAGGTGTAAGCTGCGGAGGAGGCCAAGGATTTTACCTATCTGTCAAGTGATAGGGTGGAATCAAGATAGGATCCAAGGGTTTTTACATTCTTGGACACTTGGATGATATTCCCATCTATATTGAAGGAGGAGAATTCCTGGCCTAGTTTTTTGATATTGGTTTGGGAGCCCAGGATTATCAACTCAGTCTTATCATCGTTCGGACAGAGGCCATGAGTAGCCATCCATGCCTGGATGATAAGATATACTTTGTTCACCAATTCCGTGTCCTTTTCATGATCCCCAGAAAGCGGGAGGAGGATCTGTGTATCATCTGCATAGTTAGTGTAGGTGATACCGAGATGGTCCAGATCATCAAACAGGGGCTTGGTGAAGATGTTGTATAGAGTTGGGGAGACAAAAGAGCCCTGGCGGACACCACATGAGATGGGGGTGGGATCTGCTGCTGCTGAGGGAGAGAAGACTCTCATGGTTCTTTCACTCAAGAATGATTCAATCCATTTAATGGCTTCCGGGGAAAAGTGGGCGGCAGAATCCAGATGACTACAAAGGACTTTATGATCCACTAAATCGAAGGCGGCTGAGAGGTCCAGGAGTAGCAGGAGTACTGTCCTACCTTTGTCCCTCAGCTCATTGATTTGGGATTTCAAATCAATTAGGGCAGTTTCTGTTCCATGTAACGGACGGAAGCCCGATTGTCTCACTCCTAAAAGGTTATGTAGTTCAAGATGTTTTAGAATTTGGTTATATGCAACTTTGTCAAGTATCTTGAGAAGAAACAGTACTGTAGTGATGGGGCGTTAATTAGTAGGGATGAGGGGGTCTAAGGTCTGCTTTTTAAGGAGGGGGAGCACCCAGGACTGTTTAAGGTTGGCCGGGATGGTGCCTGAGGCAAAGGAGGAGTTAATCAATTTGGTGATAAAGGGAGATAGTTCTCTGGCAGCGTCCTTTATTAGTTGCGCTGGGCAGATGTCACCTTTACAATTGGAAGGTTTAAGTGAAAGGATCATTTTTTCTACTTCCAAGGTAGTCATTTTGGAGAAGTGGAAGGAATTGCCATGCACCAATAAATTATTGGTGTGAGGCATTTTAGGCGAGTCCTGAATTTTAAGCGTTTCTTTTTTTTGCTGAATTTTATTTTGGAGTGTGATAATTTTATTTGCTAGGGCTAGTTGGATATCTGTGCACCAGGATTTATCCTTAGTGCAGGTATCCTGTGTGGCGATAGGGGACTCGAGTTCCTTTAGGATGGAAAAGAGCTCTCTCATGCTAGAATTAGATTTGGCTATGCGATCGTCATCCGAGTTGCGTTTTGCCTGGCAAACTTCTTTTTTGTATAACGAGGAGAGAGAGGTTAATTTGGCTTTGTTGTCAACTGAAGGGCAGAGCCTCCAAGTGGTTTTGCTTTTTCTTTTCAGGATACGTAGGTCTCTTAGCTGTGGTGTAAACCATTTGTTTAGATGAGCTTTGGGTTTGCTTGATCTAAGTTTAAGAGGTGCCAGTTTATCTAGAGTAGAGAGCATAATATTTTTGAATTCTTGCACTAAGGTTCTACGATCTACATTTTCTGATAGTACATTGAGGGTGGGTAATATAGCTGGGATGACTTTCTCTGCACTAATGCATTTTTTATTCCTGGTTAAGCAAGGAAGCCCTAGTAGAGGGGCCATGGTGTTGGGTCTGGCGGTGGCTAAATTAAAGGACACCAATGAGTGGTCAGTCCAGGGTAAGGGCATTATGGAAGAAATAGTGACTGAGCAGTTGCAGTCTGCTATCCAATCTAACCTTCTCCCCTTAAGGTGTGTGGGCTTGTCAACTTTTTGAGTTAGGCCTAGTGCGTGAATTATGTTGGCTGTCACTAAGGCATTGGTATCCGTGCTGTCATGGAAACTTAAGTTAAAGTCCCCAAGAAGGATTAGTTGAGAGCAAGGTTTGAGATTGTTGGTAAATAGGTTATTGAGATCCTCTTCAAATGTGCCTAACGGGCCTGGAGGTCTGTATAGTAGGTGAATAGTGAGTGATTGATTATTATTTATCTGGAATTTGGCAGATAAGGTTTCACAAGATTGAAGCGATTGTGTGGGGACTACTCTGAGGGCGAGGCTCATTTTAGTGATTATGGCGATACCACCACCTCTTACACCTTCTCAGTCTTGTCTGACTATCGTGTGACCATCAGGGATGGCTAACATAAGCGAGGGTCCTGCGGCATTATGTAGCCAGGTCTCAGTAATTGCGAGAAAATCAAGATTACCTTCAGTGATTAGGTCGGCAATGTCAAGGGCATGGGCGACGAGTGATCTCACATTAAGGAGTGCTCCTGCGATGGGAGGGGTCTTAGTGATGTCTGTAGCTTTGCTAGATTGAGTGGTAGATATGTTGGATGGCTTGGGTTTGTTATTATGAATTGGGCAGGCCTTGGAATTAGGTGTGGGAGGTTGCAAAGGTAGCCTAGTATTTTCTCGGTTTGCTAGTCTGCTGATAGTTAGTTTTGATGTTGGTAGGGGGGAGAGACCTTCAGAGAGGTTCGTGCAGTTTAGTTAGTCTGGCACGAAGTCTGAGGTTTCTGCTGAGTGTAGCACATGGTAGTGATGCTAAGGCGATTGTCTCGGGGGATCCGTAACTGGGATGTAAATATAGGCCAAGGGTATTGCAGTTCAGGCATGTAGGCGACATCAAGGGAGACAGAGTGTAAGGTATGTTAATGTCTTGGATGATGAGCAAGTGTAGGATAGTCCTCAGTAGGACTGTGTAAATAGCTGGCATATACATAGTTGTATTAGAGTGGGCTATCTAGAAAACCATACTGGGCAGTAGGCGGGAACCGTTGGTGACCAGGTTAATCTAAGTTCAAGGGGTGCAGTGTGAACTAAAGGCACGATATGGATAGGTGGAGTAATTTAGCAATAGGATTCACCTAAATAAAGAACACAATGTATACTAGAAGCACATAAGTATGAAACACAATGTATAATAAAGTCACCTAAGTGCAGGCACAGTGTAAACTAGAGAAAAAGCAAAAAAATCACTTAAATGCAAAACACGATATATGCTAGAGACCGGTTACAAAGCTTAATGTATGCTAGAAGTGGATAGGTATAGCAAACCTAGATACATCTTTGCTTGAGCGAGCCTAAATGCGAGTTTGCTAAGGCAATAGTAAGTGGGCATAGGTAAGCTGGTGGCTAGTGGGCAGATGCAAGCAACATAAAATGCAGCTTTGCTATAGCAAGTGACCTAAGTACAATTTTGCTAAGGCAGGCAAAAATAGCTAGGCATAGGTTGGTAGTTCATGGACATTTGTGTTCAGCTTAAATGCATATTTGTTGAGGCATGCGGGTAGAAGCTAAACATTGGTAGGCATCTGTTAAGTATGCGCAGATGCAAGTTCACTAATTCAAAAAGAAGTCGATAGTGCGGATATGCATGTTAGCAGAGTACAATTTAGCTGCCTATGCGAGCAAAGGATAGATCCGTATGATCCGTATGATCTATTGGGTGGGCGGGTTAGTTTCACATACGGTTTTACATACGATTAGGCATAGCAATATGGGCACACGCAGATAGGCTGCCTTGTCGAGGATTTTTAATAGAAAGGGGATTGTGGTAATAGGTCTGGAATTCCATGGGTCAGTTGGGTCAAGCTTGGGTTTCTTAAGGAGAGGGCATACCCATGTTTCCTTGAGGCCAGTTGGGAAATGGCCTGTTGTAAGAATGCATTGATAAAGGCCCTGAGGAAAGGGGCAAGGTATGGAGCACAATCTGTAATGAGTTGAGCCAGGCCGGTGTCCCCTTTGCAATAGGATGGTTTAATAGATTTAAGGAGGGAGATAACTTCTTGTTCATTCATTTACTTGAAGGCAAAAGGGGGTTGGGGGGTCACCTGCGGTGCTGCTGTATAGGTTGGATATTTGATGGCTAAGTGCCTGTTGATGGGCGAGGATTTTATTTTTTGGAGAGTGTTAAGCTTATCAAGCATAGCCGTTTGGATATTATTGCACCAGTCTTCGTCATTGTGGAGGGTCCGTGGGGGTAGGGTGGGAGTTTTCAACTCTCTGAAGATGGCAAAAATCTTTTTGGTCCCTGATTTCGCATTTGCTATTCTAGTGTTGAAAGAGGTGGCTTTAGCTTGAATTATGGTGGCTTTGTACTCTTTGGAGATAATCTTAAAAGCTAGCTTGGAGGAATCATTATGGTTAGCTTTCCAGGAGGTGAGTGCTGCCCTTTTCCTGGAGCGTAGCTCAAGAAGCTCTTGAGAGAACCAGGCATTCGAATGCTTGGTGCGCTCAGCTTTCTTTAGGGTAAGTGGGGTGATGGCATCGACCGCTTGGTTGATGATGGTATCGAAAGCATTATCAATAGTATCCGGGTCTTTGGAGAAAGGGGGCTGAAGAGCAGGCACCAAGAGGTAAAGTGTGAGCTTTTCTTGGTGAGCTGACAAGAGCTTATGGTGAGTCTCTTGCTTAGGGGACCCCTCCGCTTAGTGGTGTTGAGATGAATGGAATGGTGATCTGACCAGGTAACAGGAAATATCCGTAACCATGAGAGGGCAGTTATGGTGGGCAACCCAGTCAAGGGTGCATCCTTTAATGTGAGTAGGCTCTGTGATGGCCTGTATGAACCCTACTGTGGCAAGGGCTTTGTTAAGGGAGGTTGCTTCAGAGTCTTTAGGGTTGTTAAGACCTAGGTTAAGATCTCCCAGGAGGATAGATTTTGTGGACTTTTTCAGGTTATCAGAGAGGGTGTGAATGAGGGTATCTTGGAAGTCAGAAACTGGCCCTGGTGGTCAGTAGACAACATGTAGAGTAAGGGTACATTTAGGGGAGGGGTTGACTTTCAGAAGAAGATAATCACTGTTGAAGCCAATTTCCCCTTCTACCCTTCTGATCGGGATGGTTTCTTTGGCTATGAGAGCTAACCCTACACCTTTCTGAAGTGGGCGGTCTTGCCTAAAAATAATGTAACCTGATGGGATGGCAAGGGCCATGGCTGGGCTGGATGCCTCGTTAAGCCAGGTTTCACTAATTAGCAAGAGATCAAAGTTACAGGTGGTGATTAGGTCCTGAACGTCCAGGGCATGATAAGGGCGCAGCTAAGAGGAGTAGTAGGTAGGGCCTTATGGATGATAAGGAGAGTCAGTATGGAATCCACCTTGACAAGTGGTGGTGTAGGTACCAGTGGAGTGGTATCCTGGGTAGTAGCAGGGACCGGCAAGGCAGTAATGGTGGCAGGTGGTGACATATGCATATTCCTGGTGGCGTCTTCAGCATATTCAGTTGCAGGCAGGGTGGTGTTGGCTGAGGGTATCGGGACACATACAGTCAATACAGCAATATCAGCACTATTTGGCACAGGCAACACAGAGTTATCAGCATTTGGCACAGAGCAATGCAGAGTTGGCAACATTTGGCACAGGCAATACAAAATTGGCAGCATTTGGCACAGGCAATGCAGAGAAGGCAACATTTGGCACAGGTAATGCAGAGCTGTCAACATTTGGCACAGGCAATACAAAATTGGCAGCATTTGGCAAAGGTAATGCAGAATTGGCAACATTTGGCACAGGTAATGCAGAGTTGGCAGCATTTGGCACAGGTAATGCAGAATTGGCATCATTTGGTGTAGGCAATACACAGTTGGCAGCATTTGGTGTGATTTATCAACAGGTAGTATCAGGGGGCATACAATGAGGTTTGATATGCAGATGGTAAGAACTGTACATTCATGGTGTCATCAAAGGCAGGTACCACAATCCCTGGCAAGGTATGGGTGATCAGGAGCATTGGCACCTGCGTGTTTAGATCAGCACAGTCAACAGAATTAGGCATGGGCATGGCAGCCAAGGGTGGTGGTATAGGGACGTGCAATATGCCCTCAGGGGCAAAAGCCGCGCTTTCATGGGTAGAGGCAGGTGGAGTCTGTGCTGAATAGTCTGCAGGTGAGGGTTATGATTTAAGGCATGTTGCAGTAGTAGGCGACGAAAGTTCCGGGCCAGAGACCATGATCTGAAATATTGATACTGCAATTGGACTCTATTAGGTAGGTCTGGAGAATAGTTGCTTCGATTGGAAGAAGGGGAAATAGTAGTAAAACAGAGGGCTGGTGTGCTTAATAGTGGACTAGCCTCTGGTTGTGTGAAATGAGCATTTGACAGGGATACAAACACCTGTGTCTTGATGCATACCACAAGTGCAGAGGATTTTGCATGTGCAAGATTATGGGCAATCGGTTTATGATGGTCCACAGGAGGGGGAGTGAACCTGGCACCCAGCCGCCCATTCCTTATGTGAGGAGGCGGGTGGTGGGAGACAAGTGGGGTGGAAAAGGTACACACACAGAGGCATGTGTGTTTAACTTGTAATGTGGCCGAAGTGGAACGGTGCATGGTTGCAGCAGAGATGGGTGGCGGCATGCAGCCTCCTCAAGCAGTGGAGTGCTGCAGAGAGGCAGATTGGCCTTTTCTTCTGGCCTTCTCTGCTCGGCTTCGCGTGACGGTACTCTCCCCCTCCGTTTAAGGCAGGAGGGGAGCAGTGGGCAGACTGGGCAAGCCAATCCGGGCGTGTGGTGGTGAGGTTTGCCGGCCAATCTTTCTGGTGTATGGTTACTGTAGCAACCACAATGACCATCTTGAAGGTTGTAAGGGCCGGTGGAGTGCGGCAGACATGGCAAAGGCAGGGGAATGCTCTGTTGCTCCTTTTCAGGTCGGATCGGCTGTAGAATGAAACAGCTGATGTTGCTATCACAACAGAGGTGGAGAGTGGCAGATTGGCCTTTTCTTCTGGCCTTCTCTCCTCAGCTTTGCCTGCCGGTGCTCTCCCCCTCCATTTAAGACAAGAGCGGAGGAGCAGACAGGGTGGGGAAGCCAATCCGGGCTTGGGCCTGTGGTGGTGGGGCTTGCTGGGCAATATTGATTATGTATGGTTGCTGTTGCAACCACGACTGCCATCTTGAAGGCTGGTGGGGCCTCATGGAGTGAGGAAGCCAATCCGGGCTTGGGCCTGTGGTGGTGGGGCTTGCTGGGCAATCTTGATTGTGTATGGTTGCTGTTGCAACCACGACTACCATCTTGAAGGCTGTTGGGGCCTCATGGAGTGCGGCAGACATGGCAAAGTCAGGGGAATGCTCTGTTGCTCCTTTTCCAGTCAGATCAGCTATAGAATGAAACAGCTGATGCGAGTCTCGCAGCGGAGCTGCAGAGAGGCAGATTAGCCTTTTCTTCTGGCCTTCTCTGCTCGGCTTCGCCTGCCGGTGCTCTCTCCCTCCATTTAAGGCAGGAGGAGAGGAGCTGGCAAGGTGGTGGAGAAAATCCAGTCTTGGGCCTGCAGTGGTGAGGCTTGCTGGGCAATCTTGCATGTGTATGGTTGCTGTAGCAACCGCAACAGCCACCTTGAAGGATGATGGGGCCGGGTACAGTGCAGCAGACACAGCAAAGTCAGGGGAACGCTCCGTTGCTCCTTTAATGGTCGGATCAGCTGTAGAACGAAACAGCTGAAATTGCTCCTGCAGTGGAGCTACCAATACCTGGCACCTCGTGCCCACCGCCTTGCTGATCTCTGCTCCAACTTCTAGTGCTGTGTAGATGACACTCAGCTCACCTTCAGGCTTCCCACTGTTGCCACTTCTCCCTCTCTCATCTCGGAATGTCTGTCTGCAAACCAGGAGTGGAGTGCTGCCAACAATGTCTGCCTGAATGCCAGTAAGACAGAGATCCACCTTCATCGGCACACCTGTACCTTCCTTTCCTGCCACTCTCTGGCCAGCCTCCCTTGGCCATCTTCCTGCTCCCACCTGTGAGGCTAGGAACCTCAGGGTCATGTTCAACTCCACACTTTCCTTCTCTCCTCACAACTCTGACATCTCCTAGAAGTCAAACTACCGACTGCACCTCCTCAGAGGTATTCTTCCTTTCTTCTGCTTCCCCCAGGTGCTGTATGTCTCCAGAGCTCTGGTTCTCTCTAGGCTTGACTACTGCAACATCATCTTTTTAAATCAACCTGCCTGTACTATCCATGCTCTGCAACTCATCCAAAACAGGACTGTGAGACTTGTCCTTGGCCTCAGGCCCAGGGATGGTATCTCTCAGCCCTGAAATATCTCCATTGGCTCCCAGTGGCTGCAAGGATCAAGTTCAAGACCCTCTTCATTGTCCACAAAGGCCTCTGGGGCCTGAGACCACAATACCTCCAACTTTCTCTTTGGAAGTATCTTCCTACTTGAGCGCGTCACTAATCCATCTCTTTGACGGTCAGTTGATTTTCCAAGCAACCAGTTGGGGGCAGATTTCCCTCTTTGGCTGGTGCCTCCCTGCCTCTCTGAAATCTGAGCAGAACCATCTCTGGTTCCAGAAACATCTCAAGACTTTCCTTTTGCTTCTGCCTTCTCTCTTCCTGTTCCCAGCTGATCTCCTGTCTGATACTGCACTGGTCAACTGGCTACCCTCTGAACCACGGGCCCAGGTCTCTACCCTCCGAGTTGTACCCCTGCACTGCCTCCTGGCAACCCACCACTTGGGTCTGCATCTACATCCCGACTGTCCCACCTACCTGCACTTATCAGACACTTGTTGTCTGCACCAAAGCTTCTACTGCCACCTGCTGGCCACACTACGTGTTCTTTGATATTTGATTGTGTGTCTTGCACTTGCTCCTCCTCCCCTTCCCCTGGCCCTTTTCACCCTTTCATCTCCCCTGCACTTGCGCAATCTCAATTTCACTAGGCCAAGTAAGATTGTTGTCTTGTCCTCCCTTTGTTTCCCCTGTCTTGTCTCGTCGCACCTTGAAACACTTGTGTATAGGCACATTATAAATACCATATCATATAATTTGAATTGATTCTACCAGATTTAATGGGGGTGCTGTAAAGAGATGGGTCATTTAAAACCCAGCGTTTTCCAGAACTATACCGGATTACCTGGCACATACCTGAAATAGAGTCAAGCTGGCCACCACATCCTCCATGCAGGAGGCACATTTTGTAGTATTTGTTGAGGAAGCACTAGATGATAAGAAGTTCATCGGCTAGAAGCCAAAGAAGAACCCGGAAATTGTTCATGAATAATCACCCCTGATAGACCAGGAATACATTGAGTCTCAATCCACCCATGATTCTTAGATGCCTCAGAAAGCATTGTAAAGAAACTGATTCATGGCCAATCGAAGGTCATCAGAGAGTTGAAGGAAGAAGAAGCCCAGCCCTGCCAGGCCCTGTAAAAGTATATTTTGCATGAATACCGCCTGATAGTAAATGATTGGCCTAAGCACATTTTCATTGCACTATAAATTGCATTGAATGAACCTGAAGCAGGCTGACTACTCCGCCATTTTGAGTTATCTGCCATTTTGATCACCTCTTGCTTTCTGTCCCATGTTTAGAATTGTGTTTTTGGCTCTAACAGAGCAAAATGAACTTTGTACTCTTTCCATGATGTCAACATAGATAAGAATGTTGAAGCTGCTAAAGTGGATTGTTTGTCCTACATTGAGAAACCTTGGAGTTAAATAAAAGCCATACTAATCAGTAATAAGCCATACTAATCAGTAATTTAGATACCTTCTGTTCCATTAGTGCCTTCTCCATTCAAACAGCAAAGCAGAATGATGAATAGCTGAACATGTGTTCTTGCAGAAATCTGTGTTTTCTCTCCTTGAAACTAAGTTGACTTTAAACTCAAGAACAAATGTTATGTTTATGTTTATTGAGTTTATATAGCGCTTTACTCCAAAGTGCTTTACAGTATAACAACAAGGTACAATAATGAAAGAAGCATTTTTAAAAACATGAAACAAACCAGTGGTATAGTATGCTGAACAATTTACTCAAAAGGAGGGGAAGAGGGGGGGAGAAGGAGGTAGGTGAAGGGGGTTTGAAAGTGAGATTTGAGTTCAGGAGGAGTGGGAGGAAGGGGAGGGGGAGAGGTAATGATAAACAAATATAAGCAAGCAAAATAATGAATGTCACCTTTGTGTCTTATATTTGGGAAAACATGTGAAATGTTTAAAGGAAAACAACAAACTATTCAAAGATGTTTAAACATGACTTAGTTATGTGGATAGGCCATGAACCCTACGTATATGTATGACATGAAGAGGGGCTGGACGATGTGTCCGGGATTGTGGAAAACCTGTATAAATACTTGTGTTTTTGAAATGTCCAACACTCTCTCATCTCACAGTGTCTGCTTGCACACAGTGCGGGTTTTGAGTGGCAGACAGCTGCCTGTTAATAAATGTACATGATACCTTTGGACTTGTGACTTGCGTATTTCTATTATGTGGTATTAAGCCTCAATATTTGTAATCTCTCAGATGGCACCCAAATAGGGACCCTCAAGATTGATGTCCCATCGCTAGACGAAGACAAGGCTGCCGGACCGGGATCGGAAATTGATGGGGCACCCTGCAAAGTGAGACGCGATTCCTCCGCAGTACTGCAAGCCCGATCCCTGGACGGTGAGCAGCGTTTAGTCGGGCATCACGTCGAGGGTCCCTGTATTGAGACCCGTTTTGCGAAAATGCCAGTCACACCGATTTGATGTCTGATTGGACCCTTTGATTTGAAATTGGTGAGTCTTACCCCGATTCTTAAAATCCTGATATTTGTTGCAAGTGTTGTCTCTGCAGGAACAAAAATAGCCAGGTAAGATCGTTATTTAACTATGCCTGCGAAATTGTCATCCTGTTGCAGGGTTTTACTCTGCAGGAAAAGACAATCTTTGAAACATGGCCAACTGGTGCCATCCGAAGGGTCGCCGGCTTGTTTAATGTATTGTAAGTATGGCCTTGGCGCTATCGTATTTAATGAAAATTGGCACAGACAGACCAGACAGGTTTTGGAATTTCAGTGGCCAGTTTATGGTAGTTTTGAAATTGCTAGGCCTACAGCATTTGATGCAGTTAGAGATTGGAGGAAGGAAGCTATGCAGCAATTTAGAAGTAAAGAAAAGCATGCATGCACACACATGACAAATGCAGAGAAAGCATTGTTTCATCATCAACAGAATCAGTCAGAATCCATTAGAAGTATGGAGAGGGCTTTTCAACTAGATGTGCAAAAGATATATCAATCTCAGGATCTTCATACATCAGACAAGTTAATTAATACATTATTGAATGAATGTAGAACTGTTTCAACTGCACCACCTCCTTATGTGCCTCCTTCCGTTGTTGTTCCTCTTCCTCCCGTTGTTGTCATTCCTCCTGCACCTCCACCCGTGCCAACAGTTGCCGTCTCCATAATTCTGTTTGCACCGCCAGCGGTATTATCTCTGCTACCTATTGAACAAGAATTGTATGAACTCTCTTTGTCAGGTTGTTCTGCTCCACCTGTAGTGGTTTAAGGGGCAGAAGCTGATCCAAGAGTAGTGACTCGTGGCACGGTACCTAAAGACAGAAACAGGGAATTGTATAGATGGGCTGCGCAGCACATAAAAGAGGCTGATGAATCATCTGTTTTAGTTGCGATTTCTGATGAAGGGGGTATTTCTGAACAGAATATTTTGATAGAACGGATGGGAACATATTTAGTTGATATATGGAGTGATTTGACGGACATGAATCTCCCATAGTGTTTGCAGGATTTGAATGCCTTTGCCCACTCAAAGGACACTGCGACAAAAGAATATGAGCATGTAGAGAAGGTATTTGAGTGTAAAAAAGAGCTAGATTGATTACAGGAAGATGAGATGGATGTAAATGGACGGCTGGCTTCATGTGTGCAGAAGCCATTTCTTTCTCCATTGAAATCAATGAGTGAAGAAATGCGCATTTGCACAAGAGACACCCTGAGCTAGATTTTGGATGTTTCAATTTCTCCCATTGCAGTGCATGACACGTTTAGTCAGTATGCTCCGGCAATGCAACGGAAAGTGTTACAGGTGATGGTAGAGTATCTACAAGATGAATTTAAGCAGAGAAAAGAATGTTGTTCCACAGATTTGATGGTTACTTATAAAAGAGCATTTTCTCCCGATACTGCTTTGACTACTTTGTCACTTGATTTGGTCTTGTTGCTTAATAGACGTTTGGATTTGCCTACGTTACAATTGTAGATGAGGGAAGTTCCTCCAACATTTGTTCAGAAAGTAGAGATTTCATCTAATGCTGCAGCAGGAACCACTGCCACTACTATTGAAGCACATTATGTCTCACAGTTTGTCCATGTCCGTTTTCTAGACAGGAAGTGAATACCATTAGGCAAACAGTTCCAGATATTAGGAAGAATCCAACAGGATATTATAAAGAAATTGAATCTGTCTTGCATTTGTCAGTTTCCACGCTGGGTGATATAGATTTGTTGTTTCCCGTGATCCTTCCTGCTAATTTATTGAAGGAGATTAGAACTGTAGATGATCAGGCAGAGACAGGTGATACATGGGATGCCTTAGTATAAGCATATGGGGAAAGGAATGCCGGTGAAAAACTGCCACAGGTGATATTGATGTTGCCAGACAGAATAGTGACTAAATTAAAAAAATCGGGTTCCTGAACAAAGAATTATATGGGATAAACATACGGCTTGCATGGGAAGTCAGAGAGTGCGATAGAGTATTTTAACAGATTTGAGCAAGTATTTTCAGATTTTAGTGGTCAAGATTTGAGTACAGAGCCAGGAAAGAGGCTATTTGTAAAGTTTGTGCGTGGATTGTTGCCTGAAAACCAATCACAGATTATGACTTCTGAGAGTGCTTGGCAAGCGAAATTGCAATCTGAAGTGTTACACATGGCACAGTACTATGAAAATAGGGTTAATACAGAGAAGGAGAAGGTGGAAAAGAAACAGGGAGACCTGAAGACTAGAGTGTTATTGCAACAAATAGCGAGAGGAGCCAGCGTTGGAAATACACAGTTCAGAGGCCAATTTACACCACAGGGTGGCGCACAACAGGGTCCCTTACACATAAACCAGTGTGCATATTGTAGACAGGAGGGTCATAGGCGAGCACAATGCCTGATCCTACAGCAGAGATCTAATAGTACGTATGGTGCCATTGGTAGAGGATCCAGAGGCCATCCTGGGGTAGGGGGCCCTGGTAGAAATCAGTTTTCACAGAACCAACAGACACCATCACAAGATAACCAGCAACAGAGTGTTAGTAGTGGGAATATTTTTGAGAATCCTTTGAATGTCTATTTTTCTTAGGATTTTGCATTTTATTGCTAATGTTTATTGGAATCCGCTTCAGCATACAGCTCAACTGGAGAGTGAGTTAATTATTTTAGGGGAAAAGATTGATTTGTGGCTATTTGACAATTTAGGAGGCCAAATCATGATAGTTCACTAAATGCTGACTGTTTGGTTGACAGGGTAGTTGGGGACGTCCAATACTTAAATGGGAGCTCCTATGTTTTCGGGGTGTGAACCCGAACATAAGAGGTATTCTTTAGTTACATTTTGGCGATTTATGGGGCTTGGAATTGGTCCACAATTATCACTATACGTGGAAGGCAATGGGTTTTTCTTCAATAATCGATTATATTTTTCTCTCTGCTGAACTGAATTATAATACATCTAATTTTGATATTGAAGCAGTAAAAGTCAGTGATCACTGCATGCTATCTATTGAAATAGCATGTAAGACACAACAACAAGTACCCAGTTATTATAAAGAAGGTATTCTGATCAGTCCTACAGGGAATCAAATTAAATGGTCCTTTTCCAAGGCCCGAGATTCACATTGACGAGATAAAGGAATACGATGGGTCTCTCTTGAGCCAATGGATAAAAAGGTATTTTGTAAAGAACTTTGTACCTTATATTGTTAAAAACACAAATGCCCTGGAGAGGTCACGGGTAGTTAGGAGTAACCCTGCGATAATTAAAAGACATTGGGCCTCATTCCGAGATTGGAGGTAGTCATGGCGCTATTTGCACCATGACTGCCTCCAATAATGGTACTTGCACTGGTGTGGTTCAATGGGGACTTGCCGGCATAGTCCGACCTTTGCGGGCTGTTAAAAATGTTACATCAATGGTTTTAACCAACATTCAAGAATGGATTTTGAATAATCATATTCTTGATATTAAACAAATTGGTTTTAAGAAAAATTGTGGAACTGATTGTGGGGGTCTCATACTACGCTGCTTACAAAGTCAAATGTTGAGAAAGGGAGCAAGGTCAAAGTTTATTGCGTCAATGGACCTGAGTATTGCCTTTGACTTAGTAGACAGAGTTACATTATGGAAAACAATGAGTGCATTGGGGATGCTGTCACATCTCTTGGACATTGTGATCAATTTATATACAGATACTAGACTTACAGTACTCTTAAACTTGGAGGGTTTGCTTTCATCGGGGATACCTACATATAATGATTTACGCCAAGGTTGCATTTTTAATCTATATGTAAGTGGTACTGCAAATGCTCTGACCAACAAAGCGTTGGCATCGCCCAAATTGGGCAACGTCTGAGTTTCCTGGCTCGCTTATGCAGACGATTTCCTATTACTGGATAACACTAAGGTGGGCTTACAACATCTTATTAAAGAATTTGAAAAGTTTATCTCTCAGCTACAATTAAAAATTAACCCAACAAAATATGTTATTATTTGCATGGGTAAACCTTGTAAGAGTCAGAACGCTTACACATGGTACTGTGAGGGTAAACATATTAAAATATAATCAGCGTTCAATTATCTTGGTTATTGTTTTTCTGGTACAGGTTCGCTTTCCTTATTTAAAACCCATTTGAATGCGAAGATTGAAGTTGCTTTGATACAAATGCATTTATTGAAAAGAAATTTGCCAAGTTTAAATGAAACCCCTGACAGAATTTTACACTATGAAATAGAATTGGAGGCTATTATATGGTATGGAATTTTTTGCCTCAAATTTTATGGATTATCTAAAGCTGCTTGAAGGTAGACTATGGAGGGGTATTTTATTTTTTGTACCCAAATGTATCCCTATTGAAGTTATTAGATATGAATTTGGGATCCAATCTTTGCATTCACTTGTGATTGGTAAAAGACTCCCTACTGATGAGGTCCAACCAGACCGAAACACGTGTCTGATGATGCTGTTGGTACTCTTGTTCAGAGGAGAATTGCCTAGCATTTCGGTGCTGGACTGCCCCAGGGCAGGACAGAGACTGATATGTCTAGGATATTTCTTCTCTGTGAAAGATAGTGAGCTAAAGACTCTGGGTAAGTCTCTCGCAACCAGGACTAATGCCTGGCAGAGGGACTCCCAGGACCCCCCTTGTTAATTTGCATATGCAAGTAACTTTGGGTCTCACCCTAAGTTACTAGGGGAAACCAGACATGGACCCCTTGCTCACTATTCTTAGAGAGGCACAGATCCTCCCTACTGATGAGGTCCAACCAGACCGAAACACATGCCTGGGGATGCTGTTGGTACTTTTGTTCAGAGGAGAATTGCCTAGTATTTCGGTGCTGGACTGCCCCAGGGCAGGACAAAGACTGATATGTTTAAGATATTTCTTCTCTGTGAAAGATAGTGAGCTAAAGACTCTGGGCAAGTCTCTCGCAACCAGGACTAATGTTTGGCAGAGGGACTCCCAGGACTCCCCTTGTTAATTTGGAAATGTATTATGCCCAGGGAAAATGATCTATATATTTCTACTGTAAATGCTACATACTGTATGTTTATGAAGGAATTGCATAATGAGGGTGAAAATTTGCTTAGGAATCTGGGCATTGCACGTTGCACTTTACTCAATAAATACAATAAGATCACATTAATTATTAAGGGAAATGATTGGCTAGACACTTTAAATGTAGTGTCCAACCCGAAGCTGTATAATCAGACCTATTCTTCGTGGACATTTTTTCCTGAAATGGAAGGTTATCGGTTGAAGTATCCTTCTAGGACGACTCGGAACGAATTCATGTGTTGTAGAATGAATGTGATGTAGACAAATCAAAACTGGAATATAAGAATGAAAACTGAGGGAGGTTGGCAATGGTGTCAATTTTGTAGAAAAGAAGGGGGCGGAGGAAACACCTCAACATTTATTGCTTATTTGTCCCACGCTTATGGGTCAACGTATTGTGTATTTTGCTAAATTTGTGAATTCAACTGCTTGTGTTAACAGAGAATGGCTCTGGCATAGAATGATGCACAAAAACTCAGTAACTTTGACATTAAGTGCTAATGCATTTCTGAAAAGTATTTGTGATCTTTCTTAGTGTGATGGTCAGTGCTTTTTGTGATGTTTTGAAATTGTATTATATGTGATATTTGTACCCTTTTTATGAATTAAATTGTTGATATTTGTATATTTTTAATGTGAAAAATCTTTGGCTGGATTTTTATGTGAACATTGTGTGTATTCACTATGTGTCTTTTAAATCATATTGTAAAGGTTTACTACAAACCAAAACAATTAAATAAATAAATAAATGAAGCGTATCTATGGTTGCCAAGAGACTGGGAGGGTACTTGTTATTTAGGAATACTGTTACAAGGTGTATATGTCGCCACCACTGCTGAAGTTTCTAGAACTCGTCCAGGCGGGATGAGGCTGGTGACACTCCCTCAGAGATTCTGGGTGACATTGGTAAATCCTTTGTGCCATTCTGGGGACAGATAATACATTCTCAAGATATTAGAAAATTGGCATGGGTTTTAGAAAAAAACCATCAATGAAACTACTGACATCCTATTTAACATGACACTAGAGCAAAAGGCTATTAGATTAGTGGCATTCCAAAATAGAATGGCTGAGAGTGGTGGAGTGTGCAAAATGATGGGATCTGTGTGTTGCATTTTTGTACCCAATTCCTCCCTCGCCTTATTTAAGGCAATTAATAAATTGCACACCTTAAGTACGGAAGTATACGTTCCAGAGGGAAAATGGGATATTGGCACATGGTTCTGGGACTTTTCGCGATTTAATGGCGATCAATGTTTTTCAAGATAGCAAATCAGGATGCTCAGATGATGATACGTGGTTTTCGGATGATCCTAATGTTTCAGCAATGTTCTTGGCTTATGCCAAAAGAAGGATTTGTGAAAATATATTTTGCATGAATACCGCCTTATAGTAAACGATTGGCCTAAGCAAATGTGCATCGCACTATAAATTGCATTGAATGAACCTGAAACAGGCTGACTACGCCGCCATTTTGAGTTATTCACCATTTTGATCACCACTTGCTTTCTGTCCCATGTTTAGAATTGTGTTTCTGGCTCCTACAGAGCAAAATGAACTTTGTACTGTTTCTATGATGTCAATGTAGATAAGAATGTTAAATCTGCTAAAGTGGATTGTTTGTTCTACACTGAGAAACCTTGGAGTTAAACAAAGGCCATACTAATCAGTAATTCAATTACCATCTGTTCCAATAGTGCCTTCTCCATTCAAACAGCAAAGTAGAGTGATGAATAACTGAACATGTGCTCTTGCAGAAATCCTTGTTTTCTCGCCTTGAAACTAAGCTGACTTTAAACTCAAGAACAAATGATAAACAAATATAAGCAAGCCATATATGGAATGTTACCTTTGTGTCTTATATTTGGGAAAACATGTGAAATGCTTAAAGGAAAACAAGAAACTATCCAAAGATGTTTAAGCATGGCTTAGTTATGTTGATAGGCCATGAACCCTAGGTAAATGTATGACATGAAGAGGGGGTGGACGATGTGTCCGGGATTGTGTAAAACTTGTATAAATACTTGTGTTTTTGAAATGCCCAGCACTCTCTCATCTCACGGTGTCTGCTTGCATACATTGCAGGGTGTTGAGAGCCAGACAGCTGCCTGTTAATAAATGTACATGGTACCTTAGGGCTTGTGACTTGCGTATTTCTATTATGTGGTATTAAGCCTCGATATTTTTAATCTTTCAGTCCCTCACTCTCCATTGGTGGTCCATCAGAAGTAAAGCCAATGAGAAGACCCTGGCACTTTTTTCAACAACTTCAAGCAGGTAGCTGAAAACATAAACTTGGTAAAAGAATGTTGGGATTGCTTCATTTCTCCTTTATTGTCTGAGATGCTTCAAGACGTCATGTCATAAATGTGAATGCTGAGCTAGGTACAATGAGCCATGGGACCTTCACCTGCAACCTATGGACATATCACAATGGCTGCCCTTTAAATGGTAATTTGTACAACTGTAACAAGAGTATGATGCTAGAAGATCTAAAGGAAATACTTACCCTGGAAATATTTAGTGATTATCTTCAACAGTACCTTCATTGTGCGGTGTTACAGGAGCGCTGGGTGACTCTGGAGCATGACAATGGATTGAAACACAACAGTCTGAAAGGAAAACGGTTAACCATGCCAGAGCCTGACACGTGATTCCCAGGGTGTCATGCAGAAGTGCAATTAGGATGTTGTGGTTTACTGTGTCAAAGGCAGAGGAGAGGTCAAGAAGAATGAGGACAGAGGGAGTGCTAGTGTTGAGATTTGAGAGCAGGTCTACAAAGGTGCTCAGAAGAGCAGTTTCCATGCCTCTGGATGCTCTGAAGCCAGACTGATCGTTGTGGAAGCAACTAGCAGTTTCAGTGTGGTAGTGAGCTGAGAATAGCCAGCTTGTCCAGGAGTTTGCCCAGAAAAGGGTTGATAGAGATAGGGCAGTATTTTCCAGAATGGAGGGGTCAGCAGAGTGTTTCTTAAGTCGAGGGTGCACAAGGGAGTGTTTAAGAGATGTTGGGAAAACTCCAGTGGCAAAAGTGAGATTGCAGAGATCAACCAAGGCTGAAGCGAGAGAGTCAATGTTGTCCTTAATGGTTTTTGGTGGGCAGGAGTCCACCTGTATCGAAAAGCCTTTATAGACCGGACTTATCTGGCAACCTCATCAGGTGTGATGGGAGTGAGAGAAGAGAGGAGAAGTGGTGGAGGGGCCAAGGGCGGCTCCAGAGGTGTTGGTGAATGAGGTGGTTTGGAGGAGAGAGCGGACAGGATGTCTTGGGTGTTTGCGGTGAAGTGTGCAGCCACGGCCGAACAAAGGTCCTGGGTGGGTTTGACAGAAGAGGAGGGTGCTGCAGGATTGGCCAGTTCCTTACAGACTTTGAAATGTTTGGCTGTGTTGTTTGATGCCGCAGAAATGCAGGCTGGAATAAAGACTCTTTTCTTGGTGGGGATGCAGAGTCGATATTGCCTTTGAAGGAGGCGGCAGGCCAGTTTGTCAGAGGGTCTGCCCGACAAATTCTATTTCCACTCAGTTGCCTTACACTTGCGTTTAAGGCCAGCCAGATCGGAGTCGTACCAAGAGTTGCATTTTTTTAATGGCTTAAGTCGGGCTCTCAATGCAGGCGCAAGAGTATCAAGGGTGTTACAGATAGAGAGATTGAAGTTAGCAATGGCTTTGTCAGGGTGGGAGTCAGCTGCAGGAGTAGGAGGTGCAGAGTAGGTGGAGGCAATGGCAGCCACAGTCACTCTTTTCATGGGTCTGGTGACTTAGAGACTGTGTTGCCGTGCCCGGTGTGCTGATACAAGAGGAGAGGAGAGTTTCAAGTGTGTTGAGAGTAGAGAGTGGTCCGTACAAGAGAGGGAATGAGTGAGAGGGATAGAGAGAGGGATGTCAGTAGAGATGAAAGCATCCAAAGTGTGCGTAGAGCCAGTGGGTAAGATAGAGAGGGATAGAGAATCTCATAGGTTGCGGAAAGGTCCTCTGGAGTCAGGAGAGTCAAGATGGATGTTGAAATCACCCAGCGGTAGGAGTTCAGAGCAGGAGGAAAGTACAGAAGAGGCCAGGTCAGCCCATTACAAGGGCAAGTGAGTGGACTGTCCTGGTGGCCAATAGAAGGTGGCCATAGGGAGATAATAATTAGGAGAGAGTGAGAGCCTGAAGACTAGGCACTCAAAGGAGGAGTAGGCCTGAGTAGGGATGATGGACACAGGTTTTCATTCTGGGAAGATCATAAGTCTTTGATGATCCATTAAGTGTCAATATCAGACGATGAAATTTGGGTGCAGATTTGTCCCCCATTTTCATAATGCAACAATTATTATTTGAAGTCAGCCTTGGTAGACATAACGTGTGCTTTTGATTGTATTAGAAATGATAGTAAGTAACGGTGAACACATATCTATGATACATTTAAATAAATTGATATGGATTCCATCAGGCCCTGGACTTTTATTGGATGTTAACTTCTGACAGCCACATGGACCTCTTGAAGAGTAAAGCAATGTGCTATTTCCGCTACTATGATTGTTAAAAGAGTGTTGCCTTTATCCTCAATTATTTTTGGAGAGGCATTACTGCCAAAGGGTTTCAGAAAATGCTCTATCTAGGCTGGCAATGCAAACATTTGTCACTGTCTTGTAGTTAACATGTGATTCCTCCCTTTCAACATAATT
Organism: Ambystoma mexicanum; assembly: GCF_040938575.1. Lineage (NCBI taxonomy): Eukaryota > Metazoa > Chordata > Amphibia > Caudata > Ambystomatidae > Ambystoma > Ambystoma mexicanum. The sequence continues at coordinate 387,204,086 of NC_090932.1, forward strand.
TGCAAAAATATTTTCGAACTGAAAGCACTTGAAGCACATGAAGCTGTGGCAATCTCACTTAGCTGCCACCTGTTCATATTTAGCAGTCTTGAACACCTGCAATTAGGCTTTCCTTTTCATTCTTATCAGATCTTCCCTACCTTTCCTGTATCTCAGTGTGATCCATTGCTCATTCTTGACAGCTCTACACTGTTTATTAAACCACCCAGAAGACATACTGTTGCACGTTTTTCTCCTGCTAGCTTGTGTCCATGGTGACAAGAAAATCTACCCAAAGGTCCATGTCGAGTTCAAAGCAGAAAGGGAAAGAATCTCAGAATACCTCTAGAAGGAGCTATAATACCTGGTTTACCTGAAAACATAATCCTATGAACCCCTTCCTTCAGTTGATATACCAATTTCAGAGAAAAGAAAACAAATCACCAAGCCAGCTCCCATCAATCACTGCCCAGACAGAAGGACCATTAGAGCAGGCCAAATTGATATGTTAGATGGCGGAGCTCAGGATACTTGGTAATGAGTAAAACATTTTTTGGATTTGTTTTTATGGTTGAGTTTTAATGCACCAGGTGTTGGGATATACATGGGGTAGACATATCTAGTGCAATCAAACTATTGTGATACACATTCTTACATTCCTATTTACAAATAAGCATACACAGAATAGAAAGACAAACACAGAGATTCTGGGTGGACGCAAAGTGAAGTAGAATGACACCTAGGTTGTTCACTGTGACGAATGAAGACTGTGGTACAGGTCCCAACAATTAATACTATGCAAAAATATGCCCTTTCCACAATAGTTTGCAGACTATGTTGACTTGAACTCCTTTTATTGTTCTCCTGCTCTTGTTGCAACAATCTTACTAGGCCTTGTGTCATTCAGATCACACAAGTGCAGGGAAGTGGAAGGCGAGAAGTGCCAGGGTGGTGAAGGGGGAGAAGTACAGGTAGTCACAAAGTGCTGCCAGTGGGTGGCTCAGTGCAGGTAAATAAGAAAGTTGACCCAACAGGTGGATAATAAGTGCAGAGAGAAGGGACTGTAGGGTTACAGATACAGACCACAAGTGCTGGAAGGGGCAAGAGGCAGTGTGAAGTACAACTGGACATGCAGGGACCTGGCCCCAAGATCAGAGGGTGGCCAGGTGACCAGTGCATGGGGCAGGTGTGTTATCAGCAGGGGAGAGGAAGACAGAAAGCGGAAGTGAAGAGGAAGGTCTTCAGTTGCTTCCGGAACTGGAGGTGGTTCTGCTCAAGTTGGAGGGAGGCAGTGAGGCTGCCCCAGTGGGAGGCCCCAGCTGACGATAGAGATCTGCCCCCAACTCTCTGCTTGGAAAAGGGACTGACCCTCAGAGAGTTGGAGGTGGATGAGCAGAGAGCTCGAGTAGGGAGATGTTTAGGAAGAGAGAGTTGGAGGTAGTGCAGTCCCAGGCCCCAGAAAGCCTTGTGGACGATGCAGATGGTCTTGAACTTGATCCTTGCCACCACTGGGAGCCAATGAAGAGATTTTAGATCTAGAGAGATACGATCCCTGGGCTTGATGCCAAGGACAGGTCTTGCAGTGCTGTTCTGCATAAGTTGTAGAGGGCGGAGAGCAGAGGCAGTATGATTTAGGAAGAGGCTGTTGCAACAGTCCAGCCTAGAGAGGACCAGAGCTCTGGAGGCAGTGAGCATCTTGGGGGGATTGAGGAAAGGAAGAATACCTCTGAGACCTATGAGGAGGTTCAACTGATAATTTGACTCTTAGAGATGTCACAGATGTGAGGAGAAGGAGAGGGTGCAGTCAAAGATGACCCCAACGTTCTTAGCCTCACAGGTAGGAGCAGGAAGAGGGCCTAGAGTGGGCAGACAGAGAGAGAGATAGAGAGAGAGCGCAAAGGAGGGAGCTGGTGTTCCAATCAAGAGGATCTCCATCTTACTGGCATTAAGGCAGAGATCATTGGCGTTATACCAATCCTGAATTGCAGACAGTCTGGAATGAGAGAAGGAATAGAGGCGGCTGAGGGGAGCCTGAAGGAGAGCTGGGTGTCATCCACATAACACTGAAAGTTGGACCAGAGGGCAGCAATGTGGTGTGTAAGAGGTGCCAGGTAAGGGTTGAACCACCAAGGCGAAAGGTTAGACCCAGGGGTACACCACAAGTAGAGAGAGAGATAGAAGAGAGGAAGGACCCCAGCTCAACCTGAGAGGTCTCGATCAGTGAGGAAAGAGGTCAGCCAGGCCAAGGCCTCATCAGTGACACCCAGGTTATCAGGGAGGCGATTGAGCAGGATAGCATGATTGACCATATCAAAGGCAGAAGAAAGATCGAGGAGAATGAGGACAGAAGTACGGTTATAGTCAAGGTGAGAGTGCAGGTCTTCTCTGATGTTCAGAAGAGCAGTTTCCATGCTTCTGGCTAATCTGAAACCAGACTGGTGGTCATGGAGACAATCAACACATTCAGTGTGAAGATTAAGCTGGGAGATGACCAGCTTTTCAAAGTGTTTACCCAGGAAAGGAGTTATGGAGATCAGGCGGTAGTTAGCCCGGAGAGGAAGGATGTCAGCGGGCTTCTTTGTGGAGGGGTGAACAACGGAGTGCATAAGGGTGAGGGGAAGGTTCCAGTGGCAAAAGCGTGTTTACAGAAATCCGACAAGGCTGGAGCAAGGGTGTCGATGTGGTCCTTAATGGTTCTGGATGAACAGGGAAGAAGCTGTTTTGATGAGACTTTCATGGATCAGACTTGTCTAGAAACATCATCAGGGGTGAACAAGGGAATAGAACAGAAAGGAGGTGGTGTGGAGGCCAAAAGCCAGGCAGGAGTGGAGGTGGAGGAGGAGGAATAGTAAGAAAAGGTGGACAGGATTTCCTTAGTTTTTGTGATGAAATAGAAGCAAAGGCCATACAGAGGGCCTGGGAGGGAACAGGAGAGGTAGAGACTGCAGCAGGATTGGCCAACTCCTTGAAGAATTTGAAGAGTTTGGCCGAGTTGTCAATTACTGCAAAGATGCAGGATTGTATGTTCGCTCTCTTTTTTTGCTAGGACAGAGAGGAAAGTCTGTATTGCCTTTGTAGCAGGTGGCAGGCCAGTTTGTCAGAGGTTGCACCTGTTGCCCTCCAATTCCTCTCAGCCACCCTGTTCTTGCGTTTGAGGGTGACGATGTCAGAGTAGTACTAAGGATGGTGGAGGAAGGATGCAACAGGGTGGCCTGAGAAGCAGCAGAGGCAGCCTTAGATGTGGCAGAGGATGGAGGAGGCAGAGGAGCCAGAGAGGGGAAAGAAGGGACAGCAGGAGAAGAAAGAAGGTTGATAAGGTGGGGGAAGCGTCTATCAAAAAGGAGGAGGTTGGTCTGAGGACCTTGGACCAAGACGGTCAAACAATCAAACAATTGATCTCAAAACCTATCAACTAACGGAGTCGGTTGCAGAGTCTTTGGGTCTGTGTCTGCTTCAAACTTGCTACTGGATTTTCTACTGAGGTGATCTGTATCCTGAACTGACAACAAACCTCTAGTCCTTTTTCTACCTCTACTGACCTGGAAACCCAGCATCCACCACTTTAAAAGCTACTTCCTGCCGTGGAGCGGCCGCGTAGTCAGTCACAGAGTCTTTGGGTCTGCTTCAAACTTGCTACTGGATTTTCTACTGAGGTGATCTGTATCCTGAACTGGCAACAAACCTCTAGTCCCTTTTCTACCTCTACTGACCTGAAAACCCAGCATCCACCACTTTAAAAGCTACTTCCTGCTGCAATTGATCTCAAAACCTATCAACTAACGGAGTCGGTCGCAGAGTCTTTGGGTCTTGGGGCTCTGCGGGACTCCTGCGGCCTGCCGCGCTCATCCCTGCCCTACCGCGAGCTTATGCATGAGCTTATAGGATTTCTGCAATCAGAGGTGAGCAACAATACAAACTTTCCATCTGGTATTACAACATATATGTTCACGGCGCCCACTTAAAACACACCATTGCTGGACCTTCCCATGTTTGTGAACACCTGCCTTAATATATCGAGAGACATTCAGTCACTGTACACAGAACAGTACTCCGATCTTACACGCTATCCATATTGTGCAAACTACTTAAACATTGCTTGGCAAACAGCCAAATCTGAAAGCAATATTTGCATATTGTGTGAGACATGCTGCTCTCCCCTCTGATACTTGAACATTTCGTCTTTACTCAACCTGCAATAGCTTGCCGTGCGAGAGCCTGCAGGGCTTTTGCCCTTTGATCTTGCACGCTTGTTCCATTTGTTTAGCGTGTGAGAGACTGCAGAGCATCTGCTCTTTGATCTCACACACCCTTGAAGTAACTCTCCAGCCACTGCTCCAGCATGTGAGAGGCTGCGGAGCATCCGCTCTTTGATCTCACACACTTTCTAACGTAACTTTTCATCCACCACAGACTGTGTAAACCAGGCGATTACTATCACTGAATAGTCAAGTTTTGACATGATACTTGCATAGTGTACAGGTATCTGCGAGGTAAAAGTCATCTGCTATCGGCACCCGAACATTCAGCCATTGCTCCAGCTTGAAAGACCCTGTCGTGCGAGAGCTTGCGGGGCACCTGAACTTCGCTCTCGCACACTTCTGCCTGATTTATTCAACTACAGCAGATGCTTCACATTATATATCTGTGCCCTCGTATACAAGAACTAAACTTCAAGACAACCTTTTATTGTGTGCGAGAAACTGTGGGGCTAGTGCCCTTTGAAGACCCTACCAGCCTGCACCTATTGATATACATTAGCGTCCATTGGAAAGCTGGCAACCAAGATCATGTCCTCGAAGTCTCCTAAAATCACGTCTGGCCCCAAGACTAGATTACGCTGTAAACTAGGCTCTTCCCCTGTCTCTAGCCAGAACGAACTAAAACAGCTGACCTTGGAACAAACTATATCAAAGAAACATAAGTGTGTGCCATCGAATTACCCCATTCCTGAGGAAATAATTGACGACCAAGAGCTCCTTCAAATAGACTCTCAACTTCCAAACCATAAGACAAAGGAGCATAATAGAGACCCACATCAACATTCAGAATTTAACGCAGCTCATCTGGATCAAGTGCCTTCATGCGCCCAAGACACAAATGTGGATCCACTCTGGCGCCCAATATCCTTAACAAAGGACTGCACCCTCGAGACTGAACTAACGTTGATTATTACATCTACTAACAAAGATGTTTCCATAACAACTAGTAACAAAGAGCCTTAGGTGCTCACAACTTTTTCAGCGAGTAAGAAGGAAGATGTTTCAAAAACTAGCAATGGAAAAATGAACCAACAGACAGTGTTCACGCAGCAATAAACCCCTAACGATACTGGAAATCCACATAGTAACTTGTCCCTATGCAATTCTTGCCTGCATCGAAATTTGGCACCAGAGGCAAACACGGAAGAACCGCCAATTGAGACTACTCAGAAGAACAATATTACTACAGCCAAAAGACTTCAGATGTCAACGAAAAGGATCCCTCGCCTATAGGTATCATCCACCAATCAGAGGAACACTCCAATCAATTTCCACCTACATCCACCCCTGCATGTTCACTATTCCAAAATCCACACCGAACAACAGCCAAAAAGGAGCAAGCTAGACTAGCAAAAACTAAAATGGCTGAGCGCTCATCTTAATATACCGCAAACCAAAAACGACGAATGAAAAGAAACTACGAGAAACAACGTTGATTCTACCACAAACTATCCCAACAATAAATTATCCAAAGCAAAGACCAAAAACTGAGGAAAGAAGTCCTCCAAAACATTTTGCATATGACTTTCAAGAATCCTTTTACACACCATTAGCTGACCAAGAAATCCAGAAATCAAGTGCATCAATTCATACCAAGAAAACCCATAATCTGGACCCGCATATGGAGAATCTGACCTCTGATCAAATAAACCAGCCAAGAATTCCAACAACTTTGATCGATTTACAAAATATGCTGAAAGCAGTTGTATCGCAATCAATTATACCTTTTCTTAAATTACAAGAAGATTCCAAAGATACTATTCAAGATTAAGCCACACTGTTAGCCCTAATTCACACAAAACAGGTATATATTGAGAAATGTCTAGCAACACTCAAAAAAAGATTGGATTCGGAAGCAGAGCAATCGTTGAGATGGCAACAGAGACTATGCGAAATAGCAAGAGGTGATAGAGAAGAAAAAAATAGAGTCATGTCTAACGTTATGGCTTGGATGCAACCGCCTCCACAGCTACAGCCATTAGATTCGATTGCCACTAGAATGATAGCGGACATACAAACAAACTTACCTAACAGACGTGCACCATCTAGAGAAGTACAAATTCCAGACGGAGGTGTCAACAAGTTTTCAATTCTGGAACCTACCATAGTTCCTTTAAACATGAATAAAGAAAGTATCCCAAGAGCGGAAATTTTCCAAATTTTCACGCCAGGATCAAAGGCTACAAATGCGCAGATGGAAAAGCCAGCAATAACAAAAAAAAACAAAAAAAACCTGGAAGCATCAAACAGAATGGTTCAAGGGCCTTCCTACGTGCAATAAACCAACAAACGAAACATTCGATCACTCACTCGGTACCCTCTGTGAGTCGACTAAAGAAACCTAATGCCTTACCAGTGGAAAGCAACGTTTCAAAACAACTACCTGAACCGCCAAATGGAACTGATCAGAACGTTTCAATCATCACAGATGACTTACTAGTTCTTACTATACACACAGACCATCATGAAGAAGATGTTAATGAACACATTACACTTAACAAATCTAATCTTATTATCGTGGATGAGTATACAGCAATTACATCTCAAAGCTTGGACCTGACATGCGAGGACATATCAGATGTCTCAATGCTAGAGGAAATCTCCACACCCACAGAATCTATAACTGACGAAGAGCATGTAGATGCCTTATTACCATCTAGACAAACTAGACAACATCGAAAATCCTATTTGGGGAGTCCACATGAAATGACGTACATGCCTGGTCATGACCGGACAGCCCGATCCAACCAAAAGTTAACAATACAAGATGACCTACGAAATCAGAACCAGATTACATATCCAGATTTCATTAACCCAATCTTAGATCGAACTCAATACATATTACAGATAGGAAATCAAACAATTGAAAACAAATGACTGACATTGAATCAGACTAATATGCTTCTACTTTTAAACGCTATACCTGAACTCAAAATGATCTCAACCCGAGATATTAAATTAATAACCTTCCAAGATCACACCCAACTGGATAGAGTCCTACTCGAGCTATGGGATCGAAACAATACTCGCACAAATTGAAGCCCTACCAACCTTGGGCTTCAGCTGCAATCCAGCATCGATAGAAACAACATCCGATGCACCAAGAAAGTGGAATAACTATACAAACCTTTTTCCATGTAAGAACCTAGAGAGTGAACGACCGTTACATACAAGATACGACCCCAACTATAGGGTCCATGGCCATCAAGAACCGCAACCATTGACATCAAAAGATTCCTTCTATCAAGGAAACGAGAACCACCCGTTCTATCGCGACTACACTGAAGACGGTGATATTACCCAAGATCTATCATCTGTATCGTAACCACCAACCACGAACGACTCTCACTGGTCATTATGTAGCTGGAACACAAGGGGTAACACTCACCTATTTAATCAGACAGCAACTGAATTCAAACTAACAACTATAGTATGCCTTCAAGAAACATGGCTAACCAAATTACCTAGCTGCGACGGCTTCATTACTTTCCTCAATCCAACAATAAAAGGCACTCTGGGAAGACCAGCATTAGGACTTTTAACATGAATCCAAATCCTACCACAATGGACAATTGTATCTAGTAATAACATCAATCCATGGATACAAAATACTATTATTCAAATACAAGAATCCACTCCCAAAAGCCATGAGCGATTAATATCCATTATGAACCTATACTGGAATCCCACAACACTAAACAACAGTAAATTTCTGGACGATGTTTTCTTAACTATCGATCAAACACTTGTAGAGCATCATCACATGGAATTCATCATTTGCGGTGATTTAAATATACATCTATATAATAAACTCGGCCAACGGATGGAGTATGCGGAACTGTCTACACGTGCAAAAAAATGGCACAAAGAAACTTCCACTCGTTACCTTAAACAAGTTGATCATCCAAATGATGGGATGGGCAAAACCCTACCTACATGGGACAGCGGCAAGGCAACAGCAACAATAGACTATGTATATTTGTCAACACACCTATTTGATTCCATCACAGAGACAGTAATCAATACATCAACAAGAAGTTATCATAACCAAATTATTATTAACGGCTTTGGAATTGTACAACTAAAAAAGATTGATTTCCGTACTCAGACAAAAGTCACTGGCAATAATTGTAATTTGTGATTAACTGAGGAACAATTAAGAGACCTCACAAAGCAAATCCAACTAACATCAATGCCAGATATTGACAAACTCAATTATGATGCCTTCTTGATTCCTTTCTTAAAGCCAAGGATGAATCAAATGAAATCACATAATCACCACTATAACACGCAAATCGTTCAGAAAAATAAAGAGATGCGCAAAGATATTCGCCAATTAAAACCAGTAAATGGAACTTGAATCATCTCACTGATGAGAAAAATAAAACAACGGCACACAAACTGGAGGAAGTCATATCACGCAATATTACTACAAAATGATGCAGAAACTATTTTGAAGACTTATAAGAACCACAATCCAAGACATCTGTGGAATCTTCTGAACAACAATGACCGTAATCAACAGTTTCTGGTAACAAACGTGACTATGCAAAAGTGGACAGATCATTTTACAAACATCTACAATGATTCTGTTACCACTCTGCCTCCAATTTCACAGACAGCGAACAACTCTTGGAAAATCGATTACGACAAGGAAGACTTAATCCAGATCTTTGGCAAACTGAACACCTCACGTTCTCCGGGCCCTGACGGTATATCAAATGCAATCTTAAAACAAATACGGACCTGTGGATTCTCTTCATGATACAATTTATAGAAACAATCAACAAACAAAAGACAATCCCACCGTTGTGGAGAACAGCGGTAATTGTCCCTATATACAAATAAGGACCAAGAGATAATCCCCAGAATTTTCAGCCGATTGCATTATTAGATCCATTAGGCAAGATTTTCAATGCACTACTCCTCAAAAAACTCAAATAATAGGCCATGAACACAAACCGATTTGCAGTGAGACAGACAGGATTTACTTCAAATGTAGGAACGAACATAAATCTGCTAATAATGAATTTGATCAAGAATGAAGCAATAGAAAAGAAAACACAGATATGCTCTGCTTTCCTAGACCTACGTATGGCATTCTACTCAATCTCAAGAACACGATTATGGGAAAAACTATCAGCTTGGAATTGTCCAAAAGAGATCTTAGAGCCAATAAAATTATTATATTCCAACACCGCAATTTATGTAAGACTCACAAATAATGGTACAACTACTCCTTTGATAGCGAAAACAAAAGGATTAAAGCAGGGCTGCCCCCTTGCAGACACTTTATATAACCTATACACAGCAGACTGCGAAGATCATTTAAAAGATACCACTTTGAATCCGCCAAAACGGAATTCTGTTCCAATTCTAGCACTATTCTATGCAGACAACATCATCCTGCTAGATAAAATCATTTCAGGATTACAACAGATTTTACACCTTATGGGAACTAAAGATCGACACCACAAAGACCAAAGTCATGGCCTTAGTAAAACTCCCATTTAAGAAACAACTAGTACTAAAACTCTCTATTGATAACATCTCTCTAGAAGAAGTCTCAACCTTCAAATACCTTGGGATCACGTTAAACCAGTCCAAAACAGAAACGCAATGGTTTGATACTGTGAAAAAGAAAACTCAATCACTAGCCAGACAGGGATGCCTTCTACACCGAAAATATGGTAAATTTTCATTTAAACCGATTATAACATTCTATAGGCAGAAAATAAGCCCTGTAATTACATATGGCAGTGATGCAATGATCCACACACTACCTAAAAATTGGACGAAATTTGAAGCAATATTCTGGAGGAAGATCTTAAGATTACCAGATTCATACCCAATGCCGAGAATTCGTTATGAAGTCGAGACACAATCACTATCCTCCATAGTGACATGGAAGCAACTAGATTTCCTACGGAAACTGCTGATAAAGGACAAAATACCAGCCATAGAAATTCTGAAAAATAACCCAATTGCTTCGTATAATACATGCTTATGGAAATGGAAAGAACAATTATTTCAACAATTAAAAGATGAAGACCTATCACTTGAAACGCTCAAGAACAGACCTCAATATGCAAAACGTAAACTGGCAAGCAACGATTGGATTAGAACCTGCCAAATGAAAACCCTATATTCAAGAAATCTCCAAAAGCCATCTAGATGTTCGAGCGTTAAATGAAATTCCAAAATATATGGAACTATTTCCTGACGACAAGATCCGCTCAGTGTTTATGGCGATCCGTCTGAACAATCTGCCGACAAGAGATAAGCTTGCAATGGTCAGACAAATTCCGAAAACCGACAGACATTGATGCTTTTGTAAAGATAGAGAAGAACCAGAGACAATACATCATCTAGTAAGGATCTGTCCTGAATTGATGCATGAGAGAATGATTTTTGGCAAATTCTTTAACATAACAACTCAACAGATGGACAAAGAACTGCGATGGGGACTACTATTGAATGGACATGAAAACAAATTAATTTTCACGATAGTGCAGTTTTTACAACATATTTTAGTACTAGATGCTGGAACCCAACCAAAACCGAAGCAAAGACAATGACGAATATCACTTTAGTTGCCTCACAATGACAAAAAGAAATCCTTTTTTATTTACATGTTGTTATAAATTTTCTTTTTCTCTTTTCTTTCTACTTTTTCCCTATGAATTTTTACCCGCTCGAATTGTAATGTCTTAAAAATGAAAAGTTTGTAACAAACTAAATAAATGTTAAATTTTTTTTGGAAAAAAACCTATCAACTAACACATGTATAATAGTTCCGACCACTGCATCCTCTCACCATATGAGCATTAGATTCCCTCTCTAGAATGAAGTACTTCAAATGATCTTGATTTGGACCATTTAGAAAAAGACTTACGCATATTATTCAAGTACTTCTGATGGCCCTGAATCAACAGAACAGTAAAGCTTTCCTCCATTTTCCCATTTTACCTCTAACCTAACCCCACCAAATCTTTTTTTCAGATCTATCATAGTGCTGGGAATGCTGGTAAATTTTAGTGGAGGGCATTGTAAAAAAACAATAACAAAAAATAACGTTGTTAAGAACCCAAAGTCCTCGGCTAGTATTCTAGAAGTTCTGTTCAAAAAGAGCTTGGAATTAGAATTTTTTCCTCAAATCTTTGAAGAAGGCTGTCTCAGTTCCTATTTTCAAGAAGAGGGAGCGTAGTGAGCCCAGGAACTACAGGCTACTTGTCTATGCTAGACATTACAGGAAATTGATTGCATTGTTTTTGTTAGATAACCTTCAAAGGAGGTCTGAAACTTAACATATCATAGATAATTTACAGAAAGGTTTTACATCTGGTTCTTCTACTGTGTGTAACGTACGACTGGGAGATATGCTGATAGAAAGAGCTACGGTTAAACATGTGCCTGTTAAATATGCTGTTTTTGTAGACATCCAAGTCAAATTCGATTCAGTCTGTAGAGAAAAGTTTTGGATTAAACTTGAGGCATCTGGGTTCTCTGAGCATATTCTACTGCATGCAAGAACTGAAGTGCAGATTAGGCTTGATAGCGGAGGGACATTGACAACATCTATCCCCACCTCCAGGGGTGTGAAACAGGGGTGTGTCTTGGCACCCCTGCCTTTTAATTTATACCTAGCAGATTTGCAGATGCAGACTTGTCTGAGCAAGATTTCCAATTGTCCTACAAAGATAACAATCCTTTCATGTCGTGTGTCTATCCTATGCTGATGACATGGTGGTTTTCGACCATACTTTTTCTGGTCTAGCGAGGTCGGCTAGGGAAATGTGGAAATATGCTGATGAGAACCACCTTGTCATTTTTGCGTGTAAGACGCAGATAAATCTGTTTGCTAATGGGACTGTGCACAGGTCTAGACTTGTAGGAGCTATTCAATACATGTATTGTTATAAATATCTGGGTGTCGGGATTGTCGTGTGACCAGGGTACAAAGACTTTATTGCTTCCTGCAAGCCTAAGGTGTCCCTGAAAACAATGCTAATCAGCAGTTTCAATCAATGAATGAGTGGCGTTAGTATGGACAGTACCTTATGGATTTATAAGCAATGTGTTTGCCCATCAATGATCTATGGGCTTCAGAGTCTGTACATACTTGATTTTACATGGCTAAAAGCCATAGAGGATTTTGGAGGAGAGTCTTGGGAATACATCAGTGTGTCCCAATGAACGCCAGTGCTATGTTGAAGTGAGCTCTCCCCTGTGTCCCCATCAACTTCTCCCACCCCCCCTTTTCCACATCACATCTCCACCTCACCCCACTTACCTGACGCTTCTTGGTCCCTCTGCAGTGCCAGGAACACTAGTGTTCCTGACGTTTCACACCAACCCCGAAATGGCCGCCAAGGAAACGGAGAAGGGACTATGTGTAGTTCTCTTCTGTCCGATCCATGGTAGCCATATGCGTTTGTAGCTTTTAAGTTGAGAAACAGTAAAAAATTGTTTCTCAACTTAAAAAAAAACAAATATATATATATATATATATATGTGTTTTTTTTAAGTTAAGAAACAATTTCTTAAGCAAAATGAAATGGGAGGGGGGCATTAACGGGCCAGATAATGGCCTGGCCAATCAGAAGCCTGAGAGAAGCAAGGGCTTTAATGAGAGTCTGGGGCATTGCCTGCCCCAGTAATGCCCCCCCTGCAATGGTAATAATCCCCCCTGCAATGGGCAATGCCCCGGACTCTCATTAAAGCCCATGCTTCTCTCAGGCTTCTGATTGGCCAGGGCATTACGTGGCCCGGTAATGCCCTCCTCCCATTTCATTTTGCTTAAGAATTAATTGCATTTACGAAATGAAGATTTTTCTCTTGGTTCAGAGCTCTTCTTAGGTTTTATTTCATTGTTTTGCAATAATTACCCCCAGATGTAGATTTATCTCTCTGACTACCAGTGGTAAAAGTACTTGCTTGTAAAAAAGCCTTTTCTGCCAGAACTCATTTAGATGCACATTAAACACACATTTGCCTTCATTTACAGCAAATGTTTTATGGAGGAAATCAATGTAGAATGTTTGGTTATCAGCATACTTTTTGTTGTGCATCGTTCATATATAAAGTTTAGAAACATCACTATGCGCTTCATTATAAGCTTGCTGGCCCAGAAACAAGGGTGTAGATAAGCTCACCGGCACCCTTGTTTCCAGACTGGTCTGGCGTCAACCCAACGGTAGCACCGGAAGGGTTACTGTCGGACCCGTAATGAGGCTATATATATTTCACTTTTGTGTCTGTCCTTACTAGAAAATGATACTTTATATATTTGAATTGAAATGTTAACAAGTGTTCAATGTATTACTTAGTAAAATGTTTTTGCTTTTAAAGTCTGTCATGCTTAATTTTCCACATTTTGGGCTACACAACGGTCTATCATTAAGCCTATTGTTTGTCTGTAATAATCGCTTTGAAATTGAAAAATAATTATGTTTGGGTATTTCTCTTAATAGGAAGGGGTTGCACTTGTGATTTGTATTGTATGCAACATTGTGTTTGATGTTTCATAACTCCTTCTTGTTATGTAATGTTTTTGAACATATTGTGCACATTCAATTTGGCTAATATAGTATCTTTAGGATCTTTTCTTGAGTTTTCAAATTTTGCACCCATATTTTGAATCCTTATATATGATTCAGCCTTTTCACCGATGGTTGAAGAAAGAAATATCTCTATTTTCTGTTGCCAGTAGATGGGAGAAGGTATCCTTGCCAGAGATTATCTGTGTTCCATGGTAGTGTTCCGGACTGTTATGTTTTGTTGGTGTTGCCCCAATAGGATTTTGTTTTCTATTTTTTTATGTCTATTCTTTTGCTGTTGACATGGTACATGCTTATTTTATTTTCACTTTACTTAAAATTGTGGGATTCCCTGTCAATTTGTCATACATTGACTTGTCATTCAGTAGAGGGAAGTATTACCGCTGCTCTGCCCTTGCTAGCTGGATTACATGCTATTGATTGATTTTTGTTTAGATTGCCCACGCCTTTTAATTCTGCTGTTGACATATTGCTGTATGTGCTAATTTCTTGTAAATATTGTTTTCACAATTCTTTCCTGATATTTTGCCTTAAAATATGTATTGCAGGATTCGTTGTTTGTTGTACAAATTACATTTGTATAATTAAGTCAATCATTTCTTTGTATGTGGGTGTTTTGGATGCATTTTGATCTGTGCTATTCGTTGGAACAAAGGATACACCTTTGTTCAGTACCTTTGCTTCTGGTTTTGGCTTTGTCTACTCCAATGAATAGAAAACGAGTGCTTCTCTCTGGATTTTCTTCGCAGTGGCCCCATGTGGCCTCCTCTTCCACTTACCCGATCCTTTCTCGCCATCTAAAATAACATGACCCACATGTTTAGTCTTTGTGCGATCAATAGCACAGATCAGCTTCAATGATACAGAATTTCAGACATGTGTCATGAAAATAAATGTACTACATCAACAGGCAAGCAAGCATTTCTGAGCCTACAATAGATCTACTCTGAACCTGCAGAAATGATTGGATTTCACATAAAAAGTGCCTCTGTACTGAGTCAGCAGAGGTAAGGGCCACAACCAGGCTGGAGGTGTGTTTGCCATGAGTTGTGAGCTCCCTTAATAAGATTCCCTTAGCAGACTGGCATCCATGACTCTGTTAGCATTCATTTAGGGAAGCATTCTTCAGCCAATGCCTTGCCTAGAAGCGCATGTATTATTTTGGCCAATTGTTGCTAATTCTTTATTTTTGGTCCCCTGTTTTGTGTTATTCGCAGCAATGGAATTGCAGCCCCCACCCCTCTGGAACCCAAACCCAGCCTCAATAGTTCCCCTTTTCAGACAGATCTGTTATAACATATTGATGATTCCAGCACAGTGCAAAGGTTACTCCATGCTCTAATTCCATTCCCTCCATGGTTAATTTACGGTATGGCCACGTACCATTTTGAGATTCTTCAGAAGACTTAGATATTTTTTTTTCACTTTAGGCAGAAATGAATGCACATTATTGGGGTCATTGCAAGTTGGTTGATAATGGAGAAACTGCAGGCCTATGATAATGTAGGGGGCATTCCTGTACCTCCCCACACAATCAGGTATCATTTGAAGGCTTGATGGAGGTGCTCTGACTCCGCCACGCTTAACTAGGTACAAGGAAGCACTACCTGCTTTCTGGTTCGTACTGCATGCATCGCATGCGCCAGAGGGCCTTCATTGCAAGTAGCATCAAGAGTCCGGACCAAACTGTTTGTATGTATGTGTACACCTGTGAATTAGAGTTTATGCTTGTGTGCACATAAGAATGAGTGAATACATGTTGTGTGGGTACAGGAGAGAAATGAGAGGGTGAGAGCGTATGCAGCCTCTATGGGTACACTGGTGAATGTGAGAATGAGAGCATATCAATTCTGTACGAATGTGTGTGTGCTGGAGAGTGACCCTCTTATTTTGGAGGGTTATTGGGGCTGGGGAGTCCATTTGTACAGCGTCAGCCAGTTCATGATTTCTAAATGTGGTATAATATATATATACGTACGGTAGTGGCCATGTAGTTATGATTAAGTTGCTGTTTCCATAGGAAGAGCACTTTTTGGGCGGCTTATAACTTTGTTCTCCCTGGACGAATCCTCACCAAACTTTGCAAAAAAAGTATATGGCCCACTCTGAATTTTATTGCAAAGTTTGGTGAGGATTCGTCCAGGGGGGGGCAAAGTTATAAGGGGGGTCCCAAAACTTTTTTTTCCCCATAGACTGAATGGGGGAAAAACTTTGCTTGTGCCTACAGCCCAAACCGCTGGACGGATTTTCACCAAATTTGGACCAGCAGTAGCAGCTTGGTCCCGAAAACGTGCTTTTGCAGATTTGGTCAAAATACGTCCAGTGTTTTTGTTTTTAAATGTCCAAAAAGTAGGTCACAAAAAATTAGTGCTATCTGTGTCGGTCCGCGGACACACTTCCCTGTTCGCTGCGCGGACAGTGTTATGATTGGCCAATCGTCTTGCCTGATGTCTGCGGACATGCGACGTGTTCGCTGATTGGATGGCGTAGAGCGTGAAGCGCATCAGATTTTCGGTAGTGCCCGCCATCTTGGATTCGCGGACATCCGCGGACAGCGCGGTGAAACTTGGTTTAAAAATTGTATTTAGTAGAGTGTGTTCGTGTGTAAGAGTTTTTGGGGAGGGTGGGAGAGTATGAGATAGGTTAACTGTTGTATTTTTTTATGTGGTAGACCCTCTTGTTGTGTTCGATTTGTCTGCAGACAACACAGCTGTTCTGAAATGTTCTAAATAAACTAAATGGGGGGGTGTTCTGAGTATGCAATAATTGTCCGTTTTGTTCGCAAGCAAGCTGAAACTGTTCTAAGAACACTAGCAGTGTCCTGAAATGTACGTAAATAAAGAAAATGGGGGTATCCTGAGGACGCTGTCCGTATTGTTTGCTGGCAAATTGAATGTGTTCCAAAAACACTTGCGGTGTACTCAAATGTTCGCAAATAAACAAAATGGGGGTGTCCTGAGGACGCTGTCCGTATTGTTCGCTGGCAAGTTGAATGTGTTCTAAAAAAACTCGTGGTGTCCTGAAATGTTCGCAAATAAACAAAATGGGGGTGTCCTGAGGAGGCTGTCCGTATTGTTCGCTGGCAAGTTGAATGTGTTCTGAGCACACTCGCGGTGTCCTGAAATGTTCGCAAATAAACAAAATGGGGGTGTCCTGAGGACGCTGTCCATATTGTTTGGTGGCAAGTTGAATGTGTTCTAAGAACACTTGCCGTGTCCTGAAATGTTCGTAAATTAACAAAATGGGTTGTCCTGAGGACGCTGTCCATATTGTTCGGTGGCAAGTTGAATGTGTTCTAAGAACACTCGCCGTGTCCTGAAATGTTCGCAAATAAACAAAATGGGGGTGTCCTGAGGACACTGTCCTTATTGTTCGGTGGCAAGTTGAATGTGTTCTAAGAACACTTGCGGTGTCTTGAAATGTTTGCACATAAACAAAATGGGGGTGTCCTAAGGACGCTGTCCGTATTGTTCGCTGGAAAGTTGAAAGTGTTCTAAGAACACTCGCGGTGTCCTGAAATGTTTGTAAATAAACAAAATGGGGGTGTACTAAGGACGCTGTCCGTATTGTTCGGTGGCAAGTTGAATGTGTCCTGAAATGTTTGTAAATTAACAAAATGGGGGTGTTCTGAGGACGCTGTCCGTATTGTTCGCTGGCAAGTTGAAAGTGTTCTAAGAACACTTGTGGTGTCATGAAATGTTCATAAATAAACAAAATGGGGGTGTTCTGAGGACGCTGTCCGTATTGTTCACTGGCAAGTTGAATGTGTTCTAAGAACACTCACGGTGTCCTGAAATGTTTGTAAATTAACAAAATGGGGGTGTCCTGAGGACGCTGTCCGTATTGTTCGCTGGCAAGTTGAATGTGTTCTAAGAACACTCGCTGTGTCCTGAAATGTTCGCAAATTAAAAAAAATGGGTGTGTCCTGAGGACGCTGTCCATATTGTTCGCTGGCAAGTTGAATGTGTTCTAAGAACACTCTCAGTGTCCTCAAATGTATGCAAATAAACAAAATGGGGGTGTTCTGAGGACGCTGTCCGTATTGTTCGCTGGCAAGTTGATTGTGTTCTAAGAACACTTGCCATGTCCTGAAATGTTCGCAAATAAACAAAATGGCGGTGTCCTAAGGACGCTGTCCGTATTGTTCGCTGGCAAGTTGAAAGGGTTCTAAGAAAACTCGCGGTGTCCTGAAATGTTCGCAAATTAAAAAAATGGGGGTGTCCTGAGGACGCTGTCCATATTGTTCGCTGGCAAGTTGAATGTGTTCTAAGAACACTCGCAGTGTCCTGAAATGTTCGCAAATTAAAAAAATGGGGGTGTCCTGAGGACGCTGTCCATATTGTTCGCTGGCAAGTTGAATGTGTTCTAAGAACACTCGCAGTGTCCTGAAATGTTCGCAAATTACCAAAATGTGGGTGTCCTGAGGACACTGTCCGTATTGTTCGGTGGCAAGTTGAATGTATTCTAAGAACGCTCGCGGTGTCCTGAAATGTTCGTAAATAAACAAAATGGGGGGTCCTGAGAACGCTGTCCGTATTGTTCACTGGCAAGTTGAAAGTGTTCTAAGAACACTCGCGGAGTCCTGAAATGTTCGTAAATAAACAAAATGGGGGTGTCCTGAGTACGCTGTCCATATTGTTCGCTAGCAAGTTGAAAGTGTTCT
This sequence comes from Ambystoma mexicanum, assembly GCF_040938575.1. Taxonomy (NCBI): domain Eukaryota; kingdom Metazoa; phylum Chordata; class Amphibia; order Caudata; family Ambystomatidae; genus Ambystoma; species Ambystoma mexicanum. The sequence continues at coordinate 387,222,547 of NC_090932.1, forward strand.
AAGAACACTCATTATGTCCACGGACATTAAAAGTACCCATAAGCCATAGTTAAAATGTTTGACTCTATGGGTGTGATATGCTGCCGTGGTTGTGGCCAGGGCATAGAGTCTTGGGTGCATGGCCATATGCACCCAAGACTCTTTGCCCTGGCCACAACCACCACAGCATATCACACTCAAAGTGACTTATAACTTTGGGATACAAAAACAAATTTATAAGGAACAAAGTTATAAGCCTCTATGGGTGTGATATGCTGCGATCGTTGTACTTATTATAATATACTTACCTTTTGGTTTAGTAACTGGAGTACATGTATTTCTTGTTCATGTCTGTGATAAAAGAAAAGATCATGTTAGTATTGGTATTTTGTAATTACTTATTACATTGAATAATCAACATTTTTTTTACCCTCATATTTAGTAGATCACAAACCAGAGTACTGTGCAATTTGCTCAGTTTCTGTGTTTGTTGCTAGAATCATTGGGTCTGTGAGAGAAAAAAAAAATCCATGTTGGATTAAAAAAAAAACATTTTCAATTATGCTACAGTTTATTTGTTTGTTTGTTTTCAGTGTTCACTTGTTGTGTCTGGGTAATGCTGTATACATTGGCTTGTTGCAGTTTTTTGGAGCAGTAACATATCTTTTATTTGTTTGGTTATTGTAAAATTTTGGAGCAGGTAGATACCAGTAGGCATATTCTAACTGTCTATTTTTTTATATATTTTAGTGGTATTGATTTATCTGTTTGGATATTGTTAAATTTTGGCACAGTTAGATACCAAATGGCGCATTCTAACTGTCTATTTTTTATATAATTTAGTGGTATTGATTTATCAGTTTAGATATTGTAAAATAATGGGTTAGTTAGATACCAGTTGGTGTATTCTAACTATCTGTTTTTTGCTCTAATTTAGTGGTATTCATTTATCTGATTAGTTGTTGTAGAATCTTTGGGCAGTTAGATATCTTTTGGAATATTCTAACAGTTTATATTTTTTTACTACAAGTTTACTTAAGGTTTAAGTACAGTTTAGTTAATACATTTTGGTATTAAGAACATTAAATAAGTGTTTGAAAGATTTGCTAGTAATCTCTGCTTTAGAGTAATGGTACTATCATTACATTCAAACCATCCACATTTCTTTTTTATATATGCGGTGTAGTGACCTGAATTGGTTGTGGCTCCTGCGTGGTAGATTATACCTATTTTTGTGAAGTTTTTCTTACCAACTGATACTTGACCATGTGTGAATCCAGTCAGCTTGCAGTTGTTTTTGGTACCATCTGCATTGTAATGTAGAAGCATCAGTATTACGTATTTACTATGCGTTTGTATTAGTAAGGTCGAGCGATTATCCGAATTGCAGGTAGTAAATAATCTACAATGGTTTGCATTTTGCACAAGATGCTGAAATGGAATGGATTCACAATTAGGTATTGATATATATACAAAGCTTTCATTGAGGATTTGCTCTTGTGTCACATTGTTGCAGAGAGTGCATGTATGTTTCTACATGTATGAAATCTGGAAGATTTCATTTATAGGTATGTTTTTATTTTCCAGTAATTATAGTAAGTACATTAGACATTCTTGTGGATCTTCCTGTGAGTTTATAGTGAATTTCACCATTCCAGCACAGTAGTCCAATTGTTGTCTTATTCCATAACACTATACGTGTTATCAGGATTGTTTGTTGCTGTTCTGTGAAGTACTAACATTTGAAAACACAATTGGTCTGTACTGTGTAAGTAAATGTTGTCAACTATTGGTGGCAATTGAAATAGAATATTCATAGCTACATTTGCATAGCAACTTACTCCAACTATATTTGAGAGTTTAAATGGACCAGGTAGTTCTGTATCTGATTGATTTTTTTTAGTTTGTCTTCCTTCTTTGACATAGTACCTGGTTTACTTTCCCCAATGGTTCTTTTATGTTTGTGGTACTTGATGAAGTTTTAGTTTCTTTTACTCTCTTTGGAGGATTTGCGTTGACATCCTGTTGCATTTCTGTTTGATTTAGTTTTCTTTTACAACGTTTTACTTTTTGTGGTACAGAATATGTGTTTAGATGGGGGGTGTATAGTGAGCGAAGTCTATTGTATTCTAAAATGCAAGGAATATCAGTGTTTACTTTACGTGCATCAAAGTTGATTAGAAATAAACTGTCAAGTGTACGTAAGCGTGATAGTGCTACGTAGCTCATGCCTTCTTTAAAGACTGTGTTACCAATGTCTATCATTGCTTTGTCTAGGGTAAGACCTTGTGATTTATGAATGGTGACTGCGTATGCAAGAGTTAGAGAAAATTGTTCTCTGCATACATACATGTCTTTGAAGAGAAGGAATCGAGCTGTTGAGCGTCCTATCCTTTTTACTTCTGAAAGTTTGTCAAAGAGAATATTGACAAACTGAATTGTGTTGTCACGTGGGTATGTTTGAAAGCCAACAACTGTACCCAGTGCTCCATTAACTAGTCCTTGGTCCACATCAAGGTTACGTTTAAGCATTACTCTGCAATTTAAGGATAATTTTAATATCTTTTCCAAGCCAGCTGTGTTTGAGATTGAATTTTCTAAACTATTTAGTCTTGTTGTGGCTTTCTCACACATGGGTAGTGTCATACCATGTACATCTAGTTTGTCTGTGGCGCTAATTTCCATTATTGGTTGCATTTCTTTACTTGACATTATTTCATTGAATTTGAAACAGCTTGCAAGAGTTGGCATTAAGGCCATACAATTGACATTTTTATGGGCTAATTGTTCCCTAACATCTGTAGCACATGCATTATCGCCATAAAGTGCATGAATGTGCCGGGTTTTCAATATTGCTTCTGCTTCTTTAGAAAGTATACCAACTCTGATGCTTTTTAGGATGTCGGCATAAGTGAGATCTGCAGATTGCTGCATGTTTTCTGTTAAATCTCTGTTTTGCAAATGTTGCCAAAGGTTGACATTTCCAATGCTGCCAACAGTTTTACGGCAGAGTTTGTGTCCTAATGTTTTAAAAATAGGCTCACCTTTTACTGGTGTCAATTGAAGAAGAACTCCGAAAACAATAATGTGTTTTCCTGCAAAGATCTCTTTGTAGTTTGTTTTAAGAACTTCTTGTAACCTGAGGTGAATCAAAGCCAACATTAGGTTGGACACCATGCTCACTTCATCTAATAGTAGCATTTTCATTTGTTTTAATACTCTGCGTAGTTCCATTGCAGCTTCTGTAGAAAGTCTGTAATAGTTTAATTTGTTTTGGTGTTCTACTGGCAGGAGTAGTAATCAGTGTAAAGTGACACCACCTATGTTGAAGGCAGCTAAACCTGTGGGGGCAGTGACAACAGCTGACAGTTTGTTGTTTGTCAATTGTTGAAGGAACTTACTGATGATTTTGATTAGGAATGTTTTGCCAGAACCAGCTTCACCACCGACGTACAGTAGTATAGGTTTGTAATTTTGGCAGGTGCATTCTTTGTTTTCATGTTGTACACCATGTGCAATTTCTTTTGTTACTTCTTGAAAAATGCTACGTTGCTCATTGTTTAGTTTTCATTGTAGTATAGTTAAGTCTTCTTTATCTTCATACTGACACATGGTGTTTTCTACTTCTATCATAGCTAATTCTGCCTCATTTGTTATTAGTGGGTCTCCCAGTGGTTCTTGGCTTCCTATTACAGAAGGTTGACTACTGTCAAGAGTGTCCTTATCTAGTTGGACCTGGAGTTCTTCTTCGTGTTGCTGTTCATTGTGCAACATTGTTTTGTACTGTGTAAAGTTTACATCAGTTATAGTGCTTTCATTTGCTTTGAAAGCGTCTTTATATGAGTCATAGTTATCTAGAATTTCTTCGTTTTTTCTCCATGGTTTAAAGAGTTGTAGCAGGGACATGTAATATACTTCTTTATGTTGAGGAGTTCTTAATGACAATTTGATATGATTAAATAAATTTGGTTTGATGAGTTTTACTAAGCTGCCTTCACAGTTTGTCACTCTGTATTTACCTTTTTTTCATCAGGTTTTATATTATTTCTGTATTTGTACATTTGGCTATGTGGTATAGACACATGGTTTCCAAACTATTTCTTCTGTTTGGGTAATATGGGTCCAATAAATTGTTTTTTAAAATGTCTTGGCTGTTGGGATCATGTTTGGCCATTGTTTCTATATCTTCGTATGATTTTAGAACTCTTTTTCTAGATTTAGCTGGTCCAAGACTTAGCCATACTATATTTTCAGATTTACCATACAATGTAGTACCAGTTAAACGATCAGCTGCTTCATAGGATCCACATTCTCTATGGGAGAGCATTTTTATGCCCAAGCTGTATAATTTCTGAGACACTGTTTTATCTGATGACTGGTCATTCCAGAGGTCTTGGAGCTCTGTCTTTTCTGCTTCGGTTAAGTATGCTGTGACATATCGTGCAACTGCAGTAGAATTGTCTGCAATGTACTGCACATCTATGTTTGCATTCCATAAGTGGGCAATGATTGCATTGTAATCATTGATATATTTTTCTTCTTCTTTTCTTTTTATGTAATATGTATTTTTAGGTGACTTACCTTTAACAATATGTATAAATGAAGACATGAGGTTGATCACTTTACCTGTATTTGTAACTGGTCTAGGGAAACCAAAACGGCATTTGGTGTAGTATTTCCCTTTGTTTTTGTATTTGCAATGACAATATTTGCCACATCTTTGTCTTTGAAATTGTAAAATTTGTGCATGAAGATCTCTATTTGTGGATTCTGATGGAATTTCACAAGTGAATAATTTTTCAATAAACTGTAAAACAGTGGCATCAATGTCTTGACCAAATTTAGGAGCATCTTTTATCCATAAAAGCATGTGGATATTTGGTGCTCCTCTGGCTTGGTATTCTTTTCTCTAAAAGAAGGTTTGCACTTCTCCAAGGGGTGGAACAGTTTTATTACAAATAAATATATAAAATATAGCATAGCAATGAAGCAATGGTGAAAATATCTTGAAACATTAACAGGATCGAGAGAACAAAGTTCTCCAGGTGTTAGTATATCTATGGTTTGTTTTGATTTTGTTTGATATGTGTAGGAAATCATGTAAATTTTCCCATGCATATTCTGCACAACTTAATGTAACAAACCAAGTGGGTGGGCCAAGGTTTCTGATCATACAACGTACATAACCATGACGGTGAAACCAGTACTCTTTAGTACCATGCATATTTGCTAATAGATTTGTAATATTTGATTGTAAAACCAAATCTTTTTGTTGCACTTTTTGTAATAATTGTGTAGCTGTCATATTTTGAAAGTGAGATCCTGATTTTAATATGTGTGCATAAAGTTGCTAGTTCACTTTCAAAGAGTAGGTGGAATATGTATTCCACATTTTGTCTAAATCTTGGATCTTCAGAATACATCAGTAATGAGCGGTATTCTGATGCTGATATTTGAATAGGTCTATCATCGTACCTTCCTCCTTTGCCAGTAGGAAAGAGTAGAGGAAACGCACATGCTTCTATACTTTTTTTCCCATATGCTGATTGGTGATCCTTTTGTTTGATGCATTTGGTCCGTTTCCAGTGCATCTTCTATGGTGTCATTAGAGTGCAATGGATGAATTGTATAATGGTCTAAAGTATTTGATATTGTAGCAGGATCTAGGAGCTCAAATTGGTCAGCTTCTCGTGTCTCTTGAATTATTTCAGTTGTATCCTTCAGGTTTTCTTCAATATTAATTTCTTTTTAATATTCATTATTCTCTTTAAGGTATTGCAAGGCTTCTCTAACTTTATGTAAATCTACCAGCTGTTGCCAATTTTTTTTGTCTTTTGTAGGTACTCCATTTACTAAGATAATGAAAGATTGCTGCATTGGACATTGCACTCCTCGAGTATGCACATTTTCTTTTAGATCTAATGGTAAATACACTACTTTTCCACAAATACCTTTCACTAATTCAGAGGGAGGTAATTTTGCCGTTTTTGGTTGAAGGCGTATTATTGCTTGAAATGGGTGCACTGTTTGAATTATGATGCTCTCATATACATTAAGTTGTTGTAGGGGTTTTGGTAGTGGATATAATTCCAAATTATTTGTGATAGCACGTGAAGGAGTTTGGGTGTTGTCAAGTTTTGTAGTGTAGTAACTGCAAAGTATTAAGGGGTCAGTTATTTCGTATTTGTTTTCTGCTATAAGTTAGAGAGATAATTCAAACCATTTAGAATCTTCATTGACTTCTATTTTGTATGATAGGTCTACAGTATTTGTGTTACTTTTATAAAAAGTTCTGCGGCAACATACACACACATGGTTTGGTACATCAGCTGATGTACTTTTAAATTTTAGTATTTCTTTTTTGTATGTGTGTAGTAAAAGGTTGCCATGTGTAGAATTGTTGCTAATTTGGTTTACAGATATTTCATTCTGTAAGTGGCTTTCACTTTCAAAATATTTTTTTCTGGATATAGTCGATTTCTTCAAGTAGGTCTTTTGCTGTACATCCGGGGATTTTTGGGTTGGGAAGCCTTGCAAATGAGAATGAGCATAGAAAGGGATTGATCAGGAAAATTTAGTGGGTGTGTTGTGACAGGAGAGAGTTTCTCAGATACTCTTTTTGCTGAGAGAAGAACAGATAGCTATGGTTGTGTGTTTCAGAAAACAGATTGTTTGGATTTTGGGAGACTCGTGGATACATTGGTTGAAGGTGCATGCAGAAAGCTGTGGAGTAGCTGTAGATCTTGGATTCCCACATGTGGAAGTGCACTGGCATGGAGTACGTGGAATGAAGTGGTTGGACTTGCTACCTCTCTGTGCTACTTTGGAGACAGAGCAACATCCAGACATAATTGTAATTCATTGTGGAGGTAACAGTTTAGGATATGTGTCTGGAATTTCTTTGCGATTTGCAGTGAAAGAAGGACTTGGAAAGGTCATGGACATGTTCCCAAATTCTCAAGTAATGTTTTCACGGATTGCGCAGAGACAAATATTTTCACAATGAAAATATTATGTTTCGTAGTACATACATTTTTCACAGAGATGGAGTAAACCTAACTTATGCTCGCAATCAGATTTTTTCTAAGAAATATACAAAATGCATTGCAACCTTTTTTAGAATTACAGCATCCACTTTGAAGTAGGTGTTGATTATTTATAATTTTTCAAAGACAAACACCACCAAAAGGCTCTTTTCAGGGCCACCACTTCCTCCCAGAGAAACTTGCAATGATTATGATAGGGCAGCACCCCAAAATTTTAGATGTCCGCGGACTGTCCGTGGACTTCTAAAAAATACAAAAGGACCTGCTTCATTTATTTTCATTTCTATTTTTTAACTGTGAAAGGCGGCTCTGAAAAGTGCCTTATTTTTTTTTTTGATTATGTTCTTTTATATTTTTTGGGGTTTTTTATACACGACACACTAGGTGAGGAGGGGAAAGGAGGGTAAAGGGGGGGACACCAACCACAGGGATAAGAAAGGGTGAGCTGAGAGAGGAAGATGTAGAGTGGGTTTTATTTGGGTAGTGTGCAGATCTTCTCGTGCTCTGAGACGATAGTCTCAAAAGCACTTCAAAGTCGCTCCCCCCTGCAGAGTACTCCATCGCAGTACATACACACAACTGAGACCCTGGAAAGGTAAGGGTCATCAGCATTGCGTATGGCCTGTGAGGCAGCTTGAGGAAGACACTGTCCCACAGGAGTGTTCCTTGTGGTGACAGGATCAGAAATGGAGGATGAAGTAGAGTAAATCAACCTGCTACTCTCATCGCAAGGTACAGCCTTGCGAATGACCCCAGTGTGAAATGACTTGAGGTGTCACTTCATGGTAATGGTCCCAAAGCTATACGAACCATGCCTCCCGTGACTGAGTACCATTTTGCACTCATTGCAGGTGACTCGGTTCACACAAGCCTTAAGACCATTCCCATGAATGGTAAATAACCGCCACACCCAAGACTCACTCCGAGTGCGGGTAGTAGGGATTTCCACTACCTCATTCTCGTCATCCTCTTCTTCCTCCTCTGCATCCTCACTCCTGTTCCCCTCTTCAGGCCCTTGGGCAGGTGGTGGTGGTGGAGGGGGTGGGTGTGGTGCTGAAGCAGGTGCAGCACCAGGTGGCAGTAGTGCAGCCATAGATGCCATCAGGATGAAGATGTCAAGGAAAAATCGCTGTGCTCTGTAGAATAGCCAGAAACGCAATGAGAATAAGCTCTAGGGCATGGTCTTTTATAGGGGAGCTTGTACGCAGTTCGCGGACATGCGCGCTGTCCGCGGACAGATCGAGCACAAAAAAAGGTTCAAAAAGTTTCAAAATGTATGTAGAAACTCTTGATTAGTATGTGGGACTTGTGCTATGGTGAATTTTTATTGAAAAATATTGTGGATTACTTGAAAATGTACTTTTAAATTGTTCGGGGACAAGAACAGTGTCCGCATTTTAGAACAAAGGGAGTGGCTGTCCGCAGGACACCAAATGCACGGACATTGGTTTGCGCATGTGCGTTGATGTTCTACGAACAATGTTCGGGTCCTGAAGTAATTGAAAGTGCGTCACACGTCAAACGAACAGTTACGGACAGGTGTTTATTCTTAAACAGTTTCAACTTGCTAGCGAACAGTACGGACAGGTATAGTGTTCTTCAGGACACCTCCATTTTCATTTCTTTACGAAAATGTCAGGACACCGCATGTGTTCTTAGAACAGTTTCAACTTGCTAGCGAACAGTGCGGACAGGTATAGTGTTTTTCAGGACACCTCCATTTTTGTTTCTTTACGAACATTTCAGGACACCGCATGTGTTCTTAGAACAGTTTAAACTTGCTAGCGAACAGTACGGACAGGTATAGTGTTCTTCAGGACACCTCCATTTTCGTTTCTTTACAAACATTTCAGGACACTGCGTGTGTTCTTAGAAGAGTTTCAACTTTCTAGGCGAACAGTACGGACAGGTATAGTGTTCTTCAGGACACCTCCATTTTCGTTTCTTTACGAACATTTCAGGACACCACATGTGTTCTTAGAACAGTTTCAACTTGCTAGCGAACAGTACGGACAGGTATAGTGTTCTTCAGGACACCTCAATTTTTGTTTCTTTACGAACATTTCAGGACACCACGTGTGTTCTTAGAACAGTTTCAACTTGCTAGCGAACAGTATGGACAGGTATAGTGTTCTTCAGGACACCTCCATTTTCGTTTCTTTATGGACATTCAGGACACCCGCGCTGTCCGCGAACACCTAAATTGCTTTTTTTTTTAAAACTGAAATTAATTACAACACAATATAAAAATGTTACTTTATTTAACATATATTAACAATTTATAACAGAGAAGTTGAGGCAGAAACAGAAACAAAAACAGGAGAATTAGGGGTATGAACAGGATTTGTATCAGATGAATAAGGGATGGAAGTCTCATCAAAACATTTTGGTTCATGCAGAGGTTTTGGGGATAATTGACTTGGATATGGTGAGGGGGGACAGGTACATGTAAGACAATGGTACAAGGTTTTTGGTTTAAAATGATCTTCCACAAAGGTTTTTAAATTATTAAAATTGGTCAACAATAAATATTTTTTTCTTGTATGCTGTGAAGAGTGTTATCCATAACAGCTTCTTCTGAAGTATTTTCTATTTTGGTATGCTCTGAACAAAAAAAAATATGCATATGTTAAATGTATATAAAATAATAATAATGAAATGGTTTATATTGTAAAGTGTCTACCATTAGTTTCACTATCTTCTGACATTTCCTCATTTGGGAAATGCTCCTCTAGCCACTCCAGAGTACTAGACATTTCTGTGAAAAAAAAAAACATAATATCATTTTCTTTTTTAATCTAATACAGAAAGTTTATAAATATATGAGTAAAATGCAGTACACTTACTGTTTCAGGTAAGGTATGTTCTGAGTAGTCTGTAGGTCTGCTGTTGTTCTTGGTTGTGGAGTGTCTGTGAGGTAATTATGTTGGAAGCCTATTTATCTTCTTTTGGTATATTCCATTTTAGAACATATTGTATTTAAATGAAGGGTTAGTGTGTTACATTTATGGGTTACACTTTTTATGTATTACTACATACAATGTTTATGTGTGCTGGTTTGTGAATTTGTAAAATGTTCATATGTTATGATATAACAATCAAACTACCCCCCAGAGTTTTTAGGTAGTGGTACTGTTGTCCGAACATGTCCGCAGACATTAAAAAAGTTCGCAGACATCAAAATAAATAGAGAAGGTTCAGTATGTTCAATTTTACATGTACATAAAATCAGAGTTGTTATTATAAAATTGTGCTACTAAAAACCTATGAAATTCAGTGAAAAAAACTTTGTTAAAGGCACATTATCATTAAGTTGCGCTACTAAAAACCTATGAAATTCAGTGAAAAAACTTTGTTAAAGGTACGTTATAGTTAAGTTGTGCTAGTAAAAACCTATGAAATTCAGTGAAAAAGCTTTGTTAAAGGGACGTTATGGTTAAGTTGCACTACTAAAAACCTCTGAAATTCAGTGAAAAAAATGTGTTAAAGGGACGTTATGGTTCCAAGTAAAACTGAAAAACCCCTGAAATTCGCCAGTTATGGTAAACTAAGCGACCATAGCTCACGCCACCACCATGCACTGCTTAAACTAACACCCACGACATCACAGATGTCATTGATGACATCACTGATGACATCACATGTGTATTTACTTTTCATAAAATATGTGTACAAGGGATTCTTATTATAATGTTGAGAAAAAAGTGTCAAGGATCATTGCAATAAATATCATACCCTAATTTTTGCATTGATATAAATAGCATTCTATTATGGGGTTCTATCCAGTATACTAAGCTACTCATGCAGAAACATAGCACTGTGTGCAGCGTACAAGATAAAGGCATAATATTCGTAATGTTGATATGTTGAATAATGAAATGATAATTGTTTTCTTAATAGAATTGTGAAATATGTAATAGGAAGCTAATAAAACCCATGTATTACATAATTTCATTAATACAGACAAAACACAAAGAGACAAGAACACATACAAATATGGGTATATACAGGGAAAGTGAAGTTAGCAAAAAAGCAGAAGTAGTAGCAGAAACAATTCATAACCCAACTGATTATTTTCATGTAAATAAATGATTGCTCTGTTTCAAAGCTGCTATTTACCCTATGTATATGTGTCACTTTATGTGATTCGACCCTAAGTAAAGTAGTGTGAGTACAATGTATACAAATATGAGCATATACAGGGAAAGTACAGTAATAAAAAAACAACAGAACTATCAGAAAGTGCTGATTATCTTCATGCACAGAAAGGATTGCTGTCTTTGAAGCTTGTGTCTTCCCCTATGTATATGTTTCATATGATATGACTGGACACTAAGGGAATTACTATAAGAACATACTTGAAGGATAAGTCTACACATATAGTACGTTTACAATTTTTAGTTCCTGAAGAAAACCATGTGGCCTAGATATGTCAGTAAAGAAAAAGAGGGAGACAGACATGTGATGCCATCAGTGATGTCATCAATGACATTTGTGATGTCATCTTTGATGTCGTGGGTTTTAGTCTTAGCAGTGCACGGTGGTGGCGCGAGATATGGTTGCTTAGCTTACCATAACTGGCGAATTTCAGGGGTTTTTCGGTTTTACTTGGAACCATAACGTCCCTTTAACAAAGTTTTTTCACTGAATTTCATAGGTTTTTAGTAGTGCAACTTAACCATAACGTCCCTTCAACAAAGTTTGTTCACTGAATTTCATAGGTTTTTACTAGCGCAACTTAACCATAACGTACCTTTAACAATGTTTTTTCACCAAAATATATGTATATACATTTATTTACTAGGTGATAAGGGAAAAGCGTTAAGCTTGCATGATGAGTGTTTTTAAGTGGCCAGAATCTTGAAGTTGCGAGGCCTTATTTTACTGGCATTATTTTACTGTAAATCAAGGGTAAAGTCAGCATGATAACTATTCCTAAGTGGCCATAGTGGCCTACATTGGTGGAGACAGAATGAACATGTTTGGTTTTCTATTTGCCATCAAGTGTAAAGCCAGCATGATGTGTTTTCTCAATATTGGCCTACATTGTGCGACCAATGTGGACCTGTTTTCTTACTGTGGCGTGGCATTTTTTAATGACATCAAGGGTAAAGATAGCATGATGAGAGTTCTTACATGGCCATTCTAGCATACATTGTAGAAGCCGTTCTGGAAACAATTTCTCACTGTGGCATAGCATCATTTGCTGCCAAAGCCTTCAAGAATGTGTTCTTATGTGGGGATAGTGGCATATATTTGTTGAACCGAAATGGACATGTTCTCTTACAGGATGATCACTGGCATTAATTGCAAAGCTATGTGTTTGTTCTTTTATGGGGATATCGGCATATATTGGTGCAGCAATCACAGACATTTATAGGCACAGCAAGCATGAACATGTTTTCATACTGGCATATATTGTGGGTAAAGTCATTGTGAAAATGTGTCGGAAAATGTTCCTGTACACTCCTGGTGACGTGAGCCTTTTGGATTTCCTTATGCGTTACCCTGCAAAACCTACTGAAGACTGCATAAGCCTGATTCAGAGAGCCTTTTCCAATGGCCTTGCACCATTATAAAATGTTTCTGTGAATCAGGCTCTGTATATTTTTACACAATTTTTCACTGAAATTGTGTTGGAAAATGCGCTATTTTAAACCATGAGGTTAAACGTTTTCTGCGCAGGAACCTTCACTGCGGTTGCCTCCCCGAATCCTTAATAGTTTTTCAGACTCCCTCGCTATGCTTAGTTGCTCCCATATAATTGTAGGAGTCATTTACTCCCCTGCAGTTAAAAAAAAGAAGAATAAACTCATCAACCACCACTGGCTGATTATATTCGAGCCTTTTAATTTAAATGTGGCATTTTATTCCAGTGGCTGTGCAATTGGTCATCCTGTAGGCAATGAGACTATTGGCACATCACCTGTTGCATAGAAAGCGGTAGCATGTTCACTTAAACAAATGAAAATGTGATGGATGGAAGGTTCTGAATTAATCTGAACCCCTGGCTTTGCTCTGGGCAACCTTCCACACCATTGTTTCTGAGCCCGCCTCCGCCAATTCAAAAGGGGTCAAGCCATATGTATATCAGTCAGGTACTGCCTCCAATGGGAGCAATATAAACACAAAGTTACCCAGTCTGTGCAAAGGCAATGTATTTATTTGCACAAATAATCAAAGCAAAGTGTAGTCGACACATGTTTCAACCCAACGGTCTTCTTCCAGGCTACAATTGATAATACAAGAATATCAAACAAACATTCAAAAGCCAATAGTTTGAGTTCATGAACAAAACAATAGTTGGTAAGGGTTAGGGCAATCCAAGAGCAAGATTGGTGCATGGAAATTACAAATCCACATTGATTAATGCAAATTCAATTGGTACAAAGTAATAATGCAAAAAATACAAGTAAACACCATGGGGCATGAAAAGTCCAAATTGCAAACTTGTGCATATTTAATTAGAAAATGATACAGTGTGACACACACAATATCATCCCGCTTGTTGAAGGATTCGAAAACATAGAAAAATACAGTAGTCGAAGTGGGCGGGAGCGGTCGGGAGCGATGCTCCTCTACTTATTTTAATTAAGTTTTACCATTCCTATACTTTTAATTTGAAAAGAAACCATTCCGGAACGGTTTCGTTTTAAAATAAAAGTGTAGGAAGAAGTTGAAACTTGCACTTTCAGTGCACTGATCAGGACGTTTACTGAAAGGGCAGGCACATGTTTTTTTTTTAATTGTGCATGTGAGGGGGCGCGGCGATGGGGTCTGTGGGGAGCGGTGCAGGCCAGTAGGGAACATAGTTCCACTACTTATTTTCGTACACTTCGACAACTGGAAAAATATGGAAAAAATAGAGACGACCACGCTTCTTGGTGTTAAACAAGCATAGTTCAATATTACCACAAATCATGTGCTTGCCGGTTTCAATTCTAACCAGATCCTGTTACGTGCGTGGATCGTCTGACCACACCTACAACCAAATGCCAGCCATCTCTACATAGTTGTGGGACACCCACGATTGTGCTGAGTGCAGATACCAGTTATAGCAGCCATCCCTCCTGACCATTCAATATTCTTGTACTCATTTGGTTAGTATGTGAATGTGATATGCTAGCTCCTAGTTTACTAGCTGGCATTGTGGAAAATAAACATACTGAGGCTGCTTGCCACACCGATTACTTCACAGTCTACCTTTGTTGTTTGCATATCACCCCCCTTGTAATAAGGTAACGTACCAGGGGGGAAATAGGTTCCTGATCAGGACCAATTATTTAGTCAAATACTTCAAATCCCAGTCTTATATCTGAGAAAAGTGCAACACTATTGTTGCCAATAACTTGCGTTAAAGATTACACAGTTCTAAAAATAAACACGAAAGTACGTGTGTTACCTACACATATTCTGAAGGTGTAATCTAATCTTGTGATCATTATGAATGAGTGCAAAAGCAACAGGTTACTGGAGTTACCTGATTCCTCTTCTATTTAGCGGTCCTGCGAATGTGAAACACAAGTCTGCTTTCCATTTGAACATCAACACGAATGCTATGATCAATAGGGAGAGAAGTAAAATATAGAGTGTCCATAAGTATTGTGTTCACCTATGCATTATGACCCAACTGTCCCAAATATCGGCACAAGCCTCTTCACTTACATAAAATGGAGGCTTTTCAGCATATCATCAATCCAACCAAGCCTGTTCGCCACTACCGTTTAAGTAGTGTCAGCGCTGGTGCGTTCCTGATAATCCCGCTGTGGCAGCTTGGATCCGCCGTAGGGCAGTCAAACTGCCATACTTGCGTGCTTGGATACAATACTTAGTTATGTGCAAAGATTGTTTCAAAGCAATAAATAATTCAAGCTTAATCATTAGACCAGTCTTAACCGCGGCTGGGGATAAGTGTATTAAACCTTTTTGTCACAACCAAACTCACGCTCTGATACTGATTATTCCTCAGTTTGACCTTCATAGGAAGTAACTAATCACTTAATTGTGTTCTTGAACATTTATAACCTGCTAACTCTTCTTTTGCCTGTTAGTGGACAAGCAGAGCTTTCAGCACATCCTCATGCTGGAGAATTATTACAGAAATGAGCTGGCTAATTTGGCCGCTGTGTAGTGCAGATGAATTCAGTCACACAACGCATCTTAAATTGCAATTTTATACATGTGTTTAGAATATGCATGATATGCATTACCTAACATTTATCATTAATCAGTACACTCACAAAAAAGCGGACAATTCATGGTCCGTATTTAATCAAATGTATGCGGTTCTATGCTTTAGCTACAATGAGCCATTGTGTCCTCTTTTTAGGGGCTGTGTGGATGAGGACTGGGAAAGTCAACTAACTAACTATACCACAAAACAGCTTCCTCCCCTCACGCCCTGGTGTTGTTCCAAATATCCATCTGACAGTGTCACAAACAGATGTTTCACATTAACTGAACTGAAAATACATGGATCTCAGAAAAATACATATTTTAATCTTTATAAAACACAATAGTTGCATTCATACCCTTTAAAAACCTTCTGAATGATCTAAACTTAAATCACTCATCTACTGCACAAAATGTGCCCAAAAACAAAATCACTTCATCCTGCTCTACTTAGATGACAAAAAAAATGTATTTTGTCAATCAACGAAAACAGGTCAATCAATCATTTGATCAGTTTTCTTTTTTAGTCTCCTTTCAGGCAAACATTGTTACAATTGTATGAAACAATGTGTCAACACTCAACATGCATTTCTAGAACCAATTTGTAATTAGCACAATGCAATTGAAATAATATTATTTGCATCTCCCATCGGTTCTGTCTTCAGCACAATACTTGTTTTCATCGCGTTATGACATTTAACGTTTTGTGTAATAAGGACATATTACATTCCAAACCAAACTAAAACCAAAATATACATAAAACACTGTGTTATTCCCATGTACCACTCTTTTTGCATTATGTCAGACAATGTGGATATACAATAAAATAACCTAACATTTCTTTTTAGCGTGTGAGGAAAAAATCATTCTAAATTTCACAGTGCCCCAAATTTGTCGTCCATTGGAGAGAAATCATGTATTAACATGGGTTGCTTCTATTAACCCAATATAAAATTCTACATCTATTCTTTATATTGTTTAGTCAATTCATGGCTACACAATGGATATATACTTCAAAATTGGTATACCTAACTACTAGTTCAGCCTGTGAATGCCTCACTGATCTTGACAACATGATTCATACTCAACAGGACTCTCAAACAGGCCCTCTCTGGTGTTTGTCTCCAATCCGAAACAAAAACGGCTAATCTCCTCAAAACAGATATTGAGATGCAGAACTTTTTTCCGCACTATAAGACTGAAATACTTTTTTCGTGACTGTCATGCCTGCGCCATGGGCGCATTCATTGGCGATCAATATGGACAAGTTGTTATTCATTTATCTGCAGAAAACTCTTGGATCAACCGCTATTCACTTCTTGGACCTTATTTCCCATTTGCGAGACTTTGGTGCTTTTCTATTTTTTCCAACAAACGACACTTACCACAATGCACATGGCTATAACTATCTCTTCCTGGCTATTCCTATTTTTCATCATCGGAACTACAACCCCCAGAAGCCCTAGGGATCTGCTCTGCTTCCAACAGCTCAGGAACAGAAAGGGAGGAGGCAGATTGTATGCAGGTGTGCTGATCCAGGTGTGACTAATTAGCCTGCCTCTGTGCTGGGCAGGGCTGCATAAAAGCTGCTGCCTGCAGGGGCTCAGTCTCTTGCATTAAGAGTCCTTGCAGCACCTTTTTGCTTCGAGCTACAAATTTTGCATCCTGTTGCTGCTTTTTCTGAGTCCTGTTTTCCAGTGCCTCGCTTCCCAGCTCCTCTGGGCTCACTCTTTGTTGCCCTGCTCCCCTGGGCTTACTCCTTGCTGCCCTGCTCCTTTGGGCTGCCTGCCTTGCAGCTTGCCTCACTCCGCTGCCTACAGCCCTTGTCCTTTTGGCTCCCTGCCTTGCAGCTTGTTTCCCTCCGCTGCCTACAGCCCTTGTCCTTTGGGCTCCCTGCCTTGCAGCTTGCCTCACTCCGCTGCCTACAGCCTTTGTCCTTTGGGCTCCATGCCTTGCAGCCTGCTTCACTGCGCTGCCTGCAGCCCTTATCCTCTGGGCTCCCTTCCTTACAGCCCTGCTCCTTTGGGCTTGCTCCTTGCTGTCCTGCTCTTCTGAGCTCTCTACCTTGCACCCTACAGTCCTCTGCAATCCTCAACAGTTTACCTGCATTTATTACTTTCAGTTATTGCAGCCCCCCTGTTTCCTGATTGCTGCTCCCTTGCTTTCTTCCTTGTTTCCAACCCTCAGTTCTTTATCCCTGTCCAATTCAGTTATACTGCTTTCCTTTCATTTCCTTCTGCTAGTTTGCTCATCGACTTCCCTATTTCTGGATTTGTCTGTTATTGTCTTCTCTTGTATCGTTTGTAGACCCCTTTGTACAGGGGTTGTCTGTTGGTTACCGGCAGGCAACCTCTGCCCCTTCCCTTGTCTAGTTTCTGTGTTACAGACACCCACAGCGGTTGTTCCCAGCCATGAGCAAACAGCGTGGGCCTCTGTTATAGCAAACTGTGCAGAAGGCTAGAGTTTTTCCCTAAGGTCTGTGGAACACTCTTCCCAATATCTGCATACACCCCAAGAGGGAATCCATTCTGTTGTACCTTATTTCCTTGCTACACTTTCCTACTCTTTGTTCTCTTTTACTATCAGCTGTGTGTGTACTTATCTGTCCATCTTACTTCTGCACTACCACCCAAACCCTACCTGGTTGCCTTGTGCCACTCTTAACAGAGTGCCTTCCTTGACAGTGACTCAGAGGGTCAAAATTCGAAGAAACAGAGTATATCGGGATTAAAACCACCATCCTCCTTCACCCCTCTCTCATCTATGGTCTCTCCTGAGATAATCAGTTTTGAAAACAAGATCTTACACGAGATGAATATACTGGTTAGTACCAAAAACACATATAGGGATAATCTATCCAAAGAAGAAAGAAGGGGCATAAAGAATTTGGATGATAATTGCAATCAGCAATGAAAATGATGTAGTGACATAAGGGTCACATGTAGGATAATGTCATTACGCACATACATTACACCTAGAGTGCCAATTGACAGGAAGCAGGGTGATGCGCAAAGACATATACGTGCAAAAACATACAATGAAAATCTAATTCCAAGACATAGATATATAGGAGCCCGAGAACACAGAGATTGTGAAGAATAATCACACATGTAGCCATAATTGGGTTTTCTTTTAACTTTTTAGAGCACATCTGTGCAGGGTTTTTGGCACATATGCACATAGGGTTTTATCTAGTGTTTATTTTTAATAAGTATAGGCAGAGCATAAGTAGGGCTTTTAGCTAGAGGTAGTGTTAGAAGTAAAAAGGAAGTATAAAAAGGATTAGTGATGAATCACTGGGCTGACATCTTGGAGCAGGCCTAAGACATGTTTGATAAAGGTCATTCTTTTATTTTACTTCAAATGCCACAGAACACAGTAAAATTGAGTTCCTGCTGACACAATGAAATAGTGGAGACCAGCTCATCAAGGTTGAGGCACAAAGAGTAGCTTATTAATTGTTTCCAAGAGAAAAGTTTCTCATGGGAGGAAGGCCTCACAGAGTGCTTAAGTCAGACACCTTTGGCGTTCAACACAATAGGTTTCAGGGGTGCTGGCAGTAAATGCAATTGCAATTGAGAATAAAATAGCAGAAATAACTTTCCAGCAAGGGTGTCTTGCAAGTTTTTTCTAAGAAAACTGTCACCAGGCATGCAGATGGAGGTGAGTGCATGAGCTTGGACGAGGAAGGTAACCTATAAGAGAGCTGGGACACATGTCTTTGACCTTGGCACTGTTGTGCTGAAGCTTGGGTTATGTTCAAACAAAACAGATGGTCCAATTCATTAGTAGATGAATATCTATTTGTATGTTGAACTCGGCACGCCTATTGCAGCAAGGAGTGTTTCTGCTGCTTAGCATATATATGTGATTCAGGGGTAGGATTATGATGTTGAAAGGTTGTTGTGGGTTTATGTTTCAGGAACAGTGTGTGCCCAATCAAAAATGAACAATCTATGGAAAAATACAGGGGCCTAATAATTTTTCACCAATACCTTTCTTTTGACCTGCTCCAAAATGTAACTAATGTGGATTATGTTAATGTGTGTCTAATTGTATACATATTGTAACCTTTCATGGGTGCAGTTGAGATCTATTCAACCAGTCCACCTTGCAGGGTAGTCTGAATCTTTTCCCAGCTGTTGTGGAGTTAATACATGTGTTTTTTTTTTCCTGCACAGTGGCACTCTTCTGTGGAGTATTTTTTGTACCTTTTTTCAGATTACTTACGCAAGTAGTTCCTCTTTACACCTTGTCTCTGAGTGGTATTTGAAAATAAGTATTTTAGAGTATTGATGAAGTACAATATGTTTTCTCTGCCTATCTTTGATGGCATTGGTGAGCACAAATCCATGAACACAGTGCCTTTTTCTTTGCCATGAAATATCATCTGGGTGTTCGCACACAATTTAGAAATGGTTGTAATGTTGGTAATGCAAGATCCCATCTCAATGCACAAAATCTGTGGCAAGTGGTCTGGTAACTCTAAAAAACAATATTAAGATGCATAGCCCTTTCTTCTGTATACATAGTTCACCAATGTGCTAACATAATTGCAAGGAATCCAAAAAGACCGATTGCTATGCTCATCTCCATATGTTTCTCTGTGAATTGAGATAACATGAGGCAGCAGAATGTTTTATAGGCTAGCGAGGAAGTGTGGAATTGGTTTCATATATGTGGGATGTTTTTACCCATGCATCCAAGACCTACCATAAAACTGTGCATTACTGGCATTGAAAACATCATGATGGCCAGAACTCCCCAGAAAGTGCACAGGGAAACATGAAGAATAGGCTGCCACCCATTTTTGCCTATGTTTGTGAGCACAGGAGGGCACTGCCTAAAACCACCATTGGGCTACACACACAGTAGCCTGAAACCATTGGGAATGGCAATGCTGATTGCCAAATGCAACCCAGAGCTGTTGGGAATTCATTTTCTTGATGTCATAAATTTGCTAAAATCATGGCTCACAAGACCACTCTAAAGATTTAACCTTCTTGTGGGGTGTTCCACATCACCACTCTACTGTAAGGATTCCCATCAAAACAATGTTAAGCAAGGATCATATACTATCAAGTAAAATCCTCTTTTTGAAATGGAGTTAATTCAAGACAACTCCTAACAAAATGGGTGCAGTACCGGCATTGGACACAAACCGGCGCTAGCGGTCTAAACTCTGACAGGAGAACTGTACTTCAGAAGTTGCAAAAGGATCCTGAGCCAGCTGGAAACTTCAAAGCCTTTTGGTTAATTAAAATTCTTAAACACCTGCTGTTCCCAGAAGACAGGCTGATTCAATTAACAGTCCAAGAGGCTGGGAAACCTTCTCACCTCAGAACTCCACCCAAGAAGGCAGGATATCACATGGCCCTGTTGATTGAGAGGGAGGAGTTTCTCCTCCAGCCTGCAGGACACAGCACAATAGTCTCTTTCAATTGAATGGGATATGCTGATTTGGGTGTGGACTGTAAACAGAGCTCTGCCTGGAAGAAGAGACATGTGATCCCTGACTCACCCAGTTCCTAGGGGCAGGCCAGACACTTTTTGTGAATTGAATTGAAGGCAAATATATGTTTTATAAAAACACTGATAACTAATTGTAACCAGATGACAGGAATGGACAATTTGGAGATCCGTAAAATGGAAAATGTACCTACAATTTGAGTCTAAACTAAATTCTGTACGATATTCTGGGACCGAACCCCGCAATTTATTCATGTTGCAGACACTGGGTTTAAGCTAGAGACATGGAAATGTACTGGAATATGTGTAGAGAGACAGGGTACCTGGGTGTAAATTTGGGTAAAAGTCCAATATTGGGAAACCAACCAAAAAGCGCAAAATGCTGTCATTTCTTAATCCAAGCTCTTAGAAACATCAGAGTTTCCAACAGAGACTACCTTATGTGATATATGATGTGTGTATGTAATGTCAACAAATTGTGTATCTGGGAAATATGTATTTGGATCAGAAATAGATTTGACAAGGGGAGGATCCTTTGACCATAAACCTACCTCATCACTCTGACTCACAACTCAGTTCCCCCAATCGAGGGAGAGAGGAGAACTGGGCCAATGATAAGTTGAGAGGGGCAGGCTTAGTTATGCCTACGCACACACCCATTTTCTAAAGACATAAAAGGAACACCAAAACCCAGGGAGGGACATTCACTTTCCACTTTCTTGCGGGACGCTTTGCCGGGAGACTCCAGACTTCAAATCCATCAATCTCCAGAGACCAGAACTTTGAATCCAGACTCCAGAACTTGTAGCAGAGAGGCCTGAATCCACAAGCTGAATCCTTTTTCAGCAGGCCTCAAAATCATTTGCAAATTATTCAAACAGCCGGGCTGAGCTGTGGAATTCTCTCTTAGAACCCTGTGCCAGAAACACCCAGAAAGCAGAGCTGTATCCAGAACCGCAGACCGGACCCAGACCAGATCGCTGTGAGCAGAACCAGAGATCCAGACCAGACCAGAACCAGAGATCCAGAACCAGAGAACCAGTACCAGAAACCGCCCAGAAGTCCAGTCCAACCTGTTGACCAGATCCGTGACGAGGCCCATTCCTTCCAAAATTAGGAGTGAGTACCCAGCTAGAACTGTGCAGAACCCATCTCTTAGCTTAAAATAATCTGATTCAAAACATTTGAACCTGTCCAGAACTGCATCATAGGAATCGTGTGTCCCTTCTCCGATTTGCAACCTGTAAAATTGTAATTTTGCCATTTTGAATCATTGTTTCATTACTGAAAAACTACCTTCACAAAATCGTCCGTATCTCTTGAACCGTTTGTGCGAGTTTTAACTTTCATTTTAAAGCTGAGATTCTAAGCTTTCCAACAAGCTCTAAACCGACTTGCTACTCCTTATAGTTCCTCCGTAATTGCGCTCGACGCACTCGGAAAAAGTGCCGCGATTTGCGATTTGGCTCAAATTTCTTCACTTGTCAAAATAGCAGCTTCTTGCTTTCCTTTGCTGAAATTCGTTTGCAACCTGACAATCATTCATAGAGCATTGCAAAAGTGATCCTGAACTAATTTAAAGTAGCTATCACCCACCCTGAATCTCTTATAGGGAATTAAAATCATTTTTAGCATATTTTTCCCTTCTTTGCATACCACATTCAAAGTACTTTGCCTGCGTTTAAAATCATCCCTGTTTCTCTAAGCTTGCTTGGGGGGAATTGGAACTTTGTATTGCATTTTTGTTGGTATTCTTGAAGACTATGTGCTCTCCTTCCATTTCCTTATATTGCATAAAGGGGGGGGGGGTGAATTGTCAAAAGGAAAAGTGATCACATTATCTCTTGTTGAAATCATATCAAATTATTTCTGTGTTGCATTCTGTCCCATCTTGCATTTCCTCGAACCATATAAAGCATTCTCTGCTACCTTAGTCCTCTGTTCTTATTCATAAGTAACCAAGAACTGTGCTACTGTAGGATTAAAAAGCACAAATATGTAAATCATTTCAATATAATAAAAAAGAAAACAAGAAAAAGTAAACAGGTTCTTATGTCCCTTTCTAAAAGAAAATTAGTCATTCATAATGAAAGGAAATGTACAACATTTGAAGTAAGCTAACCAATAGGCAACAGCTACTTTTCCCACTCCAGCTCACTGCAGAAGGTATTAAACGAAGACACACTCATAATGTGAGACTAGTGGGAATACCCAAACATTTTGAAAAGAAAACTGAAGAGTAAACAATGCAGAATTTGTTTTTTTTATAAAAAACGAAAACCATAAATGCTGAAGAAGTGGAGTGGGGGTTATGGGGGTGTCCCCAGCTCCCCATGTTAGACATTATGGGATTTCGGGGGCAGTGGAGGTGTACCCCGCTTTCCATTACATCCAAAGCAGGGGGCAATACAGAACAGAACATGAAAGAAAAGAAATGGTCCCTGCACCGTCCCATAATTTGGAGATGGAACTGACATCGCAGGGAGAAGCCGGATCCAGGGATCTGAAGGCAGTAAGTGCATGCAGGTTGAGGTAATTTTAAGGGAGGGTAGGGGTGGTGGGTAGACAGGATGAGGGCATCCAACATTTTTGATTTTCTGCGGCGGTAATATAGGCTGCAACATTATCACATACAACACTTGAGGGGAGGAAAGGAAGTAACAATGATCGAAGTAGATGTGTTGTTATTCAACAGTTCAAGTTTCCAAGATTTTAAGAAGTCTGTTACCGCCATCAGAGTAGATGTAGTAGGCCCAGCCAGTCAACATTTCCAAACCAAATCCACCTCACCCAGGGTGAACAAACCTGAGAATTCTTTTAGGGTATGCCATCTTAAGCCTTGTACAGGACAACAGGAAACCAAACAACGTTTTATAGTCACAGGTTGATCTTTCTCCTTGCGATATCTGCACAAAGCTTATTCGGCATGACACATGCCGTATCTGACCAAGATCTCTTCAGTCAACACAAGGTTATAGCGCAAACAAAGAAAAAGCTGAGTGTACTTGTCCGTATAGATTGCTATGTAGGCTGGTAGTGTTCCCAGTTTTTTAGGATCCTCACGCAAGTGACTCATGATGTATACATATGCATACCTTCTAAGGTGGTAATCCACTCGAGGTTATATCAGGAGAGATTTGCTTTAATTGGGTTTTCGATCAGTTCACTCACGGAGCTGCCAGATCTAAGAAGTAAGTCACAACAAAACTGATAGAGTTTGTGGACTAACCTACAACCTTTCACAATCAATATTACTTATATCCCTACAAACAGGGAACCTTCAGTGTAATATGGGCTTCATTATAAGGTAGCCGGTTCACTGGTTGTACCGGCGGCTTACCGGCAACCTCAGCTTACAATTCCTGCCACCCCATATCCCGGTATTACCAGGATATTACAGGCGACAGGGAACGGTAAATTCCCATGGAGTCCAATGGGATGGGAACCACTGAAGCACAGGCACCGTTGTTAACGGGGCTGGTGCTCCAGTGAATTATCTGCTGGTAGGGGCCTGAACTACCAGCAGGTCATGCCTGCTTATAGCTCACTGTCCTACTGGCAGACGCAAGGATGCCGGTCCAGAAAAGGTGCGGATACATGTTGGTACCTTCTTATGGACCAGTACACTCCAAATGATCCCCATAATCTTCCTAATGAGGGAGAGGCATTTCCAGTGAGTTCTTGCTTTCATTGAGACTAGACCAAGCTCATATCTTAAGGCTTATAATATTACTGAGCATAGGAGGCAAAGAACCTTCCTCCAAATCAGAGCCTAAATTTAGGGCAGATGTTGAAGGATGGGCAGAGCATACACATCCATCCCATATAAGATCTTATACATAATTTGCCCCTCATAATTCCTTACACATGGTAGCAAGGAAAATTTACCTTAACTTTTATCCCCCCTTCTAAGTTGGTTTGCAAGGATGGTAGCATGGGTATTCAAGCACTCCTGTAGTCTGTTGTTGCTGGGTTAAGAGATAATCTGGAAACCCATATAGAAAAGGCTATCAGCCATCTCCACAGGCTCTGTAGCTATCCACCACTGGAAGTTAGTACCTTTAGTAGTCTTGAGTACTGCATTATTTTGTTCTTTACTGGGTTAATCTTCAGAGAATGCAGACTCACAAGGATAGAGAAGATATCATTCAGATGTTGCACTCCTATAGGGTTGTAGTCAAAGATTAGAAAGTTATCAGCATAAGCCATCCAGAGCGGTCTAATAATTTGGGAGTTACAAAGGCTGCAGACTCCTTATAATCTCATATGTCTGTGCTACCTAAATCAGGTATTTTCCCTCTTTTTTTGATTATGGGGGATTCTCAAACTGGAAAAATTCAAAGGCTGTGATGGGGTCTTGATTTCAAAGAGCTAAAATAACATGACATGTAGTGGGAGGTATTACAATATTACCACGGTGTTAGGATTGTTTACAAAATAACCAGGAAGGAGATGTTTAGGTCCCTTTTTCTAACAAGTGTTGCCTTGTGTTGTTTGTTGCCAGGAGACGAAAGAACAAGAGAAGGAACACAACGTCCGTTAACAGTGGGCGTATTGAAACGTAGCAGAGATAGAAGATAGAAGTTGTTTGCAATGTTGCACGTGTTTTAAAAAGATGAAGGTTAAAAGTTGTACGTTCATCGACGGAAAAAAAGGTCATATCTAGTTAAAAGGTATGAAGCAGAGCAAGTGAAACGGAGTGGCTGTCACTTCACCGTTCCGCCTTTACAACGTGCGGAGAAAAAAAACAGAAGGGGGGCTGAGCTCGACAGCTGATCCGGAGAAAAACAGAAGAGGGCTGAGCTCAACAGCTGATCCTGTTCTGCCCTGTCAGCGGGCAAAGAAGGGCGGAGCTATCAGCTGTTTGTGTCCCCTCTCAATGTTACTGCGTCGAGGGAGAAGGCGTGCCAGAGAGGAGGGGCCGCGCAGCCTGAATCCGACTTCAAAGGTGAACCCAGCAATCGTACGAAGCAGGTCAGTTGGGGAATAGTATTGTTGCCGATCGAGGTACGGCAGAGACTGTAATTGAAGGAAGTCAAAGGGGCAGGTCCCGGCATGAATACATTTCCATTGGATCTTGATGAGGGGAGAATCTATACAGTGAAGGTAACCCTGCCTGAAGGGGAGGGAGTGACATTTATACCACGTCGGCCTACCGATGAGGAGCGCTTACCAATAGATGGGACTATTTCTCCTAAGAGTGAAGTTAAAACACTTAAAAGAACCGAAGAGAAGGAATACGTCATCACCAGGGGAGAAGAGGAGTGATAGAGAGGGTCTGATAAGAGACTGTTCTCTGTTCAAACGTACCAGAAGAGATCCAACCCTCCTTGTTCCAGGAGTATTAATGATTGCTTCATTAAGAGAAAGAACTTTGTGCCAGGTGTAATTAACACAAGAAGAACATTAGCTACCAACATTGTCATCTCTGAACTTTCTGAGTCTACCCGAGAGGAGACCTCTGCAGTCTACAGTATCCTTTATTGTGGTTATTTATGTATTTGTTATTTTTCTTCTTTCCTTTTCTCTGAAACATTAAAGAGAAACTGTTGGAAATTTAAGTGGTGGTCTGCGTCTCTCTAAATCCCACATCAAATTGTAACAAAGGCATATACACAAAATTGAGAAAATGATTAGCCTTCTTTACGCCAATAGCATCAAAATTGGTGATGCTTTTACACAATAGTCATATTCACATTCATACAAATATGATTTATTTACTCATAGCGACCTCAAAAACCCAACTATTAAATTGTAGGACCATACACATATCTCATAGACGACTAGTTTATTAATTGTTCACAATGAGTACAAATTTGGGAAACAAGACAATGTAATTCCATGGTTTGTCATAGTTCACAATTACTAAAAACCTTTTATCAAATAAATCACATAGACCAAGACATATGCCGTTGGGGTAACTTTCACAAACATGTGAAATGTGACTAAGTTATTTATGTAAAAAAACTGACTATTTTTATTGATGGTTTTCCAGATCATCAACATGTTTCAGCCTCAAATTACATTAGACACTATCTCTAGTGTCCTTTCCAATATCAGTATAAGGGCCTTCTTCAAGATAACATTTCTCAAGTTGATTATTGTATACCCCATTAGTTGGTTTTCACAAACAGTATTCTGATGGATATTATGCCACCTTCATTCCTCCAAGCTAATATCCTGTTTTTTTTCTTGTTCTTAATTGCCTCAGCAGATGTCGTGCAAAATTACCACGATTGACTCACTCTGTTCAGTTATTGCAGCATAGGGAACTTTTTCGTTAATGCTGTGGCACCGAAACTCTCGATTCCAAAAAATCAGGTGCAGGACATAGTGATTTGGTGCATGGTAGTTATTCTTAATGGCAATAAATGAAATATTAATGTAAAACGCACCACAATGCACAAGGGACGGGAACAGCAGAGAAAAATAAACAATGAAAATAACAATGAATAAATAGAAAGTAACAGCGGTCCTACTAAGCCTTGCGATATTCAGAGCATGCAAGTGCAGTGAAAATAAAAGGAAAAATAGGAGAATGGGGTGAGTGTAAGTGCTATTAGGGTCCACTAGAAGAGGAAGGTCCAGAGGTGACTGTTGCAGGGCAACATTTAAGTACATAAGCAGAGACAACCCAGTGGAAGAGGAAGGTCTACCGCGCAATGGTAAGTGCGGGCACAGGTGAAACCACCTGACAGGTGTGTGTGGGCCCAGTGGGCAGTATAGGGGGTGGGCTGAGTGTGATTGGGCAGAAGGCCAGGTCCCTTTTGGATTCTTGAAGGACAAGGCCGACAATCTCAACGACAGAGGGGCTGGTTAGCACAGGAGTGGGAGAGGGTAGGATGAAGAGAAGAGAAAGGTCTTGAGTTGTTTGTGGAACTTGAGGTGATCCAGTTCAAGATCGAGAGAAAGAGGGAGACTGTTCCATAGGAGGGAGCCAACTGAGGAGAGAGATCTGCCCTAAGGTTTCTGCTTGGAGAAGCATTTGATCAGCAGAGAGTTGGAGAAAGAAGATTGACAGGATCTGGAAGAAGAGTATTTAGTAAGAGAGTGTTGCAGGTAGCACTGGCCCAGGCCCCAGATAGCCTTGTGGATGATGAAAAGGGCCTTGATTCTTGCAACAACTGGGATCCGGTGTATAGATTTCAGGGCTTGAGGCCAAGGATAAGTCTTGCAGCCCTATTCTGTATTAGTTTGAGAGGACAGAGCAAAAAAAGAGGTGGGTTACGGAAGAGGCTGTTATAGCAGTCTAGCCTGGAGATGACCAGACTATAGATATATTGAGCATATCGGGGAAGGTGAGGAAAGGGAGAATGCCTCTAAGGAGGTGACGTTGAAAGTGGGCCTTCTTGGCAAGGTTCAAGATGTGACGAGTAAAGGAGATAGAGGAGTTGAAGATGACCCCGAGATTTCTGACCTCAGTTGAAGGAGAGGGAGGTGAGCTCATAGAGGCAGCCAGAGTGCAAGAGGGAAATAGGCATTAGGTGTCCCAACAGACAGGATCTCAGTCTTACTGCCATTAAAACAGAGATCATTGCAGGTGCTCTAAGGCTGAATATCAGACAGTCAGGGATGATAGAGGAGGAAGAGAAGGAGGAGAAAGAGGGGCGCTTGAAGAAGAGTTGAGTGTCATCAGCGTACACTGGAAATGATGAAAGAAGGTGGAGATCAGGTGACCAAGAGGTGCTAGGTAGATGTTGAAGAGCCAAGGTGAAAGGATAGAGCCATGGGGAACACCACAAGTAGAGAGAGTGATGGAGGAGGAAAAGGAGACTAGGAACACATGGGAGGGGTGGTCAGTAAATAAGGAGGTCAACCAATCCAGTGCCCGGTCTTATATACCAAGTGTATCTTAGAGTTGCTTTATGAGGATATAATGGTTGACCATGTCAAAGGCAGAAGAGAGGTCAAGGAGAATGGGAACAGCAGAAGAGTAAGAGTCAATATTTGCACACAGATCTTCATGGGTGTTCAGGAGAGCAGTTTCCATGGCTCTGGGTGCCCAGAATTCAGGTTGATGGTCATGTAAACAACCAGTGAGCTCAGTGTGTTGCATCAGTTTGGGAATGATCAACTTCTCCAGGAGTTTCCCAAGGAATCGTGTAGTAAAGATAGGTCAGTAGTTGGCCGGACACGAGTGGTCGGCAGAAGGCTTTTTTTAGGAGGTGGTGCACAAGGAAGTGCATGAGAGTACATCTCCCCAGAATGCGTTCAGCGCAGAACATGACCAGAACATATCCGTGTGGTCCACGTCTTCGGCCTGACATCTCGGGCAAGCCTTTAAGTGGCCACTTGAGAGCTTGGTTAGTCTATGTGGGGTGTAGTACACTCTAGTCAATATTTTGCACTGCATGCAGCGACATCTAGAATTCAGGGAAACCTTACTCGTGTGGGAACACATTTTCTTCCACAAATCATCTGTGATATCAAGACCGAGTTCTTCGGCCCAAGCACTCCGGGCCTTAGGGGTCGTATCCAAGAGCTTCATTAGTAAGATTTTATATAGAGAGGAGAGTATATTCCGACTATTGCTGGAATTGGCAATGTACTGCAGCTCTGGGGTATCGGGGGGTTCCTCTGGAAATGATGACCACATATCACAGCATGCAGTGCGGAGTCTATAGTACTGCAACATTTCCAGAGCCGAGCCTGTGTGGCCGGGTCGCCACACCCGTGGGGTGATGTACTTCCCTTCCGGGAATAGATCTGTCAACACGTGATACCCCAGGCCTGACCAATGTTAAGAAAGGAGTTTTTCGTGAGTAGGTTCCAGCCAGGGAAACGCCATATGGGAAGTCATTTGTAATAAGGGCGGGGAGTGGTTGTAAGGTCAAGGAGGCATCGCCACACCACTAGGATGGACGCAATGGGGTCAGCTGGGGCTTCAGTTATTTATTTGTGTTGAAGGACCAGAGTCATAGTGTTGACCTTGGACGTGGCAAGTTTTTTCAGCCTGACATGAGGGGGAGCAGTGGGGTTTTTATACCAATATGTGGCAAATTGTGCTTGGGCCGCTATCCAGTATAGGGCCAGGTTGGGAGCTGCAAATCCCCCTTTCTCGTAGGGCAGGGCCATGTGTTGCCATTTCTTTCTGACCGCCCCAGCATGCCATAGGAATTTAGAGGCCACTGCATGTAGTTCCTTAAAATATTTCTTCCCCGGTCAAATCGGTACATTCCCGAATATGTTCAGTAGTTTGGGAACTAGGACCTTCTTAATCAAGGAGAGTCTGCCAGCCAAAGAGAGCCGTATGGCTTGCCATTTGGACACCGTAGATTCAAAATATTTTGCACCTGTGACATAATTTTCAGTGATTAAAGCAGAACTAGATAGTGCTACTTGGACCGCCAGGTATCTGATACCATCAGGTGACCAGCAGAGGGGATATTTACAGTTCAGCCGCTGGGTTGAGCTGGTAAGGGGGAATATCGCAGACTATGTGTCGTTTATGGTGAAGCCTGAGAAGGTGCCTACCTTGATAACGTCTCTCACTATGGGATCCAGATGTGTAGATGGGTCCCTAACATACAAAAGGACATCATCTGCATACAATGATATTATATCAGGGGGTTGAGCTAGGCGTATGTCCTTGCGGAAATGTCTTGCCCTGACATAGTCTGCCATCGGCTCGATGACCATTGCAAAAAGGATGGGGGAAAAGGAACAGCTCTGGTGCGTACCCCTTTGCAGCTCAAAGGAATGCAAGTTTAATGAGTTGACCAAGACTCTGGCAGTGAGGCAAGTGTACAGTATCTTAATATATTGGATAATTTTAGGGCCAATCCCCATTTTCTCCAAGACTGCTCACACATATATTGCCACAAGACCATATCGAAGGCCTTCTGTGCATCCAGCGTGACGGCAACTGTCTCAACACCCTGGTCTATTCTCGAAAGGACATTGAAGAGTCTTCTAATATTAAGAGTCGTTGAGTGTCCTTATGTCCGAGAGGATCTCAGCTTTGAACACAACATCAAGTAGTGCTTTGGATTTGAAGCGCCAGGCATTTCAAGGGAGAGGGAGGGACCCGAGTTCCAAGCACAGCCTCATGGCTGCATGGTCAGACAGAGTGTGGGTTAGGATGCTAGCGTCTTTAACCTTACCGATTAGGTCGCTGTGGTCATAAACAGGTCTATTCTAGAGGAACTGTCTTAGACAGAACAGTAGAAGGTGTATTCCCGCGACTGAGGGTGAAGTGTCCTCCAGACATCCAGCAATCCAAGAGATACTATTTGTGCAAGTAGTCTCCCAGCTGCTCGGGAGTGAACTTTGGATGCTGTACCTGTCCGGTCTAGATCATTATCAATTATAAGATTCATGACCCCGACAAACAATAGGGACCCCAATATACCCGATCAAAGTGGAGGACACCCTATCATAACATTCAGGGGCATCAACATTAGGGCCGTTTGTGTTCACCAACAGGCACTCACGGCCTGTCAATACGCAGTGAAGAATAGCATATTTCCCCTCAGGGTCGATGAGGTCTTTCTTCAGTACAAATTTCACAGATTTATGAAGCAGTGTCAACAGTCCTCTGGACTGTGTGGAATATGTAGTGTAAAACCTATTTGTGCCCCAGGAGGGTGCCAGGCACAATGCGAGGTGTCCGAGGACGTGTGTCTCTTGCAAGAGGAGGACCTTCACCTCATGTCTCTGTGCGTATGCAATAATCTTATAGGCCTTAGTGAAGTTGCTTATTCCCCGGACATTCCACAACATCATATGAATAGCCCTATCAGCGTTTTGCTAACCATCCCAGTTTGCGCGATTGCTTATACGCCAAGAATTAGATGGTGAAGCAGTTTTGTCTACCCATCACGTGTAGTGCCATACTCTCTCTGCCTTTTTCCAAGGTCCTCACATCCCACTCTTCTGCCGTCACTGTGCATTCCCAACCAGCAGTGTGTCTGTCTATCCCCCCAACCCTCCCGAGGGTGAGCCGACCCCAACCTGGCTCGACACTTGCATCAGCCCAACCGGGGCTCACGTGCATCAGGAACACAACAACAAACATTGCAGTCGCAGCTGGGTGCGCTGCTGCCGTGTAGCCAACTTGGATGGGAACCTAGGGGTTCTGCTACATTTCAAACAGTATTTGTGGTGATCGGGCATTCCCCCACACCTCTTGAATTAGGAACAAGAGGGCCCCATTAATAGATTTCCAAACCTAAGGAAGATTAGACATAGGCAGAAGGTAACAGTGGTATAGAGCATTGAGGTGGGGTTGGTGGCCACCCGTATGACACAGATTATACGTAGGTAAATTGGCAAAGGTAATACTAGCTTTCATAATGAGAGCGGCCAGGCATAACAGCCGATTCATGCTCAGTAATGCAGATATGCTAAGTGTGATTATGGTGCTAGTTACACATAAGACGTAAAAACTTGAATCTGAAGACAGAATATCTAACACGTGAGGTGTCTCATTGATTTCAGTCATTCTCCATAGGTCATCCGCGGGGACATGTAGAGAGATGTGTGCTTCAATAAATTTCACTGCCTCATCTGGTACTGTGAAAAAGTACAGTTTATTATTAAAGGTGAACTTCAGGCGCGCTGGGAACAGTATGGCGTAAGCAATGTTTCTTTCTCTGTGCAGTTTTTTGACTCCGATGAATTGCTGAAGTTCCTGCTGTACACCTGTGGAGAAGTCTGAGAATATTCTGATGATCTGTGCATCTAGTCCGAGTTCACCCTTTTCTCACGTGAATCGGAGTATTTGATCTCTGTCTCCATAGCTTAAGATTTTTGCTATGATTGGTCTCGGGAAGTCACTAGGTTTAGGGCGTGGGGATAGCACTCTATGGGCCCATTCAACCGCAAAGAAGGGAGACAGATCTGGGCTACCCAATAGGTCCTTGAGTAGATTTTCTGTTGCCAGTTCGAGCCGACCCTTGAGGCATTTTCCAGGACCCCGTGATGCGTATATTATTTCTTTGCTACTTGGACTCCAAATCATCACATTTAGCTTTGACTGATTTCATATTGCGAATTAGGGTTGACACACTGTCTTGGAGTGCAGTGATGCCACCCACATTAGTACTGATACTGGTTTCTGCCTCTGTAATCCTGGAGCCCTGTTGATCCAGCTTGGATCTGAGTGACGCGACATTGGCATGTATGCCATCCAGCTTTTCGTGAAAGGAGGCAAAGTTCTTGGCCATGGATTCCATCATGGTTGCAAGGTCAGGGCTAGCGGCATCCCCTTGTACATCTGTGTCATGCTGACAGGTAGGGGGCTGTCCTTGTTCAGGTCTAGTGGTAGCTTTCACACACTTGTCCATGGCGCCAGTTTTACCAGTGCTGTGGGATCTATTGGACATCTTGAAAATAGGCTGACCACACAGCTGTTGGCAGGAGTAGTGTACTCCTTACAATTAATGCAGAGATGGGGTCTCACAATGCCTTAGCCTTGAGGGCGATGCCCCGAGCAGTAGCAGTGTAAAACCAAAGTGGAGAAAGCTGGAGATCTGAGCTGAGAGTGGGGCTTACTGTGTAGCATGGTAAGCCCGCCTAGTGCGCAAAGCAAAAATTCAGTGTGCGGGATGGTGAAAGCTGGTGTTCACAGGCCAGTTGTTTGATGTATCTCCCCCGCTGCTGCCACAGGGTGCAGCCGTGTATGATGTTGAGGTGTCTGAAACGCAGTACTGAACCCCCAGGGTGGGGCAGTTGGGCGGGCAGGTGGTAGGTAAGTAGTACTCTCAGTTGTATTCCTGATGCAGCCCACTCTTGATCAGGACATATCTGCCGAAAGGGGGCTTGCTGGAGAGGGATGGGATACCGGATGACAAGCCACAGGAGATGGTTGTGTTAGGGGCTGATCACAATGCAGCCAGCGCAGAGGAGCCTCGCAAAACTCAAGGGTGTGGAGTACTGTGCTGATGGTACTTGCAGCGCAGCCCCCCAGGGCCCAATCAGCACAGCAGATGCAGGAAAAACACATTTGGTGGTTCTAGTAGCCTACAGCAGGTTTGGGAGTCAAACCAGGGTGCAAAGTGATGAAAAAGGGTGGGTGTGTGCTTACAGCCAACAGTTATTCTGGGGGTTGGGGACCAGCACACCTGGGGTGAGTCTGCGCCGGAGCAAATGCCCGCCTCACGGTATTGACCAAGGGTTGATAAGGGGGCAAGGTTCCAGGATCACGCAGCCCATAGCAATCAGGCAGTTCTTACCACAATACGGCGTGTGCTGGCCTCCATACATGTGGGCCAGCTCCAGCAGGCTCGCTACCCGGGTCCTCCTCAGTGGAGCCAGTAGGAGCCACGGGGGGGGCCCAGCCGCACACGCTGCCACCTCGTCCACCCCCACGAAGCCAGGCCGGACAATGGCCACACCGCTGCGGTCCGCACCAGCAGATGTCGGGACATGCCCCATACCAGCCCAACAGGAGCAGATCCACCCCAGAGGGCGGATCTGGATGTTTACGGCCAACAATTTTTCTGGGTTTCAGGGACCAGAACACCTGGGGTGAGTCTGTGCCGGAGTAGTTGCCCCCCTCACAGTATTGACCAAGGGTTAATAAGGGGGCAAGGTTCCAGGATCGCACAGGCCGTAGCAATCAGGCAGTTCTTACCATAATACGGCATGTGCTGGCCTCCACACGAGCAGCATTGATGATGAGCTAGCTCCAGCAGGCTCGCTACCCGGATCCTCCTCAGTGGAGCCAGTAGGTGCCACGGGGGGGGGGGCCCGGCCGCACACGGTGCCACTTCATCCACCCCCACGAAGCCAGGCCGGACAATGGCACCAGCAGATGTCGGGACATGCCCCGTACCAGCCCAGCAGGAGCGGATCCACCCCGGCGTAGCCGCACAGCACAGGCACACACTAAGACAGGAGTCAGGCGCGCAGAGTATGCAGGGTGAGGGTCAGACCCGGTGCCCCGGCCTGCAGAACAGATGCGTATGGGGGGAGGGCCAGTGGAGCGAGGCACACACCGGCATGGGTCCCTTAGGCAGGAGGAGTTGCAGCTGGTCCCCAGCAGCTGACCAGGAAGGCACCGGAATCCCAGGGTGTCAATGTAGCCCTCGGTTGCCGGCGTATGATGCAGGCTCAAGTTATGTCGCTTCAGCCACTTGAGGTTGGAAGGCAGGCGAGACAGTCGGCACACCCAGTGCCACGCAGCCTCCCAGCCTTCCTCAATTGCACCAGGCCTTCCAGGGCATAAGTTAAGCGGACTGCTGCTAGGATGGGTCGTTCTTCACAATTTTCGGCACACAGTCATCCAGCACCGTTACGCTCATGTAGGCTGAATGTCAGGGCAGGGTGATGCAAGGGACCACCACCTCAGAAGGATATTCGTTGGCTGTACACAGAGCTGCAATCCTAGGCAGCCATCTTTGGGCTGCTCAACAGCACCCCCTCCCCCCCCCGAAATGTTGTTGTTAATGGTTCTGGAAGAGCAAGGGGACCCCTGTTTAGATGAGAACTTCATAGAGTGGACTACTCTGGAGATCTCATCTGTTGTGATAGGTGATATGGAGGAGAGAGTTGGTGGTGTGGAAGAGTAACAAGTAAAACAGGGGGAAAGAGGGAGAGAATAAGGGAGGGGATGATGAGAGAGAGAGGTCAGAATGTCCTGCATTTTGGAGGACAAATCGGTGGTCAGTGCCGTACAGAGTTCCTGAGAAGAAAGAGGAGAGGTGGATACTGTAGATGGAATGGCTAGTTCAGCAATGCTGTTAGAGGGTCCATAGATACAGGCCAGGATGTGAGTCCTCTCCTTGGAGTGGATTTAGAGACAGTTTTGACTTTGTAGTAGGCAACAGGTCAGTTTGCCAGGGGATGAGCCTGAGGTCTGCCACTTCCGTTGAGCAATTCTGCAATTGCATTTCAGGCGGCTAGATCAGCGTTGTATCAGCTGTTATGCTTGGAGGCAGGTTTCCGGCAGATCCTCATGGCAGGAGCAAAAACTTTGAGAGTGTTAGTGATAGCAAGATGGAGATTGGCAATGGCAGAGTCAGTGGGAGATTCAAGAGGAAGTAGAGGAAGGGGTATGAAGGTGAAGGCAAATGCAGTAGCTGACACCCGTTTCATCAGACGGATGGCCACAAAGTAGGCTGGCAGCGCTGGTGGAGGCTCATTCAGTGGGCCAAGAGGTCCCAAATGAGAAGAGTGGAGAGAGTGGTCAGACCAGGAAAGAGGGGTAGTGAGAGGGTTGGAGAGTGGGAGAAGGCATCAAGAGTTCATCCGGCAGAGTAAGTAGGGCCAGAGGGGAAGGTAGTGAGGCAAAGGGAGCTTAAAAAAAAGGACTTTTTTGTACTTCCCATTGTACAAAGGAAAATCCTTTTGCGAAGATGGCCGCCATGGAAAGGGACTATTATGTGGCACAATAGTGAGATTGTCTGTATTATTCCATATATAGGAATCTCTGGTTAATCTAAGAGCAGCAACCAAAGTAGAGAAATGTATTGACAGTGCCCCATATGTATATGAGCATCAAGAGTAAATGCATAACATAATCATCTAGAAGTGTCTCCAAATCGAAAGGTGACAGCATGTGAATATTCTGATGTCACGATTTTAAATCCTTTATTATAGCAGACCAAAACGTTCCTCACCAGTTGTTAATCTTTTATCTAATTTGCACATTCTTTCTCAAATGCTTCAGAAACTCTGTAGCAAGGAAAACAAAATACCTCTTACTAATCAATAAGCCAGTCCACATTGAATAACCTACATTTTACGAAAACCCATTGAGGCTTTCTTAACTCTGGGCCATTTAGCAGACTGTGCCTTATCCCATCCATGGGATTTGTCAATTGAGTTATGACCACAAAGGCTGCATCAGAAATTCTAAGGTGCAGTCCGTCTGGGTTTTAGGGACATGGTCTAGAGACCACGATCAGACAGTCCTGGAGGCCTTTAAAGTTAAGTGTTGGGGACACGAGGGGTGTGGTGGTGGGGACACACAGTGGGGAGGGTGGTGCGGGAGGGTGAGAACCCCAAATAAAGGACAAGGGAAAGTGAGTGACAGGAAAATGCCGATCTGATTTAGTCAAGATAGAGCCCATATATAAAACAAATGTGTCCCTATAGATCTCCTTTCCTGGAACATTGTACATATCCTTGAATGTTCTATTTCGAAAGTCTCCAAGAACCAGTATGTAACAAATGTGTGTTTTAGTAGCATATCTTGGATTTCCTCTTTTCTGACCATAAATGCAAGTTTTCATTTTTCCTGGCATATGGCGTTAATCCCCCTTTCCAAGGACTGACACGGGGGTAACGGCCCATCAGCTCAAGTTATCTGCCCAAGGGAAGCGAAGACGGATTCGGTGGCTCTGGGCCGTTACTCTTGTTTCAGCCCTTGACACAGGGAATTAAGGCTGTTTGCCAAAGCAGTAACACGGGGGTGCTAAGAATAAAAAGGATTTTCCTTCACACAACGTCATATTGTATGCAGCAAAAACCCATTCCCAAGATGGCTACCATGGAAAGGGAAGCGGGGCTTTGTGCAGAGCCCCTCTTCCCTTTCTACGGCGGCATGCAGGAGTGGAGAGGAAGGAGAGGCAGCAGTGGGGAGTGCCGCCAGCGCAGAGATACAGTAAATTGGGAGGTGGCAGGGGGAGAAACAAAAAAAAAAGAACCGGATGGACGGTGGGGGGGCAGATGGCAGCGGGGGAGCCGGTCGTAAGGTGAGATGGATCCTCGACTTACACCAGCAGTTCATGCCTGCGTTCCTAGCCACATGATTGGCTGGCTACCCCCACCAGGGTGCTAATACAACATAAAAACCACTTAATGTGGTATTAATGATTGCTATATTTGGATAAGTCGAACATGTATTTGCTAAATTCCAGGTGTTAGCCTATTCCTACCAGTAACATCCAGCTCCCTACGTTTGTGAGGTGATAATTTATAGATGCTACCTTCTATTACTAGCTTTCACTATTGATTAAACACAGCCTTATTTGAAAAGTATATGAAGTATGGGCTTGGGTAATTTGTTCCAACTAGTTGCCTTCCCTCCTGCTTCACAAAATTAGTTTTGCTTTCAAACACATTTCCTTTTCAGTATACCTGAAACCTGTTGATAACACTGATTGGAGACAGAAGAACATTATATGTATTAAATACATTGTAGTTCTTCCATCCAACATTCTACCCAGAGCGCCCACAATTTGCAGTTTTAAATACAAAAAGTAATTTTAGGTTGTATTTCTAAAAATATATCCTTCTAGATCTGCAGGGGGCAGAAGTGCATCTAGGCCTCTTCATTGCTAGCACGAATAGGACCAAGGCCATACCTATGTATTATAACCAGGTTCTGAAGATGATACCCTACAGAAAGCATTTTATTAGATTCATTCTGTAAATTGTATGCGTAGGGAGCAGCGAGGTCAATGCTGTGCATAGAGATACTGTATTCTGAATTTAAAGCACGTCATTCCACATGTCATGTATTACGCTGTGGGTGCTATGATTAATAATAGTGTGAAGAAATCAGAGTTGTAGGCAATGACTTAAATACATGGCCTCTGTCCATAGATGGTACATGATCATTTAGTTGGTAAAATAAATATGTATTTTAATACAACATGGAGGTAATTTGATTTGACACTGAAATTGCACAGGAGGGATGACTTCCGATCGAACTTTTGTGCAAAAGTCCTCCTCTGTGAAATGTTCATCTTTTTCAGTGCTTAGATGAACAATTGAAATTGCTCTTGCACTTTTTTTCACTGCGTTATGGGAAAGTGTCAATTCCTGAAGCAAAAAAAGATTGCAGAAGGTCATGTTGAATTGATACTTATCCAACTATCCTGCACTTGTCAGCTGGTAAATTCAGGCGGATTCCATATGAATCCATTGTATTACTGTGAAGAATTGACTTCTACCCTGCAGGAGTACAAGGATGAGCAGATGCTGAAACACCCACTCAGCATCTCGGCAAAACAAGAACCAGCACAATCATAAAGGTAAAACAGGCATTGTCAAGAGATATCACTCCTTCGCCTTATCTGGGAATATGGGCTGAATGAAGGCTATACTCTTAAAAGGGGTGTGAATGTTGTACATTAGCAACCCAAACAGCGAAGAATAAAAGTAAAAAATGAAGGAATGTAGATCACGTTTCTATATAACTATGTACTTTAATCAGACACACCATATGCAATACTAACTAGAAAAAAACACTACACAAAATCCACCCCTGAGGAAATAACACAGAATAAACAAGGATAGTAGAAGCAGCACTCTGAAACAGGCTATATACACCTCATCCTGCCAATTTTGAGCCCTAATTCACAAAGTCTATGTAAAGAATTCACACTTTCCTCTGTGCGCCTTATGTTTTTACTGTATTTTGCTTTTGTTTTGGATGGAAAGTTTAATACTTGTTGGGGAAAATATCTTCACTGGTAATTCTTGTTAATTATTGAGCATGTATTTTATTTTTCAGGGTATGGTTGGTGACTATGTCTCCTGTGCAGTAAATCAGGGAATAGTTCCAGGTATGCTCTATGAGTGCTATAGATATAGGCAGTCTGTGTGTAGGCTATGTGTGAAGATATGCCTGAGTGGTGTAATCATAGATAGCACAATATCTACTGGGCATGTAGACAATGCAGAAGATGGGGGACAGGCACCACGCCTACTACCGAGATGAAGGAAAAAAAGAAAAAAGGTGGGGTAATCAAACACGGGGAATAGGGAGTCCAAATGAGTCACTATTTATCCATTTCCTTTCTATTCAATCAGAATACAGTGCTTTGTGATTTTCCATATCACTCATGTTGTAGCAATGCATGCATCCTCCTCATTTTCTACCTCTCTCCCCTATCGTCCATCGTTACCTGACACAAAAACTCTCCATTCCACTATGGTCACTCTCTAGAAATTTCTGTGCTCTATTTTCAACATCTTTCCCTCCCGCCTTTCCCTGCACATCAGAATGTGTTTTGTTTTATGACAGTCTGGTAAAAAGCACAAGCTTAATTTATCAGAACAGAAAGCATTGGTGCATTTGAATAGGCTATTTCAACCAACAAGCCACACCTTCCACAGTGCCACTCATGTGTCATCACTGAGCAATCCATTATGGGTCTGCACATTAGCTGAACATAATGTATTCTCCTCAAGAATATTGTCTTTGTCTTAATGGAATCTATCTTAATACGTTTGTAAATAAATATATAATATTCATATCAGTGATAACACTTTGTTAAAGGAATGTTATGTTTAAGTTGCACTAATAAAAACATATGAAATTCGGTGAATAAACCTTGTTAAAGGGACAAGTAAAACCAAAAAACCTCAGAAATTCGCCAGCTATGGTAAGTCTTAGCAGTGTACGGTGGTGACCCGAGTTGTGGTTGCTTAGCTTACCATTACTGGTGAATTTCTGGGGGGGTTTGGTTTTATTTGTAACCATACTTCTCCTTTAACAATGTTTTTTCACTGAATTTCAATAGGTTTTTATTAGTGAAACTTAACCATAGTGTCCCTTTATCAATGTTTTTTCACTGAATTTCATAGGTTTTTACCAGTGCACCCTTAATTTGCTACACATTCCTTATAATATACTCACCCCTAATGTAGCAGCTTTAGAGTCTGCAGACAGTATGAAAGTCAGCAGAAATCAGGTACCATTCACAAAGCACAGAAGCACAGGGGACAAAAGACAATGTTGTGCCCTTCAACCAACAAACACATATACATAAAACAGCATTACTTATATTTATTAAATCCAAATATACCTTTTTGCACAAATCATGATTTGAAAGGGTACACATTATTTTTTCATGTAGCACACAATATAATGGAATGCACCAATCACAAACCATAACTGTTCACATCATATTACAACTTCATTACAACTCTTCATACAGACTCACATACACCCAGCACTCATTCAAAAACAACCTCTTACCAAATAGTAAGTACACCATATTTATTTCCGTCTTATTACCATTTATTATGTGAACATCTCTTATAAGCAAAAATCACATTTTTTTATTTTAACAGGAATGGCAAACACACTTAAGTGGTTGGAAGAAAAATTCCCCAAAAAAGAAATGAGTGATGAGAACATCTCTAATGGTAAACAATACATTTTTCAACACAAATAATGTAATTTATACAGAGCTCATTGAAATAATAATATCTTCTTTTCTTATAGCGCATACTTTACGTAAAGTTTGAACACCTCAATGTAATTATGGAGCA
Organism: Ambystoma mexicanum; assembly: GCF_040938575.1. Classification (NCBI taxonomy): domain Eukaryota; kingdom Metazoa; phylum Chordata; class Amphibia; order Caudata; family Ambystomatidae; genus Ambystoma; species Ambystoma mexicanum. The sequence continues at coordinate 387,263,385 of NC_090932.1, forward strand.
TCCTAAGAATCTCAAAGACAATGGGCCTCATTACGCAGTAGGAGGTAGCCAAGGTGCTATTAGCACCATGGCTACCCCCTTACCGCATACCGGGTCTGGGTTCTCAGAATGGGTACTTACCGGGTTATTCCAACCTTGGGAGGACCCGGTAAATCCCCATTCTGAGAACCATTTCCCATTCCCATTTTTGCCCCATAGGGCTCAATGGGAAAGGGGAAGTAGCTAATAAAGGGCCCGCAATTTGCGGTACCGTTATTAGCTCTGAAGTCCCTTTGTGGGTCCCATCCTTAACACCTGGTCAGACCAGACGTTAAGGAAGGGACCCGCTAAGGGACCTCGGACTATGGAGGTAAGGGATTACCGGCACCCTTACCGGTGCCGGTAATCCCTTACCTCCTACCTCGTAATGAGGCCCAATATCAATCCCCAACTGTACATAATGAAATCATGATCTTATTTGCAAAATTGAATGAGCTTAGTGATGAAACTTTTAAATTATGTGTAAAATCATGTTATTAGAAATGTTCATTATCACTATCCTTCTTTTACCTGTCTCCCTTCCCACCAGCAATCATCCCATCAGATTCCCAAAGTCTAACTGAAAAACACTTTCTTGAAACTTCACACCCCACCTCCCATCATGATCATTGTATAGAAATTCCAAATTCTCATATGTATGTTTCCCATTTTGATACACCATCCCTTTCATAAATATATTTATTTGTATACATAAATATGTGGTATTATTGCTCAGTCATATATTTTTTTTCTAAATGCCCTTTATTAGTCTCCTAACCACACGACTGTCAGGGGTGTCTGAGCACAACATGAGAGTGCCCGTGGACAGTGTACCATTTATGGACATGTCTGCTATCGGATGACACACTTTTAATTAGTCTGGGGAGGGTGCGCCCATTTGGGGACACCCACACACATGCGCCTGGCATTCCCCCGCTCAATTGTGTCTGTGACACGGACGTCGGGGGATGCCATCATGTGACCAAATCTGTACGGCATGATCGTGTGTCCATAAACAGTGTCTGTCACCGTGGACAGTTTGAAACTGCTTTTCCGGCCAATCTAGGGTTGAAAGTTGAAAGTCTATCCTTCCAAAGCTTCTTTGCCCAATCTTAGTTGATCTGGCAACTTTTTACAACTTTCAAAGGCCTATTATCGACTCCTTAGTCTGCAAACAGTCATAGACATTCTGTTTTTCCTTTTTGTTTGCTTCAACTACAAAATAATACTTCAATCCATATGTTATGTGCTTCCAGAAACTGCTTCAATGCATTTTGAACATTTTCAAGAACAATCTGATTTCTCACATCAATCAGATGCACTCCATCTCTTCAAAAAATGTTGACAATATCAAATTTGAAATGTTCATTATGAAAAGATGTCATGCGAACACCCCACAAAAAAGCACATACAACTTTGTTCACATTGCACCTTGCTTTCTCTATTTGTGGTGAAAAGAAATTAGAATGCATCCACATTTGTCTCTGAGCTATTCGAGAGAAAATAATTTTAGAATGTGGAAACAGTTCCATCAACTTTCCAAATGTTTTCTTTTTGGAATCTGTAAGCATTTTCAGTAACATAGCCCAAACTATTTTCTCCACAGTAAACTACAATGATGTCCGGATGCCAGATACAGATTCATAAACCTTTTAGTCAGCAACATGATCCACCATGTAAAGTTCTGGGAGGAAATTATCAGGTTATTAAATGAGCCAACCTTGTGGGATGCATTAATATTCTGATGACACAGTCTACTGATTTGGATCATCCTGATCGGCTGGTGGAAAACTATAATAGATACATGATATCACTGCTAGATAGGATTGCCCCTAATATATTTCCGAATGTTAGGGATTTCCCTAACCATCAGAAGTGGTTTACCCCAGAATTGGTTCAGCTTAAGCAAAGAAAAAGTCAGGCCAAACACATTTGTCTTAAGGACAATGTTTCTAAGAATAAAGAAGAATGGAAACATAGGGAGAAGGAATATAAAGATAAGATTATAGAAGTTAAAGAAAACTATTACAATGTACAAATAAATAGGGCTGGAAATGAAACTAAAGAACTTTTTAAAATGTTCAGAACCTGGGAAAAACCCAAAGCACTTAATCAAAATATTAAGCCTATAAAAGAGGACTGTATCAGGGTTCAAAAGGCATTTGCAGAGAAAGTCGTACTCGTCCAAGCTAAGATTTGTAAAGAGCTGGACAGGTTAAATGTTTCAACTGTTACCGATATTATAGAAAATAGGCAACAAGAAATGGTTCTTGATCAAATCCTTTCTGGTTCTACGGAGTGGAAAATGGTGGATTCTCCCCCTCGGTTTCACTTCTCGACCGTGACAGACTTAGAGGGCGAGGACATCTTGAAGACAAGCATTCCACAAATTGTCCAGGTGACGTATTACCTTCAAAGGTCATTTTTTAACATCATAGTATCTTTGTACCATTTTTACAGAGTATTGTTAATGCATTTTTTAATCATTGCCAAATACCTCAAGCTATTAAGGATGGTGTGGTGACACCTCGCTTAAAAAAGGCAGGGGTTGGATCCCAATGATACTTCAAATTTGAGGCCTATAACAAATACTTTTTTTTTCCTCATATGGTTGACAAGGTGGTTACCACACAACTCCAATTGCATTTGGAAGCTATAGATGTGCTTCATAAAAACAGTCTGGTTTTTGACGTGCCAATGGCACAGAAAGCGACTTGGTCGACCTCCAGACTCAAATGCTAACAGTGTTGGAAAAGAGTGGTTCGGGGCTGCGGATATTGCTTGACTTATCAGCAGCCTTTGATCTACTGGACCACAAAAAACTGTTGGAGAGATTGACCATCATAGGGGGCCTCTCTAGGGAAGCTGCCATGTGGATGCAGTCATTCTTGGAAGGACGTAGGTCTAGGGTTCTTTGGGAAGACGCCTCATCCGATACTGAACACATTGTTTGTGATGTTCCACAGGGGGCTTGCTTATTTCCCTCTCTCTTCAATATTTATATCCAGCCCTGTGTGTAGAATTGGAGCGACTGGGGATGTTCTTTGCAAATTACGGAGATGATTTTCAGCTCTCTATGGAACTTAGTGGAAATCATGCGGATGACCAGGGGAGCTTAATAATATTTACATGCTCATTAAAAATTGGATGTCCATAAATAGGCTATGCTTTAATGCTGGGAAAACCAAGCTCATGAGTTATGGGTTCAAGCACAACTTCTCTTGTTTCCACAATGATGGAGGTCTTGTCTTGGTGGCCGGGAAGGGTAAGACCCTTGGTACTTTTGTGGAAGCTACTCTTAATGCAGATGCCCATGTGGACGATATAGTTAGGAATACTATTATCTCAGAGTCTTGAGATTGGGTGGTCCCATGGTCATGATGGTAAATTCCACAAATCTAGTACGTGCCATTATCTTACCATGACTTAATTACTGTAACTCCCTATTAGGGGTTGCCAGTAAGGACTGCATTCATAAACTGCAGAAAGTACAAAATTAAGCATTGTGTACAGTCTATCATATTGCACGGAAAGAACCAGCGACAGCTGCCCATAGAGAGCTTCATTGGCTTCCGGTGGCAGCCAGAATTCTCTTTAAGTTGTTGACACTGGGACACAAGTGCATTTTTGGAACTGCCCCCAAATATCTAAAAGAGAAACTAGAGATCTATTTCCCTTATAGGAACCTAGATTCAGCAAAGGCCTGCAATCTGAAGGTTAATTGATTAAAAAGAGCCTGGGTTAATGGTTGTTCCTTTCCTGTTCCAGTGGTTCAGGTTTGGAATGAGCTTCCTGAATCACTCTCGACGGAAGAACATCAATCGATTTGCAGGAAACTCCTGAAGACTAGGTTGTTTGTTTAGAAAGAATCTCAGAGTTTCTGTTTTGTAGTTTTTAATTTTTCATTTATCTGTCTTAATGCCTGGATGCCAGAGGGCTTTGGTGCTCTATAAACAAACATAGATAGAGATAGAAAGATAGATGCTGCAATCATACCATATACCCACAAAATGGGAGAATTTCCATCCCCTTAATCCAATATTCTCAGACAATCCACAGTGCTCAGAATACACAGTCATCCAATGGATCCAAGAGTCTCCCAGAATCCAAACACTCAAAGACCTAGTCATAGCCATCTTCATTGCATGCACCAAATAAAACTCCTGCTACACTGTCTCCCTGATCACCACAATGAGGAAACCTGATTGGCTGATCCACAGATGTCTGCAGACATCCACGACTGTCTGTGGTCTCTGCAGTCCCCTTTCCATGCCAGGCATTGTTAAAGACCCAGATGGCATATGTAATGTGTACGGACTACTGTCATGTGTGCGGAACCGCAGCACAGGACAGCCCTGTTAGCCTTTTTACTTTTATGTTTGTAACACTCCCTCATTGGCTGCTTTCAAACACTCACACATCCATCCACCAAAAGTTATACATGTAACCCTGTCATCTCAGTTCAATACTTCAGATGTACTCTTAAACTCTCAGAGTGCATGTCTCCTGTTATTCACAGTCACCTGCATCAACAACTACTGTAATACTCTCCAAGATTTATATTTGCAGATTCAACAACATCTGCCTCTAACAAGATATAGTACAGGTATGCTTATATATTTTTTAAGTATTTTGTTCAACTCTTTTACAAATGTATATATAGAGGGTTCGTGACACAAACCCTGTAATAAGCTTGTCAATAAGCACATTCTCTTTTTTTACCACTCCATCAAATGTCATATATTGCAGCATTCGCACCTGATCACATCAAGTGGAAGTTACAATGCTGTATGTTCAAACATATTTCTTTTTAGGAGCATGTTCATGTAAATAAATAAATGCATGCATGCATATACAGCAGCAATGTGTTTAACTTTTTTGTAAAAGAAAGGAAAAGCAGATTGAAAAGATGTGTACAACATTTTTAAAAGGCACTTGCTGCATGTAAGTTTAATATGTTAGCAGTACATCCTACTGGCCAACATGACCCTTTCCAATCTATAGGTGTTCATCAAGTCTTGTTTTTTTTCTTCTCTACAGTCTGTTACACAACTCAGACTACAAGTGCCAGAATGCAAAAAAGAAAAAAAAAAGAAAACAGGACTATACTGTAAGATTTGAAAGTACAACATTTATATGAAATGAAAAATAGAAAATGTTGTGTGTTTAAAAATGTTTCTTGTTAGGAGCATTTTCATTAAATTTAAGAAATTCATCTAAACATGTATAACAGGACTGTGTGTAACTTCTTTGTAAACAAAATAAAAAGAAACTGCAAAAGATATGTACAACATTTATAAGTGCCACTTAGTTTGCAGAAGTTTAATAACTTGGCAGTACATTCACACTTGGTAACACAACCTTGTCCATTCTGTAGGTGGTTATCTAGTCCTAGTTTTTTCTCTGCATTCTGGCACTTGTAGTCCAAGTTTTCTAATGGAAAAGGTGCAACTTTAGCTCCAACAATACAAAGAAAAAAAACAACAGTTAATAAGCACCTACATATTGGAATGCATCATATCAACAAGTGCACACATACTACCAACATATCCACCTTGCACACAAGCGCCACTTAAAAATGTTTGACACATCTTTTCCATCTGCTTTTCTTTTCTTTTACAAAAGATTACACACAGTGCTGCTATAAATGCACATATGCATTTTTTACTATAATGAAAATGATCCTAAAAATAACTTTTTTTTTTTTTTTATTGGTTTATTCAACCTTTAAAACAAGAGAAGAGACATAACTGCACACAGTTCACTCCATTACGATTATCCCTTTCCTCCCTCCCACCCTCCTTGTGACTTAACATCTTTAAAACAAGAGAAAAGTAGCCTTCCTTTCATCTCATACAGTACTTGACTATGTCCCTTTTAAGTTTTTTTCTTGTTCTTCCAGCCGAGTTTTTAGGACTTGTAAAAAGTTTATTAGAGCAAACAATGCTGCTCTTTTAAGTCCTTCAAAGAGAACTTTCCACCACTCTTCAGTGCTCTTTGTACGGTGTGTATTAATCACAGGGGCAAAGCTAAGGCCCCTTTGTTGCTCCAGAGTCGGACAAGACATAGGGTCTCATTAAACCCTTACCGCCTTACTACGAGGTCCCTTTGCGGGTTGGTACTTTAACGCCTGCTGTTTAGCAGGCGTTAAAAACCAACCCGCAAAGGGACCACGGTGCTAATTACGGTACCGCAATTTGCGGCACCGTAATTAGCGCCTTCCCCATTCCCATAGAGCCCTATGGGGCAAAAATGGGAATGGGGAAGGCCAATGGGGGAAGGGGGAATTACCGCCCCGCCAACCTTGGAATAGGGCGGTAATTCCCCTTTCCTCCAAGGCGGTGCCGGTATTTTTTTTTCTGGCATGGACCAAGGTGCTAATAGCACCTTGGTCGTCCACCTACCGTGTAATGAGGCCCATAATCAGATGTTTCAAAGTTTCTTTGGCCTCGTTACAAAATCGGCAGTTAAAGTTGAAATTAATTTGTTTGGACCAAGTTCCTATACGGTCTTTTGTCGGAAAGGCATTTAGTCTGAATCACATATATAATGCCCTTGCGTGCTGATTTGGAAGATGCATTAGATAAATAGAGCTTTGTTCGTATGCTTTCACCTCTCCCGGTACTTCAAGCATTGTTGTAGAGCTTGCTCTTCGATCGCAGGTTTTAATCCAGTCCAGTCTCCAGAGCTTCTTCTTTGCCGCCTCCGGATTTTCCAATAACAGAGTAAGAGTGATATCATATTCTTCCAGTAGGTCTTGAGACAGGCGATTCCATTTCGCTAGAATGGTATTCGCGTTTTCCAAGTCAGGCCTGTGTAAAATGCCAAATTGGGGTACCGGGTACTTCAACATTGTTTTGTGGTATAAACTTAGTAGATTCCATGCAACTCTAGCGTGCATCGAAATCAGCCCTAATTCATACCGTATGCAAACAGTTGATGTACCCTTTGGTAGTTTCAGCACTCAAGACCAGAAGATGTTTTCTAGTGTTTTCCAAAGCTCGTACGAGGAACCAAATGCATTTTCCCCTCCGTAGATCAGAATAGGGACCACTTTCTGTTGATAAAACATAATGATTGGTTTAAATGAAAATTTCCCACATCTGTTATTGATCAATGAGGCTTGGGATGCTAGCTGATGACACTTATTGTTGACTGCTCCTACCCAAGGTCCGTCGTTTCGGCTCGCACTAATTCTCATGCCCAGATATGTCGAGTGTTTTACAAGCTGAATTTTGTCCTTGGCAATGTGCCAGGATAATTTCTTGCCCCTTCCACAAGTGCCTTGTAGCTTTTCTAAGATCAGAATTTCGCATTTTTGGTTATTAATAGACAATCCATTCGACATTATATATGAGTCTATCAGAGTCATTTTGCGTTGGAGCCCTATTGGGGTCTGATCTATCAACACAAGGTCATCAGCATATACCAGGTAGTCAATAGGCGCGCCATGTATTTTAGGGCGAAAAGTGTTTGCACCAGAAAAAACTTCTTGTATATCTGATATAAACAGGTTAAATATTGTTGCTGCCAGAGGGCACCCCTGTTTTACGCCTTTGTGTGTGTTTATTTTAGCAGACAGTGTGCCTGTCATATCTAGATGTATCTTAATGGAGGTTTCCGTGTGCAATTCGCGAATTGCACTCACTAAGCTCGTGGGGCAGTAACACTTGGCTAGTTTTTTCCACAACAACTCTCTGTTTATACTGTTAAATGCCTGCGAAAGGTCTATCATTGCCAGGTACAGCTTGGTGTTTAGTCTGATTGTTTCCATCTTTAGGATGTTCAGTATAAGTAGATTTAGGCCACAGCCAACCCCCCTTACAAACCCAGCTTGTCTAGGGTCAATATGGTTGAAGTCTTTAGCCCACTTCAAATGTTTCCGTTGGAGCAGTGTTGCATATATCTTCTCCAAGACATCAAGAAGTGCTATGGGTCTGTAGTTTTTCGGGTTCGATCGATCCCCCTTCGTGTTTATTGGCACCACAACGGCACTTTTCCAAGAACTAGGGTTGCGCGACTCAAAACAATCCGATTGAATAAGGTAACACAAAAATCTGCCCATAAATCCGGATTACGCTTAATCGTGTGGTTTGTTAGGCCACCTGGGGCTCTAGTTCTCGCACACTTTTAATTGTGAGTAGGATGTCTGTTCTCTCAAATTCCAGGTCCCATTCAGTTGCAGTCGGTGGATCACAAGCTGTCGATGGTACTCCTTTGCTAAATAGGGCTGAGTGATACTCTACCCATACTTTTTCGGTCACTGCAATGGCCTGAAGAGCATGTTGAGGCGCTAAATTGCTGTTTATCAGTTTCCAGAAGTCTGCTGATTTTTTTCCCCTCCATTTTAGATAGCATGTTCTCAGCGTCATTTTGCAACATGATTGCTGCATGGGACTTGAGCCCCTTCTTGCAATTTTGTTTAAGTATCCTTATCCTCTGTTTTGTATTTTTGTTCACAGGCCCTTTAATCTTCCTTATTTCTTGTCTCATCAGTCGTTTTCGTTGCAGATCGGTCACGACGAATTTATGTTTTAGTCGTAATTCGACTTGATTTATGTTGTGTTTATGCTCTTCAAAATTTGACAACAGGTGTTGATATTCGAGGCCCTCTGTATTTTCCATAAAGTTAGTTGTTATCTCCTCTACTTCGGTAACGAGAAGGTTTAAACGGATCCTGCTAGACCCAGTACTTACAGAGTGTGGCCAGTACAAACAAACGTATTTATTCTGTTTTTCAAGGGTGAGTTGCACCATTTCGTGGTCGCTATGAGTCATTTTAAGAACGTCTAGGTGCAGCACTCTCTTGTGGATGTTTTCACTGACAAATATATAGTGCAGTACTGAGGATTGCTTCAGCCTTCTCCATGTGGGCTGAGCTGGCATGTCGCCCACAGTGTTACCATTCAGCATATACATTCCGCGTGACTCCATTTCTGTGCACCATTGGGTCGCATTTGGCACCAGGTGATTTTTCTCATTTAGACATATAATGTTTAAGTCCCCACATAGAATCAGGTCCAGCGGCTGTGTCTTTTCAAGTAGCTCATCAATCACTGTTGTCACTGTATCTGCAAAGAACATTTTTAAAAGCACAGCATTTTCCATTTTTCATCCCATACAAATGTCTAACTTTCCAACCTCACTCATTACATCCCTTACACTGCCACCATTCTCCACCTGCTCACACATATGTGTATACCCCCAAAGGAGCTATAATAAAAACTTCAACTTACATATAATGTTTTCTTCTTTCCCAACCTCTACTATAAGACACCGAACACTGCTGCAACAGCAATCCTCCATTGCATTACCACTAGGCCATAGTTTCCCTATTCTTTAAAAACACTGCAACACATTACAAGTACATTGCACCACAAACTTAGTACATCTTTCAATAAAATCAGCAGCACTAAAATAATATAGACATGCACAATTTGTTCACACCCATGTATGCCCTCTCCATTTTAATGTCCCAAACAGCACTACTCATACTCCTATTGGTCTAACAATAAAGTTAAGATACTGTAGTACACCACCCAAAACATAACTTTATTAACTCTTTTTTCCCAACAACTCCTTCTATCTTCATAAATAACAACCTCTGTTACTGAAAGTACTTGAGCATTACCAAATTTACTGACTACTTTTCTTTTACAATTACAGGAAAGAAGAAGATTGCAGAACACAGCTAACAAAAAAAGAACACTCTTCAGACCCTACAAAGTAAATTCATTAACATCTATTCAAATCAACATGTATTTCACTCGTACTCATTATATTGCAAAATTCACACTCTTTCTATTCCCATCTTAACACCACCATTACGACACCCAATATTTTCCTCAAAACATCATAATGTCCCAATTTATTCAATCACACCAACACTCCCTTACTTATTAACCCAAGCCTGTCGTACGTCAACAGACTCTTACTATTACAAAATTCCCACCCACACATATCACCTCACTACACAATCACAGAGAACTCTATTAATCTCTACCACCACACTCACACACCCATGCACAATACAAGCATATACATTCAACAATGTTCAAACACAAACTTTCTTTTTTTCCAACCGACCCAACAGAATGCCTACTAAAAAGCAGCACTGCAGAAAACGAAGAAAAAGTACAGCAGATAAGAATAAAAGCAAGCCATATAGCTATCCACCTCTAAAACAATGTATAGAAAACATTAAAACAATACAGCTAGTAACCTCACTCAAGGCCCCTCTTGCAAAAACTAAAAGTAAAGAAAAAGGTAAACACAAAAGCAGACCTACTAATGCACCTAACACCATATATACCAATGATAACATAGCCGCAGTAAAGCATTCCAAAAAAATGTTTTGCAAAAAGTTTTCCACCGTTGTGTTCTTCACAATCCTATGAAGACTGCAGAAAAGTCATGATCTACCCTTAAAAACTACTGCAGAAGACTAATGCTCAAAGCTCTAATTGACAACGCATTTCTACAAAAGAGAAAGTACTTTATATAGATTTTAAACAGAATGAAACCACTAATAAAATTAATCAATAAATTACCAAAACATACTTCTAAACATGTGTAATGTCAATATAGATACGATTTCAAACTTGTGAATGGATTCAAGTAAGCCGAACAGAACCATATTTCAATGAAGAGGTTTATAAACAAGAACAAAAATCTCAATTGCCATAGTCAGCAATGCCCGAGGGTATGAAATGGAAGGAGAAACCATTATAGAAAAAACATCCCCAGAAAACTTTCAAGCAAATGTTCCTTTCACCCAAACAAACTGCACAGTGTACACATGGACATGCAGCTCAATGTTTCATGTACGCCAACAATACTTCAAATTTTTACAACAGTTAAAAGACACAAGTAGATTGAAGATGTTACAAACCAATGGACTCCTGTCCGGTGCGCAGCCATAATGGATTTCGAGGACATTCAAAAGTCTGCATTCCAGGAACTGCCTGCAAAAGCACCTTTAAACAAAATCAAAATGTTAGCAACACACGAGTATTACGATATACAGAATCTTGTGCATAGACAATACTATGACATATATAAGTAAATAAACTAAACTAAACTAAACTAAATTAAACAAAACTGTGACCTTCGCTTGATATGTGAGCAGCATAACGCGATTATATGTACATGAATGACCTGTCTACTTAGACAAGCATTGTAATTATGGGATGGATGGCTCAAATTTGTTAGGACCTATATGACTCTTCTGAAACCTTATGCCTGCTTTCAAACTCACCTAGCCATTATTATATGTGAATAGACATACCTAATTGGCCCTAATTTACACAACTATTGATAAATGTCTACCTTTGCTCTAAATCTTAACCTACCTATTGAACATTCTTCGTACATGAGCTATACTTGAGCGTTCCAAGGCATGTATGCTGGAATAACAATCTCTGTAGACTTGTTACTACCAGTCATCCACAGTAGCACACTTGACTTAGCCACACCTACCTTCAATCTTATAGTTGATCCTCTAACTTATACATCGCAGAATTTAATTAAGGCTACCAATATGTTCTTTCATACCACAACTGTACTCACGCCACAATCTAACTATATAAAACCAACTCAATTTCTACCACCTTTGAACCTAGCCACTGACAAATTAATAACACCTCCACAGCCTAAAACCACAGACCTACTAAATTCTTGCCTCAATTAAACTTTGCAGACTACACTTACTCACTTGGTTACAAGGCTATTTCAAGTCACACCTGCACACTAACTCCTGGCCAATGGATTCAGAGATTTGCCACTAGGCCTACACCTAATTTACCATGCTCTACGAATGTCAGAATCTACAGGCTCAGATCTAGATCGAATACTACTCACACTACATCTCTTATTCTCAACAGAATAAGTAATATGAAAAATTCATGTCCTAATCCTAACAGATGTAATATGAAAAATTCACTCAAACCAAACCTAACTATCTATAATGCCACTGACCAGGATATATCACACGATACTCCCAACCATCCTCATAACAAGACACCACAGATTAAAGGTGCTTTCATTAATGGCAGATCCATTGTAGCTCATGCAGTAGACATTGCTGACTTGATAACTGCCAAACAACTAGACTTTCTAGCAATGACTGAGACCTGGCTCGATGCAGCAGAGGGACCCACCCTATCAGGTGTTATTCCAGACAAGTATACTATACTAAGGTTTGATAGAGAAATGTCCAGAATGGGTGGTATTGCTTTCATTGCCAAAACTAAACTGGGACAGAGAGTTGCAGCTCATCCTCCATTCCCATAAGGTGAACAATCAAACTTCCACTTTCATCCTCGTGGACTATAACTATGAACCTCATATATAGACCACTAGAACCTGTTGTATCATCTCTAATATCACTAAACATATCTCTCAAATTATAGTACTTTGAGACTTCAATCTAGGCTTTAACGACTTGAATGATGAAAATGCCTCAGTACTTGGCAACACTCTCTCGGAACTAGTCAACTTGCCAACACATTCCAAGGCCGTACCTTGGATTGGGTGGAGGAACTTAACTGCGAGACGACCATAACATTTAACGTCCCGTGCGCCTGGACTGACCCTCACTTACTAACGTTCACTATTCAAGATAGTTTACAATCTATTCGGACTAACATTGTAGCACCGCCTCTACTTACCAGAAATAAAGGAACTTTACAATGGAGAATTTACTTCTGCTTCTCCATCCCATTACTAATCTTATGACAGCCAGCTCAGACCCTGCAGACCTATTGGACTTATACAACTCTACGATCAATCAAGCTGTAGAAAAATTGCACCTCTAAAAATGTACAAAGATAAACCACAAGCGCATCTTAACTCATGTTTCACCCCAAATCTCAAAGCCACACGATTAGAAAAAAGGACTGCTGAAACCCTGTGGAAAAACAACCCTACAGCATTATAAAAGGATACTCTCTCATAATCTCAGCAAAATATAAAGCAGAGATCCTGCAAACTAAACGGGACACATACAATGATAGGATTAACAAAGCTAGCTCAAGTACAAGAGAACTCTTTGTTAGCTTAAGAGAACTGGAATCCTCCTATTGACACATGCACCAAGGACAAGACCTGGTGCACTAACATTCAAACTGTGCTAGCTAATAAAATAAACCTTCTTCAAGAAAAAATAGAAGCTAAAAAACAAAACCTGACAAATTCCCATCAACAACAGGATCTCTACCTAATCTTCCTAATCTGGCAATTGCTTTAAATTCACCCCAGTTTCTATTCAGGAAGTGTAGGATATAATAGCCTCTCTCAAACCTTCAAGGTGCCAGGGAGACATGTCCCTGGCATCCATAATCAAAGAAGCAACTAGAGAACTAGCCCTGTTTATCACTACACCAGTTAACTCCTCATTTGACTCCTTTTCTGTCCCTACCAAACCTAAGGATGCCTGGGTCCTCCCGCTTTTAAAGAAACCTACTCTTTACCCTAAACTCCTATGAATTATATACCTATAACAACGGTCCCTTTTCTGTTCAAAATCATTGATAAGGCAACCTATCTGACCTACCTTGAGACCAACAATCTCCTGGGGCACCCACAGTCAGGCTTTAGACCCAAACATGGTACAGAAACTGCATTGATGGATTTGAAAAATCAAATGGATGAACTAAAAGATAAAGGGAAATTGGCACTCCTCCTATTACTTGACTTGCCAGCCGCATGTTATTTATTGGTCCACAAAGTGCTTTGCAAACATCTGTCCACAGCGGCACAATTCTCTCATGAGGCTATGGCTTGGATTCAATCCTTCTTGGACAATCGCTCTATGGGAGTCTTCTTTCCTACTGCATCGGCTGACCCTGTACCTATTACATGTGGAGTTCCACAAGGGTTGTGTGTCTCGCCTATGATGTATAATATTTTCACAAAGCCCCTCTTTGATGATTTGGATAATCTGGGTCTCACCTCCACCATCTATGCAGATGACACCCGGATTCTCATTCCAATGTCGGGTGATTATGACACAGACTGTGCCCTGGTAAACAAAATGTATCTCGTCATCCAGATATGGATGGCCGCTCAAGCCCTATGTCTGAATGACTCAAAGACAGAGCTCATGTTTATTGGGCCACCTGCAAGACTAAATAAACGTAGGGGGTAATTCATAGAATTCAGCGCACAAGTGGCACACGCGGCTGGTGCACAGAGTGCGCGTGCGACAGTTTGCGCCAGCCGCGTGTGCCAAAATCCATTGCCCGCACAGCGTATTTATGGATTTTAACATCCATTACCAGCCGTGGCACAGAGTGGCGCAGCGACCCTGAAGCAGTGCCAGTTACGCCCCCAATCCCTCCCCGTGCGCCATGTACAGTGCACAAATCCCATACATGGCGCACAGGCCAGTGGACCAGCATACAGGCCCCCAACCACGAAAACACCTGTAAAACTCCCTGCACACCCCTCCGAATACACGTACCCCACTGCGCGGGGAGAATCATACGCGATTGGCCCTGTGCGAGCGGGGTACATGTATTACTGGGGTTCGCGAGGAGTTCCATATGAGATTGGCCCTCTGCGAGTGGGGTACGTGTATTTCGGGGGTGCGTGGAAGTTTCACACGCGATTGGCCCTGTGCAAGCGGGGTACATGTATTTTGGAGGTGCTCGGGAAGTTTCACACGCGATTGGCCCTGTGTGAGCTGGGTACGTGTATTTCGGGGGTTCGCGGGGAGTTTCACACACAATTTCGCTGTCAGAACGGGATACGTGTATCCAGTGGGATGCGCGGGGAGTCCCACATGTGAATTGGCAGTGTGGGTCCTCCCAGGTGTGCCCTCTACCCCCTCCACGGCCCCTGCAGGCAGCCCGCACCACAGGGGACTACCCAGCACCCCTGGTCATGTCCCGCTCGCAGCCCATCCACCATGGGCATGCCCCCCAGCCAGCCCACATGTCACCTTGCACTAATGATCCCCAACTCATGTCCCCCAGCTCCCCCACCCACCCAGCAGTGAGCCTCAGGCCCTGACTCATGTCCCCCAGCACCCCACCCACCCAGCAGTGAGCCTCAGGCCCCGACTCATTTCCCCCAGCACCCCCACCCACCCAGCATTGACGGGCACCTGCCAGCAGGCCCCGACTCATGTCCGCCAGCACCCCCACACCCCAGCAGTGAATCTCAGGCCCTGACTCATGTCCCCCAGCACCCCTACCCACCCAGCATTGACGGGCACCTGCCAGCAGGCCCCGACTGATGTCCCCCAGCACCCCCACCCCCAAGCAGTGAGCCTCAGGCCCTGGCTCATGTCCCCCAGCACCCCCACCCACCCAGCAGTGAGCCTCAGGCAGGCCCTGACTCATGTCCCCCAGAACCCCCACCCACCCAGCAGTGAGGGGCACCTGCCAGTAGGCCCCGACTCATGCCCACAGCACCCCCACACCCCAGCAGTGAGGGGCACCTGCCAGCAGGCCCCGACTCATTTCCCCCAGCACCCCCACCCACCCAGCAGTGATCCTCAGGCCCTGACATTCCCCCAATACCCCCACCCACCCAACAGTGAGCCTCAGGCCCTAACTCATGTCCCCCAGCACCTCCACCCACCCAGCAGTGAGCCTCAGGCCCCAACTCATGTCCCCCAGCACCCCCACCCACCCAGCATTGACGGGCACCTGCCAGCAGGCCCCAACTCATGTCCCCCAGCACCCCCACCACCCAGCAGTGAGCCTCAGGCCCTGACTCATGTCCCCCAGCACCCCCAACCACCCAGCATTGACAGGCACCTGTCAGCAGGCCCCGACTCATGTCCCCCAGCAGCCCCACCCCCCAGCAGTGAGCCTCAGGCCCTGACTCATGTCCCCCAGCACCCCCACCCACCCAGCAGTTAGCCTCAGGCCCTGACTCATGTCCCCCAGCACCCCCACCCACCCAGCAGTGAGGGGCACCTGCCAGCAGGCCCCGACTCATGTCCCCCAGCACCCCCACCCACCCAGCAGTGAGCCTCAGGCCCTGACTCATGTCCCCCAGCACCCCCAACCCCCATCAGTGAGCCTCAGGCCCTGACTCATGTCCCCCAACACCCCCACCCACCCAGCATTGACGGGCACCTGCCAGCAGGCCCCGAATCATGTCCCCCCCTACATGACATAAAGATGCACAATCATGGCCCACATCTCCACCAAAATACCACAGCACACCACCCCAGTCTTGAGACGCAATGATTTCCCAATCCACCCCACACTGACATGCCTATCTCAAGACACAAAACAAAAGTCAACTATGTACATCAACACATGTCCATCACACACACACACACACACTGGTTGGCATTGATTGTGTAAACCCACTTTTTCACGTGAATGAACTAAAAGAGCGAATTACACACATGGAAGTAAAAAATAAAGCAATGAAATGAAAGCATAAAAAATTGCAAAAATGAAATGAAAACCATGTCCAAAAGATGAGTACATGAAAAGTATAACCAATCCAAAGAAATCCAAAAGAAAAATAGTACAAACTCTCCCTCCATCAAAGCAAATCCAAATGAAATGTAAAAAGTAAAATCCATTAATCCATGGTGAAATCCAAAGAAAAAGTTCCAATAAATCCATTGTCCAACTATGTACAATTAAGTGTCAAGGGTCCATGAGCCCAACGAAAGAACAGAAAACTATGAAAAAATCTACCTAATAAAAAAACTATATACAAATGTGTGGGACAAAGTCCAAACACCCCAAAATAAAGGATACGAAAATGAAACCTAACACTAAAAACTATATACAATGGTGGCGGGTTAGTCCGACGGCTCACTTTCCGATTTCCCGGGCCAGGGCATCATCGAACTACTGCTCAATGTCCTGGAGGCGGTCGTCTTCCATGGCACAGAGGGTTCACACGGACGTTACCATGTTGGACTCCAACTCCCTGCGAATAGCCTCGAGGCACTCTGCACGCCTCAGTGTCCTCCATATGGAGTTCTCCGCTCTGACCATTGTGACCCATGCCTCTTCTTCCCGCCGCCGTTCCACATCTATACGCCGGCCCAACCGCAGCCACACGGAAGACACACCCATTCCAGGGTCCCCCTGCCCTCTGGCCGATGCCTGCCCCTCTGATGTCGATGGCCTCGAGCCATCATTGCTCCCATCTAGAGCGTGCTGCTGTCCATGTGCCCTGTCCGATGATACCTGCACATCCTCCATCAGCTGGTCTCCAGTTGTGGTGTCCACCACTGCTGGACGGCCGACTCCCGACTGTGGCAGGGATGGGATCTCCACCAAGCTGGCTGTGTTGGTCAGGCCAGGTCCGCAGGGGGCCTTGCTGGAATCTGGGCCAGAAGAAAGCAGGGAGAATGACTGGCGCATAGTCTCCACAGAGGAGGAGAGGTCTGCCAGAGGCAAGTCACCAGTCCACTCGCTCCCGGATGATGGCAATTCGTGGGAGGGTGGCTGGGCCTTGCGTCGCCGCCCAGTGGAGGCATCCCCGCCACTTGGCTCCACAGCGCCGTCTCCGCCCTCTTCTTCACTTGACGCTGCTTAGAGGGAGACATAGAACACAAGGATCAGGGTACAGTACAATATTCCCCTAGACAGGAAGCAATAACACATGAGTGGCACTGTCAAATGTCACTTCCATCCTGTGAATCCACAATACATGGGTGAATGCACGCAAGACACATGCAGAAACAGGCACGCGCCTGCAATCAACATCAGCAACCATGTACAAGGGCCTCTTTTAACCAAAATGTTGCCTTCAAACTCACATGCATCATGGCTCACACTGATCCCATGCACACACATCACCGGAGGGTCATGCATCATGGCTTGTACACCACAGACACAGTGGATAGACACAGTGGATACAATGGTGACCGCACTGCATGAGTGAATCTACACATCATCACGGACATGTGTTTCAAAGTCACACACACACTTCTCAGACACACACACATGTGCACCATACATGTATATGAGAGCAGCACCTATCCCTCACCCCCCCTCCATGTCCAAGAACAGAGACTGGCATGCATTCATGTGTGTATTCCGCATATATCTCCCCATGTTGCATTGGAACACATGAACCATCCATGTGGTTCACACATTCCTGGTCTCACATGCATGACCATGACGTCCCTGCACACACACATCCATACATGGCCTATGTCACACATACAGGCAAGTATCAGACTACCAGCACACTGCAACATGCCCTGTCTCACACAGTAATGCTTGGCCACTTACAGCTCAACTCCAAACGGGTCTGCATCCGAAGGATCTGGGCATGGAGCACTGGGCCTATGCGTTCCAGGACCGTCATCTGGATGTTCCTCATGCTGACCCGGCACCCCTCTGCATCCTCTGCCTTCGCGAGGCTCCGGGCCTTGTAGAGGGTTCTGGAACTGAAGTCCTCCCAGCGCTTCCGGACGTGCTTGATGTCGTGGGTTGCCACCCCCTCTGCGTTGATGGCAACCACTGCATCCTCCCAGATCCTCTCCCGTCCTTCCTTGTTGGCGCGTGATGTTCCGAGGAGGGCATCTTAATACCCCAGGACATGTTCCACCAGGACACCAACTTCCTTCTCACTGAAGCTGGTGGCCCTCTGCCTCTCTGGCCGGGGGTTGTCAGTGGTCTCAGATGGTGTTTGCCCCGACATGGCGATCCCTGAGGCAGGCGTGGGTGGGCAACTGGGTCCTGGGGCTGGGCTGTGGAGCGATGGTATCCCAGTCGAGAGTCTTCTGTTCCAGCAGGGGTGGACATAGCAACTGGACCCCTGCAGATGGCTGACGTGCAGGCACCAAATAGCAGAGCACTTGGGCAGCAGGCAGGCAGCAGCAGATGGCTGGTGGAAGCGTGCTCGGGGCTCTTGGTGGCAGGAAAATGGCCTTTTGGGCAGGAGCATGGTCTTCCATGTGTTTTTGCATGGCCAGCTTGATACGAGTGATTTGGCATGTGAAAAAAGTGCATGTCAGCATGAAATCCGAGGAAAGGCCCTTAGCGCGTAAGCGTGTAAGTGACGTTACATGCGCGGGCGTTCCCCACAACACGGGTGCATTGTGAATCAGCATGTGAGAAAACTGCACGTCACCGTGCTATTGGAGGAAAGGGACTTAGTGCGTAAGCGCATAAGTGACGTTGCACGTGTGGGCTGGCTTAAAAGGTACAAGTATCATGCTATTTTCTTGTACGTGCTTTTTGTGGAGAGAGAGCGGGTGATTTTTGTACTTCTTGTTGGTTCACACGCGATTACTTCACAACGTTTTCAGTTCGTACGCCCTGTTTCCTCAGACTGCGTTCTTTTCTTCTTTTGGCGGGGGTGTTGCCAACGCGCACACACGCGTCTTTTTCACGTTCTTTTTCAAGGCAGACGGTGAGTCACGCACGTATTTTACAACTGTGTTTGCCCCCGTGTGTTGCATACCCCTTCAGGGGTCATTGTAGGCTGCGTGTAACACGCGTACGCCTATTTTTGTGTTTCTGGGTGCCACAGCATAGTGCGGGTTCATTTTTCCACGCACGTGGTCTACCAGGGGTTGCGTGCACGTGTACTTTTGTTTTTGGGGTGCCTGTGCATTGCGTGACTCGTCATCTTCCCCCAGGGGTCGCATACAGCCTTGCTAGAGCACTAGGGTACGAATTCCATCTAGTACCCTACCCCTTTCACCCCAATTGCCCAGGACAATTGTTAACTGCAACTCCCATACGCAAAACAACATCAGTGCCATGGTTGGTAGGCGACCAAGCAGTAAGGGAGGCAAAGGTGGCTGACCTCCAAAAGGTGGGCGTGGCGGGCGCGGTAGGGGACGTGGCCAGGATTTACAGGGTGCCCCTAGAGCCCCGTGTGTGGAGGACCAATCGGGGCCATCTATGCCCCCCCAATGGTTGTGGGAAACATAGATGACACCATCCCAGCTCAGCCCTTGTTGGACCGGCACATTTTGTCACCTGAACCGGCACAGGATGACTCCCAGGCTGACTTCCAGGTCAGCAAGTCTAATCCATGTGTGGTGGTGAAAGTTGCTGTCACCAGGCCGCATGGATCTGGGGCAGCAATCTCATCTGCTGCCCCAAGTAGGCAAGGTGGGGAGGCTGCAGGGGCAGCTGCAGCTCAATCCACCCCAGCTCTGAGTCTCCCAGCCGGGACAGTGTCAGTCCAGGTCCATCACACCGATGTTGGCCCTGCCGACATCTCCCTGCAGCCAATGCCTGCACCAAGACCTATGGTCATTGTGCCTTTACAGGCTTCTAGTACCCAGTCCACCTGCGCTTCTGCCCCTACTGACCAGAGCGGCGTAAGCCACTCAGGATCCGCACCACCTTACAAGAAGAAGAACAAGGGTGCTCTTGCACCACAGGCTGAGACCCCAGACACGGCTACACACTTCCGGCACGTCAAGGTAGCCTAGCTTCAATGACGCCAAACTTGATGCACTTGTGGCCTATGTGTCGGCACATAGCCGCTAAAAATGTTGGTGATTGCAGGCTGTAAGACTCCGACTGCTCAACGTAGGGCCCACTGGCAGACCATCGCGGACCACATGAGTGCCCTTGGTTTTGTGAGGCGCACAGCTGATGATTGCTACAAGCGGTGGAATGACCTTAAACGCAGAGCAAAGAACAAGCTGGCTTCCAATCATGCCTCTCCTCTGGTGACTGGCGGTGGGTCTCCACCAGAGGACGACCAACTCACTGAACATGAGTCTGTTGCTGGAACCTTCGACACAGAGGAACAGATCCGAGGCGTGTAAGACCTACAAGATTATGAGGCATTGTCCGGTGAGTGCCCATGCAAGTGTGTGTAATCCATGTGTATGTTTCTTGGGTGATGTGTAATGATTGAGTGCCATGTGAGGGTGTGTACTCCTGAGTGGTATGGGTCACCCATGTGCTTCCTCCAAACCATTCACCGGCCTTGGGTTTGGGTATGACAGTATCCCTTCTGACCACAGTAGCCAATTAGCGCCACATTACTGCAGTTGCCCTTGAACTGTCATCTTGCAACAACATTGTTCTGATTTTTCAGTGTTCATTCAGCCTGATTGTTTCAATCCTCCCATTTTTGCAACACATTTTTCTACCCTAATGCCAAATATGTGACATGCTTCTGTCATAGATTACAACCCACATTGGCCCACATTTATTACCTTGTTATGGGAATGATTTGACCATTCAGGCTGATTGAGTAAGGGCCTGCTCACATAAAAATTTTTTGGGGCCTGTTTGAATGTGGAACATGATTGTTGTTTCCTGTCATGTTGAAGTGACCAACCATTCATGTATCCATCTGCCTGCCATCACTGTATTATTGCACACTGGATGTGTTGCAGTGTGTGGCACATGCGTATTTTGTCACACTATTTTGCATTTTTCATCTCATGTCCATCTCACATGGATGGGTGACAGTACTCATTCACTGACATATGGCTGTACTTGTCAAATGTACCATGGCTATGCTACGTGCCATCTGTGTGCTGGCATGTGTCATGTATGTGGGTTGCCCATGCCACTCACAGGCTAATCTGTGATGCCAGTGCTAGCACATGTGTTGATTTTCCATCTTGGAGTCCTCAGTGTCTGCTTTTTGCCTCCCCTTCCAACTCATTGAGAGTGCATGCATGCCAGGCTTATAGTCGTGTGGGACATGTGTTGTTCATGTACTGGATCTCTGCCTTGTCAGGCCTATGTGTGTGCTATGGTGCTCATGTCTGTTTCCATTTGTTGTCTTTCATGTTTTTGCAGGTGATGACACACTTGATGCTGTTGAGGTGGAGGAGATGGTGCAGGCCCAGGAGGAATCTCAGCCACGACCGGGCACCAGTAGAGGACGTGGTGTGGTGGTCGGTGAAAACCCTATCCTCCTGCAGACCATACTGTCCACGGGTGTCTCTGGGTGCACCTCCCTAGACAACTATGATTCAGGTGCTGAATCGGACAGTGGGACTTATGTGCTGTCGCAAGTGAGTGTTTCTGGCAGGGATACTGTTCTGTCCAACCCACCTGCACCGGGGGTAGGCCCCTCTATGGGGATGTCAGTGTTGGTAACTCCGCCTTTGGCGGTTACGGATGCAGGGTCACACTCCACTACATCTGATCCTGTTCCTGGGCCAGCAGATCAGAGGGGGAATGCAGTCCTGCAGCCTCAGGCAGTGCCAGCAGAGCAAGGTGCAGATCCCTTTCCCCCAAACAGGTGTGGTGCCCGCCAACACGGTGGCCATACTCCACCAGGCAATACTGTATGGGAAAACACCATTTACAGTATAGCAGCACAACAGGGAGCATCGGTTTAAATGATGGCTCAGGCAATGGAGAGGGTGGCCACTTCCATTCTCCCCCCTGAAAGGCAGATGGAGCAACAACAGCAGGCAACAGACTCCATTTGCCAATCACACAGGGAAGACATGTTGGCGTCCAACAGGGACCGACGGGCGGCACTGGAGACTCTGCACAAAGCCATATCTGTAGAGTCACAGGACCACAGGGAAGCCCTGAGGTTAGAACTCCATTTCCTCAGGGAGACTCTGGGTGAACTTGAGGCTTCCCGAAATTTTAGGTCAGAACAGCAGCTGGAGCAGCTCAAACGTTCGCTCTCAGCTGAGCTGCAGGCAACTCGTGAGGAGATCCGGGCATCATGCGAGGCCATGCGTGCGGAAATGCAGGCAACCCGTGAGTTGCTGCATGGGGATCTCTGTACTATCATCCTCCAGAAACAGACCTTCCAAACCCGCATGCTTGCTGCCATGGAGGATCATACCAGGGCTTTGCATGGGCTGCCTCCCATAGCACCGCCACCTCCTGATGTAGCAGCAGAGGGTGAAGAGAGAGACAGCAGTTTTCCCACATTGGCGTAGCTGTGCAGGCCATGAGCCCATGGTGGTATTTTTTTTTTCCGCAACATCCATGCAGGTGGGTGTTGGTGTGCACCCTGTCCTCGGACCTCCTGGGTGGCCTCCCTTCCCCTGGTCCACATATGGCCATTTTTGATGTTTTGTATTTTTTTTTACAGTGTGTTGCCTTGTGTGGCTCCCATGGGCATCCACTGTGTATTCCAGCTGGGCACATGCAGGCTTGTCCTGTCTTTGGGTTAGATGCTTGGGTTCATGACACACACACCCCTCCTGCTTCCCCTTTCCATGGGCTTGCAAAGGGTGTGACCAAGTGACAGTGATTTACACAGTGACATTGGGCTCCCATGAGCTGTGTGGGCAGTCTGTAGTCAAAACTGTGTGGACATCCCTAGTGGGGAATGTTGTTGTATTGAACACTGCATGGTGTATTGATATGTGCTTGTGCATCCATGTCTTACTCCTTATTCACAGGTACCTTTTCATGTCTTCACAAGGCCTTCTCCTTTGCAGATGCAGTTCATGTTGTATGCAGTACACTGACACATTTGCCTGAGAGCAACACTCTGCAGTTGGAAGGGGTCGATTTGCTGGCTTATTCAGGTTGTAAGACTTGCACTACTTTGATTTTGTACTGTCATATTTTGCCACTGTTTTATCCTGTGTTGCTGTATTGTGTTGCTGGTAAGTATTTGTTCATGTGTGCTGTTTGTTATTGATTACTGGGAGCATATTGTCTGTGGCCTGTTTCCATGTGGGACAGTGCACTTTGTGACACTTGTGTCATGTGTTGTGCATTCATGTGGTTGCTTTCACATTGCATGACAAGCCATGGTGTGTAGGGTATCTGAGATGGGGAGGGGTTTGGTGACATGGCACTATTTTCATGTTGTATTTTGGAAGGGGGTAGTCATTCATGCACCATAAATGTGTGTCTTTTTGTGATACAGCATTGGTTGTCTTTCAGTATGTAGGGATGCACCCAATGTAACACTTCCAGGTGACCAATCTCAGGCTGTTATGGTTGTGACAGTTGACTGTCCCTTATGTCATCATCATTGATTGTCAGCTGGCATGTGCCAGGGCTGTGTGCACTTCACAGGGGTGTGATTTTAGGTGAAGTAAATAGCCACCAGCTGCGTATGGGCTGCCTCACCACGTGCCCTTTCCACTCCCATGTGCAGCGGCCGTGCATGTGGTTGGGGATGTGGGGGCACCACCATGTCCACCGGCAGGCCCCGGCGGGTTTCAATGTTGTGCAGGACACATGCTGCCACTATGATCCTGCACACTACTGGGGCGCGTATAGCAGCTGCCTACCAGAGCGGACAAGGGAGCGAAAGTGTGACTTGAGCACTCCGAATGTGCACTCCACTATGCCCCGGGTTGAAATATGGGCTGTGTTGTATCTTACCTCAGGTGGTGTGGTGGGGTTCCAAATTGGCGTCATCATGTGGGTGCTAAGAGGGTAGGCACTGTCCCCTGGGGAGGTGATAATGGGTATCATTAGTGGGGTTGTGACATTACTCAGTATCTGACATGCATGCAAGTGTAGAGGCATTTATACTCACCAAGCAGCCATGTATCGCCATGCCACCCAGCTTCAAGGTCCGGTTTAGGGGTGACATTCTGAAAATGAAACTGTCATGGGTGGACCCTGGATAGTTGGCATATACTGAGGTGATGATTCCCTTGGTATCACATACTACCTGCACGTTTATGGATTGCCAGTGCTTGTGGTTTCTATAGATGTGCTCAGTTGCCCTGGGAGGACATAGAGCCACATGGGTGCAATCAATGGCACCTAGCACTTTGGGGAAGTGTGCCAACCCGTAAAAGTCCTGGATGGCAGCCTGCCTTTCTGCAGGTGTTCTGGGTATGTATATGTGCCTGCGGACTGAAGAGCGTGCAGTCATGATGGCCAACACTTGGTGTAGACAGCGTGACTGCGTGGCCTGTGACACCCCCCCCACTATGGCACTTGTTCGCTGAAATGAACCAGTGGCCAAGAAGTGCAGTACATTGAGCACCTTTTCCAAGGGGCTCAGTGCTTGGGAGCACAGGGTGGGTCATGTGAGGTCATGCTCCCACTCACTCACCAGGTCGAGTATTAAGTGTGGTGGGAACCTGTACCTCCCATACACCTGGTCATCAGGCATCCCAAAAAGGCTGGTCCTGGGTGTAAAAATTCTGGGACAGGCTATCCTCCTCCTCCTGCGGTGTACCACGACCACTGCCGCGAAGGAATGGTATATTCATCGTAGCGTCTGAGCTTGTTTGTTGTTTGCGTGCACTTTTATGCTGCGCGGGGCCGAGTACGCCTGCTTCCTGCTGGTGTTCGTGTTTCTGGATTAGCGTGTCTTTTTTGGCGCACTCGTTTCCCCTGTTCGATTCCATGAATACGTGTTGTAGGTGCGCGTGTGGGCGTTCCGCGCATTTACCTCCTGTACTTCCCCCGTAACGCCCACATTTTCACGCGTTGTTCCCCATTCCTGTGTTACACCCCGTGTTCCGCCCACTTTTGTTGTGTGCGCCGCACTATATGCACTTTCACTGTATGCGTATCGCACGCCGTTTGATGACGTGTGCGCCCGCGTGCGCCACGCACGATTTTAGCGCACATCCCAGCATTTACACACGCACAGACTTCCATGAATTGATGTGCGTGGCTTTCGCACACTTGTGCTGCGATTCGCACTCTTTCGCACGCTTGCACAGCCATTTTCGGCACACATTAATTCCATGAATCGGCCTGTAAATAATCGTTTTTATCTTTCACCATTGACAGTATTGATAGTAAAGTTGCCAAGGAGGTAAACACATTGGGCTTTTATCTAGATTCAGCCTTGAATCTAAATAAACAAATCAATGCCACAGCCTCAATGACAGCATATACGTGTAAACTAATCCATTCCTGTGAGCCTTTCCTTTCTACAACAAGCTGCATCACCCTAGCAAGAGTCCTCTCGAAATTAGACTACTATTTGTTTGTTTGTTTGTTTGTTTATTAATTTGTAGGGCGCACTTAGTTACATAGTAAGGAGGTATACATACAAACATTACATATACATTTTGGGATGTACATATATACATACATATGGCTGGTTAAAAGCAGGTGAGGGTAAACGGTAAGGGCGCGAGCAAAATGCCAGGAGGGGTTCAGAAGCTAACTAGTGCGTAGTGCATCAGTTAATCATGGAGGTTGTTGGAGCGTAGCCATTTGAGAATATTTCGCCTGAAGCTTTAATAGGATTGATGGAGTCTGAGGTCGAGTGGGAATGTGTTCCAATACTCGGCTGCCTTGACCGTGAAGCTGCTTCCACCTGTTTTTTTTAGCCTAAGTCTCGGTATCTGTAGGCAGTGGGAGTTGGCAGCTCTGGTGGGGTGGGTTGATGTCCTTCTGACTATTCTCTCTGCAATGTAAAGGGGAGCTGCATTATTAAGGCACTTAAAAGTTAGTGAGGCTGTTTTAAGTGAAGTTCTGTCACTTATTTTTAGCCAATGGTGTTCTCTTGTCATATTGGATATGTGTTCTCTAGTAGGTAAGTTCAGGGCCGTTCTAAGGGAGTTATTTTGCAATATCTGAATTTTGCCGGTAATGTATTTGTTAGCTCCCAGGTACAAGGCATTGCAGTAGTCTAGTTTAGAGAGTATTAGGGCGTTGAGGAGGATAATACAACTGGCGTGTGTTAGGAAAGCTTGGAATGCCCTGATAAGTTTGCAAGTATAGGCGGAGGAGGATGCTAGAGAATTTACCTGTTCCTTCAGTGTCAAGGTGGAGTCGAGGTAAAAGCCTAGCATTTTCACTTCTTTTCACTACTGTAATTATATTGCGATCAATGTTAAATGCAGAGGAGTTGGGGTTACATTTTTTTCAGGCTGGCAACCAAGGCGAGGAGCAGGATCTCTGTTTTGTCATCATTCAGGTAGAGGCCATGGGTTGCCATCCATCCCTGGATGGGGAGCTATATTTCATTTACCAAGGCCGTATCAGAGACAAAGTTGCCCAAAAGGGGAATGAGGATCTGGGTGTAGTCTGCATAATTAGTGTAGGTGACACCCAGTCTGTCCAATTTGTCAAATAAGGGCTTGGTAAATATGTTATACATAGTTGGCGAGATGCAAGAACCTTGGGGAACATCGCATGCTGTTTTGATAGGGTCAGCTGATGTGGAGAAAACTCTCATTGTACTGTTATGTTATGTTATGTTACTTGACATTTATATAGCACCTTATGTATCATTGGTATGATCTCAAAGCGCTGGTAGGTTGAAGGCCATCGGGAACCACAGTTCAAGTCAGTAGAGAGAGAGTGTTGTATAGTGCGTGGGCACACTGGATATGTGTGCAGCTGGTGTGGTAGTTGCATGATAGCTGCTTCTTAGCGGTAGGTGTGGTGGTGAGGAAATCAGTTGGATGTGTTCAGTCTGGAGGGTGGACACCCAGACTGAGTTCTGGCTATGTTAGGCCTGAGGAGATGCCTAAGTTAGCGGTATGTGCTCAGCTAGCTGCATTTAATTAGGATGATGATGTGTTTGTGGGGTCATGTTAGTATGAGAACAGCTATACCGAATGTGTCATAGTATAGCTGCATTCTAGTTGAGTGATGGTGTATAGGAGAGAGTAAGCATAGTAATGTGATATGGTGGTTATCAGTAAAGCGCCTGCGATCAAGCACTCCATCCATACCATCTACTCTATCCGTTTTATTTACTCTGTCTGTTCGGTCCACTCTATTTGTTCCATCCACTTTGTCCGTTCCATCCACTTCATCAGTTCCATCTGCTTCATCCGTTCCATCCACTCCATCCACTCATCCATTATATCCACTCATCTCCTCTATCCATTCCATCCACTCATCCCCTCCATCCTCTCCATCCACTTGATCCACTCCATCCATTCCATCCACCCACTCCATCTTTCCCATCCGTTCCATCCACTTCGTCCGTTCCATCCACTTCATCCGTTCCATCCACCTCATCCGTTCCATCCACTTCATCCATTCCATCCACTTCATCCTTTCCATTCACTTCATCCAGTCCATGTAGTTCATCCATTCCATCCACTTCATCCGTTCCATCCACTTCATCTGTTCCATCCGTTCCATCCACTCCATCCACTTCATCAGTTCCATCCGGTTCCATCTACTCCATCTGTTCCATCTACTCCATCCATTCAATCCACTCCATCCGTTCAATCCAGTCCATCCGTTCCATCCATTCCATCCATTCCATCCACTCCATCTGTTCCATCCGTTCCATCTGTTCCATCTGTTCCATCCACACCATCCACTCCATCCGTTCCATCCACTCCATCCGTTCCATCTACTCCATCCGTTCTATTTACTCATCCCCTCCATCCACTTGATCCACTCCATCCATTCCATCCACACACTCCATCCTTCCCATCCATTCCATCCACTTCGTCTGTTCCATCCGTTCAGTCCACTCCATCCATTCCTATCCGTTCCATCCACTCCATCCACTCCATCCACTCCATCCGTTCCATCCGTTCTGTCCGCTCCATCTGTTCTGTCCACTCCATCTGTTCCATCCACTCCATCTGTTCTGACAACTGCATTCGTAACATCCGTTCCATCCACTCCATCCGTTCCATTCACTCCATACACTCCATCTACTCCATCCGTTCCATCCACTCCATCCGTTGCCTTCACTCCATCCGTTCCATCCATTCCATCCGTTCCATCCACTCCATTTGTTCCATCCATTCCATCCGTTCCATCTTTTCCATCCGTTCCATCCAATCTGTCCGTTCCCTCCACTTCATCCGTTCCATCCACTTCATCCGTTCCATTCACTTCATCCGTTCTACTGAGTCTATCCATTTTAGTTACACTATCCATTTGAGTCTTTCTATTCATTTGATTGGATCCCTTTGCTCTATTGTTTTATTTGTTCAACAACCTTGGGTTTCTGTTTATTGTGGCTATTTATTCCGTTTGTTCTAAGCATCGATTCATTAAGGGAAGAGCCACATTTTCAGTAATTTGCGAAAGACATGTAGTGTTCAGTGTGTCGAATGTGGGGTGGAAGCGAGTTCCACAGAGCGGGGGCTAGGGCTGAGAATGATGATTCTCCTAGCCTGACTGAGTTGGAGTTTGGTATCACTATGAGGTGGGCAGAGCTTAATCTTAGAGTGCGGGTTGGGTGGTAGGGTTTTAGCTTGTCCTGTAGGTATAGAGGTCTGGTTTTATGCATTGCCTCGTTGGAGATGCATAAGGTTTTGAAGGTCATCCTTCGTCCAACTGGGATCTAGTGGAGAGTTCTGAGAGCTGGAGAGGTGTGATCTATTGGGCAGAGTGCTAGACGCAATTTAGCTGCAGAATTTTGTGCTCTTTGTAGTTTAATGAGGTGGTATGCTTGGAGTCCGAGGTAGAGGGAGTTGGTATAGTCCAGTCTTGACATTACAATCGATTGGACAGCAGCGAGTCAGTTGGGAAAGGAGAGGTACGGAAAAATGCATCTCAGAATTTGGTGGTAATGGCAGGATTTAAGAGACATTGGGCCTCATTACGACCCTGGCGGTAAGGGGTTAACGCCAGCGTTAGCTGCGCCGACCCCTTACCGCCAACTACGAGGTCCCTTAGCGCCATGGCGCTTTTAACACCTGCTTTTAGCAGGTGTTAAAATCCATGGCGCTAAGGGACCATGGAGTTAATTACGCCACCGTAATTTACGGTGGCGTAATTAACGCCTTCCCCACTCCCATTATGCCCTATGGGGCAAAAATGGGAATGGGGAAGGGTAAATGGGGATTGGGGACTTACCGCCCCGCCGACCTCGGAATGGGGCGGTAAGTCCGCCAACCACCATGGCGTAAACGTAGTTTACGCCATGGTGGTAAAGTCACGGCCCAGGCGGTAACTTACCGCCTGGGTCGTAATGAGGCCCATTGTTGATTTGGCTAGAGAGGGTTAGGTCAGAGTCGAGAGTGCATCCAAGGTTTATTACTGAGGTTGAAGTGGTCGGTGGATTGCCCATGGATGATGGCCAGGGTAGAGGGTGGGGGAGAAGCTCAGTGTTGCCACACACTATGATTTCAGTTTTGGTCATCCAGGGATCAATTTCAAGGGGGCAGGCAGCGAGGTCTGGGTTTGAGTTGAGGAGTTTTAGGATTAATTGGGTGTCGTCGGCGTAGTTATAGCACAGGATATTGTGGAGCGGATTGTTCCTGGGAGGGTGGACATATAGAGGTTGAACAGGAGGGCTGATAGGCATGCTCCTTGCGGAACTCCGGTATTGACTGGCCGGCGGCAGAAACAAAGGAGTAGAGGAGGGTTATTTGGTTCCTATTGCTGAGGAAGGACGCTATCCACTTGAGAGCGTTTCCACGGATTCCTAGGGAGTGGATGAGGTCGAGGAGGATTGAGTGGTTGATCGTGTCAAAGACGCCAGATAGGTCTAGAAGCATTAGTGCAGCACATCCCTAAGAGTCTGCAGTGATCCTAAGGTTGCCCCAGATTGAGGTCAGGGTGGTTTTGGTTCCGTGTTGAGGTCTGAAGCCTGATTGCGCAGGCTCTAGGAGATTGTTGGCTTCAACAAAGGCATTTAGTTGGGAGTATGCAGTTTGATCGATGAGTTTAACAAGGAACCTGGTGTTTGAGATGTGGCGGTAGTTTTTGGGGTCGAGAGGGTCAAGGGAAGGTTTTTTTTTTAGAAGAGGCTTGACATGAGCAGTTTTGAAGGCATCAGGGAAAATTCCTGAGGACAGGGAGTCATTTATGATGGTTCTTGCGTACTCTCCTGCGCAGGTGGATGCAAATATTTATTTCAAGACTGAGGCTGTGCAGAGGTTAAGGGGGGAGCCGGATGGTTTCCGGGCGGAGAGAGGTTTTAAAAATTGGCCTGTTGATATTGGTGTGAACGAGTCGAAAGTGGGATGGGTTGCAGTTGCTGTGGCAGCCAGGGGGGTTGACAGGTAAACTGGGTGGATTATGTGGCTGGGGCATCAGGGCCAGTTTGTTGTGTAGAGAATTTGTTCTTTCAAGAGCAGTGGTGGAGAAGTGGAGAGAGAGTGGGGTCAATTGGGTGGTGGAACAGGTTGTTTTGGTGAAATCAGAGACAATTTTGTGGAGTCCCTTGCTGGGGTTTTCAGAGTTGAGAATTTGAGAGTTTTAGTAGACTTCTTTTGCTTTCCGGATTTCAGCTTTGTAGTGGCGATGGTGCTGTGCCAGGGTGGATCTACTCAGGGTGGTTTTATCTTTCCACCATTTGTGTTCGAGGGATTTATACAGTGGTTTTGCAGTCTTCAGTTCTGGTGGAAACCATCTTCGAAAAGGGTTCTATTGTCCAGAAATGACTGGACCCAGGTTATAGCTTCGCTTGAGAAGTGGGCAGCCGATGCTAGGTAGTCACACAAGACTGCGTGATCCACCAGGTCAAAGGCTGATGACAGGTCAAGGAGGAGCAACATGGCAGTGTTTCCTTTGTCGTTGAGCTTGTCAGTTTGTGTCTTCAGATCAATTAGGGCTGTCTCTGTGCAATGTTCTGATTGAAACCCAGATTGGTGGGAGCCTAGGAGCTGGTTAGTTTCAAGATAATGCTGGATTTGTAGGAAGGCTACTCTATTATCTTGAGAAGGAAGCGTACTGTGGTAATGGGCCTGTAGTTAGTGGGGATAGCAAGGTTTAGAGTTTGTTTCTCATGGAGAGGTAAAACCCACAACTTTATTAAGTTACTTGGGACGGTGTTGGTAGAAAAGGAAGCATTGATTAGTTTAGTGGTAAAGGGGGCTAGGTCCGTTGCAGCATTCTTAATTAGTTGGGCTGGGCAGTTGTCATCCTGGCAGTTGGAGAGCTTCAGGGATGCAATCATTCTTTCAGTTTCCTGGATGGATACTTTGGTGAATTTGAACAGGGCTGGGCCTGGCATACCATTAAAAGGGCTAGTAGGAAGTGTCTCGCTAGAGGACAAGGAAGCTTTTTTTTTGGAAATTTGACTTTGAAGTGTTGTTATTTTATTGGCTAGGGCATTCTGGATGCACTCTATCTTGGGTCCTGTAGACACAATATAAAGAAACTTCAAATTCTTCAAAACAACGCTCTAAGAACTGTGTTAATCTTCCCAAGAATGCAACACATCTCAGAGGCTACCTAGTGATGTATAATGGGCACTAGGTCTCTTGTGATGTATAATGGGCACTAGGTCACTCTTCATGCTCTGATCCACAATAGTTTACTGTCTGCATTTCTATGTAAATAAGCATGCATTCTTCTTGTTCTCAGCATATAAGTAAAGATCTGTTGTAAATATGCATTTGTATTTGTCTTACTATGTATCTGTTATTAACTGACTGTAACATGCAATGTACCCAGATTCCTTTGTGTTTGGAGTGCCATATAAATAAATAAACAAACAAACAAAAAGACATGCTCTAGAACTGCAATATGTAAATAACCTTCTCCTACATGGAACAGCCAAAGATCACCTTTGAGAATTAGAGCACATCCAAAGTAAATATTTTGCAACTGAAGTTGACAAAACATTAGTTAAAGCCTCACAAACACCAACCTCCTAACAAGCACATACACACAAGAAATAGCTTAGTTTCAAAACACATCTGCTGAAATACCAGAACAAGTATGTGTCTGTTGTCACGGAGGTTTTTATAAAAAAGAGCACACAAATAGTAGCTATAGCCTACAAAATAGAAGGCAATGAGGAATTCCAATGGTTCGAATTAGCTTTATATCTAACAATAGAGAATAAAGAAAAAATAACTTACCCCTCAATTGTTTGCATGTACTGCAATACAAAGCTTGACAATAAACATATGCCATAACGTGCTATTACTAATAACTTATTCCCACTTGCAAAGTCTCTGTAACAAATTAACTTGTATGACAGCATTGTAATCCAAACAGGATTACCATTTCAAGCCATTTTACGCCTTCCACCGAAAATGGCAAAATAACCTCCATTTGAGTTACTAAAAGGCATCCGTGGCAAAGTAGTATATATGCCATTAGATCTTAAAGAACATGTAGAAACTCTGGGAGTACACTGACCAATAGATCAATCTTTGATTGTACTAGTTAATGGCGTACCAACAAAAGAAAAAAGGATCTGGCAACAACTAGTCTACTTAAACTAAGTAAGACAAGCCCTACAATATCTGAAAGAAAATAATGAATACTACAAATATATAAACATATAGGAAAGCTTAGAGAAACCACGCAAATAATTCAAGACTCACCAGCAACTGGCCAGTTTGAAGCTGTAGATCATTTTACTGCAGCCATTATTTTAGGCCAGTATACAATTCATCCACTACACTGCAAAAACACTGTTGAAGTTGCATTAGAAACATATCAAATGTGTCAAGCAGAAGGATCCACAATGAGCATATAGTAAACAAGTTAAGAAGCATGATCCTTTTCTTCACTCTTTCCTACAGGAAAAGGAGGAAGATATGATAAAAGATCCCTACAAATTACTGCATCAGAATATCACTCTTTACGAATATATTCTGAAGACCCCAGATTCACACAAAATGTAGTATACATTTTCCACCGCCTGTTCGAAAGTGAACTAGCAACTCTATGTGATGGAAATGCACACACATTAAAAACAGGGTCTAATTTTTTTAACAAGTCCACTACCCAACTGCTTCAAAAGATAAAAGACAAAGAAGAAGTTTTGCAGTTAAGTATCACACATCTTTTGGCAGGCATGTATGGTACAAAAGAATACTGGTTCTGAAGTCACGCTGATGTACGTTATATGGAAAGGAGCCTAGGCCTACACTGGGTTTGTTTCTTTCAGTTGTGCAGAATATGCAAGGGATGACTTTCATGACTTCTTACGTACTGCAAACAAAAATAAAGAGAGGATACATATAAAAACACCAGGAGAACTCTGTTCTCTTGAACATCAATGTATCACGGTACTTTCACCATCGCTTCATTGCCATGCTGCACTTCATCTGCAATAAAACGACCCCTCCCCTCAGCTCGGAGAAGTGGAACATTTCTTTTGGGGAAAGAATATCAATCCAGAGGAGCAGAGGAGGAACGCATTGGCGCATGAGGAGGAGCACCACACATCCACAGGCTTTTGTGGATAAAAGATGCTCCCTTATGTGGCTATGACAGTGATTCCACTGATTCACAGTTTATTGAAAAAAAGAAAACCTGCAGCGTCCCTTCAGAAACCACACATATAGATCTACGTAATCATAATACTACTGATGTAGATATAAAAACGAAGGTTAATGCTATGCTAAATGTTGATTTGGCTTCCCTATACCAATGTCCAAGAAAGGACATGTAAATAGTTTGATGTCTTCTGTTAGACACAGTGTAAAAGGCAAATCCCCTAATTATACATTCAACATTAAAAGGAATAAAGCATTCAAGTACATCAATGATTAAAATGCAATCAGTGCCCTCTTGTGAAATGCAAATATAGACATATAATACATTGCAGCCAATTCCACTGCAGTTGCAAGTGTTGTCACAGATTATGTAACCAAAGCTGAGCAAACAAAGCTAAACTACCTCTTCGATGACATATCATCTGATGAAACACTGTCAAATAATTGTACAACTTTGGTATAGAAATGCTCTCCCACAGAGAATGTGGGTGCTATGAAGCTGCAGACCGTTTAACAGGTACAGCCATATATGGCAAATCTGAAGATTGTCTGGCTAAACCTTGGCCCAGCTTCATCCCGAAAAAGAGGTCTAAAATCGATAAATGGCAAATATTCAGATTAAACTTGTGAAGAAAGTCTAGTAAAACTTAACAAACTCAGGCTAATTATTCATATACAGGGTAATTCATAGAATCCAGCGCACAAGTAGCGCACGCGGCTGGCGCACAGCGTGCGCCTGCGATAGTCTGCGCCAGGCACGTGCGCTAAAACAGATTTCCGCGCACAGCGTATTCATGGATTTCAAGCTCCCAAACCAGCCGTGGCGCAGAGAATCGCAGCGAGCCTGCAGCAGCGCCAGTAACGCCCCCAAGAACGCCCTCGCGCAAGGAAAAGCCATCAAAATCGCTAAATCATCGCTAAGGGCTGCGCTAACCCTGGACCACTTCACAGGGCAGGCAAACAAGGAAAGCAAAGCGGGCAATCTTCAAATCAGGAGTACGCGGGAAGTACTACACGCGACTAGGCAGGGAACGTGAATTACAGGGGTACGCGGGAATCATCACACGCGAACAGCCAGGGTGCGTGTATTACAGGGGTACGCGTGAAGTAGAACACGCGATAGGCCAGGGAACGTGTATTACAGGGGTACGCGGGAATTATCACACGCGAACAGCCAGGGTGCGTGTATTACAGGGGTAGCGGGAAGTTCAACACGCGATTGGCCAGGGAACGTGTATTACAGGGGTACGCGTGAAGTAGAACACGCGATAGGCCAGGGAACGTGTATCACAGGGGTACGCGGGAATTATCACACGCAAACAGCCAGGGTGCGTGTATTACAGGGGTAGCGGGAAGTTCAACACGCGATTGGCCAGGGTACGTGTATCACAGGGGTGCGTGGGAATTATCACATGCGAATAGGCTGGGTGGGCCCTCACAGGTGTACCCTGTACACCCTCCACGGCCCCTGCAGGCAGCCCACAAAACAGTGGACTACCCTGCACACCTGATCATGTCCCCCTGCACCCCCATCCACCAGGGGCACCCTCCACCAGGCCCCCACCCATGTCTCCCACCACCCCCACCCCCCAGCAGTGCAGGGGCACCTGCCATCAGGCCCCCACCCATGTCTCCCACCACCCCCACCCCCCATCCACCAGGGGCACCCTCCACCAGGCCCCCACCCATGTCTCCCACCACCCCCACCCACCAGCACTGTGGGGCACGTGGCCAGCAGGCAGTCAGGCAGCAGCAGATGGCAGGTGGGAGCGTGCTCAGGGCTCTGGGGGACTTTAATTCGGCCTCCTGGCCAGGAGCGTGGTCTTTCGTGTTTGAACGCGTGGACAGCCTGATAGGGAGTGATTTTGCACGTGAAAACCCCACACTCAGCGAATCGCGCGAAAACCCGTCACCAGCATATGTGCGTCTATAGTTACCTGCACGTGCAGTGTCAAAGCGTGTGATTGGTGAAAATGGATCTACACGCAGGAGTGACAAAGCGTGTGATTGGTGAAAAGTGAGCTACACGCAGGAGTGTCAAAGCGTGTGATTGGTGAAAAAGGATCCACACGCAGGAGTGACAAAGCGTGTGATTGGTGAAAAGTGAGCTACACGCAGGAGTGTCAAAGCGTGTGATTGGTGAAAAAGGATCCACACGCAGAAGTGACAAAGCGTGTGATTGGTGAACATGGGCCAAGCACGTACACGCCGTAAGTGACGCTGTACGTGTGGGCCTGTATATAAGGTAGTGTTGAACACCATTTCCTTGTACGTGCTTTTCGTGGAGAGCGAGTGGGTGAATTCTGTACTTCTTGTCGTTTCACACGCGATTTACTTCACGGCGTTTCCAGTTCGTACTCCCTGTTACCTCTGACAGCTTTTTCTCTTTTTCCTCTTGTACTGGTTTACCTGGGCCTGTTCCCTCAAACAGTGTCCCCTTCTACTGTTGTCCTGTCTCCTCAGACAGCGTACACATCTTCTTTTGGCGGGGGTGTTGCCAACCAAACGCGCTCATTTTTCACGCTCTTTTACCTGGCAGACGGTGAGTCACGCACGTATCTAACTTCTGTGCTTGCCCCGTGTGTAGCCTACCCCTTCAGAGGTCATTCTAGGCTGCGTGTGACACGCATACGTTCATTGTGTTACTGGATGCCACAGCGTAGTGCAGGGTTTTCCATCAGCACACGTGGTCTAGGAGGGGTATTGTGCACGTTCCTTAACTTTTTTGGGGTGCCTGTGCGTTGCGTGACCCGTCATCTTTCCCCAGGGGTGTCATATAGCCTTGCCACTGCACTAGGGTACGAATACCATCTGGTACCCAACCCCTTTGACACCCAATTGCCCAGGACAATTGTGCACACCGACTCCCATACGCACAATACCATCAGTGCCATGGTTGGGAGGCGTGCAAGCCGTAAGGGTGGCAAAGGTGGCCGAGCCACACGTGGTGGCCGTGGAGGATCCACTAGGGGACGTGGTTGTGACTTGCAGGGTGCCCCTGTCCCCCCCAGTCTGGAGGACCAGTCAGGGACACCCATGCCCCCCCCCCCCCAGTTGAGAGTCATGTGGCTGATACCAACCCTGATCAGCCCTTGTCGGACCAGGCCATTGTGGCACCAGACCTGTCCGAGGGTGATCCCATCGCTGACATCCAGGTCAGCAGGTCCACTGCACGTGCACCGGTGCACATTGGTGTCATCAGGGCACGCGCATCTATGCCAGATAGGTCATCTGCTGGCCCCCGTAGCCAGGGTGTGGCTCCATCCACCCCACCTCTCACACACCCTGCCAAGACTGTGTCGGTCCTAGTTCATGCACCTCAGATCAGGCCTGACCCCATCCCACTACCCCCAATGCCTGCACCTACTCCCATGCTGAGTGGGCAATCCCACACACCCAGTACTGAGTCCACCACGGCTCCTGCCCCTAGTGTCCACAGCGGCGTAGGACACTCTGGATCCCCACCCCCTTCCAAGCGCAAGAGGAAGAGTGCACGTCCGGCACAGGCTGATGCCCCAGGCACGGCTGCACAGTCCGGCCCATCAAGGAAGCCAAGCTTCACAGACGCCGAACTGAATGCACTTGTTCAGTATGTGTCAGATCATGATAGGGAAATGGTCATCGTTGCAGGGTCCAAGACCATACATGCCAGACGCCAGGCACACTGGCAGACCATTGCTGACAGAATAAGTGCCCTTGGAGTAGTGAGGCGCACAGCTAGTGATTGCCAGAAGCGCTGGAATGACCTAAAGCGCAGGGCAAAGGATAAGCTGGCCTCAAGTCATGCCGCAACCTTGGTGACTGGAGGTGGGTCCCCAGCACAGGAAATAGAACTCACACCACACGAGTCCGTAGCTGGATCCTACGTCACCGAGGGACAACTCCAAGGTGTGGGAGATCTCCCTGATTACGAGGCATCATCCGGTGAGTGCACATGCATGTGTGTATTATCCATGTGCATGGTGTGTGTGTGAAGCATTCATGTTGGGTGCCTGTCAAGGGGGTGTGTGGCAGAGTTGATAGTGGCACCCATGTGCCTCATCCAGTATGTTCAGTGCAACACCATCTGCCCACAGCACTATCCCTACTGGCAACAGTGCACATATGGGCCGACACCATGGAAGTTGCCCTTGAATTGTCATTTTGTCACTACATTGTTGCTCATACTCCCCTGTCTATTCATCTGATGTCTTACATACCATTCCTATACTTTCCCCCAGCCATTCAAGTTTCATCTTCACATGCCTGACATGCAATGATACCACATGCTAATGCGTCCTCTGTATATAAATGCCAACCAACATGCTGTCATACTGTGGATGTTGCCTTGACATCCACCTCCTACCTGTGGGCTTTGGTACCGTCTGGTTTTGAGCCCCATTCCCTCACACTCCATGCTGCTCTTCATGGTCTATCTTCCATGACTTCTACAGTTCAGACCATCGTGCCCTACTCACGACACCTGCTTGCCAAAAGTCAAATGACGGCACCCTGCCCTCCAATGCGACCCACCCTATTGCTGACCAGTGCATCTGAGCCTACTCAAAGCTAACTCTCACTGACATCTGCTCATACATGCCTTTGCCTGTCCCATAGACCCTTCACATGGTCCCTGTCCTCTCTCCTTGCTCCTCTTCCACCATCAATGGTGGGACCCGTTGGGGTGTACTCCTGGCCTCCTTCCAATCCTCAGAGGCCACTATTGATGTGCATGGTAATGGGAGCGTCTCAGTCCAAGGCCCTTAGGCCAACCTCAATCTCCTTGAGAAATGCTACCCACATCTCATCAACTTCCTTACCTCTCCTGCTGTCCCCCCTCCTCTCTCCTCATCAATCCTGCACTGCCTCCCTGCACCCTCCCATGAACCTTCTCCGCCTCCCACTCCAACTCCTACACATGCTGCACCTCTGATCTCTAGCACTCCCCGTAAGTCCTACAAGGCTGTCAACCTCCTCCACAATTACACTCCTTTCACTGCGGCTGCATCAGGCATTCCTCCGATATCTGTCACTTACATGAGGTTATGCACCTTGACATCCTTGGTCTCATGGAAACATGTCTGACGGCCAGCTCTGTCTGCATCCTTCACACACTCCTACCTGATGTTCAGGAGACCCTCTCCTTGGCCCGCCACTACTGTGCAGGGGGGGTGTGCCCTTGGCTTCCCTGAGGGTATTCCTGCCACTGTCACTCCTACTTAGACCTACTCCACTCTGGAATGGCTTGTGTGACGTCTCTCTCCACCACACCTTGACATTCACAAACTGTGCGTACTGTGTCTGGGAAAACTGGTCAAATGTACTACTTCCTTTCTGAGTGTCCTCACCTCTCCTCCTCACTCATGTCCCCAGACACAGAAATCCTCTTCCTTGGTG
The DNA here is from genome assembly GCF_040938575.1 of Ambystoma mexicanum. Lineage (NCBI taxonomy): Eukaryota > Metazoa > Chordata > Amphibia > Caudata > Ambystomatidae > Ambystoma > Ambystoma mexicanum. The sequence continues at coordinate 387,302,713 of NC_090932.1, forward strand.
CTGTACGCATCCACCTGCATGCTTGTTGACGCCCCCACGTGACCTTTCTGTGACCTCAGCAACTCCCTCTCACCCTCTAGACTCCCGTCTGTCCCTACTCATTCTGCAGGGCACACTCTTGATGCTCTGATCTCATCTGACTTTCCCCTCTCCGTCCATCTCTGCACTCCTCTCTCCTGGAGTGATCACATTCTCCTATCCTCCCAGCTCACCCTCACCACCCCACAGGCAAAGCCACCCTCACCACTGTCACACACCTTCTTGGTATTCCGACCCATGAAGTGTGTGTCAGTCGAGGCTCATGCTGCCAAAATCTCCCCCCCCATCCAGCTCCCCCTTAGGCTCACTCCCATCCTGACAGGGCCCACTCCATGCTCCACTCCATGTCAGGTACACTGGATGTCTTTGCCACGGTCATGACCACCTGTCTGAAGCCCCATGCCAATGCAGAGTCCTGGCATGACTCGGATCTTGTGAACCCAAACCACAGGTGCCGGGTGGCAGAGAGGGAATGTCCTGCATCATGGCCATCCTCTGGCAAACTGGCCTGCCACATGCTCCAAAGGCAATAGCGCCTCACCCTTTTCACCAAGATGAGATCCCCAATCCAAGGGCACATATCTGCGGCATGTGACAACTCTGCAGGACACATAGAAATCTGCAAGGACCTTGCCGAGCCAGATGCAGTGTGTACCTCCCCTGTCCCCTCCGAGCCCACAGCACTGCATGATTGTCTCTGTACCCCTATAGGCCACCCCCCCAGCACTTGTCTGCGCCTAACACCATCTGCCCTTGACGTCAAGTCCTACTTACCTTGTACAGCACTTCCAGCCGCCACTTCCCCTTGCACTTCATTGTGCCACCCACCCCTGCACTTGCGTGACATGAATGAGACCAGCACCAGTAGGATTGTTGACTGGCATCCCCTTCTGCCCCACCACCCCTCAGTGCTCCGCTGTACCTTCATACATTTCTGGACCGGTGCTTCACGAATGCAATATGAATCCTTTACAGGTGATGGGGAGGTGGAATCACATTGTTTACTGCATTTTGTTGATGTAGACAAGGCACTGTGCATCGTGGCCAATTTGGACTAGCAGATCCATGTACAACATGTTTACTTATTGATGTGACGATGCAATGTCAGGACCAGAGTGGTTGAAATCCAAAAAAGTAGCCCTCCTCTCCCTCTTCACTTGGTGGCTATGTCACATGCCATGTGTGTGATGGCATGTGCCTTTGACATGGCAATCACCGGCCAATGTGTGATGGCAGTGCTAGGCAGCATGGTGAGCAGGTGTTGCTCTCCAATCTGTACATTGTATGCCCTGAGCCTCCCCTACAGACCCAGTGATGGTGAATGCATAGGAGGTCTCCCAGTCATGTGGGACATGTGTCGTAGAACTACTGCCTCTGTTGTTCATCAGCCCTTGTTGCATGCCATGGTGCTAATGCCTGTTTCCATTTTTCTCTTTCATGTCTTTGCAGGGGACGAAGCACTTGTTGATGCTGGGGATGTGGTGGTTGAGCCGTCCCAGGAGGGCAACCCGGGCCGACCTACCACAAGTGAGGGACGTGGTGTGTTTGTGGGTGAAAACCCACAAGTGCTGCAGGTCGTGCTGTCGAGGGGTGTCTCTGGGGGTTCCTCCCCCGAGCAGTATTCAGGTGTAGACTCGGAGGATGACACCTATGTGCAGTCGCAGGTGAGTGTTCTTGGGAGAGAATCTCCTCTGTCCGACCCACCTGCAGCCGGGCCATTGCCCTCAATGGGGATGTCAGTGTCGGCAGATCAGCCTCCGGTGGTTACGGATGCAGGGCCACACCACCCAATCTCTGATCCTGTTCCTGGGGCTGCAGATCAGAGAGGGAATGCAGTCCTGCAGCCTGAGGCCTTGCCGGCACAGCAAGGCGCAGTCCGCCTTGCCCCAGGCAGGTGTGGTGCCCGTCAACGTGGTGGCCGTATGCCACCTGGCAATACCGTTTGGGAGCAATCCATCTACGGTATGGCCACCCAACAGGCAGCATCATCCGAGATGATTGCACAGGCCATGGATAGGGTGGCCACTTCCATTGTCCCCCCAGAAAGGCTGATGGAGCGACTGGAGCAGGCTACAGAGTCCATCTGCCAGGCACACAGGGAGGATATGTTGGCGTCCAACATGGACAGGCGGGCGGCACTGGCGACTCTGCGGGAATCACTTTCCATGGAGTCCCAGCGCCACAGGGAAGGCCTGAGGGAAGAACTCCGTCACCTCAGGTCGACCCTGTTAGAGCTTGAGGCTTCATCCCATAGAAGGACAGAGGAGCAGCTGGAGCGTCTGACACAGACGCTCTCGGCCGAGATGCAGGCAACTCGTGCGGAGGTCAGGTCATCCCGGGAGTTACTGCATGGGGACCTCCGCATGATTATAACCCAGAACCAGAACTACCAGACCCGCCTGCTTGCAGCCATGGAGGAGCAAACTCGTGCTTTGCGTGGGCTGCCTCCCATTGTCACACCATCTTCTGAGGCAGCTCCCCCACCTCCAGAGTCAGCTGCAGGGTCTGGCCAGAGCCATAGCGACTCATCTCCCACAACAGAGTAGCCGTGTGGGCCACGAGCCTATGGGGTGTTTTAGTTTCCCATGATCCACACAGGTGGATTGTGGCGTGCATCCTGTCCTCGGACCTCATAGGTGGCTCCCCCCCCCCCGCCGGCCCTTTCATGGCCATTTATTCTCAATTTTATTTTTATTTTGCAAGAGTGTTGCCTTGTGTGGGTACCTGGGCATACACTGTATTGTGGCTGGGCACATGCAGGCTTGTCCTGAGTTTGGTTTCGATGCTTGGGTAGCAGACATCCACACCCCTCCTGCTTCCGTTTCCATGGGCTTGCAAAGGGTGTGCCCAAGTGACAGCAAATTACACGGTGACATTGGACTCCCATGAGCTGTTGGCCAGTCCATAGTCAATACTGTGTAGACATTCATAGTGTTCATTGTTGTTGCACCTAACTATGCATGATGGTTTGATATGTGCCTCTACTTACATATGTTGCTCATGTTTTGCAGGTATTTCACACAGATCTTCACAAGGGCATACTCTCTGGAGTCAGACTACATGTCGGTAGATGTGCACTGACACTTTTGCATGGCGCCATCACTGTACATCTGGACGGTGAGGACATACCAGCAGAATCAGGTAATGAGACTACCATTGATTACATGCATTGTGTCTTGTTTGGGTGGGCTTCAGGGTGGGTTGGTGTGTAATTTGATTGAAATTACTCTTACACAGGTGTGTAGTAGTGGCTCCAGGGCGGTTAGCTGCTCAAGTGCGGCTATGTTCCATTTGGGGCACTGCTATTTGTGACACTGGTGTCATGTTGTGATGGCCAGTTTGTTTGCAGTCACATACCATGACATGGTGTCCTCAGTGGCGGGACTGTGAAGGGAATGGGTGACATGGCAATGTTGTCATGTAGTGAATTGCTTGTGGCAATGCATATTTGATTGATGGAGTTGTGTCTTTGCGTTGTGATGCATTGCTGGTGTATGTGTAGCTAGGGGTGCACACATATTGACACTTCCATGTTAACAATCTCAGGCTGATGTGTATCTGACAGTTTATTGTCAAGTAATTTTCAGACATTGTCAGGTAGTGTCATCATTGATTGTCAGATGGTATGTGCCAGAGCAGTGTGCACTAGCCAGCACTGTGATTCCTAGGTGAAGAAGTTGGCCACCAGTTGCGTACGGGCTGCCTCCCCCCGTGCCCTTTCCCCTCCCATGCGCAGCGGCCGTGCATGTGGTTGTGGATGTGGGGGCACCACCATGTCCACGGGCAGGCCCCGGCGTGTTGCAACGTTGTGCAGGACACATGCTGCCACTATGATCCTGCACACTATTCGGGGAGCATATAACAGCTGCCCGCCAGAACGGTCAAGGGAGCGAAAGCGTGACTTGAGCACTCCGAATGTGCGCTCCACTATGCCCCGTGTTGCAATGTGGGCTGTGTTGTACCTTACCTGGGGTGGCGTGGTGGGGTTCCGGATTGGGGTCATCATGTGGGGGCTGATAGGGTAGGCACTGTCCCCTGCGGAGGTGGTGATGGGTATCATTAGTGGTGTTGTGTCATGACCCAGTATCTGACATGCATGCATGTGCAGTGGCATTCATGCTCACCAAGCAGCCATGTATCTCCATGCTGGCCAGCCTCTAGGTCCCGGCATAGGGTAGACATTCTGTAGATGAAGCTGTCGTGGGTGGACCCTGGATAGTTGGCATATACTGATGTGATTATTCCCTTGGCATTGCATACAACTTGCACGTTGATGGAATGCCAGTGCTTGCGGTTTCTATAGATGTGCTCTGTTGCCCTGGGTGGACGTAGAGCCACATGTGTGCAGTCAATTGCACCAAGCACTTTGGGGAATTGAGCCACACCATAGAATTCCTGGATGCACGTCCGCCTTTCTGCATGAGTCCTGGGGAGATATATGTGCCTGCGGACTGATGGCCGTGCAGTGATGATGTTCAAGACCTGGTGTAGGCAGCGTGACTGCGTGGCCTGTGACACACCACCCACTATGGCACTTGTCCGCTGAAAGGATCCAGTGGCCAAGAAGTGCAGTACATTCAGGACCTTCTGCAGGGGGCTGAGTGCTTGGGAGCACAGGGTGGGTGATGTGAGGTCATCCTCCCACTCACTGACCAGGTCCAGTATGATGTGTGCTGGAAACCTGTACCTCCCATACACCTGGTCATCAGGCATCCCGAATAGGCTGGTTCTGGGTGTGAATATTCTGGCCCTGACTCTCCTCCTCCTCCTCCTTTGGTAGCCCACTGCCACTGCTGCTAGGAACGGTATGTTCATCCTGGCATCTGGCTTGTTTATTGAAAAGTGCGCAAATTAATGCCTTGCGCGTGTTGTAGGCGAGCGTGTGAGCCTCGCACCCCTGGAATCGAGTTCCCACTCCAATCGCGTGTGGAAATTCCCACGCAGCAGGCATACAGGTGCGCTGACGTACTTGCGTGTGTAAGTGGCCGCGCACCCCTGAAATACACGTACTTAGGCCAATGGCGTGTACGCGCACTTTTGGCCAATTACACGCGATGAAATACACGTACATAGGCCAATGGCGTGTACGCGCACTTTTGGCCAATTACACGCGATGACACTCTGACGTGCAGTATTTCCACGTGTGCTCCGTCTTCACGTGCTGAGTGGGGAACGCCCGTGCGGATCACGTCAGACGCGCTTACGCGATGAGGGACTCTGGTCCAATAGAATCGCGTATGCGTGCTGACGCACTTACGTGCTAAGGGCCTTTCCTCGGATTTCACGCTGACGTGCAGGAATTTCACGTGCCAAATCACTCCGTATCAAGCTGGCCACCCGAAAACACACGGAACACCACGCTCCTGCCCCGAAGGCCGAGTTACTGCCCCCCCAGTGCCCTGAGCAGCCTCCCACGTGCTATCTGCTGCTGCCTGCCTGCCTGCCTGCCTGCTGCCACCGTGCCCTGCCATTTGGTGCCTGCACATCAGCCATCTGCAGGGGTCCAGTTGCTGTGTCCACCCCTGCTGGAACTGAAGACTCCCAACTGGGATTACATCGCTCCACAGCCCAGCCCCAGGACCCAGTTGCCCACCCACACCTGCCTCTGGGGTTGCCATGTCGGGCACTTCCACATCTGGCACCAGTGGCAACCCCAGGCCAGAGGGGCAGAGGGGCACCAGCTTCACTGCCACCGAAGTTGGTGTCCTGGTGGAGCATGTCCTGGGGCAGTATGATGCCCTCTTTGGATCGTCCCGCGCCAGCAAGGAAGGACGGGAGAGGATCTGGGCCGACTGTGTGGTTGCCATCAACGCGGAGGGGGTGGCAACCCGCAACGTCTTGAAGATCAAGAAGCGCTGGGAGGACTTGAGGTCCAGGACCCTTGTGAAGGCCCGGCGCCTCGTGGAGGGGGGCCGGGGCCACATGAGTTCCATCCAGAAGAGGGTCCTGGAACGCGTACGCCCAGCGCTCCACGCCCAGATCCTTGAGAGGGAGACCCGTCTGGAGTTGAGCGGTAAGTGTCCAAGCATTACTGTGTGAGACAGGGCATGTTGCGGTGTGCTGGTTCTATGATACTTGCCTGTATGTGTGCCATGGGCCATGTATGCATGTATGTGTGCTGGGACATCATGGTAATGCATGTGCGACCAGTGATGTGTGACCCACATGGTTGTTGCATGTGTTGAAATGCGGCATGGGGAGCACTATGCAGATTTGGGACATGAGAGCATGCCAGTCTCTGTACCTGGACATGGATGGGGGTGAAGGATGGGTGCTGATGCCAGGTACATATATGGTAGCCATGTCTGTGTGCCTGACCTGCATGTCTGTGACTTGTGCATGCCATGGATGCATGACACATGTGTGTGACAATGCACAGATTCAGTGACGCACCCAACTTACCCTTGTTTCGCCTGTGTTCGGTGTGATTGGGGCCAGATGGATGTGACTGAGGTGAAGTGTGTGCATGTGATATGCATGAGCCATGATGCATGTGAGTTACATATCATTGAATGTTTCAAGAGTCAATTAGTCATGCATGGAAATGTGCATGGCATGCACCATGCCTGTTACTGTGTGTGTTTTGCCTGGACTGACCCATGTGTTGTGGAGGGACATGATGGAAGTGTACTTTGACAGGGGTGCTCATCTGCTATTGCTTCCTGTCTAGGGGACCATTGTACAGTAGCCTGATGCTTGTGTCCTTTGTCTCCCTCTACGCAGCGGCTAGTGAAGAAGAGGGCGGAGACGGCGCTGTGGAGCAAGGCGGCGGGGATGCCCCCACGGCTGCAGCGGAAGGGGTGGGTGAGCCCCCACAGGGGCCTGCTACGGCGGGAGACGGTGAGGAGCCATCCAGGTTGGTGGTTTGCACAGAGGAGGAGGAGGCCGACACTGGTGCCCACATGGGGCCTGGTGGGAGCATCCCTGCTGGTGCAAGTGGTGCAGTCCAGGGCCAGGGGCAGGAGGCAGCACAGGTCACCGTGGAGGTGCCTGTGCATGTCGCTGTCCCTGACCCTGTGAGTGCACCACCATGCACCAGCAGGGATGCCCCGTCCCAGGCCCGTCCGCAGGTAGAGGGGATGTCCATGTCAACTGACTCCCCTCCACCTGCGGCCGTGGGAACCCCTGGCCGCGTGGAGCAGGTCCTGATTGGGGTCGCGATGCGCACGGCTGTGATTCGTGATGCCGTGCGTGCTTCCCGGGAGGAGCACGCACGTCATCACGAAGTGCACCGTGCCGACGTGGCCCAATTGGGATCGGCCATGTTCGGGGGGTTCCTGCATGTGTTGGCCAATCTGACGGCCCTCTCCTCCTCTGTGCAGGCTATCCACCGGTCGTTCTCCTTGCCGTCTTCCGGCCCAGATGCCACCATGGCCCCCTGTGGACCTGCCCCGACCAATGCAGCCAGCTCGGTGGGGATCCCATCCCTGCTGCAGTTGGGAGTCGGAGGTCCAGCAGGGGTGGACAACACAGCAAGTGGACCCCAGCAGATGGAAGATGTGCCGGCATCATCGGGCAGGGCACGTGCACGACGGCGTCGGTGGTTACCATCAGCCTGGATGCCGTCGTGCTGGCAGAGGCAGTGGCATCGGAGGCAGCAGCGGGCTCGACGTGGGAGGCATCATGGCTCAGGGCCATCAAGATCAGAGGGGCAGGCATCGGCCGGAGGGCAGGGCAACCCTGGCATGGCGGTGTGTTCCGTGTGGGAGGAGTTTGGCCAGCGGATAGGTGCGGAGCGGCAGCTGGCGGAAGAGGAGCGGCTCGCCATGGCCAGGGCGGAGATCTCCATGCGTCAGGCATTGAGGCGGGCTGAGTGCCTCGAGGAGGCTCGCAGGGAATTTGGTGAGCACATGGGGTTGTCCCTGCGAGACCTCGGGGCCAGGACTGAGTCCCGCCTCCAGGACATTGACATGGAGTTCGAGGATGCCCTGGCCAGCATCACCAAGTGAGCCGCAGGACTAGCCCGCTGCCTTTGTATATAGTTTTTTAGTTAGTTAGTGCTAGGTTTCCTTTATTTCTTTTTATTAATTTGGACCGCTTGGACAATGGCCACTTTTTTGTACATATTTTTTTAATTAGTTAGTATTAGGTTTCATTAGTGGTGTTGGGCTCATGGACCCTTGAACATTCCTGTATATATTGTTATTTTTTGGGAGATACATTTTTTGAATTTCATATTGTTTACACCATGTCGTAATGGTTTTTCTTTGATTTCATGCTACATGTGTTTGCTTTGGACAAAATCTATTGATTTTTCTATCCTTTGTTTTTTGATTTATCATTTTTGTTCTCGGACATGGACCTTTTATTTACTTTGCCAGATAGTTGTATTAGTTTACTTATTTTTTGTTTTTAATACATTTTTATATTATCTTACACTTGTGTCATTTTTTCTTTGGTTTCTTACATGTCATGATATGGGTTTTGACATTCACTTGCACCCATTGTGTATGTGTGTGTGACGGACATGTGTTCTTTTGCATACTTGCCTTTGGGGTTGTGTCATGTGATTGCATTCACTATGTGGGTGCATGCAATCCTTGCCTGGGTGTTTGTGCTGGCTATGCTGGCCATTACTGCCATTATTGTGTATCGTCAGGACCTGGGGCCAGGGGGACATGGGTGGGGGCCTAGTGGAGGGTGCCCCTGGTGGATGGGGGGTGGGGGTGGTGGGAGACATGGGTTGGACATGGGTGGGGGCCTGCTGGCAGGTTCCCCACAGTGCTGGGGGTGGGGGTGGTGGGAGACATGGGTGGGGGCCTGGTGGAGGGTGCCCCTGGTGGATGGGGGTGGGGGTGGTGGGAGACATGGGTTGGACATGGGTGGGGGCCTGCTGGCAGGTTCCCCACAGTGCTGGGGGTGGGGGTGGTGGGAGACATGGGTGGGGGCCTGGTGGAGGGTGTCCCTGGTGGATGGGGGGTTGGGGGTGGTGGGAGACATGGGTTGGACATGGGTGGGGGCCTGCTGGCAGGTTCCCCACAGTGCTGGGGGTGGGGGTGGTGGGAGACATGGGTGGGGGCCTGGTGGAGGGTGCCCCTGGTGGATGGGGGGTGGGGGTGGTGGGAGACATGGGTTGGACATGGGTGGGGGCCTGGTGGAGGGTGTCCCTGGTGGATGGGGGGTGGGGGTGGTGGGAGACATGAGCAGGTGTGCAGGGTAGTTCCCTGTGGTGTGTGCTGCCTGCAGGGGCCGTGGAGGGTGTACAGGTAATGCCTGGGAGCACACAGCCAATTCGCGTGTGGAACTTCCCGCGCACTCCTGAAATCCACGTACCCGGCCATATCGCGTGTGCAACTTCCCGCGCACCCCTGCAATCCACGTACCCGGCCATATCGCGTGTGGAACTTCCCGCGCACCCCTGAAATCCACGTAGCCGGCCATATCGCGTGTGCAACTTCCCGCGCACCCCTGAAATCCACGTACCTGGCCATATCGCGTGTGGAACTTCCCGCGCACCCCTGAAATCCACGTACCCGGCCATATCGCGTGTGGAACTTCCCGCGCACCCCTGAAATCCACGTAGCCGGCCATTTCGCGTGTGGAACTTCCCGCGCACCCCTGCAATCCACGTACCCGGCCATATCGCGTGTGGAACTTCCCGCGCACCCCTGAAATCCACGTAGCCGGCCATTTCGCGTGTGGAACTTCCCGCGCACCCCTGCAATCCACGTACCCTGCCATATCGCGTGTGGAACTTCCCGCGCACCCCTGAAATCCACGTACCCGGCCATATCGCGTGTGGAACTTCCCGCGCACCCCTGAAATCCACGTACCCGGCCATATCGCGTGTGGAACTTCCCGCGCACCCCTGGAATCCACGTAGCCGGCCATTTCGCGTGTGGAACTTCCCGTGCACCCCTGAAATCCACGTACCCGGCCATATCGCGTGTGGAACTTCCCGCGCACCCCTGGAATCCACGTAGCCGGCCATTTCGCGTGTGGAACTTCCCGCGCACCCCTGAAATCCACGTACCCGGCCATATCGCGTGTGCAACTTCCCGCGCACCCCTGGAATCCACGTAGCCGGCCATTTCGCGTGTGGAACTTCCCGCGCACCCCTGGAATCCACGTACCCGGCCATATCGCGTGTGCAACTTCCCGCGCACCCCTGGAATCCACGTAGCCGGCCATTTCGCGTGTGCAACTTGCCGCGCACCCCTGTAATCCACGTAGCCGGCCATATCGCGTGTGGAACGTCCCGCGCACCCCTGCAATCCACGTAGCCGGCCATATCACATGTGGAACTTCCCGCGCACCCCTGCAATCCACGTACCCTGCCATATCGCGTGTGGAACTTCCCGCGCACCCCTGAAATCCACGTAGCCGGACATATCGCGTGTGCAACTTACCGCGCACCCCTGAAATCCACGTAGCCGGCCATATCGCGTGTGCAACTTACCGCGCACCCCGGTATGCACGCACACGTTTATTTTTTCTCTCTGCGCGTGTCTGTGTTTGTGGGTACCCCTTTGTACGTCATTTGTCCTGGAGGGCCACAGTATTGGACATTGATCATGTCTGTATATAGGTGCTATTTGTTGGCGCACCTTTTAGCGCACATTTCTTGCAGGCGCAGAGACGCTACCGCCTGCTTTCTTGTGGCGGTCGTGTTTGTGCCTGTTTGTGCCTGTGCGCTGCTTTGAGCGTGCGCTTTTTTGCCCTATTCTATTCCATGAATACGTGTTGTATGCGAGCGTGTGGGCGTTCCGCGCACTTGCCTCCTGAACTTTCCCCGTGCCGCCCACATTCTTCCCCATTCCGAGTGTTGTGCCCCATTTTATTCCCCATTCCGAGTGTCCCGCCCTGTGTCCCGCCTACTTTAGAGCTGTGCGCTGCGCTCGGAGTGATGGCGCAGTGGCCGTGGCGCACGACGTTGGTTGACCTGTGCGCCGGCCTGCGCCGCGCGCTTTTTCCGCGCACGTCCTCTGCTTTTCTTGCGCAGGGACTTCCATGAATCGACGTGCGCTGGTTTCCCTGCGCTTTGCGCTAATTTTAGGCGCAGCGCACGTATTGGCCCCTCTGCGCCGGGATTTTCGGCGCACATTTATTCCATGAATCGGCCTGATAATGTTCTCAGTTAAATCTTCACAACATAGAAAATTTATTCCATGCCCCTACTGCAACTTTTGAAACCTTGGAGAAAAGAAGAACAATTATTAAGTGACTATGACTACGCCTATGCCCCTAAGAATCTGGCCACTTGCCACAGCCATCACAATATAATTAAACCATATAACAAGCATGTAAAATACATCTTCAAATAACAAGACTGACCCAGAACCCCCTGCCATCAAAATAATGTCCATGGACAGTAAAATTGACTGGGCACTCAGCGGCACCTGCAAACCCTTTTTTCACCTACACAAACACACCCATTCCCCCACCCTTTCCAGGTTCTCTTTCATCACAATATAACACCAAATGTGTTTTCAGACTTTTGGTTTGCCTCATGTTTTTAATTGACCACAATCAAAGTATGATGTCTGTAGACATCATGCCGGACATGGATTGATCCAGACGCGTCCACAGAAACCAAATTGGGAAGTTAGTCTGCAGACGGAACACAGATATCACTAATTTATTTGTACCTACTTTTTGGCCATTTTTAAAAGAACTGTAGGAAGAATTTACACCAAATTTACAAAAGCACGCTTTTGGGAACAAGCCGCCACACCTGGCACAAATTTGGCGAACATCCGTCTAACGGTTTGGGCTGAAGGCGCAAGCAAAAGTTTGTTTCCATTGCATCTAAGAGGATTTCCAAACATTTTGGGACCCCCGCTATAACTTTGCCCCTCGTGGGGGGGCTAAGTGTAATTTTTTTGCAAAGTTCAGCAAGGATTTGTCAAATGGTGCCAAAGTTATAAACCGCCCAAAAAGTGTTCTTTCTGTGAGTTTAGCGACATAAGCATAAGTACAGGGCTGCTACCGCAGGCCCTGTACTATATTCTTGTTGGTATAGAAATGAGCTTACTGTACATCTCATTGATTTTAGGCTGTTATCTATGTTATCTAGTGGTTTTATAAAGGTATGCCAGAAAGCTGAAACAATCAAAATCAGTCCAAGGAGCAATAATTGTCTACAAATTCCAAGAACAACAAATGTCACTATATGCAAATTCAGCCAGGAAAAAAAGACAAGCTTTGTTCAATGCATCATCATTAACTGGTGGCATATATATGAAAGAGTTATGTAGGTAGAGGTAACTCTGAATTTCAACAGTGACTTTGACTTTTAGCTAGGGCTCTGCATTTCAATGAGGATAAAAGATTGGTCCCAGTAGTGAGCAAGAGTGTGAGACTCATGTGTGAGACTCAGGCTGAATTTAGTATATGTCAGCTTTGTGGATGCATAAAACACATGCCAGCTAAAAATGAATAAGAATTTGATACTGCATATTGCCTATTACCATTCAGTGTAAATCAGTCCATGATTTTGTGTACAAACTTCAGTGCACATTGATAAATTAAATGTGCTGTGCATATTTGATTTAAAATGCATGCAAATAAACGTGGAAGAAATGGTTGTGCAGTGAAGACGTGTCAGGATTTTGATGTGAGGTGATATGCAAACTAGCTCCATTGTCAATTCGCAGAACAGGAGCGAACAGAGGAGGGAAATATTCCTCTTGTATCCATTGCTGCCATTCTAAGCAGTTAGGTTGAACATGGTCAGAACTTTCTAGAGAGTTGGCTGAGTTTCAAGGGAGGTGGTTTTGATTGTCATGTTACATCACAGAAAAAGGCTGCCACTTTTTACATTTCAGATTGGTGCAACTTATAAATATGGGCAGGCTTACGGAGAGAACTTAAAAAGGCTGGCAGGATGCAGGCTCACACTCTTGGGCTGGTGCAGGTGTCTCAGAAGAGTCTGGCAGTCTCTGGCACTCTTAATCTCTGGCTGACCCTAGGATGGTGCTGCAAGTGCTGACCAGCAGGCTGAGGAAAATACTTTGTCGGCTCCTTCCAAGCTCAGAGAGAGAAACAATTTGCTGATGTGAGCAAGAGTTAAATTATTTAAAAAAAGTATTGGATTATGTAAGACAGGATAAGGAGGTGGCAATTTCGGAAATTCAGACCATTAGACAAGATAATAGTGAAAAGGATATGGCATTCCATGCCTTGGAACAAGAAATATTTAAATTAATGGATGAAAACGAAGAAAAAGCAAAAAGAGTTGACCGTTCTCAGAAACAGATTGAAGAATTGCAAGTGATAATCACTAAAGTCGGGGATGAGAATTCTAATTTTGCCACGAAGCACAGCAGCTTCAAGCACAGTCCAGGGAATTGAAACAGCAAATCTTTTATCTTAAGTCTCATGAAAAGTGGCAATGCACCAGGTTCACGGAAGCTGAATTTGTTCACAGCTCTATCCAGGGAAATTTACCAGCAGCTATCCACATGTCCAGGCCTGATTATGATTCAATGTTAGGGTCTGAGTCACCTGCAACTGCTCACACACATTTTCACCCATAAGAGAACGGGAGTGAGGAACACATTGGCGCATATCAGATTGCACCATGTAGTCCTTTAACAATTATAAAATCTATCAAAACCTTGATTGGACCATTCAAGAAACAAGTATTTTGCTGCATTGAAGATCATTTGGAGGTGGTCTATGATATATTCAAGACCCTTCAGATTCCTAGGGAACAGTATGGGTGGTATTATCACCTTACTCCGGATGTGGCTTCTGCAAGTGTTATCTGTGGTCTGAATGAACAGGAAAATGTGTCATAGGTAGACTTTGAAAAAGAAATTAGACACCAATTCTCACCCTAACAGACTATACAGCAAGTCAAGAAAGCTACTTATAGCATAGCTGTACAACCAAATGAATCCCCTCACCAGTTCTTTCAAAAGTTAAAAAAGAACATTCTTGCATTTTGATGTGACCTTTACCCTACCTCAGTAGAATTTAAAACTGTGTATTTCTAAGGGCTACAAAAATCAATTGTCTTCCAATTAATCCGTGAATTTGACAGGGAAAATCCATTAGAATGGATAAGTGAAGAGACAACCAAACAGTATGAGGTACTATTTAATCAGAAAGAGGAGCGCCTAAAAATAGAGAGAAAAAAAAATCCAAGTCCAAGAAATCCCCACCAGCAATTTTGGAGGTAAAGTCTTTAAAGATGCCACTAGAATTAGCCGAAACTCAGGCAAAGAATAACATGACACCTAATCTAAGGGGTGTAGCTCCACAGAGAACACCACCCCAGACTCCTATGTTCCAATCCACTGATCCCAGCTTCAGAAGTTCTTACATTAGCCCTCATTACCTTGGTTATTCTCCCAGAGTGGTGTTTCGCCATGCTATGCCATGCCTAAATAACAATCAAAATCAGTTGTACAACGGTGCATACCAGACATTAGGGGCCCGAGTAAATTTGAACCAAACACAATGGTGAATGGCCAACAAGAAAGACCAGGGTATGTGTATAGATTCATTGAAAATGGAAATCAGCATAGGGAATAGATCTCACCAAATGAAAGGCAGACTAGAATGATGTAACTCACCAATATAATCAGTCCCCATCACGGGTTGCCCATGGTCAGAGGATGGTCACGCCACTTTCTCCACCTCCTGTGTCTTGAGAATTCATGGGAATATATAAACAGAAATCAATCTCCTGAAATGTACTGGCCCAGACCACAAAGAGAGGAATTCAGAGACATGGACAGGTTTCAGTGTTTAGCGGCCCAAGTTAAAATGTTGTCTGAGCAAATATGAAAATTATGTGCAGTTCAAAAGCAACAACTGAGTGAAGGTGCAGAAGGTCATAGGAGTGATCTTGCGCATCACAATAATAAGTGAATAGCTAGTCACATCTGCCATGATGAAAACACAGATGCCCATTGATCACCTTTAAATACAAACACTGAATTGTGTGCCAACTTAAAACCAAGAAAACAAATGAATGAAAGTGAGACAGGGAACAATAACACACACAAAAAAGAAGTGTGGTTTAACTTGGATTTGAACCCGACCATTTGTGTGTGTGAAAATGATGAAGAAAAGTAGAAACAGAATAAGAAAAAAACAAGGAATTGAGAGGTAGATTTAAAAAGAAGAATATGCAATGTGAAAATTAAACACAAAACAAAGCATCAAGATCAACAGATAATTTTCCCTTACCTGATAATCAAAATACTTGTTAATATCCCCACAGCAGTAAGAATTCACCAAAAGGCAGATGAAGGTCAGTTACCTGAGGAGTATTTTGAACCACATATATTCCAAGAGATAGAAATGACAGGCACTGTGCAAAATGCAGATAAGTGTTGCACACTAGAAACTGACATGCTGTCACATGACACTTGTGAAAATACATAGCCAATATGTACCAGAGTGTAGGTAAGCAGAGAGGACGCAGACAAAGGGGAAGGCCAAATGAAAAATTGTGATGTGAACAGTGGTGGTCTCAAGTCAAAGGGTCAGTCAGTGGTTTCACTTCAAATGGGTTCTGAGCCCAGGAAAAATGACAAAGAAATTCAAAATGAAATGGGCAAAAAGGAGGGTAAAATGTAATTTGCATATTCCCCTTTGTCCAGCAAAGAGCCAGGCTGATCTGAGAAAAGTAAGTCCTTAGATCCGTAACAATTCACACTTTCTATGCGTACTGGAAGAAATTGAGGATAGATAATATGCACCCATCACAGTTGAAGAAAAATGTAACACATTTGCTATGATTGACACAAATGCCCAAACAACAATAATGTCAAGGGAACTGATGCAACATATCAATGAGTGGAGATCCCCATAATACTATGTAAAGGTGAGGCAAAGTGAAGGCGCTGTACACAATTTCAATGGGGATGAAATACCTATTGAAGGTGTCACTGAGTTTGTCATAAAGATAGTGAAGCATAGGATGAGACAGGAAGTATTGGTCACACCCATTAATGAAATACCTGTCCTCAAAGGAACATATTGCCTGAGGAGACTGTCACCCCTCATTGATGCGGTAAATGGGGTATCGTGGTACTGAGCCAAAATAAACACTGAAGCCTAATAAAATAATGACACAAAGTAACAGTGTAAATGATGCCACACTGTTACTAATTCAGAAAGTGCTGTGGAAGTATATCTTCAGAATGGCTGTGTGCACTCTTTTTGACTGCTTACTCTCTGTTCTCCCCTCCTCACCCTTCTCCTATCTCCTCCCGTCCTCCCCTTACTTTCTTCTATGCACTCACTCTATCAGAATTGTCCCTGGACCTCGTATGATAGCAACCTCGTCTGTCTCCTCCCACCTCCCCTTACTGTCTCCCCACCCCCTTCAAGCACTATCTGAAATGTTGTCAGGCCTAGTACGATAGTCGCTTGTTTTTTTCCTCCCCTCCTTTTCTGCCCACTCTCCCTCACCTTTTGTTTTTCTCAAGCTCTACCATAAATGTCATCAGGCCCAATACGGTAGTCGCTTGTCTGTTTCCATTTCCTTCCCACTCTCCCGCTCCCTTCCTGATCTATGTCTTAGCTCTTGCACTATCTGAAATGTTGTCAGGCCGAGTATGATAGTTAATTTCACATCCTTACTGTTCATGACCTGTAAGAATGTCATTGTATTTTCCCTTGTTCCCTTCCCTTGCCTTGAAGCGCTTGGAAACACATTGGGCCTCATTACGACCCAGGCGGATTTCGCGGTGCTAAATGCACCGCGAAGCATGGCGGAAAGCCGCCGATAGCGCCATGGGGGTTGGCGGATTTACCGCCCCATTCCGACCTCGGCGGAGCGGTAAATCCCCAATCCCCATTCTGCCCTTCCCCATTCCCATTTTTGCCCCATAGGGTATAATGGGAGTGGGGAAGGAGTTAATTACGCCACCGTAAAATACGGTGGCGTAATTAACAACGAGGTCCCGTAGCGCCATGGTTTTCTCCGGCTGGTAAAACCAGGCGGAGAAAACCTCCATGGCGCTACGGGAACTCGTAGTATGGCGGAGAGGTACGCCATGCACTACGCTGGCGTAATACCCTCTCCGCCAGGGTCCTAATGAGGCCCATTGTGTATAGGTGCTATATAAATAAACTATCATAACATATCATATCATGTGTCAGGATGAAATGCGAGGAGAAAAAGAGAAGTCATCTTTGGAGATTTATTTGGACCCTAAGAAAAACTAGCAAACAGAAATAGATGAAAACACATTGTGTATTAATTAAATGGGGAACATTGCAAACCAAATATTACTCCAGAATCAGATCAGGAAAAATAAATTTCAACAATTTCAGAAATACACATTGGAGAAGGACAACCATGAATCCCTATCCATGTGAATGGGCATTCTGAAATGATTGAAGCCATTTTGGTGCTTGAACAGGAAAGGAGTTTAATGAATGAAAAGATACCTAGGCAAATACTTGACAGAGAGGAGATCCCAAATGTTTAAATAAAAAATCAACACATCTTTGGCCTATATGACCCTGACTTGGGACAACACATTGTAGTAAGATGCCTGGTAAAGATTACAATTGGCTCTAAGAGCATTAATCACAATGTATGAATTGTGAGTGAAACACAAAACAAATTCTAATTGTGAAATGCCATCATGCATAGAATGTGCATTGTAGTACACTTTCTAAATGAAAAGGTCTGGGGCAGGTTGGGCGGTGCTGAACCTGAATTCGAAAACAAGAGACAAGCTTACCAATGTGCCTAAATGATGCCCTATGCAGTTGAACATCAAGTGAAAAAGGATAATACAATCCCTGCATTTAGCAGACAATTTACAGTAGCATTAAAATATAGGAAGGGACAACAGATGAAAGATCCAGATGCATGTGTGTGCCTAAATTAATCTATAAAACAGCAAGGATTAGAATGTGATTATACACCATTGGTAGAGATTGGGGATGGACCTATTAAAATCCTGGTGGACAATAAAGTCAAGACATTAATTTGGAAGAAAATACAGTGGGCCTCATTCCGAGTACGGCGCTAACCAATGGCGCTATTAACGCCTTGGTTGACGCCGTACCCGGACCGGCAGCGCCTTGGTGGTTGGCGGAATTACCGCCCCATTCCAAGGTTGGCGGGGCGGTAATTCCCCAATCCCCATTTACCCTTCCCCATTCCCATTCTTGCCCCATAGGGCATAATGGGAGTGGGGAAGGCGTCAATTACGCCACCGTAAATTACGGTGGCGTAATTAACATCAAGGTCCCTTAGCGCCATGGTATTTAACGCCTGCTAAAAGCAGGTGTTAAAAGCACCATGGCGCTAAGGGAACTCGGAGTATGGCGGTAAGGGATTACCGCCACCGCTCTCGTTAGCGGTGGCCGCTATCCCTTAACGCCATACTCGGAATGAGGCCCAGTGTTAGGAATGGCAATGCAGGGATCTTACTACAGTGCTGATTTCAATAACCCAGTGATAGTGAATATTTCTGAAAGCTATGTGACTGAAGAGGGTGTATAGCCAGAATGATTAGGTTCTAAGCCAAAGGGAATCTTTAAAGTTCAGTCTGTGTTTCCTTATGAGCCAAGTGAAGAGATATGCTGACATCAGGATGATTGTGTTCTGTTTGAATAAGGTGGAGCTATAAGAGAAAAGCAGCATGTTGAAGGGGAGATCAATATTCCAAAATATTTGAGGGTGGCAGCTCTCCATAGAGACACTGCCACACGGTTAGAGGAAAGTACAGAAGTCCCTCCTTTGAAGGATTTCCCAGAGTTTACTAAAAGGGTAGAGGAGCAGATTCAGGCTAAAGATGCTTGGAAAAATAATGAAGAAAAAGGCCAATTCAGGAAAATATTGATGGAGTTCAAACAGGTTTTTTCCAAAGATGCCTATGACTGTGGGCTGACCATTGTACATGGTGTCACGCTACAAGAAGGACATGGTAGGGAGCCAGAATTTGTGTGACAATATAAATTGCCACTAGCTTGTCAGGAATCACTGGCTGAAAGAAGCATCATTAGGCCTGTTCATAGTGCATAAAATACTTGCATATTAGGAGTGCTAAAACCCAATGGCCATTGGTGTTTGTGAGTAGATTTAAGAGAACTGAACAAGAGGCTACCTGGTTCATGATGGCTACTTCCATTTATGGATCAGGGCCTTGCAAATATTCATGAGTAAAAGGTATTTATCAATTTGGATCTTACAGCTGGATTCTGGTGTGTGCCACTAGCTGAAGAAATACAAAATGTATTTGCATTTTCATTTGACAAATCACAATATGCATGGTCCCGGACCCCTTTTGGGCATGTCAATAGTGGAAGCAAGTTTGGGATATTCCTGAGCAAGGCACTCCCAGATGCAGCTGAAAGAGGAACCGTGTTGTGGATGATGTGCTCAACAAAAATGAAGATTTGAAAAGCCATTTTAATGAAATTAGGTATGTACTAAGACAACTACAAAAGGCTGGGGAAACATATCTCTACAGAAAGCACAGTGGTGTAGAATAAGGGTAAACCTCCTAGGCCATTAAGGGGCTGATTCATGGAACAAATGTGCGCCGTAAATCTTGGTGCATGCAGGCGCAAGTGTGAAAAAGAAAGCGCACGCGCATGCGTGCGATTCATGGAAGGGCCTGCGTGTGTTTACTGCGGGATGTGCGCCAAATCCGAGCGTGGCACGCACTTGCGCACACATCATTTCAACATCCCGAACGCCACGCGCGATGCGCACAACGAAAGCGCATAACGTCGGCGCACACACCAAAAAGTGGGGGGACAGTGGGCATAACACGCGGAATGGGGAACAACGTGTGAAAAAGAAGGCGTAACTGGAGAAGTACTGCAAGGAAATACACAGAACGCCCACACGCACGCGAACAACACTTATTCATGGAATCGAATATGGGAATCCCGCGCACACTAAAAGACACGCACAGGCGTCAACACGTCCGCCACAGGAAGGCAGGCAGAAGCATCCCCGCGCCCAGTATAAAAGTGCGTGCAATAACAAACACATATATATAGCTACGATGAATGCCCCATTTGTCGTAGCACTGATCATGGGACACCACAGGAGTAGGAGAATAGCCAGGCCCCGCATTTGTTTGCATGGACCAGACTTTTTGGGATACCTGATGACCAGGTCTATGCCAGGTATAGGTTTCCACCTCGTACCATCCTAGACCTGGTCAGGGAGTGGTAGGATGACCTTACATCACCCGCCCTGTGCTCCCAAGCATTGAGCCCCTTGGAGAAGCTGCTCAATGTCCTGCATTTCTTGGCCACTGGGTCATTTCAGCGGACAACTGCCATAGTGGGGGGGTCTCACAGGCCACAGAGTCACGCTGCCTACACCAGGTGTTGGCAATCGTGAATGCACGCCCCTCAGTCCGCAGGAACATATACATGCCCAGAACACCTGCAGAAAGGCAGGCCGTGGTCCAGGACTTCTACAGGATGGCACACTTTCCCAAAGTGCTTGGTGCCATAGATTGCACCCATGTGGCCCTACGTCCACGTAGGGCAACTGAGCACTTCTATTGAAACTGCAAGCACTGGCATTCCATCAACGTGCAGGTTGTATGCGATGCAAAGGGAATCATCACCTCTGTCTATGCAAACTACCCTGTCTCAACCCATGACATTTCATGTACAGAATATCCACCCTGAGCCAGGCCCTGGAAGCTGGGAAGCATGGCGAAACATGGCTCCTAGGTGAGTACAATTGACTGTGCACATGCATGCATGTCACAAACAGACAAATACACAAACCCAACTAATCACAACCATCATCTCCTCCCCAGGGGACAGTGCCTACCCTCTGAGCAACCACATGAGGACGCCAATCCGGAACCCCACCACACCACCCCAGGTAAGATACAACGCTGCCCATATTGCAACCAGGGCCATAGTGGAGCGCACATTCGGAGTGCTCAAGTCACGCTTTCGCTCCCTTGACCACTCTGGCAGCCATCTACTATATGCACCCCCAGTAGTGTGCAGGATCATTGTGGCAGTATATGTCCTGCACAATGTTGCAACTTGGGGGGACGTACTGGTGCCCATGGTGGTGCCCACTCATCCCCAACCACAGGCACAGGCGCTGCCCATGGGAGGGGGAGGGCATGTGGCGAGTCAGCCCGGTCCCAGCTTGCGGCCACATTTTTCCCCTAAACCCACACCCCTGCGGAGTGCACACAGGCCTGGCACATACCAGGTGACAATTGATGATGACAAAGAGACAGCCAACTGTCACAAGCTTACCACCCTGAGAATGTTGCCACGGAAGTGCTATATTGTGTGCATCTCTAGCAACTTGAACATAACCAATCCTCTGTGACCAAAAGGAACACATGCAAGGTGTGTATCACACCACCCCCTGCAAAACAGGGCATGACAATCACTGGTATGTCACCCAAACCCTCCCAACCCACATCACCCTTGTCTGCCACACCATGGAATGGCATGCAACAGCAAAAGCCCAACACATGACCAATTACATAAGAAGTGACATGTGATAAATGGGAAGTGGCCTGGCACAATGATGCCTGACATGGAATCTGATGAAATGACTGACCAACAACCTCCCACACATACCAAGTCACACACAAATGCTTTCCACCAGTGTTAGCATGAATAAAAGACTGAATGCCAGTTCACATGCACATTGGTCAAGGCAAAATGGCTACTCCCTAACCCTTGTGCTGTGTGTGTCTCCTGCAACACACTGCTCAGCACACAGCACAGTGAGCAGCCATTGTGTTGGGGATACACCTTGAACATCAAATCAAAAGAACAAACAAAAGAAACAACCCAATGACGCATGTACACGATTCCCAAATGGCAATTGATCATGCACTGCAGGGACACAGCGTGCCGGAGAAGGCATTTTGTGTGCACCTGTGGGCATGGAAGGGTGGTTGTACGTGTGGTGGAGCATTGTGTAACTGTGTGTGTCAGTAGGGACATGCACTCAATATATGCATATGAAATCAAGTGACCCTCAGTGTCCTGTACACATTACATGCAAACATTTCCCATGTGTACACCCCAGCATGTCAAACCACAACAATCCCCTGACACCTGAAAAGTAAATACAACACAGGAACAGCCATTGACCAGCAGAACACATCATGTACATAGTACCCCACAACGATCTTGTCAGAGAGTACCCAAACACTGTAGCCCAGGCTTACTGTCCAACAAAAAAAGGCCCTCCCTCATTTACACATCACCATGACCTTCTGAACAACTGTGTCTGGGGTATGTAGCCTTCTCCCTTTTAGTCTACCTGGCTACAGGGTCCTCTTACCCCCTGGTCTTCAAGTTCCACCTTGCGTGTAAATAGGGTCCAGCCCCTCAGAAGCCTCCTTGACTGGTAAAAATACCAAATCGCAGAGAACTCCAAGGAGCCAAACCCCCAAACCAGGGAAAAAGCCTCCTGGCACAAAAAAACCTGGAAGAGTCTCCAGTAGATTACTTGTAGTGGGAAAAAAAGTCCTGGCACATGTACAAGCAGAATGATCGAACTACCAAGGTAGCACAGTTCAACAATGGTTCAACAGGAAGGGTTCCTTTTTCCGGAAACAACATACAATGAGGATGCAACAACTGAAGGGTAGTGTCCCAGCTCCGGTATCCAGGCGCAGGAGTGGCACGAACCAACCACCCCCGCCGTGGTCTGGGCACCTGTAAGGTAAAATTTACACAGGCCTCCGAGACCCCGGCGGGGAAAGAGGGTCAGGGATCCGTTGGTTGGACAGGCATTGGTATTCAGGATAACCAGAAAGAGGGGCAGGAGAGGGGAGTTGGATTGACAAGGGAAAATAGGCAAAATACAAAATACAACTATTGACAATAACACATACTCAATCAGAGAAACCATGTTCTACATGCACATTGTATTAAATGAGTCAAATGCAAGACAAAGGGAGACTTATTTCTGGGGTGAGTGCTGGCCTCCTGCCTGCACACTATCAGGTCCGTAACAGGATCAGTTCACTGCTGCAAAGAGAGCATGAGTTACTAATCTGTGTGTGTTTACAACACAAACACAACACCATTCATGCCCCAAAGTAAGTGACTTCTCCACAAACAAACACTCTTGTCTGCTGCTATGTACTTATACGTTAGCTTGCCCCCATGGTGGTTCATACACTGTCAATGCAGTAAGGCAGGCGCACGTGGACGCACGGTAAATGGAAGACCAATGCGTCAAGAATCACACATGATAGAATGGTCCCTGGGTGAGCTGCTAGACGCGTATAGCGAGGTGTGACTTCAGTACAAGTCGTGTTCTGGCAGCCGTGGATTAAAATAGGTAGTGCAAGTGGCAATTTGCACATGCAAATGATATTCACTGCACACGAGTATGTGCCTCGCTGGGTGTCCCTGTGCGTTGTATACGTTTCTGGCTAGGAACGCTACTGCGCTAATAACTCAGCTTCTATGGAGCAGGAGGGACTGGAGGATATGTGCAACAGCCCCTGCATGTGCCCCTGACAACTTGTTAAGTTACTTGGCATTTGTCCCTCAACGCATCTTAGCTGTACTGTGCGCTTCTACAACAATATCTAGCCAAGCTCCCCAGCAGTGGCGCTACTTAGCATGCATGTGCAAGTGGCCTGGTGGAAGGTTGGCTGTGGTTTGGCCCCTTTTGCTGCTCACCTTGCTTGGTGCTCCTGGAAAAACGACTGCTTCTGTCGGACGTCTGAGCACAAGCCCTGTGCTTCTGCTTGCACACACATGCGCACACCTGCACCACCGAACGTGGCCAGGTTTCAGTAGTACTTGGTCCTGTGTCTGCTGGCAAAGGTAGTCTGGAGGCTCATTTTCCTGCAGAAAGGGGATAAAACATAATAATGCTGGAAAGTTCCCTGTGTGTGTGTCTTCATGCTGGTTGTCAGTGGGCCATGTAGAAACCTACATCAGAACTCCTCCCACCATCAGTGTGACTTTGACAGGGAAAGGGTGCAGGCTACTGTCTACAGCATGAAGTGCATCAAGCACATATACAGACAAGAAAATAACATACACCACAATCCACATCAATTAATGGACACATCAATCATGTACTCACCCAAATTGATCACAGACATGCCGTGGATAAAACCCACTCAATCCCCACTAGGGGTGTTAACACAAGTAGTACAGCAGCAGACAGGCCACAGATTGTCATGATTTCTGCCCCTCATGGTCCCAGCCCTCCAAGATGTCAGGCTGGAGCCAGGCCACAATCACCTACATGGCCCTCAAGGACCTCTCCAGCCCTCCAAAGACCCACTTGGAGTCAGACTTGGCGCTTGTGGCACCAGACCCATTTACTCCCATAGGATAACATTGGGGATTGGACTTGTAGTGCATTGATGGGGACAAGATGGATGCCCCCACATATTTCGGTTCCCAGAACTGCGTGTGCAGTCTAGTCTTTTGGGTGTGGTTCAGCCCACAGACACCTGGGATACCCAGAGACTATTTAAGCCATGACCAGGCTGAGAAACATGCTTTGCGTTTTCTGCACCTGCAGCGTTACACTCACTGTGTTCGGATCAGTCTCCAGTAGGCCTGCATCTTTCTTCTGCGCTCAGCTCCTGCAAGAACAAGAACACCATTAGGAACAGCCTTACCTTGCGGTGCTTCTGCCCATCATTCATTGCTCCTTCTGTACTGCGGGAATCTTCGGCGGTGTCATTCCCATTCCGGCACACCGCTTCCTAAGGAAAAGGGAAAAGAACAAAAAAGGCACTAGTAAGCATTCAGCAAATCTTCGCTTATTTTTAAAGACTGTACGAGCTTCAAACGCTTACCTGAATCCCTACCGCTCTGGGGGAACTCTGTATCCGGAACTTCTGATCCATCTGCAAGAGGGAAATGACACTCCAGGTTAGCATGGAAACATCTAGAGGCACCGCATACAGCACTTACTCACCGCATTTCTTCTTCATAACCGGCATCCACGCTGAAAACGTTATGGCACCTAAAAGACACAGAAAAAGAACACAGTTCAATACAAATACGAAAGGGTCGCATTACGCATCGTGCTCTCACTCACTTTCAGCGCTACTCATCTCAGCAGCACGTCGCCATCCCTGGACGCCGGCCATCATCTAAGGAAGGAAAGGAACGAAGTTAGAGAACTGTTCAAAAGATTCATTATACTTACCTGTCGGACTCTTGCCAGTGAAGTAACTAGGCAGCAACAAACCCGCATCAATCAACACGCCCCTGCGCTGAAAGCAGGATGGAGAGCACACTTTCCAAGAAAACAAGGAGAGCTGTGGATCAAAGGGAAGGGTTGGAACCCGGGGAAGAAGGGGTTCAAGCACACAGAGACAATAGGGAGTTAAACTCTACCAATCCTGTGTTTCAGGCCCAGTCTCCAGTCAAGTAGACTCCAGGGAGGGGTTTGAGGTTGTAAGAGGTCAGAATAGGCTGAGTGACATCCCGTGGATACCAGGTGAGCATTACACAGATATGACAAAAGTCCAAAGCCCTTGTGTAAATGTTTGTCAAACTGAACCATCCTTGCGAGCCCATGGATAAGGGAAGCAGGAGTGGCCTATGTGAGTCAGGACCCCAAGCTGCAAACACATACATGAGACAAGCTTGAAAGGCCCAGCTGGAACAGACAGTGGATGCTTTGAAAAGCCACATAGCACCACACCGTCACATGAATGCATTAAACTATATTAACTAATTAAACTAACTATAAAAAAACCACATTACCTAATTAAACTATCAAAAACCATATTAACTAACTAAACTAACAAGACAAATCAAAAATGGCCACATATGACCCCGGGGAGGCACCCAGGAGGCGTGAGGTACAGGGTGCACCTCAACACCCACATGTGATGATGTTGAGACAAAAAAAAAATACCTCCATGGGCTCAACGCCTGCACAGCCCGACCTGTGTGGGAGATAACTCATCGTCCTCATCACCCTCTGCTGAAAAGGTTGACGTGGCACAGTACCCTGACCACGCCTAAGCACAGCTTGCCCCTCGTCAGCAGCAAGTGTGCAGGATGTGTGAGCCTGGTTCTGTGCGGCGATGACACGTAGGTCAGCATGTAGAACCTCTCGTGATATGCGTGCTTCCTCTTGCAAGGTAACACGTGTAACACGGAGTTCTTTCTGCATGGCCTGGCTGGACAACTGGTACACTTCCCGGCAAGCACGTACCTCAGCCGAGATGGTATTCTCTAGCTGCTCCAACCTCTCCTCTGACCGCATCCTCTGGGACATCATGAGCACAGCCAGAGTAGATTTGAGGGATTCATAGTCAACCCTCATGGCCTCCATGTGTGCCTCTGCGTGAGCAGCAATTACTTGATGCAAAGACACAATTTCAGCCCGGCGTGCCCTGTCTGAGGCCGCCATGCACAGCCTGAGCGAGCGGGCCCTGGACTGTGCCACCCGCTGCTGGACTTCCACCTGCCTAGCAGGGGGTAGCACGGATTGGGCCACACGTTCCATGCTCTCAGCGATGTTACAAATCTCTGCCCCCTGGTTTTCTGAATTGGCAACCATGGCTTGCTCCCACTCAGCATACCCCAGTGGTGCGCGGCCACTGCATTACTGGGCTTGACACCTGCGGGGCCCAAGGAGCTGATGTCCTTTTTGGGTTGGCACCCCCCGTGGCTGCATGACTATATTCCTCTGTTGACGTGAGTCCCCAGGCACATCAGCAACTGGAGTGGAGGGTGACCCTGCATCCCGATCCACCACAGGTGGAGGTCCCACCACTGTCTGGCCTCTCAGTGCAGGTGTCGCAGACAGAGGAGGATCCACATCAGAATCACTCACCCCTGACGAATGGACCCGATGCACATCCAACTCGACATTGTCGTCAGAGTGATCATCCGAGCTAGACTCATTGCCAGCCCCAGACAAGATGGTCTGGAACACAAGTGGGTTTTTGTGGCCTACTACCCCACGACCCCCACTTGTGCTGGTTTGCTTGTGCGATAGCAACCCAGTGTCTGGCATGACAACACCATCCTTTGGCTCCATTGCATCATCATCTGAAAAGTGGAGAAAAGATTAACATTAGTACACATGTCAGAAGCACATAACACACATATAAATCACATTGACAGCCAACACATGAAGCAGACATGTCACACACAAATGAGAACCTGAAATGCATCCAGTGGCATTGATATGCAAACACATCCTAAAAGCAGAAATGGATGTGTCTAATTATCAAAGCCTACACAAGTACAAAATGTAGTATGTGAACTCCATCAGACACCACCTCTGTCAGGCACATGTCACAGGCAGAAAAGACAGATGGCAACTAAGAGATGCAACACACCATAAGCATTTCTGAACTGCAAATTGACCACTGCTGCAAGTGAATCCAAACACATAATGACACAGGTACCATGCATGTAGACATGCATCACTAAAGCATCAGCATCAATATAGCTACATCCATCTGCAGCTCGGCCCGTACCGGGTGGCATGGGCCATGTAGATATAGTGAATGTCCCAAGCAAAGCAAAGGCCTGCAACCAGGCATGAGGGACCATAACGCCCAGTACCGTCCGAGCTGCAGGACATGAGGCCACCACAACACCCCTCAGGGCCTGATTGAGCACATTGGGCTATGAATGTGCCCTATTATATAATTCCTTGAGGAAATCTCCACACCCAGAACCCACCATAGTAGCTAAGTGGGACTTGGCATACACATACTGCACAACAGTGAACCTTTGGGATCATGCCAGTTCCACATAAGGTGTGCAATGCAGAAATCTCACCAGCATAAACGTCTATCAACTACATATTAGTCAGTCAACAAAAAAGCTGCGGAAGACACATCTGTAAATGGACACTTTCACAAACACATAAGTGAGTACTCGCAATGTTGCACCACACAACATTGAAGCTGCTTGCATATGTACATGTGAAAGCATTCAAAAACACCCATTTCCCTATACACCTGTATTGTGAACATGACCAGCATCCAATACACCAAAGCAAGCAGCTATAACGCTGCTTGCTTTGATGTATGTGGAAGTGCACACATACACACGTGAAGGAAGCTCCACGGTCATTACAACCCGATTGTCAGGCTACATCCAATCAGTGCCCTATGCCAGTTGGTATAGGCCGCAGATTGACCAATCAACTCATCTAAACAACCACTACAGAGTTCCAATACTGAGTACATGTGTCACAGGATGCACCTGTGCCTGTCGCATACATGACAGAGAAAGGATGAAAAACTGCCCATACATGACAGGTGACTTTGACATTGCATCAGTGAGTAGGCATGTAGAAGGGTGTAACATGGCTCAGAAGTGGGTTGATGCAGTGCAGAACATGTGTACATTACCCACTATCTACATGAACAAGTACATTATGATGTCTATCAATAAACGTGAAGGCAGTGAATGGGCAAGTTGAGGCATCACATGCAATGTGCATTCAATGGGTTGCATGGCTACAAGCAAACGCCCCAAATCTCCCTAATTGAAAACGCAGGGAGGCATAGCATGGCAGCGAAAGGGTGACCAGGGACCTGTGTATTGGCAGACAGTGTTGACTAGCGTCAATTGCATCATCGGAGTCAACTGACAATACAGCAGATAATGATGGGACAGTAAGCAGGACACATGATGAACCCTCAGTAGTACACCCATGTGTGCAGAAGCCTTTACACCAGTTGAACAGAGTCAGTGGGCCTGAAACAGGGGGAGGCCTGTGCCCCACAAAGACTGTGACTCCCTAAACATGTGTGTGATACTGGACTGAGCCAGAGTGGGCATGGATGGGTGATCAAATACCATGAAATTTTGGTCATCTTGGACACGTACTACAATGATCATCCTGTCAAGGACACATAGGGGCATGCATGGAATGCACATGGAGCATGAATGGGCACTCATGTCCCTGCGGAGCATCTGACATCTGCACAGTCGAAGTGAGACACCCTGATTCAAACACAGAGGATGTACCCCACTGCATGTGTCTGGCAGGTTGGCTTGTGGAAGTTTGCATGTACACAGGAGACTTGAACAGGCCATTGCAGTACACCAACGTGATGCACACCAGTGCCATGGTGAAATTGGTGTGCAGGGGGGTGGAGGGGCAAGGGAGCATGCCTACGTGGAGTACCCGCATGCAGGCAGAAGACACATGCACGTCAGTCATGCAATGACATAGTCCCAGTGCTGAGAGGAAAGACACCCCAGGCTACATACAGAAGGGCCAGTGAGCTGGAACATGGACCGGAGGGCAGCCGGGTGACTAGCTTGTGAGTAGGGTGCAAGTGTGGCGATGAGGACAGTCCCCGTCTGCTCTACATGTCCAGCATCCTGCACAACAGGCACACATCAGTGAAGCATTGCATGACTTGCATATGAGAACCATTTACACATGACATGTAGTGGCAGTCAAGCACAACACATCGCACAAGCAAACCACACATGTCCTCGACAAACACGCAACAACACTCACTGGACGGGGCATCAAAGTCCAGCATCTCTCCCTCTCCTTCAACCATTCCTGCTAGTATAAACTCTGCAGCGTCTGACTCGTGCAAAGTGAGGTCTTCCTCCTCAGGTGGTGGCCCACTGCCAGTCACCAGAGTCATGTTGCAATTAGAGGCACGCTTCAACTTAGTACTGCGTTTGAGGTCATCCCAACGCTGTTTGCACTCTTGAGCTGTGCGCACCTCATGGCCGAATGCACTCACGCCATCCGCAACTTGCTTCCAGTGGGACATACCATGGGCAGCCGTAGTTTGACAATTCGGCCCCACTAGAATACCACGGTTGTGGTCCCGCACGTAGTCCACAAGGAAGTCCAGTTCCTGCATGCAGAAAGGCTTCTTCCTCGATGTGCCGGAGGCCGGGGCTGTGTCTGGGGTCTCAGCCTCTACTGCAGGTGCAACCTTTCTCCTCCTGGACAGTGGTCCTGACCCTGGCTGGCTAATGGCACCCTGATCAGTATGGGCTGTGGCGCTGGTGGGTTGATCCGAGGCAGTGGCAGGTGGAACGAGGACAGAAGCCCTGACTTGCGTCAGTAGCTGCTGGGTGCCCTGGAATGGACCCTGCGCAGTAACATCTACAGTGCCAGGGTCATTGACCGGGCCAGTCCTGGATGGTAGACTCACAACTGGGGTGGTGTCGGCTGCATCTGCCCATGCACTTGCCAGTACCCAGCTGGTCAGTGCACCAGATGCCATTACTGCCCCAGGGACACGTGCCTCGGTCAGGGCAGCCCTGTGTGCACCTACTTTGTGCCTCCTGACCTCCTGGAAATCTTCCAGGGACTCTTCAGGTGCCAATGCAGACTGCGCTGGCAGACCCTGAGCCTGGGTGGTGGTGTCCACAGCTGCACCCGCAGCTACCACTCCCCTTGGGCGCCAGTGCCAGATGCAAGAACTGCATCTCCCGGAGCCGCAGGGGTGGTTGCATGACTGCACCAACACGTGCCACAACATCATGCTGAAGTGGTGCACCCCTGCCTCTTCCCCCTCTGCAGCCACACTGGACACCCCGCCACGTGGAGTACGCCCAGCTGAGGCACCCCTCACCTTTCGTGTCCTCCCAGCCATGGCACAGATGTAATAGTGCCGGCACAGATGTAGTAGTGCCAATGGGAGTTGTACAAGACAATTGTCCTGGGCAATTGGGGTGAAGGGGGTGGGATACAAGATGTTAACAGCACCCCTGCACCTGCAAGACTGTATGTGACCCCGGTGATAAAGTAATGGGTCACGCAATGCTCAGGCACCCCAAAACTGCAATAAAACCGTGCACGCAACTCCGGTAGCCCACGTGTGTGGAATTAACCTCCTGCAGTACGCAGTGGCACCCAGAGATACAAAATACATGTACGCATTGGACACGCAGGCTACTATGACCTCGTAAATGGGTACGCGATACACAGGGGCACCTGCAATGGGAAAAATAGCATGCGCGACTCACCGTAAGACTAGCGTGATAATGAAAAACACTCATAGCCAATACCCCCGCCAAAAGAAGAGATATGTCCTTGACCTGCTGTGAAGTTGTGATGGTGCGCGAAACAACACGAAGTTGCCACACACACGTTGGTCTCCATGAAAGGCACGTACAGCAAACTGCTGGCCCTGTTCACCTCTAACCCGTGCTGAGAAAAACGCCCGTGCGCGTCCCTTCTCTTACGCGCTTAGGCCCTTTCCTCGGATAACACGCGTTCACACGCATACATGATCTATTTGTACATGCGGATGCACCCGTGCTGAGGGAAACGCCTGCGTGTATCACTTCACATATGCACTTACGCGCTAAGGGCCTTTGCTAGAATTACACGCTGACGTGCAGTTTTTTCACGTGCCAAATCACTCTGTATCAAGCTGGCCATGCGACAGCACATGGAAGACCACGCTCCTGCCCAGAAGGCCATTTTCCTGCCCCCAAGAGCCCGGACCACGCTCCCACCTGCCATCTGCTGCTGCCTGCCTGTCTGCTGGCCATGTGCCCCGCTATTTGGTGCCTGCATGTCAGCCATCTGCAGGGGTCCAGTTGCTTTGACCACCCCTGCTGGAACAGAAGGCTCCCGACTGGTATTCCATCGCTCCACAGCCCAGCACCAGGACTCAGTTGCCCACCTACACCTACTTCGGGGGTTTCCATGTCTGACACAACACCATCTGGCACCAATGGCAACCCCCCAGCAGAGAGGCTGAGGGCTGCCAGCTTCAGTGCCAATGAAGTTGGCATCCTGGTGGAGAAAGTCCTGGGGCATTATGATGCCCTCTTTGGAAGTTCACGCACCGACAATGAAGGACGGAAAAGGATCTGGAAGGACATTGTGGCTGTAATCAATGTGGAGGGGGTGGCAGCCCGCGACATGCGACACGTCTGGAAGCGCTGGGAGGACTTCACGTCCAGGACCCTAAGCAAGGCCCGGCACCTCATGAAGTCAGCAGATGCTGAGGGGTGCCGGGTCCACCTTACAGACAACCGGATGAGGGTCCTGGAATGTATACGCCCAGCGCTCCACCTCCAGGTCCTTGAGAGGCAGACCCGTCCGGAGTCGAGCGGTAAGTGTAGATGCGTACAGATTGGACGCTGTGCATGTTGAGGTGTGCCAGGAGTGTGCAGGTTGGACATATGTCTTGAAAGGGCCATGTATGGATGTGTTTGTACCGGTACATGAGCCTGCTGCATGTGAGTCCAGTCATGTGTGAGACACATCAGTGGTGTATGTGTTCAAATGCATGGTGCCCAAATACATGTGTGGGTGCACACACGTTTAGATTTCTGTGTATGTACTGTGGCATGGTTGTGGTGTGACACATGGATGCTGGTTCCACCTTCATGTATGTGCACAATGTACATGTGCGTGTGTGTGTATTTTACATGTGTGCCACTCTGATACACCATGGATGCATGTGGCACCGACATGTAGGAGGCTGATTGGCAGATGTGACATGGATGCCTATGATTTCACTGCGACAGGTGGTGCAGATGTACAGATGCATGTATGTCTGGTGGCGTGTGTGCATGTGTTTGGCACTCCACGTGTTGCATGTGAGGTCAGGCTATCCTTCGGATGCTCATGCTGTTGTATCTGTATGGCTGGTGCTACCTGCTGCAACATTCCTTTGAATTTGCTCATGTGTGTGGGTTCAAATGATATTTGTGTTGGGGAGTGTGATACCATGTGTGAAGTTTGACACTGCCACTCATGTGCAACTGTCATGTGTGTATCAGACCATTGTACAGTGCCCTGATGCCTGTGTTCTGTCTCTCCCTGTCTGCAGCGTCAACTGATGAAGAGGGCAGAGAGAGAACAGTCAACATTAGCCTGCGTCGCACTCAGAGAGAACGGTGAATATTAGTCTTTGCCACACTGAAATAGAACTGTGATATAAGCCTGTGCCACAGTAGATAGAATTGTGAATATTAGCCAGCACCACATTAGATAGAACTGTGAATATTAGTCTGCGCCATATTAGATAGAACTGTGAATATCAGTCTACGCCACAGTGAGATAGAACTGTGATATTAGTCTGCGCAACAGTAGATAGAACTGTCAATATTAGCCTGCATCGCACTCATCCAGAACTTCGAATATTAGTCTGCGCCATAGTAGATAGAGGTGTTAATATTAACCTGCGTCACACTCGGAGACAACTGTCAATATAAGCCTATGCCACACTGAGATAGAACTGGTAACATCAATGAAAATCCATCACCAACATAAAAGGGTATCTGTTGGTGTTTCTAGATGTTTCCCCATATCTGCCTACTACACTGTGACACCTACTGTATTGTGAAACCTAGGCCTCTCTCCAACTATACAGGACTCTCAAATCTAGTTGTTTCCCCATATGTGCCTACCAAACTGTGAAACCTGCTGTCTTGTGAAACCTAGACCTCTCTCCCACTATACAGGACTCTCAAATCTAGGTGTTCCCCATATTTGCCTACTACACTTTAAAACCTACTGTATTGTGAAACATAGGCCTCTCTCCCAGTATACAGGACTAACAAATTTAGGTGAGTTTTCGCGTACCCATGTTGTATTATGAAACCTAGGCCTCTCCCCCAGTATACAGGATCCCAAATCTAGGTGTGCTCCTCATATCTTCCTACTGAACTGTGAAACCTATGGTAGAGTGAAACCCAGACCATATCTCCATATCTGCCTACAACATCTGCCTTGACCGCACTGGACAATATTGCTGCTGCTGAACAACATTGAAGCCTATGGTACGTATACATTACACCACATCTGTGGACACAGGCCGCAGGCATGGCCAAACATTCATGCACCATAGAATGCAGCTATGGCTATGCTCTCCGGTCTAGCTGCGCATATAGCTGTTCAAACTGAAACACCTGACGTACCTCAACACCTCGGTCACCAGCATACAGCGACTGCTAACGAAAACAAAATCGGTATAGCTGGCCACACATCGATTCTTCAACAATAGTACTCTATCACAAACCTCCAACAGCGCCTACCCAGTGCCTGACCTCTTTGGGGGGCTTAGTCAAGCCTAGACAACCACCTAAGTCTTAGACCGGCGAAAAATGCGCACATGCATCACCTAATCTAAAACTCTTAGAACCTCCACCACAGTGACTATGGTCACCAAGGGCGTTCCAACCACAAAGTGCATTGAGGCCGTACAAATGGGGAAAGAGCGCTAAATAAATAACCAAATGCAATAAAATACAATACAATATGTGCAGCTGACTCCCCAATGACCTGTACAGATCTGTATTTATGAGATGTTACCCAGTCCATCACCTTTTTATGTTAGTTGTGAGGCTCAGGGATAGTGACTGGGTCAGGAAGGATGGTTAACTGATAGCTGCTGATAATTGGATACTACCATGACCCCATAGCTTACGTTTGTGTCCCAAATGCAGGGAACTCTGACCTCTGAATGATTGTATATAATAAATGGTATCCCCATGTTTACTCTTACCTTAAGGCGGTGTAGAACAGCCTTAACTTGTGCACATGGCCAAATGTATTTGCTGCAGGAAGAGACTGTTCAGTAATCTATTAACTGTTATTTCAACTCTCCTTTGTAGCTTCATGGCTGAAGGGCTACTTAGCCACTGCTGAGAGGTGGGAGTGATTTGTGTTCCATCACTAAAATAGGAAGGGTTAGAGTTAGAAGGTGTAGGGCATCTATTGTGTCTGTGCCTCTTTCCTAACCTGAGAAAGTGATAAGTGGAGAGATGAGGGGAGGTCTCCTGGCTGCTGCATCACTGATACTGACACACAAAGGCACATCTTGCATGGAAAGGAGAAGGACATAGCTTTTCATTATAGTTCAGTGTTTACCTCCAGTCTTGTTTCGGATTGACTGTTATTATCCTATATAGCTGCCGCTAAGCCCTTCCCAGATCCAAACCTCAAGTGAGTGGAAGTGAGAACATCTGGCTAATGGCATGGCCCCAATGGCTCCAATTAATCCACTCGCAGCATCGCATGCTGCCAAAAGTGTGTAGCAAGTCTCATGGACAGGCATGGAGAAGGCATGCCAATGGCCTTACAGGGCCATGATTGGGACCAGAGAAAGAATCACAACTTAATCTCACCCTGCCCCCTCGCTTTCTTGGCTTCCCTGACCGTTATGTCAGGATGTATAAAGAATCCTGCGAAAACACAATTTCATATTTTTAGAAACGTTTTGGATTTATGATTGTTTTTGTGTTTTTATAAATAAATAATACGCATTTTTTGACATGGACCAGTGATTTCTATTTCTTGTTGTTCAATGTGAATGCAAATGCATTGTCCTCATGTTCATTATCCTCATAACCTCCCTTTTGGGAAATTAACCAGTGGTTTATGTTGCTTGTTGATCAATATGAATGTAAATACATTGTCCTTCTGTGCTTTAACCTCATCATATCTACACTTGTTGTGCTACCTGTGTATATCTTCTGGAGGATTGACTCTGTATACTTTTTGAGTTGATGACCTTTCCAGCTGTTGCAATAACTGGAATCCTTGCTAGTTTATCCATTCTTCATATATATATCTAAAAAGTTCAGTTTGTGTTTCTCCCATGGTATTGATTTAGTGGGGATCAGACCATGAAGAAAGGGCATTTCAGAATAAACCACCCCAGTATAATTGTGTGATCTTTGATTATATCATTTAAAGATGCCACAACTGATGTTATCAGTGATATAGTAGAAGATATTTGAGATCTCATCTGAGATATTATATGTGATATGGAGTTTGTTGTTATGCGTACGTAGAAAACAATTACTTTTGAACCTCTGTGGTTCCTACTTTTCGCAGTGTAACTGTAAAATCACGTCAACACAAGATTATTTTATTGTAAAATTGTATTAGTTTTGTTAATTTACGTACCGAAAGGTATTCATTTAGAAGCACCCTCTGTGTGTCATGGATGGGAAACTTCATCTAAAAATACTGTCATAAATAACATGGAGAAAAAAATAGAAGAAAAAAAACTTCAAAAACTCACACAAACGGATCTGCCATCGCCCTGGTTTTGCTTTGCTTAACGTTGCACAGGATACATGTTCTCAGTGTGAATTATGCTACACACAACCAAAGGTTTATTAGCTCAGATGTTTTTCTAGAGTTTTTTTGTATTGTCTTCTTTTTTCGTTTTTGTTCGCATAATGAAGATTTTCAAGTTCCATGTTTCAGAAGCACTATACTGTTTTTGTATTGCCATAATGAGTAGTGGGAGCTCAGCTTTATGGGGGCTTTCCATGTAATCAGCTGGGATTTATTTTTCTATGGCAACGCACGGGCAGAGGCAATAGTGTGAGGAGGGCATATTATTTCAGGAGCATACACAGTCCTCATTTGCTAAATCCGGCGTATATATTTACGAAGAATGTGCGCGGCATGGTGTTAGCCTCCTGTGGTTGTACAGCAAAGAATGACGTATTTTCCACCCACCACGTTTATGGAATAGCTGAAGCCAAAATGAGCTTAAAATTATGATGAAAATGATCTACCCTGGAGATAAAAATGTTCAGTATCTCATCACCGAACTCGCTACATCCGTTGGCCTACAAGATTTGTGTTGTCTTTGCCACATGTTCCACAACGTAGATTTAATTTAAATGTTCTGTTTTAATAA
Organism: Ambystoma mexicanum; assembly: GCF_040938575.1. Classification (NCBI taxonomy): domain Eukaryota; kingdom Metazoa; phylum Chordata; class Amphibia; order Caudata; family Ambystomatidae; genus Ambystoma; species Ambystoma mexicanum. The sequence goes on from NC_090932.1 coordinate 387,339,255, forward strand.
AAACAAGTAATACCTTCTATTAAGGGTCAGCCTGTTTGTTCCTAAACATGACAACTATATCAGATAAAATAACTAAAAACAATAAAAGTAATGATGAGTGAGTAATACCATTTTAGTCACTATCATAGTGTCGCCTCTTTTATTTATTTATTTATTAGCATGTGTAGAGGGCATAGCAGCACTTGGGCATCGTGGCGCTTGTTACAGACGTGAGACATGCTGGTTACACAAATACAAGACAGCGTATTTATAGTTAAACAGATTGTATGTGAAAGACAGGACTTGGTTACATGTTCCTTGTACAATTCACAGCGTGATCATAAACATAGCTTAGTTACAGTGCAGGACGTAGAAGGGAAAAGGGGATGTGAGTGCTAATTGAACAGTGTAGTTTTAAGGTAGTTTTAAGGGTTTTGCAGAAGGCAGCGAGTGATGGTTCAGCTCTGAGGGCGTTGGGTAGTGTGTTCCATAGTTTGAGAGAGATGTGTGGGAAGCTAATGCCTCCTGTTTTCATTCTTTTGATGGGTGTGACGCGGAGTTGATTAGCATGGTGACTTCTTTTTGGGTGTGTAGCAAGGTCTCTGGTAATGGTGTCTGCCAGGTAGGATGGAGCAGAGAGATTAATGCATATGTGTGTCAGAGTGAGAATCTTAAAGTTGATCCTTTCTTTGACAGGGAGCCAATGGGCTGCGCGTCTAGCTTGGGTGATGTGGTTCCTTTTTGGGATGCTGAGGGTGGCTCGGAGTACATTTTTTTTTTTACTGTTTGTAGTTTGTGGAGGTTGAGATTTGAGATGCCTGCAAGGAGGGCGTTGCAATAGTCTAGTTTTGCTCCTATTGTGGCTCAGTCTATCGAAAGGCAGTTTTGGGTGGTGAGAAACAGCTTTATGGCATTTAGGAGTTTGGTGGTATGGGCAGATGCTGATGAAATGGCGTTGACCTGTCGGGTCATTGACAGTGTCAAGTCAATATAGACTCCTAAAGTTTTGACAGCGTTGGATTCAAGGAACGGTTGGATTTGGGAATGGGCGGCTTTATCTAGGATCTTAAGGAGGAAGGGAACTGTGGTGATTGGACGGTAGTTGTTAGGGCAGGCGGGTTCTAATGATGGCTTCTTCAGGAGGGGGCGAACCCAAGCCTCCTTTAGGCTTTGTGGGACCGTGGCTGTGGAGAAGGAAGCATTGATGAATGCTGTGATGATCAGGGTCAGTGCGTCATAGCAATGATTGATAATGGCTGGAGGGCAGATGTCACCTTTGCAAGTGGAGGGTTTGATATGGAGGAGTAAATCTGCTACTTCACATCTGTCACTTTTTTAAATGAGAAGAGGAGGGTGTTGGCGTGAGAGGTAGAGGGTGCAGCGGATGGTGAATTGTCTTGCTTGGGTAGAGCTTTGCGCTGTTGCTGAATTTTTTCTTGGAGTAGATTAATTTTATTCAGGAGAGCTGAATGAATGGTAGAACACCAGGCTTCATCTTTGACAATTTCATCAGGGCTGGAGGGAGGAGAGATGAGATCTTTAAAGATTGCAAACATTTCTTTGGATTTAGAGCTGGCTGAGGTGAGTCTGTGGTTATGGGATTCAGATTTGGCTGTGAAAATAGCTTTCTTGTAGGTTAAAGCAATGTTTTTGAATTCAGTTAGAGTGGTGTGGTTGGGTGATGATTGCCATTTAGCTAAGACTAGACGTTTGTTGGCACATAGAGTAGATACCTCATCCATGAACCAAGGGTTAGAATGCATAGATTTGTTTTCCTTATTGATCTCGAGAGGCGCTATGGACTTGATGGCTTTGGTAAGGGTGTTCGAGTAGATGTTTGCGAGAATGTCAGGGTTGTTGGTAAACGGGCGTTTAAGTTCTGGGATCTCTAGAAGAGGGAGGAGGTTAGCTTTGGTAAGTTTTTTAGAGCTTCTGACTTTGGCTGCAGGGGCATAAGACAGCACTTTGGGGCTGGTCTGAACGGAATAGTGAATTGAATGCAATGGTGATCTGTCCAAGGGTGTGGTGCTATGTTGGTGATGGTGGAAGAGCAATTGTGGTCTGCGATCCAGTCAATGGTGCAGCATTTGGAGTGAGTTGGTTCTGAGATTTTATGGGAGAATCCTAAATCAGAGAGCTCATTGGCGAATGCATAGGAAGCTTTGTCTTTTGGGTCCAGCAGGCCTAAATTGAGGTCGCAGAGTAGAATGGTTGTAGTGGTACTTTTTAGGTTGTTTCCTAGAATGTGGAGGAGTTGTTTTTGGTAGTCTGGGGCAGTGCCAGGACGTCTTTATGTGATCACAATATTTATGGTGTAGGAGGGAGATAGTGTTAGCTTGGCGGTGAGGAGGTCAGCGTTGTTATCCCACTGTTGATTGCAGAGACTGATGGCAAGTGTCTCTTTGGAGATAAGTGTCACACCTCCACCTTTAGATGCCTTACGATCCTGTCTGAGGATGGTGTAATGTAAGAGGAGGGTAAGTGAGATGGCTGGGCCTGAGGCTTCATGGAGCCACATTTCTGTGACAGTTAATATGTCAAGGTTGTGGAGGGGGATGAGGTAGTTGATCTCAAGAGCATGGGCAGGGAGCAAGCATTGATGAGAGCACATTTGATGGTTGGATTGGTAGGAGTCATTTTAGAGTGGGGGGTGGAGGTGGGTTGGAGGTAGGGTATGTGAGATGTGCTGAGGTGAATCTCAGTGGGGGGTGTGTTTGGTACTGGGGGAATGAGTAGGATGGGTGGTGGCTGTGCATCGTGAATGTGGGAGCAAAGGCAAAGGTTCCTAAGGTGTGTGGTGATAGGAGTGCATGGGTGTGGATTGGGTTCTGTGCGGGACCTGGGCCTGATACATCTAGAATTTAGTAGGGTTTGAGCTTCTAGCTTGGTCATGTGATGGCATGGTGTGACGATTGTGGACATGGATGAGGAAGTTATGTGCAGCAGTGGTGAGGAATGTGTGTCGAAGAGTGGCAGCATGGTGGCCGAGAGACAGTAGGTGAGTAGAGTGAGAGATAGGGCCAATGTGGGTAGTTGAGGGGTGAGTGAGCGTAGAGTGAGTTGGTGTGATTGTGGGTGGGCTGGTTTGTGGTGGTGGGGAGATAAATTTCAGCAGAGGACTGTTCGGTGGGCTGAGCAGCAGTTAGGCTGGTCCATTACGGAGACTGGGGCAGATAGTGCACACAATACAAGAGCTATGCAACAGAATATCCAAGTAACAGATTTAGGCAGATTCAACACACCACTAGAGGCAAAATGGAGCAATGGATACACAGGGCTATGCGACAGAGTAGCTATGCATCAAAATAGGCAGATTTGACATACCACTAGGGGGGAAATGGAGCATTGGATACACAGGGCTAAACAGCAGGGCTAAGCAACAGACTAACTATGCATCAAAATAGGCAGATTTGACATACCACTAGGGGGAAAATGGAGCAATGGATACACAGGGCTAAACATCAGGGCTAAGTAACAGACTAAGGGCCTCATTACAACCCTGGCGTTGGACCATGGTGCTATGGGCACCATGGCCCATGCCCGATTCCGCCATGGTGGATGGCGGATTTACCGCCCCATTCCAAGGTTGGCGGGGCGGTAAATCCCCATTCACCATGGCCTCTTCCCCATTCCAATTTTTGGGCCATAGGGCTAAATGGGAATGGGGAAGGCGCTAATTACAGCACCGTAAATTACGGTGCCGTAATTAGCACCAAGGTCCCTTAGCGGGTTGGACTTTAACGCCTGCAAAAAGCAGGCGTTAAAGTGTGAATCTGGCGTTAAGGGTTTAACGGCGTCGCAGCCTTTTACGGCGCCGTTAACCCCTTAACGCCAGGGTAGTAATGAGGCCCTAACTATGCATCAAGATATGCAGAGTTGACATACCACTAGAGGCAAATAGAGCAATGGATACACAGGGCTAAGCAGCATGGCTATGCAACAGAGTGACTATGCATACATTTAGGCAGATTTGACCATGCTTTTAGTGCAAATGGTGACCAGAGTATAGTGAGTCATACAGCAGGTAAGGCAGATTGGACACAGCAAGAAGAGTCATGTAGTCATTGAGACAGGCTCTGAGATAGCATGCATGCATTAGAGTAAGACTATATAATCGTGGTAGTAGAGATCGGAGAGATTAGTGATCAGGTCTGGCAACAGCCACGGTGGTGGGTCAAGGGTGAATCAAATTGCGTGGATGGCGAGTATTGACTTCATGTCCTCCTTGATTCTGACAGCTGAAAAACATTTACAATGTTTAATGCATTCCTTGTTCATATATAGTATTTTACAAGAGGCGTGCAAGCGATGCAATGAGAGATCTCACAGTACATGTAAATCTTGTGCATCTTTTTACAGATGTTACATCGGGAATAGAACATGTCTCTCTTTGTGTGCAGTGGTAGAAGTGTACCCAAAAAAAGTAGTGGAACTGTGACTCCAGCGGGAGGCAGAGTAGGTAGGAAGGGAGCAACATGAAATATATTTTTCACTGGTTGAAACCATGCTGGTTGACAGCCAATCAAGTTGAAAGCGTATTCATTTTAGCTGTAGCTGCTATTGGACAGTAAAGAAGAGCAGTGTGATTTAACTTCACAAAGAACAGTTCCAGAGTGGTCAAAATGGTTACAAATAGTAGTGGAACTGTTAACAGTAAAAAATAAAAGTAGTGGAACACAGCTCCCGACCGTTCCCACCCACTTCGACCACTGTTTGTGTACACTCAGATACCTGATCTGGTGCCTCAATGTAAGGTGTTATTATAAAATGACCTTTTGCTTCAAATGCCGTCTATTTCCTCGTTCAGGAAACGCAAGCAAAGGAAAATGTCATAGCAATTGTCTGATCAGTTTTGCAAAGATAAAATTTACCAGGGTTAAGAGATTTCTAAGAGAGTGCCCCTCACACCACCCCCCCCCCCCAATTACTTGCACAAGGCTTAATTGTTTATGTTAAATGTATTTCAAAGTTCCCAAGCTGATAGGAGGCAACTAAGGTGTGAAGCAGCAACGGGCGGATCTGCGACAGCATGGAAGTAGACAGACGGGGACATCTACTGAAACAGAGACCTTGGGCCTCATTACGACCCAGGCGGTAAGTTACCGCCTGGGTCGTACCTTAACACCATGACGTAAACTACGTTTACGCCATGGTGGTTGGCGGACTTACCGCCCCATTCCGAGGTGAGTGGGGCGGTAAGTCCCCATTAACCCATTTACCCTTCCCCATTCCCATTTTTGCCCCATAGGGCATAATGGGAGTGGGGAAGGCGTTAATTACGCCACCGTAAATTACGGTGGCGTAATTAACAACAAGGTCCCTTATCGCCATGGATTTTAACACCTGCTAAAAGCAGGTGTTAAAACCTCCATGGCGCTAAGGGACCTCGGAATCAGGCGCCTGGGTTCTAATGAGGCCCCTAGAGTAGGCTTAAATATATCGTCTTTAATGCTGCTCACAACTTAAGTGATTAGATATGAGGCAAGAGGTGGATTGTGCCAAATTCAAGAGTGTGGAACCATAAAAAATGTGAATCATTGCCAAAAAAGCATATTTTTTAAGTTGAAGATAACCCCCAATGTTTAGTAAGGAGATAGATCGAGTACACCCTACTAAGTTAGTGGTGCAAGTGATAATAGAAGCCCTTGTCCATAAAGCAAAGCATTTTTTGTTATTTGATCTTTGTACAGCACCTACTGCCACTGTTATGGCTTCCAAGCACTGTGTAGTGGAAGATCCTTAGGAAGACTGCAGTGTGCATGTTTGGACATAAACAGATCATTACATTGCATGGGAATAACAAAATGAACTAGGTGACTATTGAATTCTTGCAACGATGACTAGTTGAAAACATTATAAAAATCATGCAGAGTTGTGTTCAGGATTAGAGATGACTGCTATGTCAGTGACTATGTGACGGCTGGACAGATTGTTTGAGGGACTCAGCTGTATTATACGGGTTGCAGTGCACGAGGGGGAATGGGTATTATAAAAAAGTTTGTATACAGTTTATAGTGAAAGCATTGAATGCACAAGCATCAAATGCAAAAGTCTCGAAAAAAAATGCATCGAAAAAATGATTTTTTTTCTTTCATTTGTTTTAATGGGGGGTCCCCATCCCCGTTTTTTTACCACTTAAAACCCATATTAATTTTTTTAAAAAACCTTTACCTACAAAAAATGCATTTTATCGAGGCTTTAGCATTCAATGCTTTTGGATTCGATGCGTTAGATTCGATGGAATCACCAGATATCTCTCAAACTCTCTTGTTCGTTGTGCATGTGTCTCTCTCTCTCTCTTACGCTCTCTCACATCGATACATTGAATCTCATTTGAGCAAAACAAGCATCTGTGAGTTGGCAAATGACATGGAAGAGTTAGACATTCTGTAAAGTCCAGTCAATATAAGCAACAGTTTTATGGGAGGCGAGAACCTTTGGCTCAGAGAAAGGGCAACTTGAAATGTGGGGCCACAGTACCCATTTTGCCTTGCTTAGCATGCTGGCTGGCAAGCATCATGAAGTCAATATGTTCTGGGGCTGTCTTTGACTTCTGGAGGAAAGGATTTCCAGTGGTACTGAGTGAGGATGCGAAAATGCAGTAAAAAAAAAAAACAAAAACCAAACACAAGGTGTGCAGGGCACTGTTGTATTGGGGAAGGTCAGCAGCAAAGTGCATTGGTCGGAAAGTATCAGGAGAGAGAGTCAGCTGTTTGTGGGGGTTGAAACTAGGCCCATAAGTACATTTGTAAATCACTGTTAAAAGAAAACACACATCTAGACGGATCAATTGAACAACTAAGACACATTGAGATAGCAGTCATATTGTCAAGCAAGTTTGCATTTTAAAAAGTGGTGTCAGGACATACCTTACTTGAAGAGAGTGGCTGGTGCAGGCTTATCATCCCTAGAAATTACATCATCAAAGTTGAGGTGCAACAACTTCTTACAGACAAACCCCAGGTGGAATGTCCAGAACAGAGGAAACAACCTCTAAAACCTCTCGGTCTATAAGAATACAAGATTAGGTGAAGGTTCTCCTTGTAAAAAGAGGATCCTCCCTTCCCATGAGGTGAGGCAGAAGCAAGGATGGGAGAGAATCTACCAGAAGAAAGCGGAAGAACGAAGAGAAGGAGGAGAGGTAGTTAGAAGGAGCTAGAAGGAGGTTAGAGAGCTAGAGGGAAAGACAGAGAAGGAATCAAGGAGAACCTCACAAGGGAAGGAACAGGGAAACAGAAAGAGAATGGGAAGAAAAAAAGACTGTGCCATGCAATGTGATATACAATGGCTAATTCATAGAATCCAGCGCACAAGTAGCGCACGCGGCTGGCGCACAGCGTGCGCCTGCGATAGTCTGCGCCAGGCACGTGCGCTAAAACAGATTTCCGCGCACAGCGTATTCATGGATTTCAAGCTCCCAAAACAGCCGTGGCGCAGAGAATCGCAGCGAGCCTGCAGCAGCGCCAGTAACGCCCCCAAGAACGCCCTCGCGCACGGAAAAGCCATCAAAAGCGCTAAATCATCGCTAAGGGCTGCGCTAACCCCGGACCACTTCACAGGGCAGGCAAACAAGGAAAGCAAAGCGGGCAATCTCCAAATCAGGAGTACGCGGGAAGTACTACACGCGACTAGGCAGGGAACGTGAATCACAGGGGTACGCGGGAATCATCACACGCGAACAGGCAGGGTGCGTGTATTACAGGGGTAGCGGGAAGTTCAACACGCGATGGGCCAGGGAACGTGTATTACAGGGGGACGCGTGAAGTAGAACACGCGATAGGCCAGGGAACGTGCATCACAGGGGTACGCGGGAATCATCACACGCGAACAGCCAGGGTGCGTGTATTACAGGGGTAGCGGGAAGTTCAACACGCGATGGGCCAGGGAACGTGTATTACAGGGGGACGCGTGAAGTAGAACACGCGATAGGCCAGGGAACGTGCATCACAGGGGTACGCGGGAATTATCACACGCGAACAGCCAGGGTGCGTGTATTACAGGGGTAGCGGGAAGTTCAACACGCGATGGGCCAGGGAACGTGTATTACAGGAGGACGCGTGAAGTAGAACACGCGATAGGCCAGGGAACGTGAATCACAGGGGTACGCGGGAATCATCACACGCGAACAGGCAGGGTGCGTGTATTACAGGGGTAGCGGGAAGTTCAACACGCGATTGGCCAGGGTACGTGTATCACAGGGGTGCGTGGGAATCATCACATGCGAATAGGCTGGGTGGGCCCCCACAGGTGTACCCTGTACACCCTCCCCGGCCCCTGCAGGCAGCCCACAAAACAGTGGACTACCCTGCACACCCGATCATGTCCCCCTGCACCCCCATCCACCAGGGGCACCCTCCACCAGGCCCCCACCCATGTCTCCCACCCCCCCCACCCCCCAGCAGTGCAGGGGCACCTGCCATCAGGCCCCCATCCATGTCTCCCACCACCCCCAACCCCCATCCACCAGGGGCACCCTCCACCAGGCCCCCACCACCCCCACCCACCAGCACTGTGGGGCACGTGGCCAGCAGGCAGTCAGGCAGCAGCCGATGGCAGGTGGGAGCGTGCTCAGGGTTCTTGGGGACTTAAATTTGGCCTCCTGGCCAGGAGCGTGGTCTTTCGTGTTAGAACGCGTGGACAGCCTGATAGGGAGTGAATGTGCACCTGAAAACCCCCCACTCATCGCGCGAAAACCCGTCACCAGCATATGTGCGTCAATAGTTACCTGCACGTGCAGTGTCAAAGCGTGTGATTGGTGAAAAGTGAGGGACACGCAGGAGTGTCGAAGCGCGTGATTGGTGAAAAAGGATCCACATGCAGGATTGACAAAGCGTGTGATTGGTGAAAAGTGAGCTACACGCTGGAGTGTCGAAGCGCGTGATTGGTGAAAAAGGATCCACATGCAGGAGTGACAAAGCGTGTGATTGGTGAAAAGATACCTACACGCAGGAGTGCCAAAGCGTGTGATTGGTGAAAATGGGCCAAGCACGTACACGCCGTAAGTGACGATGTACGTGTGGGCCTGTATAAAAGGTAGTGTTGAACACCATTTCCTTGTACGTGCTTTTCGTGGAGAGCGAGTGGGTGAATTCGGTACTTCTTGTCGTTTCACACGCGATTTACTTCACGGCGTTTCCAGTTCGTACTCCCTGTTACCTCTGACAGCTCTTTTCTCTTTTTCCTCTTGTACTGGTTTTCCTGGGCCTGTTCCCTCAAACAGTGTCCCCTTCTACAGTTGACCTGTCTCCTCAGACAGCGTACACCTCTTCTTTTGGCGGGGGTGTTGCCAACCAAAAGTGCTATTTTTTCACGCTCTTTTACCTGGCAGACGGTGAGTCACGCACGTATCTAACATCTGTGCTTGCCCCGTGTGTAGCCTACCCCTTCAGAGGTCAATCTAGGCCGCGTGTGACACGCATACGTTCATTGTGTTACTGGATGCCACAGCGTAGTGCAGGGTTTTCCATCAGCACACGTGGTCTAGGAGGGGTATTGTGCACTTTCCTTTACTTTTCTGGGGTGCCTGTGCGTTGCGTGACCCGTCATCTTTCCCCAGGGGTGTCATATAGCCTTGCCACTGCACTAGGGTACGAATACCATCTGGTACCCAACCCCTTTGACACCCAATTGCCCAGGACAATTGTGCACACCCACTCCCATACGCACAATACCATCAGTGCCATGGTTGGGAGGCGTGCAAGCCGTAAGGGTGGCAAAGGTGGCCGAGCCACACGTGGTGGCCGTGGAGGATCCAACAGGGGACGTGGTTGTGACTTGCAGGGCGCCCCTGTTCCCCCCAGTCTGGAGGAACAGTCAGGGACACCCATGCCCCCCCCCCCCCCCCCCCCCCTGTTGAGAGTCATGTGGCTGATACCAACCCTGATCAGCCCATGTCGGACCAGGCCATTGTGGCACCAGACCTGTCCGAGGGTGATTCCATCGCTGACATCCAGGTCAGCAGGTCCACTGTACGTGCACCGGTGCACATTGGTGTCATCAGGGCACGCGCATCTATGCCAGATAGGTCATCTGCTGGCCCCCGTAGCCAGGGTGTGGCTCAATCCACCCCACCTCTCATACACCCTGCCAAGACTGTGTCGGTCCTAGTTCATGCACCTCAGATCAGGCCTGACCCCATCCCACTACCCCCAATGCCTGCACCTACTCCCATGCTGAGTGGGCAATCACACACACCCAGTACAGAGTCCACCACGGCTCCTGCCCCTAGTGTCCACAGCGGCGTAGGACACTCTGGATCCCCACCCCCTTCCAAGCGCAAGAGGAAGAGTGCACGTCCGGCACAGGCTGATGCCCCAGACACGGCTGCACAGTCCGGCCCATCAAGGAAGCCAAGCTTCACAGACGCCGAACTTAATGCACTTGTTCAGTATGTGTCAGATCATGATAGGGAAATGGTCATCGTTGCAGGGTCCAAGACCACACATGCCAGACGCCAGGCACACTGGCAGACCATTGCTGACAGAATAAGTGCCCTTGGAGTAGTGAGGCGCACAGCTAGTGATTGCCAGAAGCGCTGGAATGACCTTAAGCGCAGGGCAAAGGATAAGCTGGCCTCAAGTCATGCCGCAACCTTGGTGACTGGAGGTGGGTCCCCAGCACAGGATATAGAACTCACACCACACGAGTCTGTAGCTGGATCCTACGTCACCGAGGGACAACTCCAAGGTGTGGGAGACCTCCCTGATTACGAGGCATCATCCGGTGAGTGCACATGCATGTGTGTATCATCCCTGTGCATGTTGTGTGTGTGAAGCATTCATGTTGGGTGCCTGTCAAGGGGGTGTGTGGCAGAGTTGATAGTGGCACCCATGTGCCTCATCCAGTATGTTCAGTGCAACACCATCTGGCCACAGCACTATCCCTACTGGCAACAGTGCACATATGGGCCAACACCATGGAAGTTGCCCTTGATTAGTAATTTTGTCACTACATTGTTGCTCATACTCCCCTGTCTATTCATCTGATGTCTTACATACCATTCCTCTCGTTTCCCCCAGCCATTCAAGTATCATCTTCACATGCCTGACATGCAATGATACCACATGCTAATGCGTCCTCTGTATATAAATGCCTACCAACATGCAGTCATAATGTGGATGTAGCCTTGAGATCCACCTCCTTCCTGGGTCCTTTGGTACCGTCTGGTTTCGAGCCCCATTCCCTCACACTCCATGCTGCTCTTCATGGTCTATCTTCCATGACTTCTACAGTTCAGACCATCGTGCCCTACGCACGACACCTGCTTGCCAAAAGTCAAATGAGGGCAGCCTGCCCTCCAATGCGACCCACCCTATTGCTGACCAGTGCATCTGAGCCTACTCTAAGCTAACTCTCACTGACATCTGCTCATACATGCCTTTGCCTGTCCCATAGACCCTTCACATGGTCCCTGTCCTCTCTCCTTGCTCCTCTTCCACCATCATAGGTGGGACCCGTTGGGGTGTACTCCTGGCCTCCTTCCAATCCTCAGATACCACTAATGATGTGCATGGTAATGGGAGCGTCTCAGTCCAAGGCCCTTAGGCCAACCTCAATCTCCTTGAGAAATGCTACCCACATCTCATCAACTTCCTTACCTCTCCTGCTGTCCCCCCTCCTCTCTCCTCATCAATCCTGCACTGCCTCCCTGCACCCTCCCATGAACCTTCTCCGCCTCCCACTCCAACTCCTACACATGCGGCACCTCTGATCTCTAGCACTCCCCGTAAGTCCTACAAGGCTGTCAACCTCCTCCACAATTACACTCCTTTCACTGCGGCTGCATCAGGCATTCCTCCGATAACTGTCACTTACATGAGGTTATGCACCTTGACATCCTTGGTCTCATGGAAACATGTCAGACGGCCAGCTCTGTCTGCATCCTTGACCCTCTCCTTGGCCCGCCACCACTGTGCAGGGGGTGTGTGCCCTTGGCTTCCCTGAGGGTATTCCTGCCACTGTCACACCTACTTAGACCTACTCCACTCTGGAATGGCTTGTGTGAGGTTACTGTCCACCACACCTTGACATTCCAAACAGTGCGTACTGTGTCTGGGAAAACTGGTCAAATGTACTACTTCCTTTCTGAGTGTCCTCACCTCTCCTCCTCACTCATGTCCCCAGACACAGAATTCCTCATCCTTGGTGCGGTACGCATCCACCTGCATGCCTGTTGACGCCCCCACGTGACCTTTCTGTGACCTCAGCAACTCCCTCTCACCCTCTAGACTCCCGTCTGTCCCTACTCATTCTGCAGGGCACACTCTTGATGCTCTGATCTCATCTGACTTTCCCCTCTCCGTCCATCTCTGCACTCCTCTCTCCTGGAGTGATCACATTCTCCTCTCCTCCCAGCTCACCCTCAACACCCCACAGGCAAAGCCACCCTCACCACTGTCACACACCTTCTTTGTATTCCGACCCATGAAGTGTGTGTCAGTCGAGGCTCATGCTGCCAAAATGCCCCCCCCCATCCAGCTCCCCCTTAGGCTCACTCCCATCCTGACAGGGCCCACTCCATGCTCCACTCCATGTCAGGTACACTGGATGTCTTAGCCACGGTCATGACCACCTGTCTGAAGCCCCATGCCAATGCAGAGTCCTGGCATGACTCGGATCTTGGGAACCCAAACCACAGGTGCCGGGTGGCAGAGAGGGAATGTCCTGCATCATGGCCATCCTCTGGCAAACTGGCCTGCCACATGCTCCAAAGGCAATAGCGCCTCACCCTTCTCACCAAGATGAGATCCCCAATCCAAGGGCACATATCTGCGGCATGTGACAACTCTGCAGGACACATAGAAATCTGAAAGGACCTTGCCGAGCCAGAGGCAGTGTGTACCTCCCCTGTCCCCTCCGAGGCCACAGCACAGTATGATTGTCTCTGTACCCCTATAGGCCACCCCCCCAGCACTTGTCTGCGCCTAACACCATCTGCCCTTGACGTCAAGTCCTACTTACCTTGTACAGCACTTCCAGCCGCCACTCCCCCTTGCACTTCATTGTGCCACCCACCCCTGCACTTGCGTGACATGAATGACACCAGCACCAGTAGTATTGTTGACTGGCATCCCCTTCTGCCCCACCACCCCTCAGTGCTCCGCTGCACCTACAAACATTACTTGACCGGTGCTTCACGAATGCAAAATTATTCCGTTACAGGTGTTGGGGAGGTGGAATCACAATGTTTACTGCATTATGTTGATCTAGACAAGGCACTGTGCATCGTTGCCAATTTGGACTAGCAGATCCATGTACAACATGTATACTAATTGATGTGACGATGCAATGTCAGGACCAGAGTGGTTGAAATCCAAAAAAGTAGCCCTCCTCTCCCTCCTCACTTGGTGGCTATGTCACATGCCATGTGTGTGATGGCATGTGCCTTTGACATGGCAATCACCGCCCAATGTGTGATGGCAGTGCTAGGCATCAAGGTGAGCAGGCGTTGCTGTCCAATCAGTACATAGTATGCCCTGAGCCTCCCCTACAGACCCAGTGATGGTGAATGCATAGGAGGACTCCCAGTCATGTAGGACATGTGTCGTAGGACTACTGCCTATGTTGTTCATCAGCCCTTGTTGCATGCCATGGTGCTAATGCCTGTTTCCATTTTTCTCTTTCATGTCTTTGCAGGGGACGAAGCACTTGTTGATGCTGGGGATGTGGTGGTGGAGCCGTCCCAGGAGGGCAACCCGGGCCGACCTACCACAAGTGAGGGACGTGGTGTGTTTGTGGGTGAAAACCCCCAAGTGCTGCAGGCCGTGCTGTCGAGGGGTGTCTCTGGGGGTTCCTCCCCCGAGCAGTATTCAGGTGTAGACTCGGAGGATGACACCTATGTGCAGTCGCAGGTGAGTGTTCTTGGGAGAGAATCTCCTCTGTCCGACCCACCTGCAGCCAGGCCATTGGCCTCAATGGGGATGTCAGTGTCGGCAGATCAGCCTCCGGTGGTTACGGATGCAGGGCCACACCACCCAATCTCTGATCCTGTTCCTGGGGCTGCAGATCAGAGAGGGAATGCAGTCCTGCAGCCTGAGGCCTTGCCGGCACAGCAAGGCGCAGTCCGCCTTGCCCCAGGCAGGTGTGGTGCCCGTCAACGTGGTGGCCGTATGCCACCTGGCAATACCGTATGGGAGCAATCCATCTACGGTATGGCCACCCAACAGGCAGCATCATCCGAGATGATTGCACAGGCCATGGATAGGGTGGCCACTTCCATTGTCCCCCCAGAAAGGCTGATGGAGCGACTGGAGCAGGCTACAGAGTCCATCTGCCAGGCACACAGGGAGGATATGTTGGCGTCCAACATGGACAGGCGGGCGGCACTGGCGACTCTGGGGGAATCACTTTCCATGGAGTCCCAGCGCCACAGGGAAGCCCTGAGGGAAGAACTCCGTCACCTCAGGTCGACCCTGTTAGAGCTTGAGGCTTCATCCCATAGAAGGACAGAGGAGCAGCTGGAGCGTCTGACACGGACGCTCTCGGCCGAGATGCAGGCAACTCGTGCGGAGGTCAGGTCATCCCGGGAGTTACTGCATGGGGACCTCCGCATGATTATAACCCAGAACCAGAACTACCAGACCCGCCTGCTTGCAGCCATGGAGGATCAAACTCGTGCTTTGCGTGGGCTGCCTCCCATTGTCACACCATCATCTGAGGCAGCTCCCCCACCTCCAGAGTCAGCTGCAGGGTCTGGGCAGAGCCATAGCGACTCATCTCCCACAACAGAGTAGCCGTGTGGGCCACGAGCCTATGGGGTGTTTACCTTTCCCATGATCCACACAGGTGGATTGTGGCGTGCATCCTGTCCTCGGACCTCATAGGTGGCCCCCCCCCCCCGCCGGCCCTTTCATGGCCATTTTTTCTCTTTTTCATTTTTATTTTGCAAGAGTGTTGCCTTGTGTGGGTACCTGGGCATACACTGTATTGTGGCTGGGCACATGCAGGCTTGTCCTGAGTTTGGTTTCGATGCTTGGGTAGCAGACATCCACACCCCTCCTGCTTCCCTTTCCATGGGCTTGCAAAGGGTGTGCCCAAGTGACAGCAAATTACACGGTGACATTGGACTCCCATGAGCTGTTGGCCAGTCCATAGTCAATACTGTGTAGACATTCATAGTGTTCATTGTTGTTGCACCTAACTATGCATGATGGTATGATATGTGCCTCTACTTACATATGTTGCTCATGTTTTGCAGGTATTTCACACAGATCTTCACAAGGGCATACTCTCTGGAGTCACACTACATGTCGGTAGATGTGCACTGACACTTTTGCATGGCGCCATCACTGTACACCTGGACGGTGAGGACATACCAGCAGATTCAGGTAATGAGACTACCATTGATTACAAGCAATGTGTCTTGTTTGGGTGGGCTTCAGGGTGGGTTGGTGTGTAATTTGATAGAAATTACTCTTACACAGGTGTGTAGTAGTGGGCCCAGGGCGGTTAGCTGCTCAAGTGCGGCTATGTTCCATTTTGGGCACTGCTATTTGTGACACTGGTGTCATGTTGTGATGGCCAGTTTGTTTGCTGTCACATACCATGACATGGTGTCCTCAGTGGCGGGACTGTGAAGGGAGTGGGTGACATGGCAATGTTGTCATGTAGTGAATCGCCTGTGGCAATGCATTTTAGATTGATGGAGTTGTGTCTTTGCATTGTGATGCATAGCTGGTGTATGTGTAGCTAGGGGTGCACACATATTGACACTTCCATGTTAACAATCTCAGGCTGATGTGTATCTGACAGTTCATTGTCAAGTAATTTGCAGACATTGTCAGGTAGAGTCATCATTGATTGTCAGATGGCATGTGCCAGAGCAGTGTGCACTAGCCAGCACTGTGATTCCTAGGTGAAGAAGTTGGCCACCAGTTGCGTACGGGCTGCCTCCCCCCGTGCCCTTTCCCCTCCCATGCGCAGCGGGCGTGCATGTGGTTGTGGATGTGGGGGCACCACCATGTCCACGGGCAGGCCCCGGCGTGTTGCAACGTTGTGCAGGACACATGCTGCCACTATGATCCTGCACACTATTCGGGGAGCATATAACAGCTGCCCGCCAGAACGGTCAAGGGAGCGAAAGCGTGACTTCAGCACTCCGAATGTGCGCTCCACTATGCCCCGTGTAGCAATGTGGGCTGTGTTGTACCTTACCTGGGGTGGCGTGGTGGGGTTCCGGATTGGGGTCATCATGTGGGGGCTGATAGGGTAGGCACTGTCCCCTGCGGAGGTGGTGATGGGTATCATTAGTGGTGTTGTGTCATGACCCAGTATCTGACATGCATGCATGTGGAGTGGCATTCATGCTCACCAAGCAGCCATGTATCTCCATGCTGGCCAGCCTCTAGGTCCCGGCATAGGGTAGACATTCTGTAGATGAAGCTGTCGTGGGTGGACCCTGGATAGTTGGCATATACTGATGTGATGATTCCCTTGCCATTGCATACAACTTGGACGTTGATGGAATGCCAGTGCTTGCGGTTTCTATAGATGTGCTCTGTTGCCCTGGGAGGACGTAGAGCCACATGTGTGCAGTCAATAGCACCAAGCACTTTGGGGATTTGAGCCACACCATAGAATTCCTGGGTGCACGTCCGCCTTTCTGCATGAGTCCTGGGGAGATATATGTGCCTGCGGACTGAGGGCCGTGCAGTGATGATGTTCAAGACCTGGTGTAGGCAGCGTGACTGCGTGGCCTGTGACACACCACCCACTATGGCACTTGTCCGCTGAAAGGATCCAGTGGCCAAGAAGTGCAGTACATTCAGGACCTTCTGCAGGGGGCTGAGTGCTTGGGAGCACAGGGTGGGTGATGTGAGGTCATCCTCCCACTCACTGACCAGGTCCAGTATGATGTGTGCTGGAAACCTGTACCTCCCATACACCTGGTCATCAGGCATCCCGAATAGGCTGGTTCTGGGTGTGAATATTCTGGCCCTGACTCTCCTCCTCATCCTCCTTTGGTAGCCCACTGCCACTGCTGCTAGGAACGGTATGTTCATCCTGGCATCTGGCTTGTTTATTGAAAAGTGCGCAAATTAATGCCTTGCGCGTGTAGTAGGCAGCGTGTGAGCCTCGCACCCCTGGAATCGAGTTCCCACTCCAATCGCGTGTATATATTCCCACGCTGCAGGCATACAGGTGCGCTGACGTACTTGCCTGTGTAAGGGGCCGCGCGGCCCTGAAATACACGTACATAGGCCAATGGCGTGTACGCGCACTTTTGGCCAATTACACGCGATTACACTCAGACGTGCAGGATTTCCACGTGTGCTCCGTCTTCACGTGCTGAGTGGGGAACGCCCGTGCGGATCACGTCAGACGCGCTCACGCGATGAGGGACTCTGGTCCAATAGAATCGCGTATGCGTGCTGACGCACTTACGCGCTAAGGGCCTTTCCTCGGATTTCACGCTGACGTGCAGGAATTTCACGTGCCAAATCACTCCGTATCAAGCTGGCCACCCGAAAACACACGGAACACCACGCTCCTGCCCCGAAGGCCGAGTTACTGCCCCCCAAGTGCCCTGAGCAGCCTCCCACGTGCTATCTGCTGCTGCCTGCCTGCCTGCTGCCACCGTGCCCTGCCATTTGGTGCCTGCACATCAGCCATCTGCAGGGGTCCAGTTGCTGTGTCCACCCCTGCTGGAACTGAAGACTCCCAACTGGGATTACATCGCTCCACAGCCCAGCCCCAGGACCCAGTTGCCCACCCACACCTGCCTCTGGGGTTGCCATGTCGGGCACTTCTACATCTGGCACCAGTGGCAACCCCAGGCCAGAGGGGCAGAGGGGCACCAGCTTCACTGCCACCGAAGTTGGTGTCCTGGTGGAGCATGTCCTGGGGCAGTATGATGCCCTCTTTGGATCGTCCCGCGCCAGCAAGGAAGGACGGGAGAGGATCTGGGCCGACTGTGTGGTTGCCATCAACGCGGAGGGGGTGGCAACCCGCAACGTCTTGAAGATCAAGAAGCGCTGGGAGGACTTGAGGTCCAGGACCCTTGTGAAGGCCCGGCGCCTCGTGGAGGGGGGCCGGGGCCACATGAGTACCATCCAGAAGAGGGTCCTGGAACGCGTACGCCCAGCGCTCCACGCCCAGATCCTTGAGAGGGAGACCCGTCTGGAGTTGAGCGGTAAGTGTCCAAGCATCACTGTGTGAGACAGGGCATGTTGCGGTGAGCTGGTTCTATGATACTTGCCTGTATGTGTGCCATGTGCCATATATGCATGTATGTGTGCTGGGACATCATGGTACTGCCTGTGCGACCAGTGATGTGTGACCCACATGGTTGTTGCATGTGTAGAAATGCGGCATGGGGAGCACTATGCAGATTTGGGACATGAGAGCATGGCAGTCTCTGTACCTGGACATGGATGGGGGTGAGGATGGGTGCTGATGCCAGGTACATATATGGTAGCCATGTCTGTGTGCCTGACCTGCATGTCTGTGACTTGTGCATGCCATGGATGCATGACTCATGTGTGTGACAATGCACAGATTCAGTGACGCACCCACCTTACCCTTGTTTTGCCTGTGTTTGGTGTGATTGTGGCCAGATGGATGTGACTGAGGTGTAGTGTGTGCATGTGATATGCATGAGCCATGATGCATGTGAGTTACATTTCATTGAATGTTTCAATAGTCATTTGGACATGCATGGAAATGTGCATGGCATGCACCATGCCTGTTACTGTGTGTGTTTCGCCTGCACTGACCCATGTGTTGTGGAGGGACATGATGGAAGTGTACTTTGACAGGGGTGCTCATCTGCTATTGCTTCCTGTCTAGGGGACCATTGTACAGTAGCCTGATGCTTGTGTTCTTTGTCTCCCTCTACACAGCGGCTAGTGAAGAAGAGGGCGGAGACGGCGCTGTGGAGCAAGGCGGCGGGGATGCCCCCACGGCTGCAGCGGAAGGGGTGGGTGAGCCCCCACAGGGGCCTGCTACGGCGGGAGACGGTGAGGAGCCATCCAGGTTGGTGGTTTGCACAGAGGAGGAGGAGGCCGACACTGGTGCACACATGGGGCCTGGTGGGAGCATCCCTGCTGGTGCAAGTGGTGCAGTCCAGGGCCAGGGGCAGGAGGCAGCACAGGTCACCGTGGAGGGGCCTGTGCATGTCGCTGTCCCTGACCCTGTGAGTGCACCACCATGCACCAGCAGGGATGCCCCGTCCCAGGCCCGTCCGCAGGTAGAGGGGATGTCCATGTCAACTGACTCCCCTCCACCTGCGGCCGTGGGAACCCCTGGCCGCGTGGAGCAGGTCCTGATTGGGGTCGCGATGCGCACGGCTGTGATTCGTGATGCCGTGCGTGCTTCCCGGGAGGAGCACGCACGTCATCACGAAGTGCACCGTGCCGACGTGGCCCAATTGGGATCGGCCATGTTCGGGGGGTTCCTGCATGTGTTGGCCAATCTGACGGCCCTCTCCTCCTCTGTGCAGGCTATCCACCAGTCGTTCTCCTTGCCGTCTTCCGGCCCAGATGCCACCATGGCCCCCTGTGGACCTGCCCCAACCAATGCAGCCAGCTCGGTGGGGATCCCATCCCTGCCGCAGTTGGGAGTCGGAGGTCCAGCAGGGGTGGACGACACAGCAAGTGGACCCCAGCAGATGGAAGATGTGCCGGCATCATCGGGCAGGGCACGTGCACGACGGCGTCGGTGGTTACCATCAGCCTGGATGCCGTCGTGCTGGCAGAGGCAGTGGCGTCGCAGGCAGCAGCGGGCTCGACGTGGGAGGCATCATGGCTCAGGGCCATCAAGATCGGAGGGGCAGGCATCGGCCGGAGGGCAGGGCAACCCTGGCATGGCGGTGTGTTCCGTGTGGGAGGAGTTTGGCCAGCGGATAGATGCGGAGCGGCAGCGGGCGGAAGAGGAGCGGCTCGCCATGGCCAGGGCGGAGATCTCCATGCATCAGGCATTGAGGCGGGCTGCGTGCCTCGAGGAGGCTCGCAGGGAATTTGGAGAGCACATGGGGTTGTCCCTGCGAGACCTCGGGGCCAGGACTGAGTCCCGCCTCCAGGACATAGACATGGAGTTCGAGGATGCCCTGGCCAACATCACCAAGTGAGCCGCAGGACTAGCCCGCTGCCTCTGTATATAGTTTTTTAGTTAGTTAGTGCTAGGTTTCCTTTATTTTAAATTTTTTTTTGGACCGCTTGGACAATGGCCACTTCTTTGTACATATTTTTTTAGATAGTTAGTATTAGGTTTAATTAGTGCTGTTGGGCTCATGGACCCTTGAACAATCCTGTAAATATAGTTATATTTTTTTGTGAGATAATTTATTTTTACTTTCATATTGGTCACACCATGACGTAATGGTTTATGTTTCATTTCATTCTACTTGTGTTTACTTTGGACAAAATCGATTCTTTTTTCTATCCTTTGTTTTTTGGTTTCTCATTTTTGTTCCCGGACATGGACCTTTTATTTGCTTTCCCAGATAGTTGTCAGAGTTAACTTTATTTTTATTTTTTAATACATTTTTATTTTATCTTACACTTGTGTCATTTTTTCTTTGATTTCTTACATGCCATGATATGGGTTTTGACATTGACTTGCACCCATTGTGTATGTGTGTGTGGCGGACATGTGTTCTTTTGCTTAGTTGCCTTTGGGGTTGTCATGTGATTGCATTCACTATGTGGGTGCATGCAATCCTTGCCTGGGTGTTTGTGCTGGGTATGCTGGTCATTACTGCCATTATTGTGTATCGTCAGGACCAGGGGCCAGGGGGACATGGGTGGGGGCCTGGTGGAGGGTGCCCCAGGTGGATGGGGGGTTGGGGTGGTGGGAGACATGGCTTGCCCATGGGTGGGGTCCTGCTGGCAGGTTGCCCACAGTGCTGGGGGTGGGGGTGGTGGGAGACATGGGTTGCCCATGGGTGGGGGCCTGCTGGCAGGTTGCCCACAGTGCTGGGGGTGGGGGTGGTGGGAGACATGGGTTGCCCATGGGTGGGGGCCTGCTGGCAGGTTGCCCACAGTGCTGGGGGTGGGGGTGGTGGGAGACATGGGTTGCCCATGGGTGGGGGCCTGCTGGCAGGTTGCCCACAGTGCTGGGGGTGGGGGTGGTGGGAGACATGGGTTGCCCATGGGTGGGGGCCTGCTGGCAGGTTGCCCACTGTGCTGGGGGTGGGGGTGGTGGGAGACATGGGTTGCCCATGGGTGGGGGCCTGCTGGCAGGTTGCCCACAGTGCTGGGGGTGGGGGTGGTGGGAGACATGGGTTGCCCATGGGTGGGGGCCTGCTGGCAGGTTGCCCACAGTGCTGGGGGTGGGGGTGGTGGGAGACATGAGCAGGTGTGCAGGGTAGTTCCCTGTGGTGTGTGCTGCCTGCAGGGGCCGTGGAGGGTGTACAGGTAATGCCTGGGAGCACACAGCCAAATCGCGTGTGCAACTTCCCGCGCACCCCTCGATTCCACGTTCCCTGCCATATCGCGTGTGGGACTTCCCGCGCGCCCCTGAAATCCACGTACCCGGCCATATCGCGTGTGCAACTTCCCGCGCGCCCCAGAAATCCACGTACCCGGCCATTTCGCGTGTGCAACTTCCCGCGCACCCCTCGATTCCACGTTCCCTGCCATATCGCGTGTGGGACTTCCCGCGCGCCCCTGAAATCCACGTACCCGGCCATTTCGCGTGTGCAACTTCCCGCGCACCCCTCGATTCCACGTTCCCTGCCATATCGCGTGTGGGACTTCCCGCGCGCCCCTGAAATCCACGTACCCGGCCATTTCGCGTGTGCAACTTCCCGCGCACCCCTCGATTCCACGTTCCCTGCCATATCGCGTGTGCAACTTCCCGCGCACCCCTCGATTCCACGTTCCCTGCCATATCGCGTGTGCAACTTCCCGCGCACCCCTCGATTCCACGTTCCCTGCCATATCGCGTGTGGGACTTCCCGCGCGCCCCTGAAATCCACGTACCCGGCCATATCGCGTGTGCAACTTCCCGCGCGCCCCTGAAATCCACGTACCCGGCCATATCGCGTGTGGGACTTCCCGCGCGCCCCTGAAATCCACGTACCCGGCCATTTCGCGTGTGCAACTTCCCGCGCACCCCTCGATTCCACGTTCCCTGCCATATCGCGTGTGGGACTTATCGCGCACCCCGGTATGCACGCACACGTTTATTTTTTCTCTCTGCGCGTGTCTGTGTTTGTGGGTACCCCTTTGTACGTCATTTGTCCAGGAGGGCAACAGTATTGTACATTGGTTATGTCTGTATATAGGTGCTATTTGTTGGCGCGCCTTTTAGCGCACATTTCTTGCAGGCGCAGACACGCTACCGCCTGCTTTCTTGTGGCGGTCGTGTTTGTGCCTGTTTGTGCCTGTGCGCTGCTTTGAGCGTGCGCTTTTTTGCCCTATTCTATTCCATGAATACGTGTTGTATGCGAGCGTGTGGGCGTTCCGCGCACTTGCCTCCTGAACTTTCCCCGTGCCGCCCACATTCTTCCCCATTCCGAGTGTTGTGCCCCATTTTATTCCCCATTCCGAGTGTCCCGCCCTGTGTTCCGCCTACTTTAGAGCTGTGCGCTGCGCTCGGAGTGATGGCGCAGTGGCCGTGGCGCACGACGTTGGTTGACCTGTGCGCCGGCCTGCGCCGCGCGCTTTTTCGGCGCACGTCCTCTGCTTTTCTTGCGCACGGACTTCCATGAATCGACGTGCGCTGGTTTCCCTGCGCTTTGCGCTGATTTTCGGCGCAGCGCACGTATTGGCCCCTCTGCGCCGGGATTTTCGGCGCACATTTATTCCATGAATCGGCCTGAAAGTGTCATGCGTCAACCGACGTCATCTCTTACAGCATCAGCATTTCTATAGTCACTAGAAAAGCTGGTGCCCGCGAATCATAACAATAGGAAAATGCAATGTTCAAAACCGGTTTATAGTGATAATACCGAACTTAAAAATCTCAAAAAAAAAATCTCGAAAAAAAGGCCGAAAAAAAAAATATCGAATTTTTTTATGACGTTTTTTTTCGAAATGGGGGGGTTCCACCCCAACCCCCCTTTTTTCTATTTTTTTTTATTTTAACCCTTTTTTTTACTTACCTGACCCAAAAAATACATATATAAAAAAAAAAAAATTCAATATTTTTTTTTTCGGCCTTTTTTTTCGAGATTTTTGTTATTCGAGATTTTTTTTTCAGCCTTTTGACCGACCACCTTCAAAACCCACTCAGTAAAACATCAACTTATTCTTGATCTTGAAGTTGAAAATATAAAATGTGACTTTAGATGAATGGCAGAAGATACTTGACGCGTGTGTGAAAATCATTTGAAATGTCAACTTGACTTTGCATTTCTTTTAGTGAATTGACATTTAAGCTGACCCTTTTTCAATGGCAATTTGCTTATTAGTGCATTCATTTGTTGTTGTGTTGAAGTACAAGAGTTTTGTCATGTGATATCTGCATTTAAATGGAAAATCAAACTAAAGTCCTGCAGCTCTTTTTTTACAATACAAACATCACCATATTTGGTATAACATTGGATATAAAAGGCAAACTGTTTCATGTGCAGTCATCAATGCGTATTACATAAATGCAATGCATTCATTACAGCAGTTGTGCTTTAAGGTGTAATATGCAGAAATCAGCAAATGTGCATGTTGCCATATCCGGCATGCAATAGCAGATAATGATCTCCTTTCTTTGCAAACGTAATTGGACAGATAGCGTTGCCTGTGGATCAATTGGAGACACTTACACCTAGACGTCACGTTACCCATCCTCGCCAGAGTTTTAATGAAAATACACAAACCAAATACTATTTGAACAATACACTAGACATGTTTTACAGCCTCTGAAATTAACAGAGTTGATGCTGATTGACATTAGAATCTTTCATTAAACCATTTCTTATTCTGTGACACAATTGAACACTCCATCACCATCAGGCATTCATATGCCTGGAGGGGTTGGTCATTCTTGTTTTTGTTGTTGTTGGGGGAGGGGCTTATGTGCTGCTAGTATATGGAGATGAATGTATTATTTTACAAACATGTGCAGCCTGTTACATACTGGATATGTGGAACCAAGAAGTAAGACAAAACCACTTGATTAAAGTTGACGTATTAGGGACTATGTAAAGGGATGGGACAACTTAAATATAAACATGGTCTTCCCCTAAGAAATAACAATGTATATGATGGCCTACTTCTCCAAATGTCTCTATGTCTTCCCAATCAAAGAATGAGAGTTCAGGCTTTCGAGTTTGAGCCATCACTGTTTCAAAATACCAGGGGAGTTACCACACTCCTCATTGCAGTATGTAGCAAACCCTTCTTCTGCTCCTCTTTGCGTAGTTGCAGGCATTGCAGGGTCCCATACACCAAGACTAAACCAGTTATTGATGTTATGCAGGAACCCCAGGGTCTCTTAGAGATGGCATTGGGGTAGCAAGGAACGAGGCACAAGGACCAATCCCTACTAAGCATCTCTCCTGACTCTGTACTTCCCACCTGCTCTCTAAACTGTAGCTAGGCTCCCTGAAACCTACTGAATCTACCCCCTGCCTGTTAAACATGGCTAGTGCCTGGCCTACCCCTCTGGAACCTACTACTTCTAGCTGACTAACCTGCTTCGGGCTCGTTGCTGCTCTTTTCAATATCTAAATACCGTTCTTACTCTCCACTCTGGGGTGTTCTCAGGCTATCCCAACTCAGGCACTCTTTTTTGTCTGGTCACTCCACACTCTGGGACACTATTGGGCTCTCCCTCCTCTCACTCCCTACTCCCTACTCTGGAGCTCTTATTACTCTAACTCCCTACATTGCATGTTCTCAGTCTCTCCACACTTTGGCGATCTCCTAACTCACACACCCCACTCTAGGGTGATCTCAGGCTCTCCCCACTATAGGGTGTTCTCATACTCTCCATAATCTGGGACTCTTTTTCTCACACTGTGGGGTGTTTTCAGGGGATTGTCTCCCTCCCCATTTTGTGTGGTCTCATCCTGCCACTCCACTCCTGGTGTTACTTCCTCCATCTTTTTCAACTGTTCCTACTATCAACGTCCACTCCACTCCAGGTTTTACTCCCTTTTACTACTGGCAATGACATCCAATTGACTCCTGGTTTTACTTCCTCTGTCCTGTAGGGTATTTTGTGGAGATTTGGGGCCTGACGGTATTTTCTTACCGCCGAAAAATAACTTAGCAACAATCACTCCTTGTATTCAGATTGGGCCATGTACAACAATAATACAGTGGACATGCATTATTTCAGCACACAGACATGCGTACTTGGTATGCGTGGTTGGTATGCGTGGTTGGTGGTATTTTGGTGAGCATAATTCCCTTGTTTTATTTGTGGCCCCAATATCCAGAACCCCTTATTTTTGCTTAGATTTTTCGTGTAATCACTAGAGAGACCTCAGGCTTGCATTTCAGGAACACCACATTTTCATTTTTAGTGTGCCACCATGGGCAATTTCTCTCTGTTTTATCTACGGTAGCGAGCTATCATGTGGTATTTTCACTATCTTATATACGGTAGTGAACTATGTCCCGGGCCTCCCTTTTTGCCGACTCATAGACCTCAGACAAACTACAACACACAGTTAGTTATAATTGCTCATACTGAATTACATTGTGCACACGGCTGCAGCAAATTTGACGTTTAGCTACCTTGAAAATGACAATTGCACTGTCTAAACATCTCCCCACATCATCAGCACTGTATTGATAAATATAAAACACACCACCCGTCTGCTTTCAAATATTTGTGTGTATTATAAAAGGTACATTTAAACACGATCTCACTCTTTACAGAAATAAATAAAATAGCACAGTAACAGCATTGTCTGTGATACACTGAAAAGAGAGTGGCGGAGACAAGAACTCAATTTGCAACATTAAACATGTGATTAAAGCACAGGAATCTCCTTTCCTACACTGACTGAATATTCTTGTACACACTCAGCCCCCACACTTCTGTAATTACCTTATCTGTTCAGCATGAGTTTTCTTCAGCTGTTCTCTTTCTGAATTTGGCTCCCTTGAAGATTAACCCCAGTGAAAACAAGCGTCTTTCGTTCTCAAACCGGGGTTATTGCCTGGAATTCTCAGCTTTTGCAGCAGGAATGCTTCAGCCAGGAAACAGGTCCTTCTCCCAGCTCTGCCAAATCCCGACTGTCCTACCCCTCTCTTCAAGCTCCCCCAGCAAAACTCTCATCACTGCCTCTAGCATGATACTTGCTATGACGCTGCTCCAATCAGAAATCAATCATGCCATCTCCTCCCTCACTACACAATGGCTCATTTCTACAGTAATTATTTGTAACCAACTGATTTCCTGTTCCTTCGAGCCCTTTTGCTTCCTGTAGTTATGTGGACAGAGCAGCAGAGAAAAACAAAAAAATGAATGTGCGTTTAAAAGTTCACTTTCAGAGTAGGCCTAATTCTGCAGTGGCGACACATTTTTATTAGTGGGTTATGTTAAATGCAGTTTTATTAGTCAGGTTATTTATTAATAATGTTAGTTATTAATTTTCAAATGTGTCTCTTGCACCATAGGCATTTCAGGTGAAAAATAGTGT
Source organism: Ambystoma mexicanum (assembly GCF_040938575.1). Taxonomy (NCBI): domain Eukaryota; kingdom Metazoa; phylum Chordata; class Amphibia; order Caudata; family Ambystomatidae; genus Ambystoma; species Ambystoma mexicanum. Next base: position 387,365,767 of record NC_090932.1, read on the forward strand.
GCATTTTTGAATGTGCACGTGTGCTTTTAACTGTAAAAATAGATTTGCATGTTATATGTTAAAATCGTTTTTGACTGAATAGCCTGTCTTTACTTATATGTCCATGTTAATCTGGCAACACATATAGCAATGCACCACACCCATGTGGTGGTGCTGCATCAAAAAAAATTGCTACCTGTGCAGTAGTGCTGTACTCTGTGCTGTAACAGGCCAAATATCCTTACATATACCCTCCTTTTGTTTTTAGAACTTGGCTACAATCCAAGCCAATTCCTAAAAACAACTTGTTCTTTTTTTTCTTTTAAAATGCATGTGTATTGGGATATCTTTCTCTTCCTGACGTAGCTAGTAAAATCAGTAACATTTTCATTTTTACTCATAGCACAATCAACCATCCACCCATGATTATCACCAGGACAGCCAAACCCACTATTGAGCGTTCCCCCCAGGTTCCCCAATTAAATCTTTCCACTTTCATTATCCCCAGATTACTAATTGTAATATTGTTTTTTTCTCAAATTCATTTTTATAACATGTCTTTCTTTGTGATTCAATAAATATTCCACATCCGGATCTATTGGAAAAGTATCCCTTTGGAAAAAATCGATATTTTCCACTTGGCTTTCCCAAACATCATTTGTTACATGAAACAATGTTAACCCCCCAATTGACACAATTGTATCCTTTGGAACATGTAAATAAAAAACATTATATTTCACCTGTTTAACCACGTATGTTCCATGGTTTAAATGTACTACCGTCATGTTCTTTAAACAGGTGCTGACCAACCATTTACCTCTGACCATCTTAGCCTGTGCCATTTCTTCACTCCCCATATTGCTAATAATCACTTCAGATCCCTCTGATATACTTGGGTCAGATTTCAAACCACAAATAGCATCTGTGGCATCAGGAACAAACGGTTTACCTGGACACATATAATTTTGTTCTTTAAATTTTACACATGTTTCCAGGTTTGGTATTAAATAAACTTCAGGTTCCCATGACTGAAATGCCACCACTTCTGGAGTCTTAATCTTAATAAATTTGTCCTCTTGCCAAAATCCCACGTTGTGTACCCACTTCATTTGATAAATAAGTTCAGGGGCTACATATGGGATGCATAGCAAAAATCCGATCTCTAGTCTTTCCAAGTCCACATATACCGGCATTGCATTACCCATTTCGAATGCAATTTTTTACCTGTATTATATCAATTTCCCTCCTGGTCAATCTTTCTATCATTTGACGAATAATATCCTGCGAAATAAAATACAAGGGGATATGTCCTTGAATCAATTGTGAAACTGCCGTTTGAACTTCTCTCATATAATTCGTTAATAGTCTATCAACAGGACTCATTATGTTCAATATTTCATTTAAAGTTCTGTCATGCTTAAGTATTATTTTAGTCGCCCGTTGCATTACATCCGCTTGTTCATTTAGAATGATTGCAGTTTCATTTATGAATCTTACTTGTTCATCCAGTCCCCCTCTAATTCTAATTCCATCTAATGTTTTTTGTATTATTTCTAGGTCAATACTCAGTTGTTGCGCTTTAGTACTCAGTGTTCCTACCGAAATAGAATTGGCTGTTGATATTGTGGGTACCTATTATGGCTCCAACTATAGACATTACCAATGATATCGCGAGCATCACCGCACCTCTCTTTCCTCTCTTCTTCTTAATGTCTGCTGAATTCACTAATGTTTTTTCCAATTGCATTAATATATCTCTTATTGACTGCTTAGTGTCCTCTTTTCTTATTTCCAGCCACTCTTTAGTCTGTTCAATCTTAATTCCGGTATTGTTCAAGTGTTTTTCAATCAAAATCTCAGGATTCAATGGTATTTATATATTTTGGAAAATCATCCTTCTATCACTCATGATGAATCCTGGTGCCTCTTCCACCGCGATACCAGATGCTGGTCCAGGTTCAATGACAACCTGTGCTTCTGAATTCTTGAAGATCCCTCCAAATATCATCATCATTAACCATATCATCGGTATCATCTTCAATGCTGATCGCTTTGCAGCCTTGGTCTTCACCCCTCTTTGGGGCTTTCCCGGAATCCGTCCACATGGGCTCCAGGACTCCATCGTCTCCCGTGGGATCTGATCCCGGAACCTCCGACCAAATAATGTTAATTTTCTAAATCAAATAGAAAATAAACAAATTAAGTACATAGCACAATACTAACTTCACCCTTTTGCCAAAAATAAAACATGCTTGGTAAAAATATTTCGTTTTTTTTTTTTTTCTGAAATTAAACACAAGTTAAAAAGAAAACAAGCACATATAAAACAGCATTCAATATTTAATACATTTTCTCTCTGCACACCAACCATGAGCTTCCATTATATATATTTATTTATTTATTTATTATATATTTTTACATATATTACAGTGTTTATGTGCCATTATAACAATCAACTTTTTAACTTCTTTGTCACTGCCTCCTGATTGTACCCATTTATTTTCTCTTTTTGTGTTCAAGGGACTTTATCTGTTTCTACATGCTCAAGCTGCCTGATCTCATGTCTGGGATGGCATGGTTTGATTTGATTTACATGGACAAACTGCTCTATTGCCGTTTCACCTTCATTTTTCAAAATTTTATAAACTACAGGAGAGACCTTATCTATAATTCGAAATGGCCCCTGCCTGTAACGCTCACCTGATTCCCACGGAGGCACCGGTCTTGGCAGGATGGTGTCTGTGACTCGAAAAGTGAAATGCAGGACTCAATTGGCTTCCGGGGCTGAGCCTCTTCGCACTGTGTGTCTAACTCGAAGAGTGAGATATCTGCAGGTGAAAGAATATGGGGTTAATGATATGGGGTTGTCGGGTATCTCTCTCCCTTTCCCTTCCTCGCTTTTCCATGGAGCCCCAAGGTCAACGTGCTCACCTTAGATAGGTGAATGCTGGACTCTCCATCTGCGTCTGGTGCAGGGTGCCGTTGCCAGTTCCTTCACTGGGTGAAACGTAGGCCTCTCGACATCAGAGGATTGCTACCGTCGTTAACTGCACGAATGGTGAGTTTCCGGACACCTTTTAAGTCCTTACAGTCTTTAGGTGCGTGGGCACGTTAATGTGGAACAGGGCTCTGTATAATGCTTTTTCTATTTGTCTTGCGTGGCTCTTGAGGTAGAAGATGGTGTGAAGAAAGCCGAAGTTCGAGCCAGAGTCTTGGAATGACGCGCTTGGAAATGCGTAAGTAAATGCCGGTTGCCTGCCTTTCAAAAGCTTTCAAACTGTCTCTTTTCCCTTGCAGTTGTGAGTGCGGGTGTTGAAGAGACGCTGGAAACGCCGGAGTATTTGCAGGCGCCCTATTGTGGCGGGCGCGATGGAGCGTAAGTAAAATACCTGTCCAATGTCTCTTCTTTTGTCTTTCAGGTGCAGGATTGCAGCGTTGAAGAAAACCGGAATTCCCAGAGTGCCGGTAAGTAATTCCACACAGGAATAACTATGCTTTTGTCTTCACAGGCGGAGGAGCAACGTGAAGAGATGGTAGCTGCTGATGGATCAGGTGGGGAAAGCGCTGCGCGTGAAGGTTGCCGTGCTAACCTGTTGTTTCTTGTCTTTGCAGGTGCTACTGAAGGCTGGATACAGGAATGGAAAGCGTTTGTTCTTGCAGGTTCAGGATCGGAAAGAAGAAAACTGGAACAGACACGGTGAGCGTTCTGCTGCAGATGCAGAATAACGCGAAGCACGTTTCATCAATCGGGTTTGGTTTAAATAGCCTTGGAGTGATGAGGCGTCTTCCTCCACGGCCTCGCCTAGGTAAGAAAAGAGTTCCTGTTCCAGAAGAGTTCCAGTGTTGTATCCAGGGAGTGGAGCTTGCCCCACCCAGGTAAGAAAGTAGTCCCGGCTCACAGAGGATTCCTATGTGGCTGGTAAGTAAGCAGCATGGTCTGCTGCAGGTAAGTCCACCCAAGCATCTTCATACAAATTATGAGCCCAGCGCTTCCAGTGCCGGGACCAGTGACTTTGATGAGCCTGGTGCCACCGGCGCCAGGACAAGGTCCAAAAGGTCCCAGTGGGGACCGGCTGGTGCCTAGGATGAAGGTTAGGGGCCTGCTTCCAAGGACGTTGGGCTGGTCCTAGCTCCTTGGAAGCAGTGATCATGACACTGCCAGGCTGCTAGAAATTTAGAATGTTTCTGTTTACTTTTTCCAAAATGAAACTTGTACACCTGATCCCCTACACTGTATTCCTTTACTGATGTCTTTTTGTCATAATAAGACTTTGCACTGTCAGCAGCTCTTTCCAGATTTCTCTGCACAAAAGCAAAAGCATTTTGCAAATGCCTCCTCAGTTCATCAATATATTCATGAACTGTGGATGCACGCACAAGTGTCTGCTCATGTGTTCTGTATAGTAGGTGTTGTGGTAACACCATTTTCCTACCTGTCAAGACCTCATGGGGGCTAACACCTGTTGCTTTGGCAGGAGTTGATCTGATTGCCATCAAAACCAACGGTAAACGTAAATCCCAGCTGGAACCTGCTTCTGCCACAAATTTCTTTAAAATATCCACAACAGACCTATTGCTTCTTTCAACTGTACCTGAAGACGCTGCCCGATATTCGATATGTAGTTTCCTTTTCACACCTAGTATTTGCCATACCTTACTCATTAGAGTACTTGTGAAATGACTTCCTCTGTCTGACTCAATTCTTTGTGGCAACCCAAACCTTGAGAACACATGGTTCACCAGCAATGTGGCTGCTGTTTGCGCACTACAATCTGGTGCAGGAATGCATTCAATCCACTTCGACATCAAACATACCACACTCAAAATATAACGGCTTCCCCTACTCGACCTTTTTAAAGGACCAACATAGTCTATTTGCAAATCTGACCATGGGAGAGTTAGGCCTCTTTTCATCAATGGTGCTCTATGCATTGGTGAAGCAGGTTTAAATTGGGCGCATACTAGACATCCTCTAGTATATAATTCCACATCTTGGGACATATGTGGTCAGTAAGCATAATCTTTTAGTATTTCTAATGTTTTTTGTGAACCTCTATGGCCTGCAGTTATGGCATTATGTGCATGGTGTAGCATTAGCCCTCTGAATGAAAGGGGTACTACCCACTGTATTTCTCCTGTTATGGACTCTCTAATCATGAGTCCATCCTGTAATCTAATTCGTGTTTTGTTCTTTAATAGCACCCTCAACTCTTCTTTTCCCATACAATCATTTTCTGTTAAAGAATTTTGTTCGGGATCTATCAAATGATTATAATAGATTCCCAAAATTCGATCATTCTTTTGTGCCTCAATCAAATCTTGGTCTGGCGTGTCATGACTCCACTGCACCACCAGTTGATCTACCTCCTTTGGTGCTTTAGAACGTGTCACTGCATCAATTTGTATTTCACCCATTAAATAATCAATAGGTAGCAATTCTCCCATCACAGCCCCAATCTTAGCCAGGTGGTCTGCCTTATCATTTCCCTCCTTATCCTCTCCTGGTGTTTTTAAATGCCCACGAATTTTTCTCCAGTATATTGTTAAATTATTCTCTGACACCAATTTGTCTATGGCTTGTATCATTTTTCCATGTTTAAGTGGCTTTTTGTTGTATGTAACCATGCCTCTTGCTTTCCAACCAGGCAAATACTCCACAAAGCTATTCCGTGCATAGTCAGAATCAGTCACCAGGACAATTTCACTGAACTTTTTATCAACTGCAGTAGCAATTGCTTTATAAATGGCTGCCAATTCCGCCACCTGACTGCTCCTATCTCCAATCCTCATCCCTATACTGGGGGCATTGTGGGGGGAGTGACAAACTTTTGGACTGGAAAGGCGCTGGTTGGGTTTGATAGTCCAGTATTTGTTTGTAGGTAGTTTGCACAAGAAAATAGATGGTCCAGGTTGTTGGTGTGTTAAACATGAGATTTATAGGTTTATTCCTTGTTATAATCAGCACCAATGAAAGACATCATTGGATGTAAATGTAATATTCATAACATGATGATATGTTACACAGCCGACGCGCGTTTCAACCTAAGTCTTTTTCAAGGCCAATTGGGTTTGGTGGTTGAGTTTTCAGGTGGAATGGGCTGGTCCTCCCAAGTGTGGGTGCCAGAGGGCTGGCCGGGTTCGGCAATGCTGTTGTGTGGAGTCGTGGATAGCCGATCCACGACTCCACACAACAGCATTGCCGAACCCGGCCAAGTACGGCTATTCAGCCCTCTGGCACCCACACTTGGGAGGACCAGCCCATTCCACCTGAAAACTCAACCACCAAACCCAATTGGCCTTGAAAAAGACTTAGGTTGAAACGCGCGTCGGCTGTGTAACATATCATCATGTTATGAATATTACATTTACATCCAATGATGTCTTTCATTGGTGCTGATTATAACAAGGAATAAACCTATAAATCTCATGTTTAACACACCAACAACCTGGACCATCTATTTTCTTGTGCAAACTACCTACAAACAAATACTGGACTATCAAACCCAACCAGCGCCTTTCCAGTCCAAAAGTTTGTCACTCCCCCCACAATCTTTCTAGACAGTAGGAACCTCGGAGTTGGTTCCTTGACAAACTATGACTCTGGCTGCAGGTCTAACTCAACTAACAACCAAATAAAGGGTGCGCAGGAGAGAGGGAGTCCCGCCACAAACTCCACTCTTCCAAAAAACACTATACTGGGGGCACCTTCACATTTCAACCAGAAATTGCCTATTCCTGCCACTAATTGTTTATTACTGTCATTTTCAATGTGAAAAGCACAACCATCCACATATACAGTTGGCAAATCCTTGCATGTTTTTTCATCAAAAGCTTTGTGTGGTGATTGTTCAAATTCCTGCAAACTAGTTTCCACTTCCATTTCATTTGGTATTTGTTCAGCTGCACAGTCATGTAAGTCAGCTAACCCTTGAGCAATTGGGTTCTTTTTATTTTGTCCATATCTCACTTCTACGGGAAAACCTTGTAATGCCAGCGTCCATGAAGTGATTCTGGATTGCGCTAGATTACCTGATCTAATTCTTTTACTCTCTAAAAATTGCAAAGGTTGATGATTTGTTTCAATAATCACCTTTTCTCCCTGAACAATGGGGCGGAAATGTTGTAGCGCCCACACAGTGGTTAATAGGGCCTTTTCACATTCATTAAATTTCATTTCAACTTGGGAAAATGCCTTACTTGCATATGCAATGGTTTTGTGATTCAAATTGTGTTTTTGTGATAACACTGCTGACATACAATGTTCAGAAAAACCTATTTCTATAAAGAAATCCCTGTCCTTTATGGGGTATGCTAAACATGGTGCCTTTACAAGACATTCCTTTAATTTAGCCACTGCATCAGACTGCTCCTTTTCCCATTTCCAAGGAGTATTCAGTTTAAGCAGTTTAGTCAATGGTTGAGTGATTTCTGCATAATTTTCAATGAACTTTCTGTTATAGCCTGTCATCCCTAATAAACTTTTTAATCCTTTCACATTTTTAGGATCTTTTAATCTTTGTATGGCCTCTATTTTCTTCTTTTGTGGATTTAGCCCATGTTCAGTCACTTCATGCCCTAGAAAGTTCACTTTTTTCTTGCACCATTGTGCTTTTTGCAAAGATACTTTGGCGCCTGCTTTCTGCAATTGGCCAAGTACATGTCTTATTTCATCAAAATGGCTTTTCAGGCTTTAATTTTTTATCAGGACATCGTCCACATAAACTATTGTTCCTCTTTCCGCTGCATCCGGCATGGCCTTTCTCAAAAATATGCCAAATTCACTCCCACTATTGATGTACCCGAACGGAGCTCTAAGCCAGGCATATTGAGTCCTGTCAAATGTAAAGGAAAATAAATGTTGTATCTCCTCTGCCAATGGCACGCACCAATATCCAGAGGTGAGATCTAATGTGGTAAATACATTTGAACCATGTACCTGAGCTAGGCCCTGATCAATGAATGGCAGTGGCCATCTAGATACTGGTACTCTTTTATTTAACTCTCTCAAGTCTGCACACAACCGCCATTGACCATTTGGCTTTAACACACCTAAAATAGGTGTATTGGATGTGCTATGAATGGGCCTGATGATTCCCCGCGATTCCAAATTTTTAATAATGTCTGCCAATGATTCTAAACATGCCAGCGGTAGTCTATACTGGCGTACAAACACTGGATTTCTGCTACACCCTTCTGGTAATGTGGCCACATGTAAATCAGTTAAACCACAATCATAAGCATCTTTTGCAAATACATCCTTAAACTCCATAAATATTTCCCTCAGATTGTCCCTATCCTCATTGCTTTCACACGCATCCGCTAAGGAGATCTGCTCTTCTACCATTTTGGAAAATTCTGGAAAATCTTCTGGTAAGGGAATCTCGGCGCTTTCCTCTAACTGTGTGGCTGTGTCTTTTTGTAAAGCTGCCACTTTTAAATATTTTGGCATATCAGCTTCCACTTCAATGGGCTGATTTTCTGTTTCATTTTCATTTAAATTAAATATTATGCAATCCTCTTGATGGCAGCACACTGTCTCATTTGAATCATACGGATACACAGAATGAATTTTAAATATTCCTTTGGGCTGAGAGTCCAGGTGTTCTGGCAACTCACCCTTGGCATCTACATACTTTTCAGGAATATTTCCAATCTGCCGTATAATGTGATTTTTGTATGGCCATTCCTAATGGGGAGTTTTCCTCTAAATGAATATCCTGACAACCTTTATTATTTACCATAATTTTTACAGATCCTTCACCAATATCTACCAATGGAATGTATTCATAATCCAGGCCTTGCTGTTTTATGGATTCATTCAGGCATACAAATGCATCAGAGCCTTTCATCTGCTGTCCATTTTTGCATTTCAGTGTTATTGCAAACTGTTTTGTAAATGCAGGAATAATAGTATCTTTCCTCATTTGTAATTCGATTGCATAAGGAACCAGTTGTGCACAATGATAAGCCCTTCTTTTGTCTTCAAATTCAGGTGCCGGACCACCTAGGCGTGACCATATTTTTTGATTAAGGAAATCTAACACCATACACATTCTGTGCATGATGTCATTGCCCATGTAAAATTCATTTTGTGCTCCACTCACTATCCATACATTATGGTAAATTGTTTTCTGCCCAATGCTAATTTTAAGCATGCATCTGCCTGCAATTCGGTTTTCAAAGTCTGGACTGTCCAACCCAGAAACATATTGGTTTTTAATCCTAAATCTCGGGATTTCTTCCCTCTCCATTATATTTTGCAACAATTTCTCATTAATGAAACTCCTTTCATGTTCAAGCGTTAAAGTGGCTTTTATTGTTTTAAAATAGTCATTTATACCAACATGAACCCATGGTTGCTCATCTTCCATGTGTATTTCTGCCAGAGTGGTAATGTGTTTTTCTGAATCTGTTTTAGGAGCAATATTCTGTTTGCATGTTTTCTCTTTTAAATAAAAACGTAATGTGTGCTCATCTATGGCAGTCTGCCAATTTTTCCTTGGGTCCAAGTATATTTGTACAGGTAGTTTTTCATTGTCGCTCTGCATTTTGTCTTGACACATTAATATAACAGTGACACTAGGTATGCAGCTATTCTGGAGATATACCTCCACAGCATCATTTGTTTTGGCAACGGTGTGATATTCATTTATATTGCTGTTTTGTGATTTTAGTTTCTTAGTCCTCAATGGTTTTTTGGTTAAGGACCACAGCACTCCATTCACCCCATCTATTAGAGGAGACAATCCTTTTAGGCAATCTGTCCCCATCAGAAATGGAATTTCACAAATAGATGTGATCAATACCTCTTGTTTCATTCTGTGCTTTCCTATTTTTATGTCCACCTCAGTTACACCTATGATGGGCACCTCCTCCCAATTAAAGTTATGCACTGGGCCCTGATTTTCCTTCATTGTGATCTGACTCTGTGGGGGTCTCCCTTCATTGATACTCTTTACCAGCTCCTTGGACATAATTGTGGCCTGTGCGCCAGTGTCAATCATAGCAAAGGTGTGGAATTTTTCTTCTACAGTGATGGGTGCATAATATCTGTCCTCAACTTCCTCTAATACACATAAGACATGTGAATTCTTACTGATTTCAGGGCTCACCTTTCTCAGGTCTTTTTCACTTTTGGCTAAACACATTGGTAAATGGAAAGACATTTTTCCCTCCTTTTTACCCATTTCTGCGCGAGAGACTTTATTCATTTCTCCACGATCAGAGGTTTTTTGGAGTGTGGCCACTGTTCGCCCATCCATCTGGGTATCTTCAGAGACCACATTACAACCTTCCAACTGAACATGTGTAACAACATCATTCTGCAATTTGTCATTTTTTAATTCTGTGCATTTGTGATCATTTAGTGTGATACCAGCCCTTTCAGCCTCTTCAAAAATATGTGGCTCAAAGAATTCTTCAGGTGATTGACTTGTACCCTCCTTTTGAGTATTTCCTTTTTCTGTCTGTGTTTGGCCATTGTTTTGCTTGCCCAGGGAAGGAGCTATAGTATCCCCACTTACTCCCTGTTCACTGGTATTCCCCATGCATGAGTCATTTTTCTTAAATCTGTCCCTTTGTTCTTTTGGAATTCCTAATGTTTCTTTTTCATTTGTACAAATCTTTACTGTTTTATTTAGCTCTAGGTTAAACCGTACCTCTTTTTTAGAAGTATTTGCACTTTCTGTCACAAGTTCATTTACTGGCACTTTCACATTTAATCCATTAGGCATCTCAGAGTCGTTATGCAAAATTATATCAGGGCAATCTGTCATTTTGGCACTGCAGTTATCATGAGTACTTAGTCACTTTTCGGAAGCCCCCCGGTCATTGCTATAGCCATCAGCCCCCTCTTTGGAAGGTTGTTTTTGCGCTGTACAGAGCTTTCCTATTTGCTCAGCTAACATTTTCACTTGGGCCTCAAGGCACTGGAACCTTTCCATCTCTCTAGGATCCTCTTTCTGTGGTCTAGGTCGATATTGGTTGTTTTCCAATTGATTGGATCTATTCTGATACCTCTCAGGTGATTGATGTCAGTTGGGATGGTTTCTGAACTCTTGATTCATTTGTGGAGGGGAGCGGGTTGCACCCATCCTTTGATTATAGTCCCCTGGTGGGGAATCATTGTACTGACGTGGATTGTAGTTCACGTTTTGCCTCATGTCCTGTCTCTCAGATTGTGGGTACTGGCCCCTAGGTTGATTTCCATTATCAGTAAATCGATCCACATATCGGGGCCTATCCAGATTACCATATATCATGGTGTTGGGATCAAATCTGCTCTGTGTCCCCAATGACTGGTAGGGACCATCATTTCTTTGATCTTGATTTTGTCTCTGGTTATTGTTCATACCTGCCATATCAGGCCGATATCCTGCCCGGGGTCTGTCCCCTAAATACCTAGGGCTGATGTAGCTCTCTCTATTACTAGGATCATGTGATTGGAACACTGGTACAGGAAATGGCGATCTTTGTTGATTACCCCTTTGTTCAGGTGTCACATTATTTTTACCTTGGCTTTGAGCAGACTCAAGGGACATTTTGTCTGACCTGATTTCCATTACTGTGGCTGAGGTTTCTTTAGATTTAGGTCTAGTATCTTTCATTGTATCACTTTCTCTACCCTGACAATAGAGTACCTCATATAGTTTTGTGCTTTGATGTACAATCCATTCAAGGGACTTGTCACGGTCAAATTCACGGACCAATTGGGATATGATGTCTTTCTGTAGCCCATAGAAGTATGCAGTTTTAAACTCATTGGAATTTGAGTCAAAAGATACATCAAAGCGAGAAAATGCTCTTTTTAAGTCTTGTAAAAATTGACGAGGGGATGTATTAGGTCCAGCAGTAATTGTGTAAGCGACTTTCTTTGCCTCCTGCAATGACTGAAAAGGAGAAAAATGACGCCTAATTTCTTTTTCAAACTCCAACCAGGTCATATTCTGCTGTTCATTTAATCCCCTTATGATGCTGGCCGTCGGGGCATCTAAAGTTAAATGAAAATATTGTCTGTACTGTTCCTTAGGGATCTGGAGTGCTTTAAAAATGTCATGCACCGCTTCTAAGTGATCCTCAATGCAGCATTCACCTCCCTTTTTAAATGGTTTGATCAGGGCTTTAATGGATTTCATTATTTTTATGGGGCTACTTGTTGCAATGCATGAAATTGCACTATTCTGTGATTCAATCCTGTTTTCAGGTGTATGAGATTGGTGGCTGCCCCCAATGGGAGTATAAAATCCCCCAAGGGCTCTGCAACCAAGTTCAGTCACCGGCCCAGTCACTGGAGCACCAGCTCTCTGGGCGGAGCTAGAATTCACCTCCACTCCATTGAATGTGGTACCCTGCCGCCTCTCCTGGGACCTGGGAATGCACATTTGCTGTTCTAAGTCCTTACACTTTTTAAGGAGTCTGTTTGCTTCATTTTGCAAATAGTTGTTTTCATCACTGATCTTATTAATCACCTCCTGCATGTCGCACATTTGCATTTGGCATTCATTGAACTCTTTATTTCTCTTGTCTCTTTCTTGAATCATTTTAATCATTTCTTGTTCTGCACTCTGGAGATCACATTCTTTTTCACAATGTTCTTTTTGTAAAATCTGCATTTCTGAATCAACCTCATTTTTATCCTGTCTAATGTGGTCCACTAAGGCTTTTAAGTGTACCAATTCTTGCTCACTATCCTCAAATTGTTTCTTGCTTTTGGATAACTGAGCATCAAAGTCTCTGCATTTTAATTGCATGTCTTTTTGGCATACATCCAATTCTGCTCTTAACATTTCCTGATTTTTACTTGCCCCATCTAATTCAGTCTTTAACCTGTTAATTAGCTGAGTATCATTCTCCTGCATTCGCAGGGACTTATTCAAAATAAACCATATTTTGCCGCATAGCCGTATTAAACAGTCTTTCTCTGCACTTTTATCGGCTGCATTCAATAATCTTGTAAGGCAGACCTGAATTATGCTGCCTTCTGGAAAAATATTGTCTAGTTTTTCTTTCTGCACCTCACCCTGAATGCGTTCACGCCATTCTAACGTGCTGTTCGACGACCAATTCCCATGTGCAAACAACTTTGCCTCTAAATATTGCACTAGGTCTGAGAATGTGGTTTCCCTTTGTGACATTCTGAAATTCGTTTTTAGTGGCACACTGCTATTATAAAATGGGTTCCCTTTAATGTGCAAATGGCAGTGTGAGACACGCTTGCCACGCCCAGTAGGTACTCTATGATCACTTTCCCGGCCTGCAACGCACCATAAATATGTAGGGTATTTTGTGGAGATTTGGGGCCTGACGGTATTTTCTTACCGCCGAAAAATAACTTAGCAACAATCACTCCTTATATTCAGATTGGGCCATGTACAACAATAATACCGTGGACATGCATTATTTCAGCACACAGACATGCGTATTTGGTATGCGTGGTTGGTATGCGTGGTTGGTGGTATTTTGGTGAGCATAATTCCCTTGTTTTATTTGTGGCCCCAATATCCAGAACCCCTTATTTTTGCTTAGATTTTTCGTGTAATCACTAGAGAGACCTCAGGCTTGCATTTCAGGAACACCACATTTTCATTTTTAGTGTGCCACCATGGGCAATTTCTCTCTGTCTTATCTACGGCAGCGAGCTATCATGTGGTATTTTCACTATCTTATATACGGTAGTGAACTATGTCCCGGGCCTCCCTTTTTGCCGACTCATAGACCTCCGACAAACTACAACACACACAGTTAGTTATAATTGCTCATACTGAATTACATTGTGCACACGGCTGCAGCAAATTTGACGTTTAGCTACCTTAAAAATGACAATTGCACTGTCTAAACATCTCCCCACATCATCAGCACTGTATTGGTAAATATAAAACACACCACCCGTCTGCTTTCTAATATTTTTGTGTATTATAAAAGTTGCATTTAAACACGATCTCACTCTTTACAGAAATAAATAAAATAGCACAGTAACAGCATTGTCTGTGATACACTGAAAAGAGAGTGGCGGAGACAAGAACTCAATTTGCAACATTAAACATGTGATTAAAGCACAGGAATCTCCTTTCCTACACTGACTGAATATTCTCGTACACACTCAGCCCCCACACTTCTGTAATTACCTTATCTGTTCAGCATGAGTTTTCTTCAGCTGTTCTCTTTCTGAATTTGGCTCCCTTGAAGATTAACCCCAGTGAAAACAAGCGCCTTTCGTTCTCAAACCGGGGTTATTGCCTGGTATTCTCAGCTTTTGCAGCAGGAATGCTTCAGCCAGGAAACAGGTCCTTCTCCCAGCTCTGCCAAATCCCGACTGTCCTCCCCCTCTCTTCAAGCTCCCCCAGCAAAACTCTCATCACTGCCTCTAGCATGATACTTGCTATGACGCTGCTCCAATCAGAAATCAATCATGCCATCTCCTCCCTCAATACACAATGGCTAATTTCTACAGTAATTATTTGTAACCAACTGATTTCCTGTTCCTTCGAGCCCTTTTGCTTCCTGTAGTTATGTGGACAGAGCAGCAGAGAAAAACAAAAAAATGAATGTGCGTTTAAAAGTTCACTTTCAGAGTAGGCCTAATTCTGCAGTGGAGACCCATTTTTATTAGTGGGTTATGTTAAATGCAGTTTTATTAGTCAGGTTATTTATTAATAATGTTAGTTATTAATTTTCAAATGTGTCTCTTGCACCATAGGCATTTCAGGTGAAAAATAGTGTGCATTTTTGAATGTGCACGTGTGCTTTTAACTGTAAAAATAGATTTGCATCTTATATGTTAAAATCGTTTTTGACTGAATAGCCTGTCTTTACTTATATGTCCATGTTAATCTGGCAACACATATAGCAATGCACCACACCCATGTGGTGGTGCTGCATCAAAAAAAATTGCTACCTGTGCAGTAGTGCTGTACTCTGTGCTGTAACACGCCAAATATCCTTACAGTCCTTTCTTCTGCTACCACTTATTTCTTACCTATTTCCCTCCTTTCTCTCCACTTTAACTCTCAACAATGCCTTGGCTTCTGTAGAGATCACCTCCACCTATCACCTGCTGGAACTTCTCGAGCTCCCCCCTGCAGCACACTCCTGTATCCAGTCTCCAATGTATATGTGACACCTCTCCTCTCGAGAAATATTCCTTCTCCAGTCCAGCTCCGCCTTCTTAAAACTGGGGCTACCTGCTCCTGCCATCCACCACACTGAAGTGGGCTGCTTGGCTTAAATGGCAACATGTTCCCTCCGCCTGTTTGAAATTGGAGCTGATAGTCTACAGCTGTGAGCCTAAAGGGCGTGAGGTTTGGGATTGGCTGGACTCTCTCATTTCCCCATTGTTAGATTGAGGCTGGGAGGGCTGGGCTGACTCTATACATACCCAAGTGGACATTATCTGTGAATGGAGAAGATGAACAATCTGGTTGTGTGAAAGACATATCCTGCTGCATGGCTGTTGGGACAAAACTATGTAATGGGGGTCTCAACAGGTGTTTAGATTCCCCCCAAGGTCTCCCTGTCCTTGAAGGGTTGTACAATAGCACCCCCCCTCCTTGAAGGGATGCATTCATGCCCCTGATCCATTCAGGGTTTTCTGATTGGGAGAAAAGGGCATTGTGGGAGATGTAGTCTATCTGAGGTTGGTTTGTCTGCATAATTTTGCTGTGTTGGCCCTGTAACAGGTTTCTGGTGTCTACTCTGTCTACAGTAACATAACTGGGTATTGTGCAAGGTTTGCTCTCTGCCCAGCCCCTAATTCCACTTCCTGTACTAGTTTTGTATCCTTTTCTGAAGAGGCATTGTGGGAAATGCTTTTTTCCATTACTGGTTTGTCTGGGCACCCAGCTCCTTGAATCTCCTGGCCCTGTCTCCTGGTTATTAGACAAAGGTATGAGACTTCTTCCTAAGCCCTGAAAAGTTACATCATGTCCTGTCACGTACAATAATATATGTTTGTTGTCTAAAAATTCCATCCTTTTTAGTTGATAATGATTCTTATGTATCTTGTCCATTTACTCTTAGTTTACAATAATTTTATTTTAGCCATAATTGTTTTCTTTGTGTTTTCTCATATATTGAACTATATAGGAATGTTTTATTTTTGTATGTTTTTAAATTTTAAAAAGACTGCTTAATCTGGTATTGAGAAAATGTATGCTAATTTTGTCATGATAAAGAGGTTTACAATTTGCAGCATATGCTCTATAAAAATGTAATTCATATATGCTAGTAAAAGACATTACATGATGCCACTCAACCCCCAACTTCACTGAAGTCCATTTCCTTATTTGTATCCTGTGGAACACAAAGATCTGATTTGAGGGTGCTGCGCTCACATCTAGTTAAGTGTGGCTTAGCTGCCCCCTCTGCATTTCATCTGGTGCATGTTCACAGAGGTTAAAATGTGAAGCAGAACAAAGACAATTTCCAATTCCCTACATCCATTACTCAATAAGGATCTTTGCAACATATTGACCAATGAAATATGTTGAATGTTGGCAACAATCCACATTTGGATCTAAGAATGTATTTATCTGCCAGTTGGGGTGGTGGTATCTTCATATACATTGAATTAATTCTACCTAGTGCTAACACTTCATTTTCCCACATACTAGAGAAAGAAATGACACAAATCAAAAAATTGCACTATATGCAAGTTCCAAGTATATCTCAGCATACATTTGGCTAAATAGAATGTACACTCCACAATGGGATTTGGCCCTTATCTTCGCTGTAACATTCATGTTCAGATCTTCCAAGATATTCCAGGATATTGCTATATTGACCCCTAGTGTTTCTAATGACCACAGTGTGAATCATTTTGATGCCTTTAGGTGGTGGTCCATGCTCTAGAAATCCTTCCAAATAAATTGAAAAACAGCACATTTGCAAAATGTATTATTTCCTCCTTCGCAATCAGAGGAACTCCTCTGAGTCATCAAAACTGACTTTAGAAAAAAACTAATCCTAGCTGAAGATTGAAAAACTATCACTATTGCAGTTTAATTGACAGAGCCTTACCAAAAGTATTCAAAAACTAGAGCTTGGGGGGTTCTTTTGACCAGCACCAAACAGGGTTACCTTCTTTGTAAACTCATGCAATTGTGAAGATTTTTTGTTTTGTCTTCAATTGTCATAATATGAATTAGAATTCACCACAACAATCCCACCCCATAATGTGGCACAAAAAATTGTCAGTTTTTAATCTGAAAATGTTTGTTTTAAATAACGTAATAAATCAACGACCTAATGGTTGTTCCCTAACATTCAGCGTTGAGGAAGTCACTGCCAGGAAATATCACTTGCATAAACTCAGTTTGCCTACAGCAAGAATGATGTGGCCTACCTGTTATTGCGCCACAATGCTTTTATTCATATTCTCAGAAACATCCACATATAGAAATAGAATAACAAATAGGAATTACTATTCTAGACAAGAATATTACAGAGTTTATAATCTAGACATACACACTGATACTGGTTGTTTGATTCAACAAGATGAAACAGTTCTATGAATAAAGATTGAATTAAACCAGTTTGCTTGTTTTTCTCTTATCAATTCCCAAGCACTGGCATCAGAGAACAATATCTACATTGAAGTATATGTGGAGGTGCACACTTTGTAACTTAAGTGTTTTATGAAATTAAGAAAATGTAATGAAATTACAAGTGGTTTAGGTGCTTCCTTTCTGATCTTGGCTACAAGGTCAAAACTATGGCACAAAAGGGGGTCCCACGAGTGCTTCTGGGGGTACGACCTGGGCACACTTTGGCAAATAAATTGCCCATATAGATTCAGTCACAATACACAATGTTGGATACTGTACAGATAAATGTACTCATCAATAATGATTGGTTCAAACAAATTGAAATATTCTGACAATTTAGTGGTAACAAAAGAGAAAACAATTAAGGTAGAAATTACCAATTAATTCCAAATTAAGCCTTAACATTGGCAATAATGTGCACTACTCGTGCAGATCTTTTGCATGTAACACATTTGATAAGTACATTTGTGCATGGACAAAATGACATGGTATAATTCATAATTGAACATTTGATGTGAACAAATATCTCGGTAGGAAGGAGTTCTGGACTGAGACAAGATGGTAAGGCTCAGCTAGATTGTTCCTAATAACTATGACGTGTTTCGGGCAATAGTGCCCTTCATCAGGTAGACGATATCTGTGATTCTGCATATCTCCTGTGGGAGAGAGTAATCATGTATATATGAAGGAGTTCATTGTGTAATTAAAATGATCCTGTAAAACCTGTGTGAATAATAAACTAACCTCAGAGTTCTCTGCATGACTGTGCACAGATCTTCTCATGCCGGACAGGTCGGTGCCTTATCTGGTGAGAAAGTATTGTATGTGTTTAAAATGGCAAGCAATCAAGTGATTTGAGAAGGGCGGTCAAACATATGTCCAGTCACTAGAAAATAGCACTGGGTCTCACATAATGACCACACTGAGGAGTTGTAGGATTTCTTACATTTAGAGGTACAGTGTGACAAGCACTTACCAAGGATTCTAGAGATCAGTTTCACAGCAACGTGATGTGGAAAGCAGAAGCTCAGTATGCATGGTGGATGTCCTGTGGGACACACGTGCCGTGAGATGGTTAGCCGATTTAGAATAGATAAGGCAACCAACCGTGTGGTGGTTGGTTCGAGAACACTGCTCAGCCTAGGTTGAATACAAAATCAATTATATCCTGCATTCAAAAGGTAATTAACTTAATATGAAGAATGCGGAAATCGGTGCTCGCAGGCCAGTGCAGACCTGTTGGCAAGATGCATACATGGAAGCATCTGGTTGCTAGGTGACCAGGGTGCTTGTGCTAATGCTTAGCAGTAAATCTTTCAGCCGAAAGGCTTGTTGGTTGTTGGGCAACCGGGACACATGCACTGGTACTTGGAAATGGTGCCATAAGGCTGAGAGCATGGTAACTGCAGCACACCATCTTGAAAATGAGTTACTGCTTGTGGCACAGTGTAAACATTGTGATATTGAGGTGAAACAGACTGCTTAAGTCTGCGGTTGACACATAAACAGTGATGTAGAAACACTAACTGAATGGGAGTTAAAAAAAGGCAATCACTTGTTGATTTACATGTTTGCTGAAATGACTATAGTTGCTACACTGTAGCATGTACCAGTGCCCTCGTTTTAACAGGCTGATCGATGGAGGGAATTATCAACATGAAGGTGAGGCACACATTGTGAGATGACTGAGTGAGGGTAATGTATGGAGTAAGACAACACTGGAGTAAACAGAAGTATACCTCTAAAAGTAATAGGTCTGTTGTGAAACTACAAGAAGCAACTTAAGTCCCAGTCTAAATTCATCCCTTGTGGGGACATGGAGTCAGGCAATCAATCCAGTAGAACTCTCTTTGCTGCAATAATCTGTTTAGGTTGCCACCCCTTCTGGGCAGAGAGACGTGTTCCAGAATTATGTATTGTTTTTGGGCAATGGCATGTCTGAATTGCTTACAATGTTGTGCAACAGGTTATTTTTCAGATGTGTGTCTGAAATTAGATTTATGTTCAACCCAACGCGTTTTAGCTTTCCTGGTAGTCATACCTACTTAATACAGTCCACAGGGACAGTTGATGCTGTATATTACATTATTTGTTTTGCACGTAGCAGAATCGTTAAGGGCAATGTTGTATCCTGTATGAGGATGTGTGATAGAGTCACCCTTGATCACATTGTACAGTTGTTACAATTATTGCAGTGTAATGTGCCTTTGAAGACTTGTTGTTTAATTGTTTTAGTCGCAAAGTCTGTCTTAATCAAGTGATCCCGTAAGGATTTGCTTTTACTGTAAGCAAATAGTGGGGGATTAGGAAAGAAACTGGCCAAAATTGGTTCTAGTGATAGAGTTCTCCAATTTATTTTGAGAATTTTCTTAATGTGGACACTCTGTTGAGAGTATATTGTGATATAGGCTAGATCATTTTTGGATGAATGTTCTTTAGGTTGTTAGGTTTCCATTATTGTCCTTTTCTGCACTTATTCTTACTGATTCCTGATTATAACCACATTTCTGGAACTTTCTGGAACTTCTCGGTGAGCTGGAAGATATATCTGAATTCTTTGTGGTTATTGTACACACTTTGATTTGGCCTTCAAGAGGACACGTAGGGACATAAACCGGTTTCAGGCAGCACCAACAAGTATGCACTTCAGTCTGTGCACCTATTCATAAGACCCCTCTCTGGTAATCTGCTTTTGACTTGGTGAACTCATGTTAGATTCTCAATTAGCTTTTTCTCCAGGCCAACAAGCTCACTTTCTTCTTACCTTTCTGAAAACTCTCCTTCTTTCCTATACATTTGTGCTTAAATGCCCAGCAAGTTCAGCCCATCATTTGATGCAACCATTTTGCTTTGAACAGTGCCTATGAAAGACTGCCTCCACTTATTCACAACCACTGTGTACCTCCTCCTTGCTTTCATTGGCCCATTATTCTTGCTTGGTAAAAGAAAACAAGAGGTGTTAGCTATATGTTAACCAGCCCCACAGGAATAAGGAGTCAAAATTGATTGCAATTTTATTTTTCTTATAATTCCTTATATATACTTGTGATGGTAATAAAAATTATATATTCAGATTTACAAGAACACTTTTAATATGTAGTCATTCTTTATGTTTCTGACACTGCATGCATAACAGAGTTATTAAAGCATGCACATTGAGGCATAATTAATATATGGTAATACATACTTTTTATGTGTGTCTGGTTCATATTTAGCTGCTGTATTCAGATTAATATTTACCTGTAAAATCAGGCAAACAGTTTCAAAGTTAAAGCTGAAAATATAGTCCTTAATGTCATTTCCGTCTTGTCTGTTTACAAATAACTTTTTGATCCATTAGCTGCCTTCTGTTCCATTTGTTTCTAGGCTTATTTCAATATCATTGGGCATTTTATGCCTTTAAACAAAGCACAATTTTAATAGACTTCTTTCATGGAACAAATACATTTTTCTTGAAACCTTTTTACACTGCCAATGTTGGATGTTAGGCTCTGTTCACCACATATGATTCTAAGAATACATTAATGAACCACCAGACACTGGACATGCCCACATGTGATCAGCTTAAAAACTGATGTCCAGCGAAATGGGCTGAGTCCCTATGCTTTTATTTATTTTTAAATACATACTGTTCCAAACTTTTAAAACACCCTTTTTTGAAAAAGAATTAAACACAACTTTAAATATGTTCTCATTTTCTATAGATTTCTCTTAGTTTTAAATAACATATCCTTATTTGAAGCATATAAGAAAAAAAGGACATATTAATGAAAAAGCAGGTGTGAAATGTATGGAAGAGTGCAGTATATGCAAAGAGAGTGCTTCTCAAATTGTCCGGCTTCATATATGCAAAGAACGTGGTTTCAATTTATAAAATGGCAACTGCAATTTACAATTTTAACATTTTGAAAGTTGCAAGGAAGCTTAGGTGGAAAGCAAATTCCAACCTTCCTTACATCTCACACAGAAATGTATAAATGTTTTCTTTCTATTCATGCAAGACACAAGTCAAGGGTAGGGTACATGTCAAATTGGTGGAGTCCATCTCGCTACTATCTTTAAACAGAAAACAACCTATCTCTTAGGCCAAACGTGGGAGAGTACTCTCCCAGAAAGGTAAGAAGGGTTGGGAAAGTCACTGAATTGTTCCAAACCATAGAATCTCCAAGAAGGTACTTGCTTGTTGAGTGGTTGCTCAATTCTGCAACATTTCAGCACACCTTAACCTATCACTCACCCTTCTCACAATACAAGAGGATGCAAGTTTTGGTGGCTGTATGTTCAATGTCTCGCTCTGTGAACCTCCACTCCATAACTCCAGCAGATACAATGATCTATGTGTCTTTCTCTATGTATGCAGAAAATTACTCCCATTTCCCACACCTTTCCTGTTGGGGTCTAAGACCCTATAATATTATTCAGGAAATATCCCAGTATGCAACTTCTACCAAGAGATCAATATGGTCTGGGTAATGTTTGCAGCATCTTGCATGCTTGATATGTAACTGACTCTTCCTCAGCCGTATTGATTAAACATCCCCACCACATACTGATTTCGTCAACAGAACATAGTTGCTTGACTACATCACATACACATATAGGCCTCCTATCTATCTCTCCATTCTCCCTCTGGTAGACTTTGCTCACAGAGGAGCTATAGTGATTTCTGAACATGAAGGTTGTCTAGGCATTTTAGACTAAGACATGCCACTCAGCTTCTCCATAGGCATTTCCCTTTAGAACAAACAACGCCACCTCTCACAAATCCTCACTTCTCCTTCTCTCAAGTATACAAACAGATGACCTTATTCTTATATTCATTGAGGGAAGAGTCAAATAATCTTTAATTCTCTTCACATCTGTACTCCATGCATGACTCTCTGAGTTGTTATATTGCATTCAAATGAGAAGACAAAGAGGCTCATTCTTTAGCTCCACTGTAATTATGCAGAGGACACACATTGTATTTTCACATTGACCTACACAGGTCTCCTCTGGGTAATTGTCAACGTTTGCACTGCAGTGTGAAAAAGTGCAGTGTAAAATGGTAGCACACTTGTTTGTAAACCAACCTGTTGCACTCTGTCATGCAAAATGAGTAAATGCCACCTGCCATGTACGCATGTCAGACAGTGTTTGCGATGGATTCCTACGGAATTCCCCTGCTTTTTTATGGTGTAAATTAAGTTCCACATATGTGAGTAGTAATAATGATTATTGGTAAGACTTGTTACCAATCCCTCTGAAACTTGGATTTCCAGTATGTGGGACTATATAAAATATAATGGAGCTTATTCTCAAACTCCCTGTGAATTATCTTAAGGGACGCTGTTACATGATTGCTTAGATGCAAACAGGTCCCCTGCATATAATGTGCACCATTTGCTCATCCGAGTGCAAAAGGGAGGTGTAAAGGGGAGGCAAAATTGTCATTATGACTTTATGATCACTCATTAATGATCATTTTTATTCGGAAGTGGTTTTACACGAGCAAAAGAAATAACTGTGAATCCGGCATTCAGTGTCCACATCCCTTTCATACCCCTTCAATATGAATATCACTATTAGAAACCGGAAGTAGAAAAGGGTACCTGCAACTAGACAGCAACCTGATATTGGGTGCAAAGTGGCCTCCAGTTGATTGCAGGATAGGCACTGGGCAGTTCACCACGCAGCGTTGCCTTACAATCCCACTGTCCAAGTCTCCATTTCAAACAGTGATCTAGATCTGAAAGATTTGCTATTGTAGTGCTATGTATTCTACTGATCTGTCCTAGCGCCAGCCATTGGTAGCTTGCCTTTCTATCTGCAGATCCCAGGCTCTTGCTTGGCAGAGACGTGTCCACTGGTGCTTAATTACTTAACACTCACAAAGATGATGGCAAATGCTCCCATTCATTAAAGTAGAGCCATGTTGTGTTTACAGACATTGGAACTAATATCATCATTACACAGATGCAAAATAACGATATGAATGCATGCTTCTTTACATTCTGCGCCCAAAACCTCAATGGCCTTTACTAACGGTTGCTAGGCAACGTGATGGGCACTCTAGTTTTATGCTAATGAGAAACACAAAGATAAATCTTCCTGATTGGTTCGACTGCTTCATGTGCTTGTTTTCACAATGGCTTATATTAATACAATGAGTTATGGCCTAAGGCAGTGGTGCTCAGCAAAGACCTTCGAAATATGATGCACGACGTGTATTTTTTTAATAACAAAGAGCAGACACTCTGAAAATATTTTAGTCCGAATATTTAAGAAATCTACGAACAGTAGCGAACAATTGAGAGAACAGTTCATACGTCATCCTGCTACTGTGGATCGAGACATTTTTAAAAGTGCATAATGTTGTGGTACGGCAACATTACAGTTACTAACTTCAGAGAATCTGCACAGTAATCTCAGTGTGGCCTCTCTGGAAACATGGCAATTCCCAAAGTGCAGATCCAACCTTCTAGTGTGGGCCAGTTATTTAGTCAAAGTGGGCCAGATGGTTGGTGAAAGTGAGGCAGCCTGAGTTACTTCACTTTGCTGCTTCTCATTTTCACCAGTGTTACTTAACAACAATTATTTAACAATCTCTATCTGAAACACATTTGACAAAAAATCTCTGCTTTTGGCACTACTCAAACAGTATGTTACTAAAGGAACGAATCACCACTTTCAACGGTGGGGCCCTTTCTCGTTAGATAATTTTATGACCAACTCTAACTCTGTTGCCAAGGCACATGATCTCCTTAGCTGTCAGTGTGTTTCTGCATTCTGTTTCCTAATAATAGTATAAGGTATTGCAATTTCTTAACTATGGATAACATTTTACCAATCTCTAAATTTGAACATCTTATTGGACGAAAAGGAAAACAGCAGCATGATATTTGCACTGCTAATCGTTGCCGAAACATGACCTAATCAGCCGTAATCCGTGTGCAGATAGCTGCAAGCAAATTAAGGACACGTCTAATACTGGGATTTTGTAAATGTCACTCATCATAGTGGCTCCTGCACTAGTCAATGGTCACCTTTCCACCACATTTAAAGGGATGCACTCTCCAAGAAGAAGGGAATGGATAATATTGTGTACAGAAAATGCCCAAATCCGAACACCGGACCACAGCACATTTGTGCCGATCGTATGCATTGTTGAACCTGGATGGGTATAAGAAGGAAACAGGAGCATGTACCACAAGTAGTGATGTACTATGTTGAATAATTCTAACATGCGCTTATGTTGTGTCTTGTTTTCTTCATTTAAAGACTCAGTGAGATTAGATTCCTGCAGGGCCGGTGCAAGTAATTTTGCCACCCTTGGCAAACTGTCAGATTGCCCCCCCACATACCCACCGAACTCCAGATTACTCTGTTCTCAAGCAACCATCCTCATTTTGGCACTGATTGCCGCAAAACCATTACCTCCAAATAACACATTGCTCACGTCTTCTGCTGTGGATGGATCCCATTGGACTTTCCTCACCCTCACGTCCACTCACAGTGTTAGGTTTCAGAAGTCAAATTACAGCCTCTGTGTTTCATAAATACATGTTTATTAAACAGGTCAATGATACTATAGCAACAACAAATGTAATAATGAGGCATGTGTGTCTAATCCTTTCTGTAAATGATATATAGGCAATACAGACAGTACGAAAACGATTTTAGTAATGCATACTAGACACCTGTAAGCACATAAGCAGCACTAGCTGGTACAACATACTAAACCTTTTCCAATACTTACTTACTATGATATCTATACATTCAACAATGCTGTCAGTGACTCTCCAAAACCATACAAAAACCTAAGAAACACAAGACAAGAGGTTGTGGGCCACCAGTTGACAAAGCATGAAATATGTGCCTGGGTGCCCAAAGCCATCATGTATGATACATGCCATCATGTATGATACATGATGGCTTTGGTGAACCAGACATCTTAATCACACACATAAGTATGAAAGCATGTGACTTTGTACCAGATGTGTGTTAAAACAAGTGAAAATGCACATTAGAAATTCACTTTCCGAGCTTTCATTTTCGCAAATGTGGAAACAAGGTTCTTGATATCGATGTGTTATGCAATGTCATGCTCGATTGACAAGGTTGGTAGCCCAAAACGTCTTTCTTGCATCAGAGAATAACACATATAACTTTTGATCAACTTGAAAAGCTTTTTTCGCATTCTTTCCACTGAAACAGGCAGGATTAAGAGAATCTGGAGAGCGATACATGTGTTTGGCAACTCTTTGCCAAAATTAGGAAAAAGGGTGTGACACAGAGCTGGGAGAAGGGTGGGTAACACATGTATTGCATGTTTCGCATATATACAGTATATACCTCTCAGTTTAGAATGTATATATCTCAGTGTACAGTATGTATAGTTCAGCATCTAATGTATGCATCTCAATATATGATATATAAAATAGAGTATATATGACATTTTTTAATACTGGACCTATGCTGCATGCAACAACACCAACAGTTCCACTATTTTTTATTTTTCCACTTCTACCACTGGCTAGACACCTCCAGCATCCAACAGTTGTAATGTTACAATAATCCCATTTTAGTGGTACTTGAATGGTCAACTTTGGAATGGTCAAAGTTGTGAAGTGCAGGCCACTCTCAGGCCAGGCACTAAGACTTTACAAATGTAGCTATGCATCCTTGGCCTATGGTCAAGCCCAGTCCCTGCTTTTGTGGCATGGCTTGTAGCAGGGGTGTAACAAAACCTACATTTGGAGGCAGGGAGGGGGTAACTGGTGAAGGGATGGGCCATTTTAAAAGAAATGGACAGGGCTAACTTAAAGGAGGCACCACCCCCTATGTTCTACCCTAAAGGGCCGTCTGGTGTAGGGATCACATGGTACATTTTAAAGCACAACATGGGCCTGTAAAAATGTTATTGGATTTAAAGACAACATACACGTTTAGTTGCTTTGATAATTTGTATATGCCATACACAGCAACTTTTGAAAAATATTCTTGAGAAAAACAATGTAAATTGTACAGCATAACACTTGTACATATAAGGTCATGCCACTGTAAGAAATTACTGGACTGGCTGCACCAAAATGCCAGTGTAGCCATGTAATAACATATGCCATGCCTTCTTTATTATAGATTATTTAAAAAAAGAACAAACACATATAAGGTTATGCCACAGTTATAAGTGACTAGACTAACTCTACCAAAATGCTATTGTAGCCATATAACACATATGCTGAAGAAAAAGAATGTTTACAAATAAGCTCCCTACCCTCGGATGTCGAAGTACACACAATGTGGTTATAAGTTGGCTCACATCCATGGGGAGGGGGCTGATGTGAGCATTTGATTTTGCTGAGGCAGGTGGGCGATGGAAGTCTTGAAAGTAGCTGCTTTAAAGTTTCACTGCGTTTGTACATTTTGTAATTCTGCACAAGCACAGTAAAAATGTAATGCCAGCAGTTTCCGGAAAGGCTTCCCTACTCACCTCTCTGCCAATAGCAAGTGTGCACATCAGCCTCTTCCAATGGGTGCATCTAGCTTTAAATATCGGGGGTGAGAGGGCTAACCCTTCATATGTTGGCATGGTCGCTAACTTCGGAGAATGTGGTTACGGGGCAAACTTACTTCAATGGGGGCATCTAACTTCTTTACACATTCCATAATGAGACTATTCTGGTGAAGCTTCAGTGCCAAAAGCAGCAAACTCTGCCTGTTACCGCTGAAAGCACCCCCTTAAGGACTGCTTTGAGAATGAGTGGTCCCCTGTCACCTCTCTACCCTTCCAATCATTCCCCTGGCATGCAAGTGCTAACCCCACATCACAATTTTGATTGCCTAAAAATGTACGCATATGAATGCAAGTGCTGACAGTGAAATGCTTTAGGTTAGTAATTGCTGGGCCTTTGTTAACAGGGAAGCCCAGGCGCTGTTTAATGTCTGTTTTCTGTTCTGTCCTGCCACGGCTCTGTAGGTCAGTCAGGTTGAGACCTCACAGCCCAAAATTTCAGGGATGGGGGTGCTAGATCCCAAGCAGCTCAATGGTGTTGCCCCACTGGCCACAGAGCACCCACTTAATCATTAAACTGTATATCAAAAAGTGACTCAGGAGTCTATTTTCTCTGATTTTATACTCGTCACCCACCCACACTTTGCACAAAGATCAGACTGCATATCAATGCATCGGGAATGCATATGAAAATTGATGTCCATTTTTGCAACTATAGCCTTTGCTAGAGTCACTCATCCAACAACAAATCGGAGCCACAAATGAACTCTGTAAAAAGTTTGCAGATCGAAATGCAAGGATTGTGTCCAAGCAGATATTCATAGGTAGACAGGGAGATTTCTGAAATTCTATCATCCTGAAAGACTTATGTACAATAGGGCACTGTGGCACTGACAGGGATGCACAGACTGTTATGAGGCCATTGAACTCACAAGAACGTGGGGGAAGAGCTTATGTTGGTCTTCAAAGGTCTATGGCAGTGCCAGGCCATACTGCAGTGCATGAAAGGCACCAGGTTGTACATGCAGAACAATTCTCGTTAGGTGGTCATGGGGCATTGCTGAGCCCAGTTATTTATGTACATATTTCCTCCATTGTCTGGGGTTTTCATTGCACCTCCTTTATGTTCTTGCAAAAGATTTTGACACATTTCAAGTGAATTTGGGCCACACAGCTAAACCTACATTTCATTGCATAATCTAATCATGTCCTCTCCGGGTGACCCGGTTGTCAATGTTCACCTAAATGGATCTGCTTTCTCCATGTTCTGAGCCAGACGAGACCGGCATTGATCCATCTGCATCCATGACTAAAGAGTCTGATGACCAACACACAGAAGGTAGACCAAGACAGGCATGTGCGGTGCTTGCTCCGTAAGGCGCAGGTGCCAGCGCTCCCTCCCTGCTAAAGCCACACGCTGCGGCTGCACCCACGCCCGTGATGCCACTCGTGAGCAGCATGATGCAGGCCTGACCTCCAACCTTCACTGCACCGCCTGGTCTCTCTGCTGCTGTGCCAGCCGGTTGCACACTGCAGACAGTGTACAGGGCCCTGAGACAGGGCCAGTGCTTTCACAGGCAAGGCAGTTAGCATATTGCCACTCTTACATTTTGCACATATAGGCAAGCGCCTAACCTTATCTAGTGATAGCACCGGCCCTGGATTCATGTTTCTCAAAAAAGCTTGAAGAGGGCCGATTTTTCAAACTGTTCATCACCTCTTGACCTTGTACAGGGATGTTATTTCACAAAAATGCCAGAGGTAGTGGATGTGACATCATATGACCCTTCATGTCTGATGACATCACAGTAAGTGATGTCATTTGACCCCAGCTGTAAGTGACATCACAGGAAGCTATGGAACACAAACTTTCAACCCCTGACAAAACAGGAAGTGGCATCACATAGCATTGTTCTTAATTGCACTACGAAAATATCATTCCTGAGCTTAGAACCCTTTGGGTAGTGTGCATTCCTAACAATTTGAAACAGTCGTGGGTCCTCCCACTTCTAAAAAAACAAACAATTGACCCGACCATTCCCACAAATTATCGTCCCTTTACGACATTGCCATGCCTGCTTAAAATTCTGGACAAGGTAGCGTACCTCCAAATTCAACAATATTTGGAATGCAACCATCTCCTAGGAGTACGTCAATCAGGTTTTAAACCGCAACACGGCATGGAAACTGCACTGATTGACTTTAAAGCACAAATAGACACCCTGAGGGACAATGGTAACACAGCACTACTTCTGCTGGTCGACCTCTCAGCGGCGTTTGACTTGGTTGATCATAAGACTCTCTGCCACCACTTAGACTCGGCCACCCACTTCTCACAAGAAGCCATAGGCTAGATTCAATCCTTTTTAGATAATGGAACCATGCGGGTCTTCGCACCTTCAGCAGCCGCAGACCCTATTCCTATCACTTGTGGTGTGCCTCAGGGCTCACGTGTTTCGCCCACTCTGTACAACATCTTCACGAATGCCCCTTTTTGATGATCTAGATGGCCTGGGTATCACCTACACTAACTATGCAGATGATACACAGATCCTCATCCCGTTGACAGGGGATTACGACAAGGATTTGGCCTTTGTGAACAGAGTATATCTCATCATCCAGGCATGGATGGCCTCTCATGGACGATGCCTGAATGATGATAAAATGGAACTCCTCATTCTGGGCACCACGGCTAATCTGAATAAATTAGGCCATCTATATTCTAACTTTACCATAGACAACAACAACATCCCAGTAGCCAAGGAAGTGAAAACTCTTGGATTCTACCTAGACTCCAATCTCACCTTCAAAAAACAAGTAAACTCCATTGCCTCAGCCACCGCTTACATGTGCAAGTTAATTAGAGCAGCTAAATCATTCCTTACACCTAACAACTGCATTACTCTAGCAAGAGCCTTGGTATTATCTAAAGAGGATTATTGCAACACCCTAATCATAGGCTGCAACAAATACATTAACAACAAGATCCAGATATTACAAAATAATGCTTTAAGAGCAGCCCTCAACATTCCCAAGAAAGCCCACATATCTGACTTGAGAAGATCCAACAACTGGCACTCCACCAAAGATAAAATTCTCCTCAAATCAGCCTCCCTAACTCGTAAATGCTTACATATGGCTGCCCCGCAGTACCTTACCATCAGATTCCAGAGACAATCCACTAACCGCCCTTCCAGAACAGCCAATACTAACCTACTTCAAGTGCCTAGATTCAAACGTGTGAAGACTGGTGGTAGTAGCTTCGGGTCAAAGCTGGCCAAAACTGGAACTCACTCCCACCCTCTTTAAGAGAAGACATGCCCTACCCACGCTTCAGATCTAACCTCATCCAATGAATTAAGGAGCATGACATTTGACCCGCTACCACACTGCCACAACACTGTCCACTACTGCGTATTTTTGTATATACATCTGCATCTGTATAATTGTATATATTGTATATAACTCTTGCTTGTTGCTCTCTGCTACCTTTTGCTCATTTGTATGATATAGGCCAGCACTGTGTATTAATATTGTGTACTGCAACGGACAGCAATGTAACCTAAGCTGAACAATTCTCTTTTCCTTCTTCTGCGCCCTAATACCCTTGGGTCTGGTGTGCTTTATAAATAAATAAACAAACAAACAAACAAACAGTGGATGGGATGCAGAATAACTCTGACACCAAATAATCGAACCAACTCAGGAAGATGGCAAAGTTTACTGTTTTGATATCAATTGATATCAATTGTCTAAAACAGGGAGTTACAACGGACATCAACGGACGTTCGATTGAGCTTCTCAGTTCATTTCACATAAAACACATTTATATGCTAAAAACTCATCATAGGTGGCGCCATACTACGTGGCAAATAAGAAAAACCTATGAAGAGTTATGATAGGCTTAACGGGAACATCTAAGTATACTTTCTATAAGGGGTGGTATTATAATTGGATGCGTACTGTCAGGTGGACAACTTATGCCTACCACTAAAATGTTTCATCTTCAACACTATTAAGTACATGGTATATCATTGGCCCACAAACTAAAGACCCTTCATTATATGGCCCTCTTGACAATTAGCCCAACATCACTCATCACCCTTACCTTTTGCTTGCTCTGGAACTCCATGCCCAACTCTATTTCCATCCTTGGCTCACATGACAGGAGACCATGATTTGGACCATTTTGCAGCATTAAAATGTCTTTAATGAATGAAACCTGACACACCTGGTGTTCTTTCTTTGCACCTTAGCAAGGGATGATTCAGCTTCTCACATTTATTGCCTTCAAAAATAGATAACCGGTCTTGGCTGCCTTGACTTTGATACCAGGCCAAATAGCCTTGCCATTCGTATCCACGATCTCAGCTAATTCTTGCTGGGACACAGTTCTCGGATTTCCTTCTCGATGGGTCTGAGTTTACTAAATTTATGAGACTGATGTCCAGTTTCTATACAATAGCGACTCGGCCCGCTGTCTATTCAGTACGTATAGCCAGCTTCTAAGATCACTTAGTCTAGTTGCATTACTGCATCTGTACACTTATTGAATGTTTAGCATTTTCTGCAGTGTGTCACAAACATGCAATCTTCTTTTTGCATGTGAAGGTTTATTCGATTCATTACTTCATCATGAGCTTTCATAAGGTCCATTACTTTATCTTCAGCCAGTCTTCTCAGTGTCTCACGTTTGTCTCACATGACATTACCAGCTTGTCTTTCTATCGTTTTCACATTTCTTCCCTCAGATTGTCATCTCTTCAGGAATACATTTGATAGGGTTTTATCAGAGGCTACCTTCTTGTGAATATTCACTGTGGTATGGTCACAACTGCTAGTGTCAAGCATGCACAATCTCAGGATTCCAACATAGAGGAAGTAGAGGGTGGGATTACCTGCAGGGGCATTCAGCTGCTCCCCTACCTTCCGATATCACTGTAATGTGATATACATTTCATATGAGAATGTATCACCATATGTATCGTTAATATCAGAGTGTAGAGGCCCACTCTGTTATTAACGATACATATGGTGGCACACAATAATTTGGATTTGGAAATCCAAATTATTGTGAATGCAAGCAGACGTCCAAGGTCAAATGGTAATGGTGCATTATTACATAGCACTTATGCACTTTATATAGAACAAATATAAATACAATATCACCCAACCTGTTTTGGTACTCATTTATCAACCTCAGAAAGATGAAAGGCTGAGTTGGCTTTGCCCGGATTTGAACCTGCAACCTGCAGATCACACACACATTGCAGCAGCGAGCACTCAATCCACTGAGCTATCTTACCAGCTATAGTAAAATGAGCAATTACATGTCTAAATGTTGTCAATATCAGAAAGAAAACTAGACTCTGTAGTGGATACCATTAAACTGGTAACTGGGATTTAACAGCAGGCCAGTTCATCTGCAAGTCTGGTGCAAAGTTGGCCACATGTCAAGCCTGCGTGAATTGGCTTTTCAGGCTTCAGAGGTTGGCAAAATACATACCATTGGGAGGGTTCATAACTGTAAAAAGAATTTAGAGTAGTACAGGGAAAGCAGCACACTCACAAGGCATCTGGTACTCTGGGAACCCATTACCCAATGAATGAAAACAAACATCTGGCATGCCATGGAGATAGGAAAGATAGACACATTGCAACAAAAAAATAATTATGGCACATTAATATGATATGATATGATATGGCATTTGTAACGCGCCTATACACAAGTGTTCCTAGTCGTGACAAGACAAGGAGGGGGAAACAAAAAGGTGGACAAAACAACGATCTTGCTAGGCCTTGTGACATTCAGATTGCGCAAGTGCAGGGAAGAGGGAGGGGAGAAGTTTCAGGGGGGAGGGAAAGGGAGAAGTGCAGGTAACTCAATAAGTCCAGCCAGATGGTGGATCATAAGTGCAGAGAGAGGGAATGTAGAGTTGCACATACAGACCCTTAAGTGCTGGGGGAGCCCAGAGACAATGCAGAGGCAACTGGACATG
This sequence comes from Ambystoma mexicanum, assembly GCF_040938575.1. NCBI lineage: Eukaryota > Metazoa > Chordata > Amphibia > Caudata > Ambystomatidae > Ambystoma > Ambystoma mexicanum. The sequence continues at coordinate 387,398,778 of NC_090932.1, forward strand.
TAGGAGTCTGGGCACAGGTTCAGAGGGTAGGTAGGTGACCGTTGTTTCATTAATGCACCCGGGGCTCCGTTCAAGTCCTTGCTTCACTCTGGCTTCAAACTATGGCCCGGAGAATTACCCAACTAGTAATGTCCCCCCTCCTCTGGTCATATCGCCTAATTAATGTTTCATTTGCAAGTTCACATAGGGGGCATAAACCAGACCTTGAAGGTGACCATGAAGGAGTCTACCATGCAGTGTGTAATATCCCCAGCCTCAGTCGACCATATGGAGAGCGTTCGTAAGGTGGTTGGATTTTATCAAACAGGCACTTACAATTTCCTGTCATTATACTAGGCAAGAATTTGGGCCATTTTTAAGTAGGGCCCTTTTGATCTTTAGTTTTCCATGGATTTTCTCATATCATGAACTTTGAGAGCTTTTTTTGATATCTTCGTACAGCTAGTGGGGATGTCCCACAGGGATCCAGCATTCAGCGTGTATAACAGATGTACAGAATTGCTCAAAGCATCCTGATATAATGCCAACCCCTGGGAGGTCCAAAGTCTAACCGAGTACAGCACAGGGTTAAGGGCAATCTGGTCGGCAAAGGAAAAGATGTTGGCCCATTAAAACCAACGAGTTAGGAACGTTTTTGGCAGGAGAATTAACGTTTTCATAAATGTATTCTCAATATTGGATAATGGAGCTGTATTAGTGTAGCCCCAGAGCTCCGACTAGTGGAGGGCTGCTGGCAGAGCTTGTTTTTCGTACAAATCCAGAGCCGGTATAAACTACTCCACTACGATGGCTGGGGAAAAAAGAATGAATTCCCCCGCTATATTTCCCAGATTAATCTGAGCCTTAAGGAGTTGTTCAGACCATCCACCTGATTCATGAAACCTGGTCCCAAGATGGTCAAAATATTTGACTTGCTCCAACTTTGTACCTTCAACTACTACTCTCAAGGAGCTGCTCTTCGCAAAAGGGTGTTTTAAAACCGTAACTTTTGTTTTATTGACATTTAGCACTAGTTCAAGCTCAATTCACATTGTCTTAAAGATATATACTGATGTATTCAACCCCTTTGGAGATGTAGCTAAAATCATTGCGTCACCTGCGTAAAAATGGGTTGGCCATCTCCTGGACGCAATCATAGGGGCATCAAGCGCACCCACCTCTAGAGCATCCACTATCCCCTGAATGTAGATAGAGAAGAGGAGTGGTGCCAAGAGACACCCTTGGCAAACTCCCCTGTTTGCAAAAAAGGGCTTGGATTGCTCACCTCCCAATCTATATTGTCAGACGCCTGAGTTTTTGAGTACAGTAGTTTAATGCATTCGACCAGTCGAGCAGGTGCATTCCGATCTTTAAAAATCTGCCACAAAATATCTCTTGAGACTGTATCAAAAGCCGTTTTTGAATCTAATAAAATAGCATACAGCTTAGTCTTAGCCAACATTGTATACTCTTGGATTGATAAAAACAAAAAGAAACAATGATACAAAGTGCCTCTGCTGGCACGGAAGCCAACTTGTGCATCAGTAATTACCTGGTTTTTATTTGCCTAATTTTGTAATTTAGTCAGGATTACATTTCCAAACGTTTTCCCAGCACAATCCAATAGCAATATCGATATTGGGCGGTAATTCTCTTGGTTGCATCCCTCCAGGTTTTTGGAACTTCCCCCAGATCAAAATACATAATTAAAAACCCTACACAAAATTGGGACCAGTATTACCACTTTGTCTTTATAAAAGTTCACTGGTATCAGATCAGGACCAGCTGCTTTACCTGATTTTTGTGAAACTAGAGCAGCTTCCACCTCATCTATAAAGATGTGCCATTCCCCATTAAAAGTCAGCCTATCCAAAATCTCTTTCGGAGCATACCCAGGGGATTTTTCCGAGTTTGCATACAATCTGGAATAATTCCCCCGCCACATTGAAGGACCTGTCACCACCCAACTCTCTCATTGTTACCAACTCCAAAAGCGAATGGTATCTCCCTCTACTAAAGCCATATGCAGTGCTTCCCAGCATGATTGTACATACTATTTTTTTCCTATTTGATATGGCTTTGTATTCTGCTGTAAAATATCAGATCTTGCTCTTATCAGGAGCTGTTCTTAATCTTGCACACAAAACCATGTTATTCTTTGCCCTGGTAAAATCCTCATCATACCATGCATTTACCACCACAACCCTCTTTTTTAAATTATCAGTTGTGAATGTCAAAAGCTGGATTAGGTTCCTACCCAGGGACTCAAATTCTGCAATCAGTTGTCTCCCAAGTTATCTAAAATAGCTTCATACACTCCTGGTTTTGCTTTTCTTTCAAAACATTTAACCCATTCACTGTTTTTCGTGCATGTCCTTTGACTGCTGTTGGTGCCCATACAAGGATATAAGAGAATTATAGAGCTCTTCCTAAAAAAGTTCGAGCACTAGGTGGTTGTGATCGCTCTCACTTCTATCGACCACTTCAAAGTCAATGGTTCTAGTCAAGCTATTGACTGTGATGAAGATGTAGTCAATGCGTGATAGCCCGTTGCAGCCTTTAAATGGTATTTTTGCCGGACTGTCACCCAAAAGCCTGCCATTCTAGGCCCTTAAATTTAAACTAGCAATAATACAGGCTGATTGCACCACCACTTTGTGAGTTCTCTTTGGCAGAGCGGGCAAGAACGTAGGGATAGACCAGGCTATATCCTGGCCATCCCAAAGTTCTTCGGTAGCTTCTAGAGGTACTATCTGTAAATTCATATCACCTACCACAAGAATCAATAGGCACCTCAGACCCTTTGGATCTTTAGAGTTAATCAATCCCTACAACCTCAATAGCACATTAATACCAGTTTCCTCATTAAGCCTATAATACATGTTAAACAACAAAAACCGTTCACTGCCTTTTATTGTCACAATTAGTAACTGGAGATCTGTGGAATCTCTTTTGACATTAACCACCTTCCAGTTTAGATGTACATCAATTCATCTCTGGAGACCTCACAGCGGCCTTCCCCTTGGGCCTTTAGTAGGTGGGATCATGTCATGTACACAACCTTGGAACAAAATAAGCTCTGGTGCCCATGTTTTACTGGAAGAGCAATACCTGATACTTTCTTACGAAACAACACAAATCCAGGTCAGGTATTACTCTACTGAGACCGACAATGTTCCATGAAAGGACTTTCAACATGCCCTTGCCCCATCAGTCAGTCAACCTGTTATAGGCCAACAGCGGTCACCATCCTGCCACTTCCAATCGGTCTGTTTGCACTCCCCATCCCGTTGTTCCTCAAAGGTCCTGCGTGTACCAGTCCCAAGCATAGCTGATGATTTTGCTTAACATTGGAGTTAAAAAATTGCTGTGTTCTAACTAAAATCTTAACTCCACTGGGAGGGAGTGCACAAAGATCAATACTCAAAACGCTGCCAACCAAATTCCGTGATCTTAGATGTACGTCTATATAGTCAACACTGGAGCTTGAAGGGGAGCCCCTGACACAGTTGATAATATTGTTACCGATAATCGATAAGCAACCCCTCAATACCCTAAACCAATAGGTAAACACCTATTACTTAGGTATTCTGCCTCTTCATAAACTCACAAGGGGAGGCGGGGAACATTAGTCATAAAGACTGGGGGGGCGCTGTTTTTTCCTGTGTTATCACCATTTCCAGGGGCAGAGCTTAAAATGCTTCTCCCACTTAGCAGACATACGTTAAGGCCTGAAAGTGGGGGGCAGATGACTTGTTGTTACGAAATGGTACTGCTTGGGTGACCCTGGAAACCAGCAACAGATGAGTGCACATTCATATGAAAGTCATTTTGCTGGGCATTATCATGGGGCATCAACCGACGACACCCCCTATCATAAGAGAATGGCATTGACGCCCTTGGCCCATAAGCCTTTGTTGAGGGTATCCTGCCGGATCCCCAACTAACCGCTCCCTGGCACCCGTATGGGAATCACCATAAACCCCCAATTGTCTCCCAGCCTCACCACTCTCTACTATGTCCGTGTCTTGATGGTCTGTACCACCATCAATAGCTGCATTTTCCTTTGCATTCGCAATGACATTAGTGTTACAATAACCCCTAGTGGCACTCAGAGTTTCAACCTTCTTCTTAATTGCTCATATCCCCTGCAGAATCTAAACTAACACATCTTAAATATTTCCTTTTTCTGCAAGATTGGGTGGTGAGAGGTGAGTTAATTCTCTCATGGTGTCCCTATTATGCTCATTTACAGTAGTAGACTGACCTAATATTGGAAGCTCAGTCTGTACTCTGATGCAGCAAGTGTTTATTCGAGGGGTAAAAGGGATCTTATCAGGGTGGATGATTCTATTTTTTACTTTAGTTCATTCAGGCCTACCCTGTTTATCTTTTCTAACATTGCCCTTCTGTGGTGGACCTTTTTTACTACATGCTCTGGGGATTTTGGTGACTGCATTTATCTCAGCTCTCCTCACTGCCATCATCCCTTCAGGCCATTCTGCCTACACTGCCACTACTTAAAAGTTGTTTGAGAGGGGGATAGGGGGTTCTCTGTTGAGCACACATGCTTCTCCCATGCCCTCACCCACAGCACCCTGCCCAGCCCAAAATGGCTGGTCTAGGGCAAGTGGGTTTTTATGTTGCAAAGTGGGCCAGAAACCTATGTCTTTAGCCCCATTATATATTTCCACTATGTCCACTGCAGCGGAACCTGAGTCTGCTACATAGGCTCCATGCCCGCTAGCAGAGAACACTTATTCCCCCTCCCAGCCAGTTCTTAAGTCAACGTTGAATGGGGCCAAGCAGCCTGATTTTTTCTTTTTCTTATAAAAATGGAAAATTGAGAATGACACTCTATTAGTAACCCCCACCTGGGTTTCAAACAAACCTATATCATCCTAATAAGTCTCAGTCACAGCACAATTAGAGCTTATTTTCTTGGCCTTGGTTGGTTATTTAGTTTTCCCGAGGCTCCATTTTCCTCGGCAGCTGTTACTCTCCCAGGCGGTGCTTCAATCTCTTAAATGTTTGACAATAGCCCTTGGAGATCCGTGATTAAGAGGTTCACATCTGTATAGGCTGCATTACCTTTAGCAGCTTATTACCCCTGTTTTGAGGATTCTGCCTTCCTTTTGGCAATCTCATAAGACTAGTAATCCTGAGAGAGCACTTCTGTTGTGAGATGCTTGTTGATCAGGGGCTAAAACAACCCCCTCAGCCACGGGCGAGGCACGCTCGCCTGCTTGAGAGGGAGCCTTAGTCCGTCTCCTCCCCCTCGCCTGGGTGACAATCCGTGTGCAGCCATTGCTATTTAGACTGCCAATAGTGCCAAAAGATGGGTAGTCAGGAAAACTGTTGATCTTAAGTCATTGCCCATGGGCAGGAGAGGCAGGGGGGGATTTTTCACAATTTGCTGTTTCCTGGTGGCCAATTTAGAATGAAAAGGAAAACGTTTCATTTACGCCTTCCCTTGAGAGCCCACAGTCAATTTAGACATTTCAGCAGTTCAAGAGGACGTTACCTCGTACAGCAGCGGTGACCGAGGCACAATAACAGCTTAACAGCTGGTTAACTGAGAAGGGAACACACAACGTCAAGGCAGAATAGGGTAGGATAGAATAACAGCAGCAGATGTACCACGCCTTGGACTCCCCACCTTGCAGATTCCTATCATTGCAGGCACTGCCTTTCACACGCCGATTTTAATGCTTGAAGTAAAAGGAAAGCCAGTTTGAATAAAGGTTCACCACATGAGCTCACTACCTCTTTTCCTGCCTTCATTTTCCACAATTTTAAATAAGGCTCAGGCTTTCTCTTATATGCAACATTTGATTCTTGCCAGAGTCAATGTTCAAAAGATTCATTACGTGGCTTTCTGTTAAATTCGGTAGTCAAGACAGATGCATTCTCTCTTGCAATTCAGTTAGTTTCTCACTGAACAACGGTCAGTTGCTCTCCGACGTTTGGAGTCTCTTTCCGACAATCCCCAGTAGCTCCCCTGGCTTTCTCCTTCTCGAGAAGCAGGACCCCCAGCGGCTCTGACTCGCGACGGTCCTTCCAACACTCATGGTGACACGCAGAGTCTGTGTTCAGGGCTCGGCGATCTGCAAACGTTCAAACGCTGCAGCTGCGAAACCTTGGCTTTGAAGACTACCGGGCTCAGGGCTCGGTGGTCAGAGAAAGTACAATTCCCCACAGATGCGGGTCCCGCGAGTCCTACAAATCTGTTACCGGCATCTGGGAGAGAGCCTCCACACGACCTCAATCACATTTTGTTGTTTTGAAAAGAGAAAAAAAGCATACACAATCAAATATAACAAGATTGGGTGTCTCATGTGAGCTGCACACAGGTATATAATCACTTCGAATTACAGGGTGAAGAAAAAAAAGCAAGTGAAAATAAAACAATAGGCTCCAAAATCAAGAGGTTTCCCTCTAACACTCCCTCTTTCATTTCCCCCAATATTTCTGGCTTTTTTCTTGACATCCCTGTGCATTGTACTCTTTTCTCTAGGACAATGCACATATCCACTGCAGAAATTCACCTACTCAAATGGGGGTGTTCTGCCACCCCCACATAGCAACAATGATCCACTTAATCAGTCCAACAGTGGTGGATATAAACCATTTCTCGTACTGATTAAATGCTGTTTCCGCCCATATTCCCAGGAGCAACAATTTTGGATGCTCTGGAATTGTGAGTCCCAGAACAGTGTTCGATTTATCTAGAAATGTCCTCTAGAAGTAGTGGATCTCGGGACAGTCCCATAATATGTGAAGGCAAGTACCCTGTACTCCACCACCTCTTAAGCAAGTACCATGGTAAGGCACCCCCATTTAAAGTGCAGTATGAGTGTGATACACCCTGTGGAGTATTTTTAGCTGAATTAGCCATAGCCTACTTGAGATCCCAATCTCTCTTGGAAACATTAACGCCTCATCCCATTCTATAGTTTCAAGTGCTCCTATATCCCTCTTCCTATGTGCTTTGAGGCTGGGCAGCTGCATAGTGCCAAAAGCGGTAATGACCTTCTATAAAGTGGCTGTAACTTTAGTCCTAAAACGTTTAGGGGAGAGGTTCACCTCCAGGGTAGAGAATGGCAGGATGTCTTGCAGCGTCTGAAACTGAGTGCCCAAAGCATGAGAGAGTTGCATGTGCTGATATTGTTCAGCCTTGGGTATCCCAAACATAGCTTGTAGGTCCTCGAAAGGTACGTGTCTACCTTCATGCACCACATCCGACAGGATTAGGATCGTACAACTCTCCCATACTATGAAGCGGCTGTTAGGCAGAATCCTGTGCAGTGCCCTTAGGGGCCACTATACACTATTAAGACCACAGGTGGCAATACAAGTTTTACCTTTGGTACACGCCTGTACTACTAAGTTATAGTGGTAGCAGTAGCAGAGCAGCCAGGATTATCTCAAGAGTACATGAGCAGTAGCAGAGATTACACAGAGGGACCACAATTACTGTGGCTCAAGCAAACACTGACTCAAGGTTTCAGGTAAAAAATATAAGTACATTTATTTTTAAACCATCAGTTATAAACACAACACCTCTATTAAACTTTAAACAAAACCACACGTTAAAAATACTACAACTAACCAATTCACTTTGTACAGTATGTCTCAAGGTAAGTGCCCTGTGTTTGAATGAACCGGTGTTATGAACAAAACACGATACCGCCGATACGGTTGCAATCACTTTTTTACAGTTCGGTCTACTCAATAAACGCGTATCCGTGACATGAAATGCTACCAGAGCAAAAACACACTTAGCACCTGAGATACCCAGAGGGAATTGGAGGCAAAAATCACTGGCAATATTTAGGTTAGGCAGACAGCATCGAGAAACACTCAGAAACAGGAGTTCAAAAGTCAAAGGGTCAAGCCAGGGTTAAGTGACACCGGAGACATGTTGCCGAAGATCACACCGTTAGACAGTTCACGATTCAGCGTAGCCCAAAAGTACTTTGATATTGTCAATGTTCGGAAGCAAAAGTTATAAGAAGGAGGGAAGACAAGGGCGAGCCTTGAGGATGAAGAAAAGGGATTCACCCAGTTTCCTCGAGTAGAGCACAGTACCTTATTCAGTGATGCAGCTGGTGCCCTGGCAGTTGTTCCTGTTGGTTTCCCGCAGACCCACGATTCCTGGAGCTTCGTTGTGATGTCAAAAGAAAAATTATATTGTGCCTCCTATTGCAATGAATATATGTATATTGGCCTACGCCAAGCTGCTTGAAAGTCGCTTGCGAAAGAATCCGTGTTGCAAGGTCCTGACCTTCAATCAATGTAAACTGCCATTTTAGGTCAATCCGCCATTTTAGGATTCGCTTTGTAAAAGTCACCCTGTGAGTTAAGATGGTGGACGATGTCATTCCAAAATACAACATGGCCGTCTTGACCTCTGTACATAGCTAATATGTAACTTGCCTGCAGGCCACTTGTTGAGGTCGTGAACTGAAACCTTGTCCTTCGTTGACCTGTGTGTAAAAGGATTACTCCTGCAATGAAACTAAACCACGAGCATATGTTGAGACAATGTGTTCAAATACTGAACGTAGAACACTTGTTTAACTACATTGTATTAATGTTTGGGAAGGTCTGCATGGACAATCTTAGAATACACAGTTATTGCATAGGCTTGTTGATATATGTATTAAAGGCAAACGAGTTATATGCGGTTGTTCGAGACTTGGCACAAACTCTAGATCGGTGATGTATTACATGGAATATTAACCCGAAGTGGGGCCGGACATCGTGCCCACCAAGTGTATAAAAAGCGAATGCATTCTAATGTACAACGTCTCTCACTGAACACACTGAACCATGCTGGAGTTCGTTGTGTTGTACTGAGGGCCGATAGCTATCTGAATTTGCTCTGTTTTTGTAACTGGATTCAGTATAAAATAAAGTACTTTGTATGTTCCTTTGTAACCCGTGTTCGGTGTATTTCCTTTTGGGGTACTCAGCCTCGATATTTTGATTTTGTTTTCACAGTGAAGGAGGAAGTCTGAAGGGGGTCTGCACCACACAGGGATGAAGCTGACAGCGGCGACAACGAATAAAAGGTGTGCTCCTTAAAAACAGGAGAGGCTCGGCAGGTGGCTATCTGGACCACTACAGCAGTGTGCAGCGATTTCGACCACGGCGGAGATCTCTCACTGAAGAAGATGAGCTGGTTATCCCCACCAGGCTCAAGGGAAGAAAACTCAGGACTGGATCTTCTCTTAGTCGTTGAAGGGTATGTAGCTCAGAACTGAAGCAGGGCTCCACCTGGACGGGGTAGTTGCAGCTGCTGTCGTTCTCTCCGCTTCTCTTTGGTTCCTTGTAGGTCCAGAGACGACTCTGACTTCTAGCCCAAGACACCTGCCTTTTATGTGCAAAAGCCCCATTCACACAGCCTGGCTGTCAATCACGCAGCAGGGGGGTTGTACAGCCGGGACAACCACCTCAGCCAATCTAGGCAAAATGCGACTTGGGTTTCCTAGGATACCCTGTGCAGGGGGTGACTACACCCCTTCCCCACATTCAGTCTACCTAGACACCCAGGCGCCAAAAGGCCCACCAAAAGACTGTGAACAAATTAGGCGAACCTAGTTTCAAGTGGGTTTATGCTTAAGGCTGCAAAAATAGGCAAAAGTATTACCACGTTTATCTAGTATAATCGCGGTAGAAAAGGTAGGGTAGATACCACTGCCACCAGCCAAGTCTAAATGTTAAAAGAGCGAAACAATTCTCAGGGAGGTACAGACAGAAAAGGGGTACAGATTAGCCCTTTCCAGTACTTCATGTAAAATGGGGTGTACTGGGTCTGTGGTAAAAATGACTATGTAAAGTAAATGGCAACTTTACCTTTCTCTGGGGGACAGTAGTCAGCCCCAGCGAAATGGAGTCAGAGGGAAGTCTTAAAGACAACCCTGGGTTACTGCACTAAAGGTGCTGTGTAACCCATACAAGAACAGGGGCACCTGGAGTGGTGTGCTCCAGTGCCCAAGATCACACAATGAGAAAAAACACATAGGCCAAAACAAATGTAAGAGTGGGAAAAGGATGTGCACTCTTACCAGGTGGAAAAAATAAACTCCAGAAATCCAGCAAAGCTGCTGGGGGACGCACTAGGTGATGGAAATTAGCCCTAGAAGGAGAATTCTCCCTAACAGCGCCAATCTTATTAACTTCAGGCATATATACGTTGTACCATAGGGGTTGATTCAGGATTGTCCTGTCCCCCTACCCTATGCACCGGTGTGCATTTATCCATACTCAGATAACATGTTGTGTCACTTTATAATAATAATGGGGCAACAATTAGGTACTCACCAGTTGGTCACACATCTTCAAGAATTAAAATAGAGGTGGGCACCAGGCAGTGCTGTGCCCTTGCACCCATCTTGTGTTTCCCCTTTATTAATGGGATTATCGATCTCCTGGTGAGCGCGCAGAATGTTGACCCATTGCTTGCATGCAAGCCAATATCTATCCTCCTATTTGCGAATAATGCAGCTCTCTTCTTAATGACTCCTAGTGGTCTTCAAAGACAGGTGGCAACCTTTTAAAGTTTTTGTGAGGAAACTGAGCTTGCAATAAACATGCAGAATGGTATTCATCAAAACAAAAAGGAGATCAGGAAAATCCCTGGGCTCAAAGTCTGTCTGAGAGGTGGCATTATCGAGCTGGTAATGAGCTATGACTATCTGGGGTTCTGAGTGACGGCCAACTCTGTCTCGAGTAACCAGGTAAGGCGGGCACGACTAAAATTGACTAAGTGTGGTGCGGCTGTAGTCAGATTTACGCAGGACCATGGGGCAGGTCCGGTTAGTGTCATTCTACAGATTTATTTGAGCCAGGTATGCCAGGCAACCCTTTATGAGGCTGAGCTCTGGGGCATGTGTAATCTAGGCATGCTCCAAGTGGCAAAGTTGACATTTTTTAAGTCCATATTAGGGCAGCCGGCCAATGCTCATGATATCCCGGTTTTGTGGGAATTGGGCTGACAGGGCATTGGCTTTGTCTTTCGAACCAGGCCAGCATCCCAATGGGCCAGAGTATGGTCAAATGATAATCCGGATTACTATTGAAGGGATGTTATGGATGTTTTGACTCACCCAGGAGGGCGCAATCTACCCTGGGTTCGAGCCATAAGAAAGGAGCTGGTCGCAATGGGGATGGAAGGCTACTGGCATCAGCTCAAATTGATCCCAAGAAATTTCAAAGCTTGATTCAAAAAGGTCAATGTAGTTAGATGGGAGAGTGAGTGCAGAGCCAAACTGATATGCTCAGTTAGTTTGGCCCCCTATCTATCCAAGACAATTTCCCCTGGCTTTGAACATTTTCTGATAGCATGCATGGGAAATAAATGAAGGCCCTATATATGAAATTGCGTATTGGTATATTACCCTTGGCTAGTCTAAAGTAAACCTGGAAAACCAGCAATCCAGTAGTTTGTAGCTTTTGTCCCAAGGAAGAAGAGAGCACTGTGCACTTTACTCTGTTCTGTCCAGCCTATGTCAACATCGGGAGAAACTGGCTGATACCACTTTTTAAACAATTGCATTTGAGAAATTTTAAAGTGGCCTTGGGTCTTTGTCTGGCAGGAGAAAGTGAACTACCACATTATTGTACTGGAACATTTTTGTTGCAATCTTGGAAAAAGGGATCTGCTTTTTTAACTTCAGCAGTGAGAGATCCATTGGTATTGGAACCTTAATAAGGCTTTTTTTTTATATTTTAACGTTTTAACACATTTTAAATTGTACCTTTCCCTTTGCATAAAAACAAATTATAGCTCTGTTATGGCAATGATGTTGTAATTTTTGTATGTGAATGTTATTATCCATCTGGGTCAAAATAAAGGAATTGACTGATTGATAATAGGTTGTTTGATGGCTTGGAGCGATGGTTTCCCCGTACAATATTTGAGTAGGAAGCAGTCCAGGCATCCACCTCCATATGGTTTAATATGTGGATGTAGGGGATCTCCATGTATCCACTTTTGCCATTTATCCAGCCCAATAATTCCACTGTATATTAGGGAGGCAACTACCCCTACCCTCACCTCGCTGTGATGTCTGGTTGGAGTGATCCAAGGTTGTTCTCCACCCCACAGCAGGTTTCTAATAGTGTGATCGTTTTTGTGAAATTCACTCTTGGGGAACAGGAGCGGGGCATTCTGGAGTATATACAGGGACCTGGGCAAAGTTAGTATTTTGAACATGGCAACCTTCCTAAGAAGAGTTGACAAAGGGATTCCAGTGTGCCACATCTTGAATGAACTTGTCTGTGATGGGTTGGAGGTTAATGTGGAGAAAGTCTGTGAGTTCAAGTCTCACTTGTATGCCTAAGTATTTAACACCAGTATGTGATACCTAATATGGTCAACCCTCGGAAATGGCCCTATCGTCCCCTTGTACTGGGAAGAAAATGTATTCCTGCTAGTTATCCTTGAGCCCTCTAACCTCTTGATATTCTCTCAATGTCTGGGGAATGATCTGACATGCGTTTGTTGGGACTCTCTCCTACTCCCCAGACAGCCAGCAAAACCCCAACCAGTTAATGTCCATCCTTGGCCGTATTGCAAGGGGTTATATAGCAAGTGTGAACTATAGAATGGAAAGGGGAAACCCTTGTCTAGTCCCATTCTCTAGGGGGAAAGTCCTAGAAAATACCCTGTTAACCATCACCTCTGCAACTGATGAAGTATAGAGAAGACAGATCCAATGTTTTACTGAAACCTATGTGGGTCATAACTTCCTACAGATACTCCCACTCAACAGAATCAAAAGCCTTTTAAAAATCTGCCAATAGAAGAGCAAGGGGGTCTGGGAGTTGAACACGTGAGACAGAACTAGATATTCTAAGGATATTTATGCAGGTCGACCTATGCATCATGAAGCTGCACTGCTCCAGATGAACCAAGGAGAACATCTCCCCACCCAGAGGATTAGCAAGCACCCTCACCAGGATTTAAACTTCTCCATTTATGAGAAAGATAGTCTTTTATGAAGCACAGAGTTCTGAGAGCCTGCCTGCTTTGGGAATTATTATGACACAAGCCTTTTGAAGATCTGGGGGAGAATCCCGCTATGCAGGAACAAATTAAACATATGGGTGATCGTCAGATCACTAAGTCTTTTCCAGGCCTCGATCGTGAACCTGTTCTGCCCTGGGATTTTTCCCCGACTGAAGATGAGAGGTGGCAGTGGCGATCTCCTCCTTGGTTATTTCAGCTGCTAGGTCTATTTTCAGCTGGCTAGTCAACTGTGGTAGAATGGCATCACATCTTGTGGGTGCCCTGGGCCCTGCTGTGAGCAATACAAATCCTCTTAATGAGCAGCGAAGGTCTCCGCAATATCAGCATTCTTAGTGACCCTCTTGCCTTTGTTCTCCACTATTTCTCTCAATTGTTTGTGGCCTTCATCCCTTCTCTTGCAATAATTTTCCCTGCTTTGTCACCAGCCTGTTGAAGTTGGCTACATTATACCCAGTGTGTCCATCTCTCATTATCTAGGGAGACATTCCTGAGTACCTCTTGGGCTCTAAGGAGTGCCTCTTGCTGGGGATTGTGTCCCAAGGAATTCCTCCTCGGGTGCAAGTAGATCTGTCTCACGTATAACCTGTGCCTGATCTTTCTTTTATGCTGCCATCAGAGAGATCATTCCCCCGCCCCCTTCAGCCCTGTTTTATAACCCTCCCACAGAGTTACTGAATTATCTACAGAAACTTTGTTAAGGTTGAAATACTCTGACATCTTGGAGGAAATCCCATCTATAAATTCAGGGAAACCAACATAGTAACTGTTTAAACGCTAAAATGGCTTCGGTCTAATTTTTCCACTTTTAAGTTACATGATGAGTGGGGAATGGTCCAATATCCATCTAGCTAAGAACTTGGCTGATGCAAGCTTGTACAGATCGCATTGAAGGTTAAAAAAATAATCGATTCTGGACATGGAGCCATGTAACCCAGAAAGGAACAAGAATCCCTTATTCCGAACCTTGCAGTGTCATCCAAACATCTGAAAACCCATGTGCCACTGAGAAGGTATGTAATTTTGTGGGTGTGTTAGGATTCCTGCCTCCTAGGTGAATTTGACCATGACTGCATCAATCAAATCACCCATCGAGGAACCAAGTGTCTACATGGTTATGCGAAGGAACAAATGAAGATTGTCTAAGAGGTGACATGTTAGTGAGGAAGGGGTTTACATTTTCACAATACCCCAAATGGTACCACAAAGTTCTGCCCACATTAACACAAATTACCTGTGAGGATCCTGTTTCACAGTCAGGAGTTTAAGTGTGAGTCATCTATGAATCAGCAGCAGGGCACCTCATGCACCCCTAGAGAATCCAGTGTTGGCTGCTGTCTTTTAATTGGATCTCCTGAAAAAACAACATTTAGACCGAGCCAAATATGTTTCAGCGAGAGGAAATACAAGACACTTTTTAATACTGGATCCCAGCCCATTCACATTCCAGGTGAGGATAGAAATACAGTCCCCAATGCTGTGGGTCAAAAATGGTGTGCCGAGTGAGTTCAAACTTCTTACCATGTCTCGGGAGGGAGAAACCCTTGTCCTCCATGTGAAACACATATAAGTGACCTAATCAGCAAAAATCAACATAATAACATTTCCCACCCTTCCCACCGCGTACTTCAACCCAAACTCAAGTACCTGTTGCCCGAAGCTTGTGATAAAGTACACATGGCAACAAATGCAACTAAAAGCTGACGTACTAGAAAGGCAGCCGATGTTCAGGATATCACATCCTCCAGAGCCCCCAGTCAGTCGGAGAGCCATTTTGTCTGGAATCACAAGTTAAGAAATGCATCTTTATTTCAGGGTAGAAAATGAGAGTCAGGTGGGATCTGGATAATCATCCTTTATCTTCCGCTGCGTGTTATTTGTTTCCCATATTGAGTGAGTGCGTGACGTGAAGATCTGGCAACTCAGGGACAACTTTAGATCATGTTCCAGAAGTCTGTCATTCTTCCATGATTTGGGAGTTGGATTGGCAATGATGTGTATTTCAAACCAGTCCCATTCCTCACCTGGTTTGTTGAAAAGTTGGGTTGTCCCTTTATAGTAGACCTTGAGTTGCGCTGGAAAGAAGAGAGCTCACTTAATTCCCTGGGAGTGCAGCTTTTTCTTGATTGAATCAAAGGATTGTCTGGCTCTCTGCACCTCTCTGGTATAGTCCATAAAGAAGGCAATCTTAGACCCATTGTACATGATTGGGCCGGTGACTCGTGAAATGTGTAGTAGTGCATCACAGTATTGATAGCTCAATAGCCTGGCTAACACAGTATGAGGGGTAGCCCCCGGAATTGGCCGCACCACAGGAATCTAGCAAGCTCTCGTTGTAAATTAAGTGCGTCAGCCATTATTCCAAAAAGAGCTCCGTACAAGCGCCTTCTTCTTTTTTGTAGCACCCTAAAATGCAGAGGTTGTTGCACCTAGATCGACCCTCACTGTCCTCAGCTTTATTCTGCAGCATCTTAAGTTGTTGAGATATCAATGATAACTGAGGTTCCATCCTCCTAATGGCATCTTCAGAGTCTGAGATATGTTTTTCTGCCTCTCAAACTCTCGTAGACAACTTGCGATGGTCATGATGTAATAGGGAGTCTTCCAAAGAGAGCCCATCTATCCTCCCCTCCATCGAGATTATGGATTCTGCAATGGCACCCATTATGTCCATAAGAGAGAGGTAGCACTCCTGTGGGAATTTGTTGGTGTCTGTATCAAGGGGCTTCTGAAGTTTAGAAGGAGGTGAATTGCATACCATGTATTAATCCATCTTGTTTTGCGATCCTGCTTCTTGAATTTGTCATTCACCATGGTCATGGGAAGGTGCAGTCTGGGGCACAGACCCCCCAACTCTGTGTTGTACTAAACAGGCTTTAAACAGCCACAACAATAGTATGGTTGCAGCATAATTGCTATACCCGAGAAAGTTCAGGGTATCACACACATCACCAATGGACTGGATGGTATTATCTGGTATGCTAGGTTTGTTTGTAGCAATGCACTCAGTGATTGTCACTCAGTGGTAGTCACCCAAGACGAGAATGGTCACTGCTTACTCGGTTAGCTTAATCCCAGTCTCACTTGGTGGGCTGCGAGGGTAGGTGCACCACACGGCCCAGGGAGGGTTTTGAGTTGCTACTGGAATTGGCGCTCTAGAGGAAACCCGACCCCCTGTGTCTTACTGCATCTGCAAAGACTACTGCCGCTGCAGAAACTCCAACACCAGTGGCTGGGCCTTATGAGTTCCATTCCCCACCCCAATGTGTGAATGTGTTGCGTAGCATTCGATGCAGAAAGCTGTCAGCTCAGCCCTGCGCTTCCCAGGCCACAGCATGTATCTGCACCACTGATTAAAGTCCGGAGGGTCAGCGCTCCTGCAAGACCGATCCTGCACCTGTTCCCCCACAGGCCACTCTGCTTTCATCGCACATCCCAGAGTCTTTCCTCACTACATCGGATAGCCGGGCTGCCCTGGATAATTGGGCTGGCGGCCCGTTTCTCAAGATGGTGCCTGGTCCTCAGAGTGTCACGGAACAGTTTGCCGTTCTCTGGCTACCCAGTGAGGTTTAACACTGCAGTGGCGGTGTAGTAATCTGGAGATTCTTAGCAATCCATACCATAGCCATGATTCCCAAACTACAGCAGTCCAGCAAAATGATAACAGCAGGATTTAGAAGGCCCCAACAGAGCTGACAGAGATCACGTCGTCATCTTTGGGCTGCTCAACAATGCCCCCACAGGTGTCCTCTTAAAAGCTGCAGTGACACCAAAGTGTGTGCAGCACAAGGAATGCATTTAACATATCACCCCTGCTCCAACAACTGTATAATTCTAGAAGATACTGTCCTTTGGCACATAGAACTAAACATATAAGCCATACATGAATTAGGCTATGGTGGCCAGAATCTCTCAAAGTTATCTCAGCCACTTTAAATTGATATTGTACATGTGTCAGTCCTGTGGGCCCAGTTCAGCTGTGGAAGAGGTATGCATATTCCCCAGACAGGCTGGACCCTTCCCTACTGGCAGGAGGAAGTCTAGTGGGGTGCCTCTCTTTGTTTCATTGTAATGGCAGGAAACACCCTTCCCCTTGGAACACCACTCCACAGGACCCTGACCTGGGAGCAGAAACCAAGAGGCACACCCATTCACAGGTAGCCAGGCTTCACAGCAGGATGCTGCATTTCTAAAGGTATTTGATCCTATTGAGCAAGGGAGGGGGCACAGTTAATATAGCCAGAGAGGGAGCTGTAAAGTTTTAGGAGTGTTCCGCCAACTTGAAACTCTCTGCTTCTCTTTCTCCTTCCTGTGCCCTTCCCATCATCTCGGTAAAGCACGTTATGTGTGACATCATCAGGGTAAAGTCCACACATTTCAAGACCAGGGATTGGACCCTTAAAACAGTCTATCTTTTGTCCAATCACCTAGAAAATGTTACCTATAAAAGAAGGGTTCTCCTATCACTTGCTTGAATCACATTGGGAAACATCTTGAAGCATCTCTTGAAGGATCATCACTTTAGAAGATTTCACTGGACCCTGCTGAGAGAGCAGTCATTTCTAAAGTCCTTCAGTTGTGAGGTGAAGGAAAGGTTCCAAGACAGAAACAAGCTCTGTCCACTAATAATCCCGAGAGACCATTTGGTGTGATCTGCTGCTGGAACAGGACCTGCTTCTCTGTCAGCCACAGTGGTACCCATGACCTCACCAAGTTGGAGGACCCCTACGGTTGTGTGCCAGCCTCCCCGTGTTTGGGAGCCCGAGAACAAGGACCAATTTTTTTTCCTGAGTCCCTGGAGTGTGAGAGAGGGTATGCCCAGACGTGGGTCCCTTGCTCGCTGCGCCATAGGGAACCAAGCTGCACCTCACTGAGGAGGCCCAACAAGGCCGAAACATGTCTGGGGTTGCTTGTGTTTCCGTGCAGAGCGGACCTGGCCTAGCAGTTCAGGCTGGGCTGCTACCATTGGTGGCAGTACAAGACTGATTTGCATATGGCTGGACCCCTTTTGCAATGGCGCAGACGTGCTAAAAAACGGTGGTGTGGAAGGTTGCCCAGAGCAACGCCAGTGGTAAAGATTTATTCAAAACCTTCCACCCATCACTTTTGTGGTCACAGTTTGTCTCACTATGTGAGAGAGGGTATGCCCAGACGTGGGTCCCTTGCTCGCTGCGCCATAGGGAACCAAGCTGCACCTCACTGAGGAGGCCCAACAAGGCCGAAACATGTCTGGGGTTGCTTGTGTTTCCGTGCAGAGCGGACCTGGCCTAGCAGTTCAGGCTGGGCTGCTACCATTGGTGGCAGTACAAGACTGATTTGCATATGGCTGGACCCCTTTTGCAATGGCGCAGACGTGCTAAAAAACGGTGGTGTGGAAGGTTGCCCAGAGCAACGCCAGTGGTAAAGATTTATTCAAAACCTTCCACCCATCACTTTTGTGGTCACTGTGGGACTCAAGCAACCTAAGAAGTGAGCTGCTGCTAGAGCAAGACCGCCTCTCTGCCAGCCACAGCTGTCCCCAGGACCTCACTGTGTTTAAGGACAACTGCAGTTGTGTGCTAGCCTCCTTCAAGGTTCGAGCAAGGAAAACAGATTCATCTTGTCCCTGAGCCCTTGAATGGGACTCAGAGCACCCTGAGAGGAAAGACAGCAAGGATACTAGTGTGTTTCACCATTCAACTGAAACATTTATGAATTAGTAGGACCCTCTGTTGATGTCTTTTTTCTCTCTCCCGATCTTTGCACAGCACCAAGAAATCAAGTTTGGCGCTGTCGAACCATCAATAATTTCAAATAAGGTACTATAGGCTGTCAACTACCCCTTGGGTCCACTTATGGGACTTAAAGAATTGTTAAGTCATTTTAAACCCTTTTTGGTTAGAAGTGCATATCCTTTTTCAAGACCGTTGTTGCTTTTTGCTTGTCTTTCACGATACATAATCCCAGAGTGATGTATCTACTATCTTTGCTTATTCTGTGTTCTTTACTCAGGAGTGGATTTTGTGTAGTGTTTTACTTGTTAGATATTATTGCGCATAGTGTGTTTTATTAAATTGTATATATTTGTATAGACCGTTGACTGGAGACTCATTTATTTTGGACTGTTATTCTTTGCTGTTTGGGTCTCTACTGAACCACATTCACACTCCTCTTAAGAGTATAGCCTTCCTTTGGCCTGTGTTACAATTAAAGGCAGAGGAGTTATATCTCTTGGCTGTGCCAGTTTTAGCTTTATGGTTGTGTTGGCTCTTGATTTGCAGAAGTGTGAGATCAGAGTGGTCGTTTAGCCTCTAATCATCCTCCAGGGCAGACGTCAGTTTGTCACAGTGGGGACCTATTTCCACCTGCATGTTTAAATAACCCATAAGAAATGTGTTGTCTATTAAACCAAAATACTGAGCAGTTGCAAAGCTAAAATGAAGGATTTGAGATCCAACAACATTTTCTTCAGCTCGAGTAAGTCGGCGTGTTGCCCTGGAAAGATCCCACTGAAAATGGAAAAGTTTGTTATGAAATTCTGAGATAGAGGGAGAGACAAAATGGAGTCTCCACTGTCAAGTTTCCTGGGCTTTACTACTGCATGAGATCCTGTTTAAATGAATTTGGAATGGATCTATGCAACAAAAGAAAGCGTGTCAACTGGTTCCAGCTGTTCCCCTTATGTACCTCTATGCACTGTGGTCTTGATCCTGACAAGAGAAAATCGAACACCAAAAATGCCATGACCTCCAAAAGATGGGTTGAGTACCCTGAGAGGAAATTAAGGGTTGATGTATTTATGTCCTGAATCCTCTCTGTTGTGGGAAAAACAAAAGTGCTCTTTGTGTCCAAAACACTGCCAATGAAGGTCAGTAATTGAGATGGAGAAAAAGGCAACTTTGATATATTGACTGCATGGCATCTAATGAAGAACAGATCCAGCAAAATCTGAAGCTGCAAAATGGCCCTTAGCTTACCATCTTAATAATGAACAACATGAAGCCTCTCATTCGCAGGTGGGAAGCCACCAATGCCACAAACATCTTGATAGTTTGCAGGCTAAATTGAGGCCTCAGGGCAGGACTTCGTACTAAACCTACCTGCCCAACATGTGTAATGTATGCCATACAGGGGTTGTGAGATAAGCATGCTTAGAAGCCACTGAACACATACAATACTCTTGCTGGAGTGAAGCACAGATCAGAACAGTAGAGGTTATCATGCCTTTCTCCTGGGGGACAATTTTGTTTAGATGGGAGAAGTCTGTGTTGTTCATAGGCATACCTGTTTCTTCTTGTACTGAATAACCTCATAGCAACATCTGATCCCCTGTGATAAGAAACAACTTTGTCTACTGGGTGAATAAAAAACGGATTCTCCAACTCTGTCCTCATAATAGAAAAGGTTATGTGAACCAATGGAAGGTCAGAGGAAAGGACAGGAAGAGGAAAAGCGACACGGAAAACATTGCTCACCTATGAAAAGATCCTGCAATATTGAGAGATCATGGCCCAAGACATGATTTGTTGTCCAACCTCTCAATGGAGTAAGGTGAGACAGGACCCAAGTCTTGCTGCTTAGGCTTTAAGTCTGCACCAGGCAAAAGCACTCCAAAACCTATGTGTTCTGTGCTGTAAATAAGCGGTGTCACACTGATGCTTGTGAACCTCATACCAAATGTAGAGCTGCTTCTGCTTGCTCTTTACTGGAAAAAGGCACTGAATGAGTTAGAGGGCTGTTATATTAGTAGCACCATAGAGTACACACTTTGGGTCAAAATCTTTCTTTTTGGGAGCTCCTTGTCTATTTATGGGTAGAAAAGGTCCACACTATTGTTGGAATAGTTCATAATCTTATCTCCCAACTCTTGGTTGAACTTGGTAGCTATTTTTCCAGGCTACTGTCTCATGTCAACGCAAATAGTAATTACTCATGCCACTTCACTGATGTAATGAAGGGTCCCTTTGATGATATGTATATCGACCTGCATAACTTTGGATAGACCTGATCCGAATATGGCCATCTTGTCTTACAGCAAGTCCGCCTCAAATTCTGCTAAGAGTTTCCACATCTTATTTTTTCATGATGTCAGCATTTTGCCCACAAGGTATCCTGCTTGTGATGCAGTTATGAAGTATGGTAAACTTTGTGCTAAACAGAATCCATCACCTTCTGCATGGATGAAGTATATAATTAGTTTGTTGATTGCCTCAAAACATGCTCACTCCTGTTACTGATGACTATGCTTATGGATGAGACATAACTTACCTGTACCTGATGGAGCATTCTAGTAGCAAATTATGATTTATGTTAGATGAGCTAGGATTAATGTTTCTTCTCCCAGATCTTCTTGACCTCTCAATGGAAATGAATGATCAGCCTTTTGCTGAATGACTGACTAGAATAACGAATAACATGCACCTATAAGATGGACTTCTGGAACGTGGATGTCAAGAAGTATAATAAGTCAATCCATATGCTCATGAGAAGCCAACAATAAAGAGATAACGCCTTCATTATGATTGCCTGATGTATCTAAAGCCACTACTCCACCAGGAACTGAAACTCTTCAGCCAAAATCCACGACGGCATGCGTGTCTGTACTGTCAAAGGTAGTGCTAATTCCATAGGGGTGGGGAGAGCTGCTGGCCTCACTGGTTGAGGAGATCTGGTGCTTGGAACCTTAGCCAAATGGATTACCTTTGATAGCAATAGTGCTTGAGGCATCATGGACAGCTGCCATGGAGAATGTGCCATCAGCTGCCTAAGCTCCCTTTTAGAGTAGTGAACCTTCTTGAATACATTTAAAAATGACCTCTTCATAGTGGCCATGTTATAATTGACTGAAACCTGAAAATAACATGCTAGCTGGAGATGGAGGACACATCTGAAGACTACACACAATGAGGGTGTAGTAATAGAGCAGACACCAGTTCTGTAGGAGCTACAGGTAAAGATATAAGAAACAATATAGCAGGTGTTCTGGCTGAAGAGAAGGAAGTCCATCTTTTCAGACAGTAACAATGTCTGCATGACTGGGAGAAGATGAACATTAATCCTGAAATAAATTCTAGATGTTATGCTTAGGAGCAGTATCTGAACAAAACCATCGTCTGTGGTGCGTGTGTGGGAACACCAGGGTGGTGCCTCCCAACCAGTAGGGGTGAGAGGGATAGAATAATTGTGCACATCAGCTAGCTCAGCCCTGCCACCCACCTTTCAAACAATGTTTAAGCATGTCAACAGCAGGAACAAGAGCGGTCTGCCACTTCCCCAAGATGTTGCATCTATAAAATATCAAAGGTGCTTTTGCTACCAGTTCTAGAAGGGGCAAGTGGAACTTCAGGTGTTAAACTGGTGAAAAGTAAGAAGCCCTGAGGGGCAATGGTGCCATTATAAGTTCCTGGTAAATAGGTAAAAATCCACTGGCACAGAACCTCTAAAATGTCTCTTGAACTTAACTCAGATGGGGGATCAGCACAGCCTGTTCTATCCTGAGACAGGGAACCCCAGTCTGATATCTGGTAAGGTGACCAGTATTAGACCACAAAGATTCCCTGACAATGCCCGGTTTGACCAAAAACTTGAAAAGAATCCGGGAGTTGGCACCAAGTCCATGTTTTATTGAGTAAAGAGAATGTTCTCAGCAGATGCTACCAATAACTTGGAGGAATCCTTTTGTAGGCTAAATCTGGCCATAACTACCTAAGGAGTAAACAGGAATTTGGTTATGAATGCTATCTCAAAATTGCTCTTTGTTTCTTGATTTTAAGTTAGATACTCTTATGGTGGCAAGCTTCATAAAATCCTGGGGTGTGACTCATATGGGTATCTGCCCACTCTGTGAACTGGAGGAGGAGACAATCATTCACTTTCTTTTGTCAGCCCTGGTCTTAGGGAAATAAGGGTGCTCTACCTGAAACCATTGAGAGGATCAGCAGGTATTAATACCACTGTAGACACATCAATGTTATGAAAACAAACTGATGATATGAACATTGTTTATCAGGAAGCCAGATGTATTCACACAGCCTGGCTCTTAAGACTATGGGACTAGGGAGCTATCAATTGGATTTTCATTGCTTAGTCATGTTTATAGAGGAGATGCATGTTTATTATTGATTGTTGAGATGGGGGGCTTTGAGTGTCTTCTACCCCCAGAATCTTATGATCATTTTATGTGTTTAGTCTTGATGAATAATGAATTGTATGCCCTTTTTTAAACGTGTCCATCCATTGGTTTATTATGTAAACTATTGCATGTGTAGTGTTGTAATTTTTCTTGTGACGTTTATGGCCTAATGCCTAAAAACAAATGAGTGATGACCCTACATTGGATCCTGATAAAGGTAAGAGCTCAATTTAAGAGGGAACACAAATCCATCCGTGGCCATGCTACTCTTTATCCCTCCAGGCCCAGCCATTTATGTCATCATTAGAGATGTTTGAGATTGACAAACTGTAACCTACGCAACACCTGCTCAATAGGTATTAGAAAGATGTAACTAGGAATCTCCGTTTTTATGGCGCTATGCTCCTAACAGCCCCTCTGATTAGCCTTTGAGAAGAGATCAATAGAAAGATGTTAGGACTTTGCTCTTTTGCATAGCATCTATTCAATCTATGCAAAAACAAATCTTGTTTGACAATCCACCTTTTTCAAAGTATCTACCTTGTTCTACATCATTTCTTGCCCTTGCATTCCTCCTCTGTACTGGTGAGATACCTACAACCATCTTGCGTGCCTCACATGTAGTTGTTGAGTCTTGCCTGTGATTAATAGACAGGGAAAAGAGATTGCGAGGGGTGCTTTAGATCTGAGGGTGCAGGATAGTAGAAGGAGATTTAGTTGGATGAGTTGAGTAGGGGACAGCCATGGATTGATTTGATTACAAGAAGAACACATTTAGCAGGAAGAGATTGAGCATTGAGCGCATATGGGAACTACACGAAGTACGCTGTTGGCTGAGGATTGCCGGGGATTGTGTTTGCTGCTCGTGTTCTCCTCTGCTTTATTGGCTCAACGATTTTGTGATTGGCTTTTGACATTTAAATCCTGCCCCTGACCCAGCCCACATTAAGCTTGAAATACTGTGTGTGCAGCGCACCCGCGCGTGCACACGGGAAGTACACGAGGTACGCTGTTGGCTGAGGAACGTCGGGGATTGTGTTTGCTTCTCATGTTCTCCTCTGCTTTATTATTGTCGGAACAAAAAGAGGACGTCATTCTAGGCAACACGGAAGTTGCCTGGCTCAAATAAAGATACTAAGTGACTGTGGCGTATTTTTCTTGGGACGTTGACGTTGAGAGAAAATGTGTTTGTGCTAATACGCATCTCCTCTTCCTTGTTTCAGCGATTCTGTGATTGGCTTTTGACATTTTAATCCCACCCCTGACCCAGCCCACTTTAAGCTTGAAATACTGTGTGTGCAGCGCACCCGCGCGCTCACGGGAAGTACACAAAGTATCTGTTGGCTGTTTGCTGCTTTGCGCAGCGTGCAGCAGGTTATACATTGTACGGCTTTATATACTGAGTTTTCTTGCGTAAGGTGTACAGAATGTTATCAGTGGGGGAATTGGTCCATATATAAGATGGCTTGTATATGGTTGTGAGCCTGTAAGGGGCATCGTAAGTAACGTACAGAAGGCACGGTTAGGTATAATTCGAATACGCAGTTGCTGAAATTGGCGTGTCTGCACTGAGTGAATAGTAGTGTTGAAATAGTGGTGCAATGAAAAGAAAGCTTACGGGGGCTAAACTTGATTGTAATATGCCTAACAACAATATTAAAACACGTTGAATGAGTATGGCTCATGCCATAGCATTACCACTCCCGGCCTCCTCTGATTCAGATGAGGATTTAATGGGGTGGGCTCAAAATGTATCAGAAAAAATTAATGTGGAAAGGGTGGAAGATGACATCTCTGCTTCCTCCCAGTCCTTTTTTAACGAGGAAAGGGGAGCAGCAAGAGGTGATGGGTCTGACATGGGATTGACTGACCTCAATAAACCCAAAGAATTGGATACAGGTTTGTCATTTATGGACACTCCACCAATATTCGCATCAGGCAAAATATCATTGATGGGGTTATCTGGGCATTTTGAAGCGTCAACACATATATCTTTTCCCACAGGTGGCTTGTTAACTCAGCAATAGCAGTAGGAGAGGCTAGAAGGAAAGCCTGCTCATGTGTTATTGAGGAAATGAGCCCGGGTGAAAGTAAGCTATTAAAGGAAGTTAAATCACATACAAGAATCCTAAAGGAAATCTTGCTAGCCTTAACAGCATGGCCCGAAATGCTAGCAGAAAATATGGAAAAGATGCACTTACCAAGAAGTTGAGGTAACATAAACGGGCATATTGCCACTCCTCCTATGGAATTAAAATCTTCCACTGCACCTCATGCATTTACACCAAGGATTGAATTGGAGGAGAAGGAACTTAGTGTTATTGTATTACCTGATACCCAGAGTCCCAGTATTTATACTGCAGATTTACAAATACCGACTGTTGCTAATGCGCCTATTCAGGTTGCTGAAATATTTACCATCAATATATCCAAACAAAAAATGAAAAAAATAGGCAAAAACAGGCACGTGCTCAAAAGGCATTAAATTTATCCTCCCGAAAGTTCTTAAGAGATTGTAATTTACGCAATCTCGAACTGGTGAATCCGGCAAGAGATGACGCATCACAAAGGATGGGCCATCAGAGTTTTCACATGGGAGTAATGTGGTGAAAGGGGGAAAATTGGTGGTTGACTCTGTGGAAGATCCGTGTACAAGTAAGCAATTGAAGGGCACTCCAAGGTCAAGGTTAGCAACTGACAGAGGCAATGAACAGAATGTGCCTTGTTATTCAGAGGATGTAACTAAACTATCGGATGTTCTGAAAAATAAAATAGTTACTGATAGAATTGATACCAACCTAAAAAACCTAGAACTTGGGATGCTTGATATTTTCGATCTATTTAAGAACCCAGATGCTCCTCTGCGGATAAAGATACCACCAAGGGATAAGAATGTGGGCAATGGGTGCCCTGTGGATGTGGAGGGGACATGTAAGGCTAGAAATAAATGTGATGAGACAATGGGGCAGGTTCATGAAGGCCGGGATGAGAAGAACTATACTGATGGTCTAAACAAAGTTGATAAGGCCAGAGTGCAGGTGTGCGCAGATAGAGGGGTACCCTAGTACTGAGAGCCTTCTGAGCATCCCAGAATGTATGGAGGTTCCCACTAACTCCCAACCAGTGATAAATAGTAACCCCACCTCACCCAGAAAGCTTGATCCAGATGCTACAGGCCTCCCTCTGACAGAGACCATGTACAAACCCTCATTAAGGACATACTTATGCGGAAAGCTGGAAAGATGTCTGTTACAGAAAGTACAATGTTTGGAAATAACATTCCTATTGATACTAGTCTCCTCGAACCAGAGAAAAGATCATGCTTAAGTACAAATTATGAATCCAGAGGGCAGTTGGGTGTGAATGTTTCGCATGAGGATGGAGTGAGGGAATGGCCAAATTCCCAGTATGCTACTAACGAGAACAGGTTTCATAATATCACACAGGAATGGAAGGCCAAGGGGGAAAAACAGAATAGTAATTCTAATGAAAAACTGCTTCGGCCACATTGGCCAAATGAACCAAGTTTGATCTTATATTATGTATTCGATGACGGTTATTCCCCTACTCTTAACAGACCATACATACTGAGCCTGTTTCGTGATATACCAGAGCTAGCAGTCTTTCCTCTGCTGACTTACAACTGGTTGATTATATCCACCCATATAGGCTTGACTTTGTACGTTTGGTGATTGTGTCGCCATTTGTACGTGCTTTGATCCTAAAGGAAGCCGGGTCCTGGCAAAAGAGGGGCTTTGATACCTACGAGTATCAGGATCAGAGAGCGAATGGGACCGAAAGTAGCTATGAGCACTTATCCCGAAATGTTTCCTAGCTGGATAAGGGCGGGGATCCTAAAGAGGAGTGTGGTGAGGGTATGTCTATAAATGAAATGAAAGAATGGAGAACCCTGGCGGTATCTCTTAGGGATTCCCTTGATCAACTAAAGAACATGGGTAAGCCCCTTTAGCGATGATGATTCATTCAAATTTGTGACATGGGACTCTAGAGGGCATACACACTTAGCCTTAAATAAGAAAGTATGTAAGTCACTAGAGAATTTCGTCTTATTATAGGAATCT
This sequence comes from Ambystoma mexicanum, assembly GCF_040938575.1. Taxonomy (NCBI): domain Eukaryota; kingdom Metazoa; phylum Chordata; class Amphibia; order Caudata; family Ambystomatidae; genus Ambystoma; species Ambystoma mexicanum. Next base: position 387,425,986 of record NC_090932.1, read on the forward strand.
TGGGCTTGTGGACCTTTGTTATGGGATGGTTATGTTGTCCAATGTTTGTTTGGTATCCGAGGTCAAAGAGGCTACCCAAAGGGTGGTATGGTGCTTGCATATCGCAATAATCAAGATATCTCAATGATAACTGAGAAACATCTGTATACGTCTTGTATAGTTGCTACCTTTCAAATTGCAACCAGGAATGGTAATATTCATTTAATGGTGATAAATGTTTATTGGAATAATGTTGACTACAATGATGGCATGCTTAAAACATTGCTTGTTGACTTGAATACATTGATAGAAGAGTGGCTAATTTCCACACCTGAGGGTCTGATTGTTTTGCCAGGTGATATGAATGCGGACTGCAATTTATGAAGCAGTGAGAGTTTAATGGGCCCAAGTAACAAAGGTATGAGAATAGGCAATAAACAACAAAGAGGTGCTTTAAGGTGCAGTTTTGCGAAATCATGGGGCCTGATACGGTTGTTCAATGATAAACCGACTTGGAAAGCACGAGGGGAGACCTCTATCATTGATTATATTTTTGCAAATGAACACCTGATTGAAAGTGATACGAATATGCTTGTGCAATTCAATGCAGCTAGTGATCACGCAATGCTTTCAATTGATCTGAATCTAAAGAAACAAAACAATCATAGAAATATATATTGTGCACAAACGGTTGTTAATGTTAGGGGTTCAAGGATAAAGTGGAATACCGTAAAAACAGACAAATGTAATAACCTAATGTTGCATGATTTTGAGAATAGATCCCTGGAATCAAAAAAGGAAATATACTCGGTTAGCGAATTTGGTGAGCTATTGGGCTCGATGCTAGCTGGGTTTGAGCAACCAACATCGGGATTAACTTCTCGTAAAAGATTTCATAAACATGCCTTTGATCTTGATATGAAGCTTCATAGAGCCCAGATGAATAAGGATTTACGTGCCATAAAAAGACTGAAGTTGTCACCTGAAAATGTTAAAGAACAGTGGAGAATGAGGCGTCAAGCCTACAAGAATTGGATGATTTACCACCATGCCTTCCTAATACAGAAGGACAGTGAGACTATGCTTAAGGCAATGAAGGAATCCAATTCTAGAAATTACTGGGCCCTGATTAATAGTACATAGATCTCACAAATTCAATTGAATATTAATCCCATTAGTGAAAATGTGTGGTGTGATTATTTTGAGAAACTATATGCACCCTCTAGTAATGAGGGTTTCTTGATGGGTTGGAAGAGTCATAAATGGGTTTTAGACATATCTGTGGAGAAAATATTATTTACGATGAAGAAAATGAAAGCCTCGACTATTCCTGGCCCCAATAATTTGTCTCTGGTTCTGTTAAAACAAAATGAACTTTTGTGGACAAGAATACTTCATTTGGTTTTCAAAGATGTAATTGAAACACAGACCATGCCAGACTCATGGAAAGTCTTGCATGTTCTGTTGATATACAAAAAAGGGAATTGCCAGAGTCTGGCTAATTATAGACCCATATCCCTGAATGATATTGAGACAAAGGTATTTTCTGCCTTAATTCTGGAAAACCTGTTAAAATGGATGAATGATCATGAAATCCTTGACGTGTGACATTTTGGGTTTCGTAAAGGTCTGGGGACTGATGCTGGGGGTTTATTAGTTTCTATTCTGCAAAGTCAAGCATCAAAGTTTGTGCATGTACCCCTGTATGCTGCGTCGATGGATCTTTCTGCAGCCTTCGACATGGTTGAACGACCTTTACTATGGCAAAGATTCGCTGCATTAAACATAGAAAGGGGGCTACTTGCCATGCTTATTCATTTATATTCCAATACTGTTTTAAGGGTCAGACTCAATAATGAGGGCTTGATGTCTAAGGATATAAGATCGAGGAATGGACTCAGACAGGGTTGTGCCTTGGCGGCGATTTTGTTTAATTTGTATGTGTCTAGTGCAAACGAAATATTCGATTCCTCAGGTTTGTTATCTCCTAAGGTTGGTCGAATTGTAATCAAGTGGGATGCCTACGCTGATGACTTTTTGCTTTTTGATAGAACTAAAATAGGATTGCAAAGGCGTATTGATGTGTTTGTTAGGTTTAAAATGTTTTGAAATTGAAAATTAATCCTCAGAAAACAGTTGTGATAAACCTAGTTGATACTAATAAGAAATGTGTTAACCCAGTATGGTTCGTAGAAGGGACTGCAATTCGGTTACAGAAATCATTTAAGTATTTAGGCTTTTCATTTTCAAGTAATATGTCACACAGTTTTGTGAAGAAATGTCTTGAGACCAAAGCCACTGAAGCAGGAAAGCAAATGAGAGTTATCAAAAGCAAATTTGGTAAATTTTCCATGCTGGCTTGTAGGGATTTCTACACGATGAAGGTTATCCCAAGATTGGAGTATGGTTTCATACTGACAAAGACACACCTCAGTTAAAAATAATTGAATGCAACATCTGGAAAAAATTATTATTTTTTCTACCAAAATGTATACCAATAGAACTAATAAGGTATCAGTTTGGTCTCAATTCTTTAAAAAGTAACATGGACTGCAAAAAAATTATGCTATACAGAAAATGTGTTCTTGCAGGATCTAACTCAATGTATCAAATATTTAACAATGATGGAACAGAGAAATACATGCAGAGCTTGAAAATTGAGGTGGAACACATTTTGTGTAATGTTGGAGTTTCAATGAAATGTCTCTTAGAGAGACCAGCCAAAAACAAAATGCTGATTAAAGCATTTGATTGGGTTGCTAATAATGCTGTAATAATGAATTCAAAATTGTATAGTCAAGCTCTATCTGTGTGGAAATGGTTCCCGAACCCGAGCCATATCTTGTAAAATATCCTTCTCGTAAATTACGCAATAGCATAATGCGGTTCAGGTTTAATGTGATGAATACCAACGAAATAGGTTTTGTAAGGAATTTAATTCCTGAGAATAGGAAGATCTGTAGATTCTGCATGAATGAAGAGACTACCAAAACATTGTCACATTTGCTGTTAGGTTGCCCTAGGCTGACTAATGAAAGACTTGCATACTTTTCGGATTTTGTATATGACAATTCTTGTGTAATAAGGGAGCAAATATGGTTTGAAATGCTCCATGGAACTGATATCTTGCTAAAACTAAGAGTGATAGCATTTTTAACATGTATTTGCAAAGTGTCATAAAAGGATAAATGCCAGGCATAATAGAGTAGGAATGGCCTTGTGGGTAATATTACTAGAGAATGCATAAAATACCTTTTTGATCGTAGAAATTGAAAGTGTAAACAAAAAGGACATTTGGTAAATGTAAATTGAAAAATGAATTTTAGCATTGTAATCGTGAGTATGTATTGCTGATATATGAGAGATTGAAAGCCAGAAGATAATTTTATAATGTATTGGTATATTTGGTAAGAGAAAAAGTATTGTATTTTAACATGTTTTTATCTTTCGTTATTGAAATTTTGCAAAGGTTTTTTCAAACCAATATACAATGAAGAAGGAAACAAAAAAAAACGTTGAGCATAGGTAGCCGTCCCACATCGAAAGAGTGCACACAAGTATTAGGTATAAGGGGAGGTTGAGGCAGTGGGTGGAATGTTGAGTACTTGTAAAAAAAAAACATGAGTAAAGAGTTAGCTCTCCTAGGAGGCTGGAGCAGATCACTAGGACTAGTGTTTATATGCGAGTCTTGGCAGAGTGAAAAGTGAGTTGTGGAAGGTGCTATAGTTAGATTTTCAGGAGATTAAGCCTGGCAGCTGTTGCAGTAGAGGCAACTATTTGATGAAGATCCTGGTTTCTGTCAAAATGAACACCGGGTGGTGCACTTTGTACAATGGTTTTGGTGTATACCAAGGAAGGGGTAGAGAAAATGGTAGGATGGGTGAAGTGTTAGACAGTTGTAGGTAGAGTAAGGCATCAGATCCATTCAGTGACATATAGCAGAAAGACAGTCTCTGATGTGGAATGCAAACTCTGGGATCAAGAAGAAGAATGATAAGATGTGTGTTTCATCTGCAAAAGATGATATAAGACACATATGAGAAGAGTTTGCTGAGGAACAAGATATATAGTGTAATTAAGAAGATTGAGCAGAGATCTTTGAGCAGTCCCACTGACAGAAGAGTGGTCTAGAATATTTCTGCATTTCAGGAGATTAAAAGTAAATGGTTTTTGAGGTAAGAGGCAACTCAGTGAAGAGAAGGGTCCTGGAGGACTGGGCACAATAGCGTTAGGAGGAGGGATGAGTGGCAAGCAATGTTGAATGCAGATGAGGGATTAAGTAGGATGAGAATAGATTAAAGGAGGGAGTGATGTGTGAGAACATTGTTTCTGTGGAGCGATGGCTGCAAAATTCAGATTGAGGGTGGTAGCACTGCCTGTGTGTTTCCAGTCAGGTGGTTATACAGGTGAACTTCACAGGCTACAGTATTTTTGGAAAAATGCAATGTTAATGTGATTTATACTGTATCAAATCACCACCACAGTAGATTCAGGGCACCTAGAGCTGCCCTTTAAGTGGCATAATATGACACCACCAGTAAGACCCACACCATAGTCTACTGGAGGAAAGGAAATGAACAAGGGAACAATAAGAGGATTGGAAGGCAGGGCATAGATGCTTCAAACACAGGAAGGGAGAAAAGCAGCAGGGGGCTAATGTTTTGTGATTACATGGGTGCATGCCAGTCCTATTAGGCATACAGTGGTTCTGCAAAAGCAAGAGGCTGATGGGTCTGAAAGTATTATGATAATTGGGTTGTGTTTCCAAGGCAGCATTGCAGAATTGCAAGTTTGTACACAATGTGCTGCTGTATTTATGATGGGTTTCAGACTGTGCTTGAACAATCCGGCAAGGTTGGTGGCATACTTGCTTGGACAACTCTTTAAGTTGTATGCAAAGTCAAACTCCAGATTGTTAATTCTGTGACTGCAAGTTTTGAGATAATAGTGCTGCATTCAAGAATAGACTGTGTGCAATAGTTGATGTTGCTGGTAAAAAAAGATAAGAGAATGAAGTGGTCAAACTAGTACAATAACACTGAAATTGAATAATCCTGGCACTTTGTTTTTAAAAAGGTTATTATTAAGATGTTGCTCCATGTCATGTCATGCTACACGTTAATGGGCCTCATTATGAGGTTGGCGGCAAACCACCAGTGCCACCGTCGGGTTGCCGCCAACCTCGTAACACTATCTCTGGCACCTGACTTCCCAGTGCCACCGGGACATTACAAGTCCTGGCGGATCGGGAAGTCAGGTGCTGGAAAATGTCTCCATGGGATTGGAGACTCAGAAGCACCAGCACTGTTGCTAATGGTGCTGGTGCTTCCGTGACAATACTGCTTTCCTGGGCCATTGTGCCCGGCAGGTCAGACCTCCCAGGTGCACTGGCCCTGGCAGGCAGAGTTGTCTTCTGGAAAGGGTGCAGGTAAGTTGCTACCGGCACCCTTATTTCTGGCCCAGCAAACCCAAATGAGGCCCATTGTATATCACAGCGACACCATGGTGTCTCACTTGGGAGTAGGCAAACAAGGTCTAGTAATATTTAGCCAACAATAGTGAGAAGATATACCCTGAGCTCCCTGTGATGGATGTATCTAATAGATTGTGTGAAAGGCAAATATCATGTGTGAGAAACAGTATAGGAAGTGAGGGAGAAGCCAGATGCATGTCCTTCTGTATGCAGTTTGTTTGTTTGTTTGTTTGTTTGTTTGTTTATTCATTTGTTAGGCACAATAGACTCGTGAGTAAAAGGGCGCAACAATATGGAAATGCAAAGCTTACAAAGGTTACGAATATACACAGGATGCAGTAATTACATATTAATGAGAAATACAATATTTACATGAATACAAGATATACACAATGTACAGAATAGAGGCGAAGACAGGGAATAGCCAATGTAGTCACAGAGATAAGCGATAGACACTATGCAAAGGATATCTATGCCAAAAATGGGGCCCTTCGTGTAACACTTAGGCTCCCGGGTTGGTTACATTACACAAGGTCTTCAGAGTTAACACAGTAGTGCACAATTAATGCAGGATGGACAGGTCTCTTTGGATTTGGGCAGGTCCGCAGTGGGTAATGGGAGACTAGGGGTCAGTAGTGATGATGTGTTTTATTACCTTTTTCCTGAAATGTAGGTAGGGTTGGTCAGCTCTAAGATCCTGAGGCAGTGAATTCCAGAGTTTAGCTGCCTTGACAGTAAAGCTATTGCCCCCGATAGTGGTGAGCTTATATTTGGGTACGGTCAGACAGTTAACATTCCCGGTTCTGGTAGGTCTGATAGAGGTTCTTCTCTGGAGTTTATCTATAAGGTAGCTGGGGACTAAGTTATTAAGGGCTTTGTAGGTCAAGGAGAGTGTTTTTAGTTGTATTTTGTTGCATGTGGATAACCATTTATGTTGGCGTCTGTAAGGATATTTGGCGTGTTACATCACAGAGTACAGCACTACTGCACAGGATCAATGTGTAGCATTTTTTTTTTATGCAGCACCACTGCATGGGTTTGGTGCACTGCTTTGATGCAGTTGTTTCAAGCTATGTGTTGCCAGTGTAACATGGACATATAAGTAAGGGCAGGTTATTCAGTCAAAAACGATTTTTACATATAAAATGCAAATACATTTTTCACAGTTAAAAGCACACATTTGTACCTTCAAAATGCACACCATTTCTCACCTGAAATGCCTATGTTGCAAGAGACACATTTGGTAATTAACAAACTAATATCACTAACAAGACTAATAATTATAACTCATTAATAAAAGAATGTGTCTTCACTGCAAAAAGAGGCAGACTCTGAAAATCAGTTTTAAACACACATTCAAGTTTCTTTTTTTTTTCTTTGCCTTCCTGTGCTCTGTCCACAGTAACTTCAGGAAGCAAAGACTTTGAATAAGCAGGAAATCAGCTTGGTACAGTTGCAACTGTACAAGAAGAACCATTGTTAAAAGTAGGAGGATAGAACATGATTGATTCTGATTGGAGCACGTCACATCAAGCATCATGTTGGAGGCTGTGACTAGTGCTTTGCTGCAGAATCTGGGGGAAGAAAGGGAGAGACATCTTGACACAGCTCGAAGAAGGACGGGGTTGACAGCTGGGGAGGCCTGATTCCTAAAGCAGATTCAACTTGGTTGCAGAGACTGGCTTTTCCAGTCAACAAGCCCCAGTTCGAGTGACGGCAGATGCTTATCCTTGCTGGGTGAACCCCTCCAGAAGGCGAACAGCCAAAGAAGTTACATGCTGAATAAGCCTGGTAATTATCTCGCTGAGGTGTGGGGGCTGAGTGTGTACGAGAATTTTCAGTCAGTGTAGGAAAGGAGATTCCTGTGCTTTACTCACATGTTTAATGTTGCAAATTGAGTTCTTGTCTCCAACACTCTCTTTTCAGTGTATCACAGATAATGCTGTTACTGTGCTATTTCATTTATTTCTGTAAAGAGTGAGATATTGTTTAAATTCACCTTTTATAATACACAAAAATATCTGAAAGCAGACGGGTGGTGTGTTTTATATTTACCAATACAGTGCTGATGATGTGGGGAGATGTTTAGACAGTGCAATTGTCATTTTCAAGGTAGCTAAACATAAGATTTGGCTGCAGCCGTGTGCACAATGTAATTCAGTATGAGCAATTATAACTAACTGTGTGTTGTAGTCTGCCGGAGGTCTATGAGTCGGCAAAAAGGGAGGCCCGGGACATAGTTCACTACCGTATATAAGATAGTGAAAATACCACATGATAGCTCGCTGCCGTAGATAAGACAGTGGGAAATTGCCCATGGTGGCACAGTAAAAATGAAAATGTGGTGTTCCTGAAATGCAAGCCTGAGGTCTCTCTAGTGATTACACGGGAAATCTAAACAAAAATAAGGGGTTCTGGATATTCGGGCCACAAATAAAACAAGGGAATTATGCTCACCAAAATACCACCAACCACGCATACCAACCACGCATACCAACCACGCATACCAACCACGGATGTCTGTGTGCTGAAATAATGCATGTCCACTGTATTATTGTTGTACATGGCCCAATCTGAATACAAGGAGTGATTGTTGCAGAATAATTTTTCGGCGGTAAGAAAATACCGTCAGGCCCCAAATCTCCACAAAAATACCCAACACGTCTCAGGGAGGAGATGTGAGTTTTCTTGTTTATGCCTATGGCCGCTCTTAGGGCATTATTCTGAAGTGTTTGGAGCTTTTGGATGGTAGATTTATTGGCGCCGCTGTATAAGGCATTACAGTAGTCAATTCTGGAGAGTATTAGAGCCCTCGCCAGGATCAGGCAACTATTGTCAGAGAGGAACGGCTTACCAGCTCTGAGTAGTTTACAGGTGTAAGCCGTGGCAGAGATGCGGGATTTGACCTGTTTATCAAAGGACAGTGTGGAGTCCAAGTAGAATCCAAGAGTTTTTACTTCCTTAGAGACTTTGATGGTGTTCCCGTCAATATTAAATGAGGAGAATTCTTGGCCTAGTTTTTTAATATTAGCCTGCGAGCCCAGAATTATAAGTTTAGTCTTATCATCGTTCAAGCACAGGCTATGAGTGGCCATCCATGCTTGCATGATAAGGTAAACTTTGTTCACTAAGCCCTTGTCCGCGCTGTAATTCCCAGAAAGTGGGAGGAGAATCGGGGTATCATCTGCATAATTATTGTAGGTGATACACAGCTGGTCCAGATCGTCGAACAGTGGCTTAGTGAAGATATTGTAGAGGGTAGTTGAGACGCAAGACCCTTGGGAAACACCGCATAGGATAGGTGTTGGGTCGGCGGCTGCTGAGGGGGAGAAGACTCTCATGGTTCTCTCTCTCAGGAAGGACTCAATCCATTTGATGGCGCCCGTGGAGAAGTGGGCTGCAGAGTCGAGATGCCAGCATAAAACCTTGTGATTGACCAGATCAATTGCAGCAGAAAGATCAAGTAGGAGCAGGAGTACAGTCTTACCTTTGTCTCTCTGCTCGTCTATTTGGGACTTTAGGTCTATTAAGGCTGTCTCTGTTCCGTGTAGTGGACGGAAACCAGATTGTCTGTTGCCTAAAAGTTTGTGCAGTTCAAGGTGTTTTTGAATTTGGATGTATGCAGCTTTATCCAATACGTTCAGTAGAAATGGGACCGTGGTGATGGGCCGGTAGTTAGTGGGAATAAGCGGATCTAATATCTGTTTCTTAAGGAGGGGTAGCACCCAGAATTGTTTGAGGTTAGCAGGTATGGCACTTGTGGCAAATGCAGCATTTATCAGTTTAGTGATGAATGGGGAGAGTTCTCTGGCAGCATCTTTTATTAGTTGTGCTGGGCAAATATCATCTTTGCAGTTTGAGGGCTTCAGTGATAGGATAATTTTTTCTACCTCCAGGATAGACATGTTAGAGAAATGGAAGGTAGTATTGTGTGCCGATGGCGAAACATTAGGCAGAAGGGTGTTAGGCGAGTGCTGTAGGTTCAGTGCTTCTTTTTTTTGTTGAATTTTATTCTGGAGTGTATTAATTTGAATAGCTAAGGCATGTTGGATGTCTGTACACCAGGATTTGTCCTTGTTGCAGACATCAGGTATAGCAATTGGGGACTCAAGTTCTTTGAGTATAGAAAAGAGTTCTTTCATACTCGAGTTAGAGTTAGCAATACGCTCGTCGTAGGAATTACGTTTAGCTCGGCAAATTTCCTTCTTGTAGTGTGAGGAAAGTGAGGTTAATTTAGATTTATTCTCATTAGAAAGGCAAAGTCTCCAATTGGTTTCACTTTTATTCTTTAAGGTGCGAAGGTCTTTAAGTTGTGGAGTGAACCATATATTTAAATGGGCTATTGGATTGCTAGGTCTGAGTTTGACAGGGGCAATTTTATCCAGTGTGGTGAGCATGATGTTAAATTCCTGAACTAGGATGCTAGGGTCAAGATTTTCTGGTAGTGGGTTGAGGATGGGAAGAATGGCAGGGATAACTTTCTCTACAGTGATGCTTTTTTTTACTTCTAGTTGAACATGGTGGCGCTAATGGTTGAACCAATGGAGCAGGTCTGATAGTGGATAGGTGGAAGGACACCAGAAAGTGGTCTGTCCACGATAATGGCAAGATGGATGAAATGGTAGCTGAGCAGTTAAGGTCCACTATCCAGTCCAGTATTCTCCCTTTTAGGTGGGTGGGTTTATTAACTTTTTGGTTGAGGCCTATATCAGTATGCCATTATTGTGTGTTAAATATTTTAATGGGGTATGTTTTTGGGGCACGGCTAGTGAAGCTTTAAGCCTTCCACAATGCCAGGTTGTCACTTTTTTGTCAGCCTGGGAGTTCTCAAAACAGACATGTCAAGTAGAGAGAAACATGCCCCTCTCCTGGCTCCCAAGGTCAAGAAGGAACACAAATGGCCATGCTCTATGGGAAGTAATGCTGTGATCAAGGACAGATACTTTTGATTTAGGGGGGCTTTCAAACTGTGGGTCCTTGAGCATCTTTTATTAGTTGTGCTGGGCAAATATCATCTTTGCAGTTTGAGGGCTTCAGTGATAGGATAATTTTTTCTACCTCCAGGATAGACATGTTAGAGAAATGGAAGGTAGTATTGTGTGCCGATGGCGAAACATTAGGCAGGAGGGTGTTAGGCGAGTGCTGTAAGTTCAGTGCTTCTTTTTTTTGTTGAATCCTTATTCAAGGACTGTGGGTCCTTGAGCAGCAAATCTCCGGTGAGTGCGTTATGCCTGCTATGAACATAATCAGGCTGGTTACTGTGCTATGAGTGGTAGCATTGTGCTTGAGATGAGGCTGTGCTCTTCTGGGAATTGATATGCATGATCAAGTCTTATATCAATTTGTGCTGCAGTTATCTTGGTGTGTTAATAGAGGGCAACATGCAGACTGGTGGTACAAACTTGGCATTAGGGTCTGCTTACAGTTTAATTTTCCAGGTCTACTTCAGATGTTATTCCCTTTTTCATAAACGTTTTGCCACTCCTATGTATTGCATCCATTTTGGGATGTGTTTGTACACCTGCCATTCATTATTGGCTGCTTTAAAGTGCTTGTCATTTGACATTAATGTGAAATGACATTATATTGCATGGCATAATATAACCTGATCAACATGACATAGCGCACTTGTATAACAAAACTGTCCTCTTCTCCAAAAAAAAAGACAGTGTGAATAATTAAATTAAAAATTACTAAAAAATAAAATTCATACAAAAATTCAGATATAGTATATCAATAGAAAAGGGAGAATTAAAAATGAAAAACACAATGTTTTTATGAGTTAAGTACAGTACTCTATTTAATATGAAGCCAGTGGATCATTCAGGGGGCTGGGGTGATGTGTTCGAGTCTTTGTAGACACTTTTAGCACAGACCAGCTTTGAGAGTTCTAGTGCAATGATGGCCACGTTTCTGTACAGGAAGTTCAGATATGGCAAGGTGTGCCAGACCAACTCAAGTTGAAAGAAGCACCTTATTAAATGATAGCTTTAACCCTCAGTTTGAACGTAAGGATTCTGTTGATCAAGGGTGTGCAGTTGTTTAACATTATAATTGGCAGTGGGTAAGTTTCCGTTTCCACAGGGCAAGGGATTGGAGTGGAGCTCCACATTCTGGGGAGGGCGGGAGGGTTAATTATACATTCAGTTTAGTTTGGGTTACGTTTCAATCTATTGCTGGTCTTCCATAAGTCAACATGTGTGAGTCCTGCTAAGATTGTGTTTATTTGGTGTAAAGCTTGGTCTAAGCTTGGAGGTGCTTTGGTTGTCACGTGACAATGCATTCCACAATGCCACGGTGCTGTTGGATGCACGTCCTGTTGTTAATTCCCAAGCAGACCATTCTGTAATTTAAGGCTCACTTGACTGGTCTCTCTTGCCATATAAAAGACTAATGTTTCCCCCGAATTTAATCCTTTGAAGTGTTCCTCCAATATTTTACGCCCACTTCATTCTAACTGTTCAATAATATTTCTTTTCAGAAGTTTACAAGTAATTCTGAACTTGACTTCACATTTCCTCCTTTTTTTTAGCAATTCATGGAACTTCTCAGCCGCCTCCGATGGATCAGGATGGGGGAGCTGACATTTCTTGCAGGTCCTGCATTATGCATGATTCCAGCCGTGGTCTTTGTACTTTCATACCAACTTCAATATATCTCCTCCGAAAAAGCTCACAACAGTGGCAGCGACGGCCCCCCACTGATCTGATGGAAAATAAATGATTATTTCCACATCTAATTAGAGACGCTCTGTTGGTGTTCGAAGTTTGATTCTGATAATGAAAAAGTTACGATGGATCCTAAAGCTGCTTTTATGGAGGAATTAAAGAAAGTTCAATAAGGGGATTGCCCCGATTTCCTTGGGGTATTGGAGGTTCTAGGGTTCTTCAAAATAATGGCAATTATACACATGTCCATGACAGAAAATACTCCCAATCAAACATTTTGGCTACCAAGGCTTGGACAGAACGTAAGAACCTAATCCCATAGGCGGTACCACTACTGCTAAATACTCACTCCAGAGAGATAGCTGCTTTGCTGGGAGTTAATGTCAGGAATATTGCAATTATGGAATATAAATAGTGTTACATATTTATCACTGCTGGAAAATACATACATGCATAACTACATATACATACGTACATGTAATGCCATCCAATGACATTGTTTTTTCTGTGTTTCCAAAGTATAAACAAGTGCAGTTTGTATACATAATTTGAATCACTTATTCAAAATACAGAAAAGGGATAGAATTTGGACCCTGGCAGCACGACTCATTTCAACATCATGACCAACATATTTACACAAAACACACATTTTAAAGGATCAGATGGTTATAGGTTAAATACTTTTTTTTAACAGCAGTTGGAAATGCATTTTATGTTGCATGTCAATAACTGGCACTGTTAGGAGATATTTTTTCTGTAATCTAATGTTCCTCACTTAAAATTATTACACTGAGTAATGAGTTAGCTACCCATGGTAAACTGGTGGAAGATATTTTTTTCCAATGGATGGACTTTTTATTTACTTTGTGGGTGTTTTCACTGCCAGTTTTCCTTACACATTAGCACTTGTGGTATTCATGCCACCCTTTCCATAATAGGTCCCTTAACGCTCCTGTAAAATGTGTATTAAAGACACATGTGGAGACCTGTGACATAGTTCACTTTTGCAGCTATCCTTTTTCCCTCTGCAACTTGTGCGTTCCGATCGGAATTGGCCAATTTGACCAAAAATATTTTACTGTATGGCCTAGTTGACCGAATTTAGGCTGTACGAAATGATTGTACAACCAAAAATTCAGTCAACTAGGCCTTACAGTACCATTTTAGTGAAGAAGGTTCACAGGGGTACCGGGGATCTCCTCCGCTCCCTTTGCTCACTGTAATGGGAATGAGGGTTGCAGGGGTGTCCCCTGCTTCTGCGACATTGGAAGCAGAGGACTTTAAAAACAAAAACAAAAATAAATAACAGAGAAAGAGATTCCATAGCATAAGTTCTGACCCGCGCTGCAGGGATGGAACTGATGCTGCAGGGCCAGAATGAAAGCAGATGCTGAAAGGTAAGTGGGGGAGGGTGGGGATGTATTGGGGGGTACGAGGGTGGTATGGATATGCTGATTTTGTCCACAGAAAAATTGGGTGAGGAGGTCAAAAATTGACTATGGTGATGTCTGCCACAAACAATTACACCACTGTCAAATCATATCAATCCCTCCCATCTCATTCTTTACAAACATGTCCCATTAACTGATGAATGTTCAAAGTCCTTTCTAATGTCTAGTCTGATTTTGAGTTATGCAGGTCCTTTAATCACATTTAAATACCAGTAGCACCAAGAGTGGTAACAGTACATCAGGATCCAAAACTACTGCAAAATGAAAAAGGGCTTCAACTAACTTTCTACAAATCCTGATGCTAACAGGAAATTGGATGCCTAGTACTGTAGAAAGTTGGTTGATGCCCTTGTTCATTGCATGGTTGCCTTGGATCCTAATTTATCTCGGTGTATCTTCCTGAGTGTCATTCAAAATCCTTCTTAATAAATGGTATTGATGGTATTGAGAATAGGTCTACTAAACTAACCTTCTTGTTAACATGTTCTGTCTCATGGTTTCACAATCAGATACCATGTCTTCCTTCTGCAATGATTCATGGCACTGCACCCTTCCTCTGAGGACAAAATAATGAAATCCACACTGGGTGGGCCCTCGTAGGTGGTAATTGCACTCTGTGTAGCCCAGTGGGGAATGAATATAAAGGAAGGGAAGTTTTCATATGCTGCTTGTCCATTCTGATCATGCACATTAGAGGTCTTCTTTTCCTAAAGGACATATTTTTTCTTTTTTTAGCTTTGCATTTCTTTCAGTAAAGTTCCACAAAAACCGGCAGAGAAGCACAGAGCTGCCTTATCCAAAGGGTGTGGGTGTTACAAACATAATCTTCCTCTTGCATCATCTAATATAAACACTAAGTTGAATAGAAACCTGTATGCTGGGGCATTCATTACTTCATATGAGATTGGGATGGTGAAGTTGGACATACCTTATATTGGATGCATTCCTCCCCTTCTTCTGTCATTACATTAAGGGTTGGCAGCAACCTTCCAACAGTTTAACACAGTACCTGGACAAGAACTAGAGATCACATCACTTCATGCAATAAAATAATCAACAACATATAAACACATGTGAATTAGTGTGTACATAACTAATGCACCAAACTTTTCAAAGCAACCGGTAACAAAGCTACAATACTCTTAGGGATTTGCCTCCAAGATCACCTCCTCCACCAAGTCTGTCTGGTTCCACATCCACAAACACCTCTCCTTGAAGACACACATAGCTAAGAAAACTCAGGCAGCTTGGTATCAACTCTCCCTCCTGTGGAAAGTCAAGCCCTTCCTCCATACGGACAGTTCAAGCATTTGTCCAATCCCAGCTGCATGGGGGAAATACACTTCTCGAAGGCTTCCTGTTGTCCACATTTGTTCCCCTGAGAAGTGTCCTACACACGGCTGTACACCTCATCAAGGGTCTACACAGATACAACCACATCACCCTGGACCTCATCAACCTCACTGAGTGCCACTGCACACACAAATCACATCCACGTCTTGCTGCATCATCAATAAGGCAGTCAGCCTCAAGTCACCCAGCTACCTCATGGAGAAACCCATCATCTCCGCTGAACAGCGCACCACCAGAAGCCAGGACATGTACAGACATTAAATCCACCGCTGCAAAAAGAAAAGGACCAGAAAACAAGCCTTCGCCCCAAAGAATATGGAACCTCCTCCCCATCAGCATCAGACTCACCTCCATGCTCCAATAATTCAGAAAAAACCTCAAGGCCCACCTCTCCAAGGAATCTCTCCTCCTCAACACATTGGCCAACACGTCTCCCCTTGCACCACCTGACTCACTAGATGCCACCCGCTCCTCTCCTCCCGACCACCTGGTACAGCTCTACCCCTCCTCTGTGCCCCTCTGTAGCCTACCTCGCACTGTATATCTGATCTGTTCTCACCTCTGAAAAGCACTCCGTTTTGCATCTGTAATGTAGTATACCTCTGTAAAGTGCTCCTTTATGTATCTGTATTGCTGTATACCTCTGTAAAGCGCTATATTTCTTCTCAAAGCTAAGTCTGCACTTAACAACATTATTATTATTATTATTAACAATAATAATAATAATACTAATAATAACAATAATACTACTACTAATAATAATAATAATGATACTAATAATAATAGAAGTTCAATGTATGTAAATCCTGAAAAGATACTTAAAAGTACATACACGTGAAATTGCACATTAAACACATAAGCCTGGATGTAAATGCCATGCTACAAGGAATCTTAGAAAGGGTGTCACTTCTAGATTCATAATTTGTAGAATGAGTGCATTTTGCTTATTTGATGAGTCACATGACACTGCTGATACTCCAAGTGCTGCACTTCTAAACTGGAGGTTATGCATCAATTATTTTGGCTCTACTAACCTGCAGAGCCAGTCCTGCATGTTCTGAGCTACTCTCAGGTGTCTAGGTCTCCCCTTTTTCTTTAATAGTGTCCGCTCACCTGCAGAAGGGAAGACTGGTACTGATCATATGCTTCTTCTTAGCACCCTCCACACCGATACAATCTAGCTGCACACATCGACAGATACCAAGCAGTACAAGAAAAACCCTGCATGCATACCTCATCATTTTGTCTCTCCTCTCCTGCCCACAACTTCACCACTACCAACAGGATGCTGTGATGTTGGAGATGGAAGTGTGGTCTTGCTAGTTGTTGGTGCCAATGGTGCAAGATGAGCTTGGCCAGACAGAGAGGTTTGGTATGGTTTGGATTTCACAGCCATTTAGGCAAGGGGTTATTTGCAATAGGCCAATGACAAACGTGTGCATTGGCCAATATTCTGACGTCACTCTCACACTGAAATGTGTTGCAGAAATGAAGTCAGCGGCAGGTCATGTGTACTCCACATGTAACCTTGTGACACAGCTTGAGATACATGAACATTGCTGTGGTGCCCAAGGTACTCTTACATGGGGTGCCCCAAATGGAATGACATTCGACAGAGGTACCATATTGCTATACATTCCCCCCTCTGGCAGGTTTTCCCTCTGCCAGCTGAAGTAGTCCACAAGCCATTGTCTGCTACATACAGTCCTAACTGGTAATGACCTCTGACCAACCTCACACTTGTCAAGCACTCTTCCAATCGTTCACCCTCCTCACTGGCAGGTGATGCAGCAGTGGTCGCCGTCTTCCCCTGAGCTATCTGTTGGGGGACCATCTGTGGCTCCTACCCTAGTGTTTGCTTGTCTCCTGCTGCATTGCTACCACCTTCTTTTCCTTGTCCACTTCTTTCCTCTTTACCTATGTGGATACCTCTCCCTGTGGCTTGTATACCACCACCTCCTCTGAAAAAAAAGATTCACACAAGACTCGCACAGACATTTGGAATGGTTCACATGAAGACAAAGATTCTTTCATCACAGAAGGGTTTTTAAGTAAAAAGGAAATGTTTCAGGAGAGCAGTTTTTTGTTTTACTAAAAAATATCTTAGAACTAAGTAAGGGTAAAACAGGTAAGAGGCCAAACACATATAGAAACAGACAACTCAGTATACAACATAACAGCAAACAAATGAAACAACAACACATAGACATATGAAGATCAAAAAGGGAAAACAATTCAACAGCTGCCCCAAATATATGCAGCATACTACACTAAAACCCATCTCAAGCATGCCAAAAGCACTCTCCAGTCTACTACTCACTGAAGTCAAACAAAACCTACAAAGACAATTAGAAATGAGCTTGGATTTTTGAAGGGCTTTATCACATCTTTAGCTAGTTTGAGACTGCAAAGTGGCTGGCTGAATTCCTTTTATGAGTACAAACACCCCGACTGCAGAGAGGAACTCCATACAACCTCCAAGTCTGAGGTGTGATTCATTCCACCAGAAATGCTGAATTATTTCTGCAAGGTAGGTTAATACAACCCAGAAGTATTCAGCACCCACGCAGGGCTATTTTAGAGAGGTTTGGCAACCCTAGTAACATGTTATTCAAGATATTTTCGCAATCAGACACCAATGAGTAAAGTTGAGTCAAAGGGGGTAATTCATAGAATTTAGCGCACAAGTGGCGCACGCGGCTGGCGCACAGTGTGCGCGTGCGAATCTCTGCGCCAGCCACATGCACTAAAATCCATATCCGCGCACAGCGTATTCATCAATTTTAGCTACCAAAACCAGCCATGGCGCACAGTGGCACAGCGACCCTGCAGCAGTGCCAGTTACACCCCCAAGAACGCCCCTCGCGCAGGGAAAACCCATCAAAATCCCCAATCCAGCGCAAAGGGCTGCGCTAACCCTGTACCAGCACGGCAAGCGGGGTACATGTATTACTGGGGTTCGCAGGAAGGTTCACACGCGATTGGCCCTGTGCGAGCAGGGTACGTGTATTACTGGGGTTCGCGGGAAGTTTCACACGCGATTTCAGCAGGGTATGTGTATTTCAGGGGGCGCGGGAAGTTTCACACGCGATTTCAGCAAGGTACGTGTATTTCAGGGGTGCGCGGGAAGTTTTACACGCGATTTCAGCAGGGTACGTGAATTTCAGGGGTGCTCGGGAACTTTTACACGCGATGGGCCTGGGTACATGAATTTTAGGGGTGCGCAGGAAGTTTTACACGCGATTGGCCTGGGTATGTGTATTTCAGGGGTGCGCGGGAAGTTTCACATGTGATTTCAGCAGGGTATGTGTATTTCAGGGGTGCGCAGGAAGTTTCACCCGCAATTACAGCAGGGTACGTGTATTTCAGGGGTGCGCGGGAAGTTTCACACGCGATTTCAGCAGGGTACGTGAATTTCAGGGGTGCTCGGGAACTTTTACACGCGATGGGCCTGGGTACATGTATTTCAGGGGTGCGCAGGAAGTTTTACACGCGATTGGCCTGGGTATGTGTATTTCAGGGGTGCGCGGGAAGTGTTACACGCGATTTTGCTGTCAGAGCAGGGAACGCATATTTCGGGGGTGCGCGGGGAGTCCTACACGTGAATTGGCAGTTTGGGTCCTCCCAGGTGTCCCCTCTACCCCCTCCACAGCCCCTGCAGGCAGCCCACACCACAGGGGACTACCCTGCACCCCTGGTCATGGCCCCCCTACCCTCCCAGCAGTGAGGGGCACCTGCCAGCAGGCCCCCACTCATGTCCCCTGCACCCCCACTCCGCCAGCATTGACAGGCACCTGCCAGCAGCCCCACTCATTTCCCACTGCACCCCCACCCCCCCAGCATTGACAGGCACCTGCCAGCAGGCCCCGACACATGTCCCCCAGCACCCCCCCCCATCATTGACAGGTGAATTGGCAGTGTGGGTCCTCCCAGGTGTCCCCTCTACCCCCTCCACGGCCCCTTCAGGCAGCCCACACCACAGGGCACTACCCTGCACCCCTGGTCATGTCCCCCAGCACCCCCACGCCCCCATCTGTGAGGGGCACCTGCCAGCAGGCCCCCACTCATGTCCCCTGCACCCCCACCCCCCCAGAATTGACAGGCACCTGCAGCAGGCCCCACACATTTCCCCCTGCACCCCCACCCCCCCAGCATTGACAGACACCTGCCAGCAGCCCCCCACTCATGTCCCCCTGCACCCCCACCCCCCAGCATTGACAGGCACCTGCCAGCAGGCCCTGACACATGTCCCCCAGCACCCCCACCCCCCAGCAGTGAGGGGCACCTGCCAGCGGGCCACCAGTCATGTTCCCCTGCACCCCCACCCCCCAGCATTGACAGGCACCTGCCAGCAGGCCCCGGCACATGTCCCCCAGCACCCCCCCATCATTGACAGGCACCTGCCAGCAGGACCGAACACATTTCCCCCAGCCAACAGATCATCACAATCTAGATCCCTGGCTCTTATGGCCACCCAAATCCTACCCCACGCCACCCCAGTCCAAACACCCAACCAAGCTTTACATCCACGCCAAATTGAAATCCCCATTACATGATAGATCATAAATAAGCAGTATGTGCATGAGTACAAGTCTGTCCAGCCCACACAATGGCAACACATGACTGAGAAAACCCACATTGTGACATGCATGAAACCAATGAGAGAAGACCACACATTGAAGTAAGAAACCAAAATGTAATAAAGTCAAAATGAAGGGAATGAAATCAAAACACACAATAATGCCAATAATAATCAAAATGCAGCATGTCCCAAAAAAGATAAATCAATAAAATGAGAATCCAAATTAATCCAAATGAAAATGTGTCCAAAATCACCGTCCAACAAAGCAAATTCAAAGGGCAAGAAAAGCGTAATATCGATTGCTCCATGGTGAAGAAACAGAAAAGATGAAGGAGAAAAATCCACTGTAAAACTATGTACAAATAGCAAATCCAGGGTCCATGAGCCCAACAACATAAATGAAACCTACAATGAAACCTACCTAATTACTAACTATATACAAAAATGTGGGGCATAGTCCATGCGCCCCAAATGAAAGAAAAAAGAAATGAAACTTAACACTAATGAACTATATACAATGGCAGCGGGCAAGTCCAACGGCTCACTTGTTGATGTCATGGGCCAGGGCATCATCGAACTCCTGTTCAATGTCTTGGAGGCGGGCCTGTTCTCTGGTCCCGAGGTCTCGCAGGGATAACCCCATGTCCACCTCCAACTCCCTGAGAATTCCCTCAAGGCACTCAGCCCGCCTCAGCACCCTGTGCATGGAATTCTCTGCCCTGACCATTGTGAGTCGTGTCTCCTCCGCCCGCCGCCACTGCACACCTATCTGCTGGCCCAACCGCTGCCACAAGGAAGACACTCCCATTCCAGGGTCCTCCTGCCCTCTGGCCGATGCCTGCCCCTCTGATGTAGATGGCCCCGAGCCATGATGCCTCCCACATTGACTCTGCCGCTGCCTCCGATGCAACTGCCTCTGCCAGCACGACGGCATGCAGGCTGATAGAATCCACTGACGCCGTCGTGCATGTGCCCTGCCCAATGATGCCGGCACATCCTCCATCTGCTGGGGTGCAGTTGCTGTGGTGTCCACCCCTGCTGGACCTCCGACTCCCGACTTTGGCAGGGATGGGATCCCCACTGAGCTGGCTGCGTTGGTCAGGGCAGGTCCACAGGGGGCCCTGGTGGCATCTGGGCCGGAAGACGGCATGGAGAACGACTGGCGCATAGTCTCCACAGAGGAGGAGAGGGCCGCCAGAGTGGCCGACACATGTACAAAACCCCCGACCATGGACACTCCCAACTGGGCCACGTTGGTACGCTGCTCTTCGTGATGACGTGCGTGCTCCCACCGGGAAGCACGCACGTCATCACGAATGTCACGCGTGCGCAACGCAACACCAATCAGGACCTTCTCCATACGGCCAGGGGTCCCCTCGTCCACAGGCAGAGGAGTGTCAGATGACATGGACATCCCCCCTACCTGCAGAAGGTCCTGGGATGGGGCATCCCTGCTGGTGCATGGTGATGCAGTCTGCATCATGGGTCATGCCTATCACATGCACACACTTCACCGTAGTTTCATCTATCTGGCCTCATACACCCCAGACCCAGTGGATACAAGGATGAGTAGGCTGCATCAGTGAATCTGAACATTGTCAAAGACATGTGTCATGCATCCATGGCATTTATAAGTCACAGAAACGCAAGTCAGACACACAGACATGGACACCTTACATGTCCATGACTGCAGCACCCATCTCTCACACCCCATCCATGTCCAATAACAGAGACAGGCATGCATTAATGTGTGCATTCCGCATGCTGCTCAGCATATTGCATTATAACACATGCACCTACCCTGTGGTTCACACATTACTGGTCTCACATGCATGACCATGATGTCCCTGCACACACACATACGTACATGGCCTATGTCACACATACAGGCAAGTATCAGACAACCAGCACCCTGCAACATGCCCTGTCTCACACAGCAATGCTTGGCCACTTACTGCTCAACTCCAGACGGATCTGCCTCTGCAGGATCTGGGCGTGGAGCGCTGGGCCTACGCGTTCCAGGACCCTCATCTGGATGGTACTCATTCTGCCCCGGCCCCCCTCCACGAGGCGCCAGGCCTTTATGAGGGTCCGGGACCTCAAGTCCTCCCGCGCTTCTTGACTTGCTTGATGTTGCAGGTTGCCACCCCCTCTGCATTGACGACAACCACAAAGTCATCCCAGATCCTATCCCGGCCTTCCTTGTTGGCGCGTGATGTTCCGAAGAGGGCATCATCATGCCCCAGGAAATGCTCCACCAGGACACCAACTTCCTTCTGACTAAAGCTGGTGGCCCTCTGCCCCTCTGGCTGGGGGTAGCCACTGGTCTCAGATGGTGTTTGCCCCGACATGGTGACCCCCGAGGCAGGCGTGGGTGGGCAACTGGGTCCTGGGGCTGGGCTGTGGAGCGATGGTATCCCAGTCGGAAGACTTCTGTTCCAGCAGGGGTGGACACAGCAACTGGACCCCTGCAGATGGCTGATGTGCAGGCACCAAATAGCAGGGCACATGGGCAGCAGGCAGTCAGGCAGCAGCAGATGGCAGGTGGGAGCGTGATCAGGGCTCTGGGGGGGCAGGAAAATGGCCTTCAGGGC
Organism: Ambystoma mexicanum; assembly: GCF_040938575.1. NCBI lineage: Eukaryota > Metazoa > Chordata > Amphibia > Caudata > Ambystomatidae > Ambystoma > Ambystoma mexicanum. The sequence goes on from NC_090932.1 coordinate 387,448,086, forward strand.
AGAAGCGTGGTCTTCTGTGTGTTTTCACGTGGCCAGCTTGATACGGAGTGATTTGGCACATGAAAAAATTGCACATCAGCATGTAATTCGAGGAAAGGCCCTTAGCGCATAAGCGCATCAGCACACGTACGCGATTTCATTGGACCAAAGGCCCTTAGCACATAAGCGAGTCTGTGACGTATCGTGCATGGGCATTGCCCTTTTGCGTGTAAAACTTCCCGCGAACCCCAGGAATACACGTACCCTGCTGAAATCGCGTGTGAAACTTCCTGCGCACCCCTGAAATACACGTACGCAGGCCAATTGCGTGTGAAACTTCCCACGCACCCCTGAAATACACGTACCCAGGCCAATTGCATGTGAAACTTCCCGCGCACCTCTGAAATACATGTACCCTGCTGAAATCGAGTGTAAAACTTCCCGCGAACCCCAGGAATACACGTACCCAGGCCAATCGCGTGTGAAACTTCACACGCACCCCTGAAATACACGTACCGTGCTGAAATCGCATTTAAAACTTCCCGTCCACCCCTGAAAAACACGTACCCCACTCAGTATATGCGTGCTTTTTTTTTTGCACACTTTTGTAATGTGCAGGGACGCCACCGCCTGCCTTCGTGTGGCAGACCTGTTTAGGTCTGTGCGTGTCTTTGCCCGTGCGTGGGTTTTCCCTATTCGATTCCATGAATACGTGTGGGTCTCGTGCGTGTGGGCACTCCGTGTACTTCCCAGCAATACTTCCCCCGTTATGCCTTCTTTTTCACATGTTATTCCCCATTCTGCGTGTTACGCCCCCTGTTCCGCCTTCTTTTGTTGTGTGCACTGCGCTCTGTGCGCTTTCGCTGTGCGCTTAGCGCACGCTGTTTGGAGACGTGTGCGCCAGCGTGCGCCATGCACGGATTTGGCGCACAACCAGTGGGAAAGTAGCTCAGCACCTTCCTTGAATCGCACGCGTGCGCGTGTGCTTGCTTTCTCACGCTTGCGCCTCCTTGCGCCTGCTTGCGCTGGGATTTTCGGCACTTGTTTGTTCCATGAATCTGCCCCAAAGTCTGCTAAGCATACTATAATGGAGATGGAGTTAAAGAAAAATCCAGACCTCCTGAATAGCTGGAAGGGTGAGAGAATTGAAGCAGACTGAATGGCAAAGCCAAGTTCTGAACAATACAATAAAGTGTGTTTGTACTCTGTTTTCCACATGGAACAACCACACTTCCTCCCATTCTACCCAAGATGTTCCACATGAGCTTCTGACCAACAGGAGCTAACTCAGCCAAAACTCAGATTGACTGGTGCCTGATATTACTTCTTGGCAAAGCAAACCGCTTCTATCTAACTCCAGACTTCTTTACAGCAATCCAAGCTATGATTCCTTCCTGACTCGACTGTGGCAATACACTACTGGCAGAGCCCATATATTTACCCCCCTCCCACCCCCCCACCCGCAAGCTGGTTGCTTCATTACCAATTCATGCTTATTACTTGTATAAAAACGAATAATGTGAATTGTTTTAAAGGGGTGCCAACTTCACTCACGTCTCTTACACCTGGGGTCTTACAATCTGTGCACTTGCCTGACACCCATCTCCTGTTGGTAGACTTTTGGTCATCAGGTGGGCTACTAAGTAGAACAGTAGAACAGTCTTGGTAGGCCAATGCAGGAGTACAGCTCAGGGGCAACCTGCTCGCCTTGGATGCAAGATGACACAAAACAACACAGGTTCGATCCCTGGGTCCAAGCTTAGAAACCTCTGGGAATTAAGCACTTTGTAAATACCTTGTCATATCGTATCATATCCTGATGACTTCAGCAGTGCCCAGAAAAGAGACAGCCATAGCCTAGAAGAAGTGCAGGATAGTATAATGAAGGAGGCACCATAAAGGATGACTTGAATATGTTGAGAGAGGGAAGGACTGAGGAACATGATCAATTGTGAAAGACCTAAATGCATCCTTTGAACTGAGTTAATATTCAAATGCATGTTTTCTTTGTGTAAAATAAAGGAATAGGTGAACCTGTCTATATTATTGAGCTGTCTGTTCATCAATGGCTCTATCATACAATATTAGAGGTGGAATCACGGACCATGAACAGACAGAATCTAAAACATATCCCTGTGCCCTGCCCAGAGGAAGCTGATTAAGTCATTCACAACCCCCTCATTTGTATTTGTCTCCTCAAGGGGTGGTAAAAGGATGTGGGATTTAAAACCCATGTCCTGCACAAGCCAGACCAGAGTACCTACCCCTCCCCTTTCAATAATGAAACTAGTAAGCTCCTCATCATTAGAGAAGGGAGATTTTGCCTGTGCACTCAATTAAGGAAAAAACAATGAGAGGTTAATCGTCGAGAGAGTGGATCAAAAAGAACCTGTAAAGAAGGACATCCTTTGTGGGACGCAATACATCTCACATAAATCAAGCTTAAGTTACTAAGTATAATGAGCAAATGTGGGCCACACCGAAGGGCCCAGCCGATCCCTGAGGGACCAATATCTTCAGAAGAGTTACCTAAAAACACCCTTGGCAGACCATGAAATGGCTGACGCTAAATCCACTCTCGATTCTGAGATGTCTCACAAAGACCTTCTACAGGAATTGGGTGATGGCTAATTAAAGTACAAAGGAGAGTTGAAGGAAAGAGTAGCCCAGCCATGCCAGGCACCACACTCTACACCGGCAGCCCTGTAGAAAAACCTCCAAGGATAAGACGCAAGTTCCTTTCAAACAACTTCCAGTGTGTAATTAACCCTGTGGCAGAAAGAACATTGACATTGCTTCATAGCCCCTATTTTGATCAGTGAACTGTAATCAACTAGGTATGATGATCTCACATTTGGTGACACTAGGCCACAATCCTGAATATCACCATCAAACATTAGGAGGCCTATGCCTGTAATTGATGGCAACTCCATGTCAGATGTTTTATAGAACACAAAGGGCCTCATTACGACCCTGGCGGTAAGGGGTTTACGCCAGCGTTAGCTGCGCCGACCCCTTACCGCCAATTACGAGGTCCCCTAGCGCCATGGTGCTTTTAACACCTGCTTTTAGCAGGTGTTAAAATCCATGGCGCTAAGGGACCATGGAGTTAATTACGCCACCGTAATTTACGGTGGCGTAATTAACGCCTTCCCCACTCCCATTATGCCCTATGGGGCAAAAATGGGAATGGGGAAAGGTAAATGGGGATTGGGGACTTACCGCCCCGCCAAGGTCGGAATGGGGCGGTAAGTCCGCCAACCACCATGGCGTAAACGTAGTTTACGCCATGGTGGTAAAGTCACGGCCCAGGCGGTAACTTACCGCCTGGGTCGTAATGAGGCCCAAAGTCCTTTGAACAAGTGGATCAATAGCATGACATTTGAAGAATTAGAGGATACTCTTACAATGGAAAACAGGTTCAACTCTCTAGCAGTATCGTACCCCCAACGTGCGGTTATAAAACTGAATCCGCCAACACCCTAACAGGCTACACTCTATTAACTGGTGTGAATACCAGTAGTGACATGTCCGACACACTGAAGAAACCAACTTGTATTGAGCCCAAGAGGGCAAGCCCAACAGCCCAGTACAAATCATAAACATTTCCCGACAGAGGCAGCTGATAGCCCCAGCAAAAAAGCCCCTCAAAGTGTTTGGGTGGAAAGGAGGGGAAAGGGGAAAGGAGAGACCAATAGGTTGATAGGTTGAATGTTGTGCCTGTGGAAAAAAGGGGCATATTACTTAAGCATGCCTGGAACAATCACAGGAGGAACCTGTGGACATAAGATGCTTCTAACCAAATCAGTTACCTGTCCATCAAGAGGAGTGGTGGCAGGATCCGGCGGAACCACAGAAGCATCCAGGGGAGTAACTGGATTGTTTGACCCTTGGGTAGGGTTACGGTTAAATCCATCCCAGTAGAACTGGAATGTCCAGTCATGACAGCCCTGCTCACTCAGTCAGTCAAAATGTCTTTATGTCAGATATGAATATCCATTAAAGGACACATATCCATTAAACCAGCCTTACTCCTCCTTCTGGGCCTATCTGCAGCATTCGACCTTGTAGGCATTTGGACATGGCTGCACACTTCTCTGAAGAAGCCACAGCATGGATCCACTCTTTCCTTAATAATAGGACCATGAGAGTCTTCTCCACCACAGCGGCAGCAGACTCTATCCCCATCACATGCGGTGTGCCTCAAGGATCATGCGTTTCTCCCACACTCTACAACATCTTCATGAAACCGCTTTTCGAGGATCTGGACCTTCTTGGTATCACCTACACTAATTATGCAGATGATACTCAGATTCTCCTACCACTTACTGGTGATTACGACAAGGATTTGGCCTTGGTGAACAGGGTGTATCTCATCATCCAGGCATGGATGGCCACTCACGGACTATGCCTGAATGACAAAACTGAAATCATCATCCTTGGCACACCCTCTACCCTCAAAAAACTGGATCCAAACTATTCCTCTTTTAACATTGATAACAATCAAATCACCACTGCTCATGCGGTAAAAACTCTGGGCTTCTCCTTGGATTCTACCCTCTCCTTCAACAAGCAGGTTAACGCGATGGCCTCTGCCACTGCTTACACTTGTAAATTGATGAGAGCAGGCAAACCCTTCCTATCTAATAATAGCTGCATCACACTTGCTAGAGCTCTCGTTTTTATCAAAGTTGGACTATTGCAACTCGCTCTACATTGGGGCCAACAAGGAGGTTATCAAAAGAATTCAAATCTTGCAGAACAACGCGCTTAGAGCAGCATTAGGTATTCCTAGGAGAGCCCACATCACTGAATTTAGAAAAGCCAATAACTGGCTCTCAACACATGAGAAAATCCAGCTAAAAGTGGCTTCACTCATGTACAAATGTCTAAACAATGACGCACCACGCTACCTTTCTTCGAGATACATGAGAATAAATCCAACAAGACTCACCAGATCCTCTAAATCCAAGAACATTTCAAGACCTAGATTTAAACTGTCCAGGGTTGGTGGCAGTAGCTCCCAGGTCAAAGCAGCCCAACAATGGAACTCCCTACCAACCACCCAGTGGACAGATCAACCATACCCAACTTCCGACACAACCTTACAAGGTGGATCAAAGACGTGGACAAATAACAGACTACTAACTGCCCGGACCTACCCCGCTTGTACCCCCACTGCTTGACTGTATTGTTGCACATCTACCACTCAGCATTTACTGCCTATCTGAGTAGGACTATAAATATTTTTACCATTATTTTGCCTCTTGTGTATTTTTATTGTCGCCACATGTGCCTATGTGTTGCTGTAACTAAGCTGTAAGTTGTCGTATGCAATGCACCTGGTTACCCTTGGGTCTGGTGCGCAATACAAGTAATAAAACAAACAAACAAACAATTCTATAAATATATATATATATATATATATATATATATATATATATATATATATATATATATATATATTATCCAATACAATATAAACATTGACAGAATGCAGTTAAAATACCCCTACTGTATTATGACGGCCACCAAATGAACATTTGTGTGGACCATGTCCATCCCAAGTCTTGGCTGACATAGATTTTCCCATTACTTGGGTCTACAGTGACCATGAAATCTATCTAAAGTCACATTTTAATCTGTAACAGATGGAGAAATATCCCAGCAGAAGCAGCATTAATTCCAAGATTATGTAAAATAGTTTTTTATTGGGATGGACATTCCTTCCTGTGGTGGGTAGATACTGCCTGGAGCAAAGGACAAGCTACGAAGACAGTTTGCACAAGTCCCTATCCAGATATAATGTCAGATAGCGGAGGGACCAAGAAGATGGATCAGAACAGTGGAGTGAGCAGAAACGCTGGCAATGGCCACAGGACATTATTGATGATGCCCTGTAAATGCTCTGTTCTGTCACCCAAAGGCAAAATCATTCCTGTGTTCCTCTAGAGGTGTCCTTCCCCAGGGGGCTTTACAGAAAAGGGCAAGGTATGTGGCAAAGTCATAGGGATGAGGAAAATTAATGGGATGTAGGCCACAACTTTTTGTTGTCATCTTAATGATTTTTTCTTTAATTTTTTTTTTAAAAAAATATTTGCAAAGCTTTGCAGTCTGGATGGGACTGCAGATCCGTAACAACTTAACAATTTTGTCCTAATCCGTCACACAAATCAAACGTTATTAACAATCGAATCTTTTGAGTTTCCTATGGGAGTGTGACTCACCTTAACTATAGGGTAGCTATCGCCACCCTATTATATATATATATATGTATATATATATATATATATATATGTATATATTTATATATTACATGGCCCGCGGTAGCAGCCATGCAGTTATGGTTAAGTTGCTAAACCCATAGGAAGAGCACAATTTGGGAGCTTATAATTTAGCTCCCTGTGGACGAATCCTCACCAAACTTTGCAAAAACATTAGATGGCCCACTCGGAATTTAGCAAAGTTTGGTGAGGGCGGCCAAAGTTATAGGGGGGGTCCCAAAATGTATTTTTTTTCCAATAGACTGAATGGAGAAATAACTTTGCTCACGCCTACAGGCCAAATGGCTGGACGGATTTTCACCAAATTTGCGGCAGGAGCGGCGGCTTGGTCCCAAAAGCATGCTTTTGTAAACTTGGTGGAAATCCGTGCAGCAGTTTCTTTTTAAAACGACCAAAAACTAGGTCTTAAAAAAATTGGTGATATCTATGTCTGCTCCGCGAACACACTTCCCTGTTCGTTCCGCGGACAGGACTCCGATTGGCTTAGAGGGCAACGTGGTGTCCGTGGACATCGGACATGCCCACTGATTGGATGGTGAAAATCGGGAAGTGCATCAGATTTTTGGAAACGCCTGCGATCAGTGCTATTTGTGATGTCAACGTCGATGTCATGTTATCCTGGGTATTAGTCTTAGCAGTGCATGGTGGTGGCGCAAGTTATGGTTGCTTAGCTTACCATAACTGGTGAATTTCTCGGGGTTTTCGGTTTTACTTGTAACCATATCGACCTTTTAACAAAGTTTTTTCATTGAATTTCAAAGGTTTTTATTAGTGCAACTTAACCATAACATCCCTTTACCAATGTTTTTTAATTGAATATATATATATATATATATATATATATATATATATATATATATATATATATATATGTCTGCTATGTTTTCCACTTCTGTGAGACACAAGTACTCCAGCTTTTAGCTGCACGTTTTTGGCAGATGAGAATACGAGAATAAGGGTGCTCAAGGACAGGATGACCATAGCAAGATGAAATCCGAGGCCATTACGGCTGGAGGTATAGACATTTCATTGTCTATATTCATGATTTAAATATTGGCAACTGAACATGTGGATTATGAGTTTTCACAACATACGCAAAAGTGAGGAAATAATAGTAACCAATGAAAAGCTGAATGCCATGGATTCTATGAAGAATGTGGCGGCACTGTTGTACAACTGTTTGTCGAAAATCTAGTAATAAAGAATGAGTGTGGGATGACAGGCATGGACAGCATGTTTTATTTTATTGAAACAAAAGGACTTCATGTACTCAAAAAGGGCGACGTTTCCATCAGAACAGGTTCTTCTGTTGAACAGCAACGCTTTACACATTGAACAAGAAAGCACAGAAGAATTGTGTAAATACCCTTTTAATGTAAGATGATGACATAGACAAGTGTGTTACTTGTCAGAAATGTGCATCATACTGGAAAAACTGAGTTGTTTGGTTTTACAGAAGCTGCACAAGCATAGTGAGGTATTTCTCAGCATTTGAAATGACCTCTATTTAACAAAAACACTCTAAGGTGGTAGTGATTTCTATTTACTATTTTGCCTTGCGCTCATTACCATTTCTAAACAGGCAAATACTGGGTTAGAGAAGACTTTCCGTCCAGCAGGTTTTAATTGAGGTATTGAAGCCCGTCAACGTTGTCAATGGATGAAAGAACTAACTGCTCGGTTTATGCTTGACCGAGTGCATGGTAATGGGACTGGCAGACTTAAGCTACTGGTTGACCAGGCACTTAGATGCAAAGGGAAATACAGAGAATAATGCAGCACATCATGTTATTGTTCTCAGATAGTGAGAAATCAAAGAAGAAATATGTACGAAGATCATTGTCCCCCACTGCAGTAATAGCCAGGAACATTCCAGAACATAGTCCGGAGAGATTTCGACCTGAAGGGTCAAAACAGTGCTTGGTACCCAATCTAAGGCTTAAGGTGCAATATAGCATTGCATGGAGGGACCCTCATGCACGTCACAAATGGAATTGAATACGGACCGGCATGATGAGCCTTGATCAACTAATTTCCATCAACAATTGATGTTCTCCTCTCTTCTGTCCCACCCATTGACTATGCTCTGGGTATTAGTGTGCTATCACAATCACAATCTATTCAATCAATACATCAAAAAAGCATGATATCCACCCTCAGATTGGCCCCTTAGTCCATCACATGTCCTGTGCAGCAGCAATCTCTTGCCAAGACATTTCAGTACGGTGCTGGGCACGTCTCCACAACTGTGTCAAACTGAAATGGGGGTAAACAATCATTCAGGGAAAGCAGGCAATAGTCGCTGCTTTTTCAAGTACTTTCTACAAGGACCCCCAATTTCGATCTTTTACTAGCAAAACTCTCACTTGGCTTGCCTTTGCTCTCCTTTATTCCACGTCACTCTTGGCATTTCGCTGGACACTTGTTTATTCTCTTCATGGCTTTTGTCGTGAATTATTCTTGGTATCACTACATATTATCCCCACCAAAAATATTGCTGTATATTTGTGCGTCTGGAACGGCCATATGCGATATTTCTAGGGGGGGGGAATTTTATTTTTTTTAAGCGGGGGTTGCAGGGGTATCCCCTGCTCCTTTAAAAATAAAGCAGACATTGCGAACGTGTCCCCCACAGGTTCCATGCCTTTGTATGGCGATATTTTGGCGGGGATATTATCACATGGAACCGTATTCTTGACCTTGCAATATTTTCTTTTTCCAGGCGCTTCCTTCTGTTACTTTGGATCCTACTTCATAATCGAGTGAGGTACTTTGTGTTAGTCTCAGCACCTGCTTCTCTTGGCCCTGTATCTTCCTTGAAGTTGTCTCTGCTGACATTCTTCTTGCCCCTTCAGTGACTTCAGTCTTTCCATGCAATCCTATGTGGCCTATATGTATACGTCATTGTTTCCCTTCTTCAATTCTCGTGGGTCCTTTTTGGTATCCAGTAGTACCTTCCTTGGATTGCCGTGGGTCTTTTCTTTCCGTCCGATGAGTCCTTACTTGCAGTCTGATTGTTCCTTCCTTGCATTCCTTCGGTTGATCCTGACATTTTTCTGGGACTTCCCCTTAGTTCTGTAATGCTTTCTTTCATTATGTTGTTCCCTCCGGGCTTGCATTTTAATTTGTGTATTTAAATGGGTTGTTCCTTCCAATTGCTCCACCCAATTGTCTGGGACTGTTGCTGTGTCCCAATACATGTTTTCTTGCATTTTAGCTGGGCCTCTATTTCATTCTTTTTCACAGCCCTTTCTTGCCTTCAAAAGGGCTGCCCCATTGCACCTCCTGTGTTTTTCCCTTAGACAATCAATTGCACTGGTTCAAACTGCCTTGCATTTATAGTTCCATACCTTCCTTGCAATCATGCCTTTCCTTTTTCTCCGACCTTCTCTGTATTGCAATGTTTTCTTTCTTGCATTTTAAATGGTCCTTTATTTCATTTCACTCCTCAATCCTTCTTTGCATTCTAATGGATCTCTGCTTCCATTCTGATAGATTGTGCCTTCTTTGCCTTCTCCCTTGCCAGATCTTTGCATTTTTCATGGTCATGCTCTGCATTTATTTAGTCTGCCTTGGATTTCTTTGTTTCATGCTGTATTGCATTTCTTTGTAAAGAACCAATGGGTTCTTTCTTACCTTCCTTACGTTCCTCTCAATGTTTTTTTGTTTTTTGTTTTCTTTAGGCTAAGAAAGTCATTGGCCCTGTTTTACAACGGTGCACTTCCATTGAAACATCATTCCCCCTTTACTTCGCTGACAGCGCTTCTTCAACACTGCAGCATTCACTTCGGCAGGTATTTACTTCTTCATGAATGTTCTTCTTCTTACCTTCGCAACGTCTGCTTCTTCACTTTCTCAACGTGGCAATAGATATTGTAAGGTTACCTGTAAGGTTATGGTTGGGGATAAGGTGGGTAGGGGCAAAATATGGGTTAGAAAAGAAGGGGTGCAGGAGGTCTCCCCCCTGTAACGACGAAGGGAATGTTAGAAGAAGTGAAAGACTGACGAAGTAAAGATATGAGGAGGTAAATGTGACATAGTGAATGTATGGCAAAGTGAATGCAGAAGAAGTAAACACATGCATTAAAACATGCTTTATAAAAAGGTCCTCTGTGTTCTGAGATCCCTATTTCATTATATCATTCCTTCCGTGCAGTCTACTGATGCCAACCCTATCTTCCAGTAAGTCTTTTTTGTTTCTCCACATCATTCCTCGCATTGCACTTTGAGCTTGCTTGCATTTTAACACCCAGGTTATCATAATGCTGTGTGTCCATCTGTGCCTATCCATGCTTTCCAAGGGGCCCCAGCTGTTGACAGATTGGCATTCATGCCATGAACGCAGGTGTCTCTACATTGCTCACCCAGAATCTGCTTGTGAACCTCCCCTGCACCATACAGCAAGAAACATACCAGAAAAATTGAAACGGTCCTGTTTTTTTTATTATTTCTTTGTTGTGCATTTTTTAGTACTAGTAACAATAAATGTTATCTATAAAATCAAAGCTGGTTAAAATATTGATTAATAAAGTACTCAGAGAAGAAATGTTTAATAGACTGTATAATCCAGGATAAATCAAAGGCAGTAGTGGATAAGCTGACTTTGGCACGCAGGGAGCGCCTGCATGATCTGAGCGTGTGCGCCTGCATAATTAAGCGCATAGCCCTGTTCCGCTGCATATCCTGCCGAGTAGCGGCCTGACAGCAATGCACACAATGCAGCATGAATCTGGAATCCCTCCTGTGTTGTTCACACTCAACACTTAGTTCATAAAGGGACACGCTATAAAATTGTCAAAAAGACTGTGGCGTCTAATTTCAGTTTTCTATTGTGGTTTCCTGATTCTTTGTTTTCCTCTGTGAGCTTTACGATTTGTTTTTTTCTTCAGAGTAAGCGAGACACAGTTTCAATTTTAAATATTAAACAGAATGTTATGCTCATAGAGCGCGACCTGAATTCTCTGTGAGCCCGACATTGGTATTCAGGAGCGATATGTATAGCCTCCCTGCAGAGACATAGAGAACAGACTATGAACATACTTGGGGAGCCTGGCAATATTCTTCATGTGCTTCCCGGGGTATCTGTGTATGATTCCATTGAAGATCAAAATCAATCCAATATTAAAATTAAAGCGTGCTGCTGCACAGAGAGCAAATTAATTAGAAGAAAACACATTTTTAAATGAAAATTCAGCTGCACTGGTCGATGGGGGTTCATGTGATTGCATATATCACATAGCTTGGTCCCTGCGAGAGAATACATTAATTAACTGTATTTACAAAACTAGGAGCGTGGTGCGCTGCCAAACCCCTTCCATTAAATGAGACACTTATTAGAATGGTCCCCTGTGCTCGAACCTCCATTTCAGTGTATTAATGAATAACCTTCATTACCTGCCTGCGAAACTCCCTGGTTGAGAGAGAACATGTGCCTTGCAAAAGTGTGTCAGGTACCCACTAACTGCAAGAACAAAAAGTGATGCCTGGGTCTCAGTGACAATCACTGCCTAATTAGTTTAGTAGTAGTAAATGGTTTACTTCACATATATATACTAATCCATACAATATACATAAACATATTAAAAGAAAGTACATACACATCATCAAAAGATCATATTCTTAAACCGTGTCCGCCTTCAACACAGTAAAACTATCCAGAGGCACATTGCAATTGTCACGAGATACTGTCATGTAGTGAATCCATTGTGCAAGGTTCTTCTCTTCCAAGAGTGGTGTAAGAAACAGACAAACATAAACGCGCTAATTACATCCCCTAGTAGCAATAAACATAACAATGCAGGGCGCCACTGCAGGAGCCCAACGCCCTTCAATAGATCATACAAATGCAATTTCCATTGGTCTTCATAGAGCGGGCAGAGTTTCAGCATCTCCACACAAACAAGTTGATCTATTAGTGGGCCCAGCAGCCCATCTGCTTGTTACTGCCTTTACACAAATTGAATTATTTCTGAGCATGTCAATGGGGACCTATGGTAGGGTTTCATATCAAAGGCACAATATGATGCCATCCCATCAGATGGTGAGCGTGGGAGATACTGTTGTGTCAATAAGCCACGAGACGGTGGGCCAATACAGCCCCAGGTAATGCCCCCGGGGACGTAGTTACAGAAACCCTGGGGGCTTTACTGCGGTCGGTATTGGCCTGCCGTCGAGGGGCTTATTGCCATCAGTACCCCGGCCCGTTAGACTGGGGTACTAATTGCTTTTTTTTCTAATCTGAAACACGTTTCGGAAAAGAAATAGAAAAATAAAATGGCCGCCGGGAAAGGGAAAACATAGTCCGTTTTCCCTTTCTATGGCGGTCATCGGGAGCGGGCACGCTGGGAACACTGTGTTCCCAGCACGTCCACTCCAGAGAAAAGAAGAAAAAAGAAGCTAAGTGTGAGGGGATAGTTTGCAGGGGAGGGGGTGGAGGAAAAAAAAAAACGTATTTGATTCCCCAGCAGGGGACGAAGGCAGCCTCCAGTTATGGGGAGGCTCGGAGCGAGGATTGCCCCGTTTTCAAGCCTCCTCATTGGCTAAGGGGCCACCACGTCCCCCGCCGGGAACCAAAGGCACATACAGCGTGCAAGGGATTCCCAGCCGGGTAATGCCCCGGCGAGGGCCAATCGGAATGTATGTTGCATTCTGGTTGATGCTCGCCGGGTACTAATGTACGGTAGAGCCTCCAAGACAAAGATCCTCTCTATTGCTAGTCTAGCGCACCAGCAGCTTTCTCTTTAGTACTGAGATAGATGCAGTTACCATAATTTGTGGATTATTGAAATGAGAACCGATACCCAAGGATCCAAGGGTCTTTTTGATATATGCCTGCCATTAAAGGTTCTTGTAGTTGCCCAGGAGAAATATATGCTCATCATCCCATCGCCAGAGAGAATGTCAGAAGAGATTAGGTTTAAGATTCAGAGTGTCGGCTATAAAAGTCTGCCCATCTCTAGATGTGCAATAGATGCTACCATCAAAGCTGGCACCCTCAGTAGGTGAGAGAAAAATACATTCTCTTCAGATTTTATCCCCCTAAATTGCCTGTACCCCATAATTCACTGCCATAGGCAGCTACTCCCATCTCCTTCCCCTTATATGCAGTCAAACGGTGTGGAACTGAACAGTTATGTAAAATCTTAGTGAATCTAAATAAGAAACCTAAAGCCTGTTTCATTTTCAACCTGCAAGAATCTATGTCACTCTTCCATCTAAGCAAACTATTGAAAATAATCCCCAAGTATTCTTATCGATGGCAAACAGTTAATTTGTAAACCCCTAGGAAAATCCTCGGGTCATGGGGCCTAGTGGATGAGATGCACATGACAAAACATTTCTCTTAGTGAACTTTGAGTCCTAGTTGTGTCATAAAATTTGCATATCCTTCCATTATTACCTGCAGGGACCTGGGTGTCTTAGCTAAAAGAGAGGTGTTGTCTGCATAGCTGAGGACCAGCAACTTTCTCCCCTTACAATGTGGAACATCTGCAACCAATCTCCCTAGGTGCTGGGGAGACATACGCAAATAAAAAGGTTTGGTGTCAGGATGCTGGCCTGGTGAACACCCTTACTCACAATTATACTATTGCTAATCTCACATCCATTACCATAGCAAATACAAACTCTTGCATCAGTACGTAGAACCTCCAAGACTCGCAGCAATGGTCGTGGTACCCCCATTTGATCCAGAGTTCACCAAAGAAGGCTTGTGTCCCCGTCATAAAATGCAAAGCTTAGGGTCACATAGACAGGAGCCGCCTGAATGGTGATATATGTTGATAAAGATTCCAGCTCTGTGGCCATCTACAGTACGTATTTTCTTTCAATGAATGGTAGGCCACAAGGCATCCCGTTCATTGAAAGCAAATATTTAGCTCTTAGCCCATTGGGTTTCCAGATTTGAAACCTGGTGTGCTATGCTCAGGCCTTTGACTCTGGCCCCGGGCCTTACCAACCATTCCAGCCCTTGAAATGGGTGATTATTGCTTAAGTCATTCATAATGACAATGAGGGTGGAGTACAGCGGAGGGAAAGAGAGAGAGTGAGAAAGCGAGAGAGAGAGAGTTTGTGTGTATATGTGTGTTTTTTTGTTTGTGAATCAGTTTGGGAAACGTAGTGGAGAGATACATTATCTTTTCGTATGAAGGTAGGAACAATTCCATTCACACTATGGAGGAGGCTGAGAGGTGCCCTCTAGGCAGCTTGTGTGAGAACCAAGGGACATTTAGAGAACAAATGAAATACCTAAAGGAACACATGCAAAGAAGAAGACACAGCAGTAAACTTCACTGCGTAGTTCCAAACTACTGATACAAACAACAAGATTGATACACCAACACAACAGACGCGATATACAACAAAAATCATACAGGGGCAAACAAGGAAAGGATGTTTTGCATTTCTTGGGGGAAGTAAAGGGGATACAAATTGTATTGTTGCCTTTCAATGTGTTTTCAGGGTAGCAAGAAGAAAAAATGAACCGAGGAAAGGGCTGTTTTATGTTTTGTTTTTTTTCTTTTATACAACGGTTAATAACAGAACACTAAAAAAACACTACACTAAACAGATCAAGGACTATAAAAACATCAAACAGGCAACAAAATGCATCCAAACAACAATAAACTACACAAAGTACACAATATACAAAGAGCAAAGTTGACAAAATATTTCAAAATTTTCCTCATATTCTCCATTTGTGAGCCTGCCCTGTGTTACTCCTTCTCTCAGAGCCACAGACAATAAGTAGTGTGCTGACGTGTCTGCACAGCCACAACCTTACTTTAAGAGATTTGAGACATTTACTCCTGAAGCCAGGGAAAAGCTCACAGAACTGTGTGTCCTATCGCCCGATCTCCCTGATAAATTTGTACAGTAACATTTCAGGGCACAGGCTTGCCCCAATAACGCCCAGATGTGTGCTGGCTGATCCAGCTGGGTTTATTCCTGGGAGATCCACATCATAAGGATTCCACCGAATAGTTTGCTTCTTCTGGGTTCGAGACCAACAGTCCTCAGCAGTCACTGCCCTTCTTGATGCCCAGAAGGCGTTTGACACGATTGAGTGGCCATTTCATTTCACTGTCCTTAGGCGCATGGACATGGAAGAAAACTTTGTAAGTACATTTTCCCGGCTGTATAAAAGCCCAGTCGCACGTCTCTGAGTGAATAGTAAACTTGCGGCTCCTATTGAGACGGTAAGGTCTCAGCTGTCCCCCTTGCTATTTGCACTTGCAGTGGAACCCCTTGTGGAATTGATCCATTTGCAGTACATAGAAAGAGGGGTGTAACTCACCATGCATCAGCTGGTGATTTCACTGTATTCAAATTATTTAATTATTTTCATTAGGGACCCCATAACAAACCTGCAACCTCTTTTGCGGGACATACTGGTTTTCGGCCGCTTCTCTGGGCTTCATATGAATCCATCTACATCAGTGTTGTTCCCCTTATCCAGAGGGACAACAGGGTTTCAAGAGGGGTTTGATTTCCAGTGGCATTCCGACCACACTAGGTATCTAGGGGAGATGGGGGGCAGGTACCATAGAACTATGGGGTAAAATTAGCGCACACTGATGAATTTATGGGGAGGTGGATGAAGCTGCCTCTGTCCATTTTTGGTTTCATATCACTTATTAAAATAGTAATATTGCCCAGATTTCTGTAAATGTTCCTCAATGTACCCATACTGGTTCCCACAACATTTTTTAAATCATTGAAGCCGTCCATAACAAACTGTGTCTGACTTGGAAAGCAGGCCTGTGTGCGCTGAGGTAAATTGGTGGTACCCTTGAAGAGAGAGAAGCTTGCCCTCCTTGCTTTTGAGGCCTATTGGATGGCTGCACAAGCATCCTTTTTGCCTTTTTTGGTACGATGTGATTCTGGACAGGGCACACATGCAAATTGAAAGAGAAATGGTTGCTCCGCCCCTCTTGAGGGCAGTTATCCTCACATCTCCGCAGCAAATAATCAGGGTCCGTAGTAAGGTTCAGCTTACCTGTAGCACCTGTAAGCGGGTAGAGGGTACAGCATGCAAAGTTCTTCTGTACTCTCCGCTCCTCTCAATCAAAATTGTGCCGTGGATCCCACTTACAGGATTGAAGGTGTTCGTACAATGCATCGATAGGTTGGGCCTGGCATGCTGGTGGGATATTTGAGTGGGCAGTTTTTAAGATTAGATGATCTTTTGCCTGACATGTGCTCAACATGGCAAGTCTCATGTCACCCACAATCTGTCTCTGGGCCCTGTTTGCCTTCCATAGGCTCTGGGCAGATGTTGGCAGTAAACATTGTTGGATGGATTAATGGGCTAGGCCCAGACCTATGATACACTTTTGTAACAATAGATTACCATGATTGATTGCTGAGATGGACGCTCAAGCATAAAATCCCTATCTTGGAGATTGCCATATGCCATTGGATCAAAATCATAGTCAGACTAGCTCTGCCCTTCACTTCCCCAAACACCATTACAATTAACCAAGTATGGTCATATGCAATGTCAATCACCAAGCAATCTGTAACTGGATTTCTGGTGAAAGTGCCACTTAATAAAGCACCCGAAAAATTCCAAATAGCCAGCACTGGAGTATTCCAGAGACAACAGAGACAACAGAGCCTCCAGTGTGTTGTGATTCATAGACCAATGCGTTTTCACGAGCAAGGATTCACCACTGTATTATTGTGAAACAACAGTGTTCAGTTCGAGTACAGTTCAGTTCAGGATTTCTTGGCCAATGTGGGTGTGTGGCATGTAAGGATATTTGGCGTGTTACAGCACAGAGTACAGCACTACTGCACAGGTAGCAATTGTTTGATGCAGCACCACCACATGGGTGTGGTGCATTGCTATATGTGTTGCCAGATTAACATGGACATATAAGTAAAGGCAACTATTCAGTCAAAAACAATTTTAACATATAAGATGCAAATCTATTTTTACAGTTAAAAGCACACGTGCACATTCAAAAATGCACACTATTTTTCACCTGAAATGCCTATAGTGCAATAGACACATTTGAAAATCAATAACTAACCTTATTAATAACTAACCTGACTAATAAAACTGCATTTAACATAACCCACTAATAAAAAAGTGTCTCCACTGCAGAATTAGGCCTACTCTGAAAGTGAACTTTTAAACGCACATTCATTTTTTTTCTTTTTCTCTGCTGCTCTGTCCACATAACTACAGGAAGCAAAGGGCTCGAAGGAACAGGAAATCAGTTGGTTACAAATAGTTACTGTAGAAATGAGCCATTGTGTAGTGAGGGAGGAGATGGCATGATTGATTTCTGATTGGAGCAGCGTCATAGCAAGTATCATGCTAGAGGCAGTGATTAGAGTTTTGCTGGGGGAGCTTGAGGAGAGGGGAAGGACAATCGAGATTTGGCAGAGCTGGGAGAAGGACCTGTTTCCTGGCTGAAGCATTCCTGCTGCAAAAGCTGAGAATTCCAGGCAGTAACCCCGGTTTGAGAACGAAAGACGCTTGTTTTCACTGGGGTTAATCTTCAAGGGAGCCAAATTCAGAAAGAGAACAGCTGGAGAAAACTCATGCTGAACAGATAAGGTAATTACAGAAGTGTGGGGGCTGAGTGTGTACGAGAATATTCAGTCAGTGTAGGAAAGGAGATTCCTGTGCTTTACTCACATGTTTAATGTTGCAAATTGAGTTCTTGTCTCCGCCACTCTCTTTTCGGTGTATCACAGACAATGCTGTTACTGTGCTATTTTATTTATTTCTGTAAAGAGTGAGATCGTGTTTAAATGCAACTTTTATAATACACAAAAATATTTGAAAGCAGACGGGTGGTGTGTTTTATATTTACCAATACAGTGCTGATGATGTGGGGAGATGTTTAGACAGTGCAATTGTCATTTTCAAGGTAGCTAAACATCAAATTTGGCTGCAGCCGTGTGCACAATGTAGTTCAGTATGAGCAATTGTAACTAACTGTGTGTGTTGTAGTTTGTCGGAGGTCTATGAGTCGGCAAAAAGGGAGGCCCGGGACATAGTTCACTACCATATATATAAGTTAGTGAAAATACCACATGATAGCTCGCTGCCGTAGATAAGACAGAGAGAAATTGCCCATGGTGGCACACTAAAAATGAAAATGTGGTGTTCCTGAAATGCAAGCCTGAGGTCTCTCTAGTGATTACACGAAAAATCTAAACAAAAATAAGGGGTTCTGGATATTGGGCCACAAATAAAACAAGGGAATTATGCTCACCAAAATACCACCAACCATGCATACCAACCACGCATACCAAATACGCATGTCTGTGTGCTGAAATAATGCATGTCCACTATAGTATTGTTGTACATGGCCCAATCTGAATACAAGGAGTGATTGTTGCTAAGTTATTTTTCGGCGGTAAGAAAATACCGTCAGGCCCCAAATCTCCACAAAATACCCTACCGTATTTATGGTGCGTTGCAGGCCGGGAAAGTGATCATAGAGTACCTACTGGACGTGGCAAGCGTGTCTCACACTGCCATTTGCACATTAAAGGGAACCCATTTTATAATAGCAGTGTGCCACTAAAAACGAATTTCAGAATGTCACAAAGGGAAACCACATCCTCAGACCTAGTGCAATATTTAGAGGCAAAGTTGTTTGCACATGAGACTTGGTCGTCGAATAGCACGTTAGAATGGCGTGAACGCATTCAGGGTGAGGTGCAGAAAGAAAAACTAGACAATATTTTTGCAGAAGGCAGCATAATTCAGGTCTGCCTTACAAGATTATTGAATGCAGCCGATAAAAGTGCAGAGAAAGACTGTTTAATACGGCTATGCGGCAAAATATGGTTTATTTTGAATAAGTCCCTGCGAATGCAGGAGAATGATACTCAGCTAATTAACAGGTTAAAGACTGAATTAGATGGGGCAAGTAAAAATCAGGAAATGTTAAGAGCAGAATTGGATGTATGCCAAAAAGACATGCAATTAAAATGCAGAGACTTTGATGCTCAGTTATCCAAAAGCAAGAAACAATTTGAGGATAGTGAGCAAGAATTGGTACACTTAAAAGCCTTAGTGGACCACATTAGACAGGATAAAGATGAGGTTGTTTCAGAAATGTAGATTTTACAAAAAGAACATTGTGAAAAAGAATGTGATCTCCAGATTGCAGAACAAGAAATGATTAAAATGATTCAAGAAAGAGACAAGAGAAATAAAGAGTTCAATGAATGCCAAATGCAAATGTGTGACATGCAGGAGGTGATTAATAAGATGAGTGATGAAAACAACTATTTGCAAAATGAAGCAAACAGACTCCTTAAAAAGTGTAAGGACTTAGAACAGCAAATGTGCATTCCCAGGTCCCAGGAGAGGCGGCAGGGTACCACATTCAATGGAGTGGAGGTGAATTCTAGCTCTGCCCAAAGAGCTAGTGCTCCAGTGACTGGGTTGGTGACTGAACTTGGTTGCAGCGCCCTTGGGGGATTTGATACTCCCATTGGGGGCAGCCACCAATCTCATACACCTGAAAACAGGATTGAATCACAAAATAGTGCAATTCCATGCATTGCAACAAGTAGCCCCATAAAAATAATGAAATCCATTAAAGCCCTGATCAAACCATTTAAAAAGGGAGGTGAATGCTGCATTGAGGATCACTTAGAAGCGGTGCATGACATTTTTAAAGCACTCCAGATACCTAAGGAACAGTACAGATAATATTTTCATTTAACTTTAGATGCCCCGATGGCCAGCATCATAAGGGGATTAAATGAACAGCAGAATATGACCTGGTTGGAGTTTGAAAAAGAAATTAGGCGTCATTTTTCTCCTTTTCAGTCATTGCAGGAGGCAAAGAAAGTCGCTTACACAATTACTGCTGGACCTAATACATCCCCTCGCCAATTTTTACAAGACTTAAAAAGAGCATTTTCTCGCTTTGATGTATCTTTTGACTCAAATTCCAATGAGTTTAAAACTGCATACTTCTATGGGCTACAGAAAGACATCATATCCCAATTGGTCCATGAATTTGACCGTGACAAGTCCCTTGAATGGATTGTACATCAAAGCACAAAACTATATGAGGTACTCTATTGTCAGGGTAGAGAAAGTGATACAATGAAAGATACTAGACCTAAATCTAAAGAACCCTCAGCGCAGTAATGGAAATCAGGTCAGCCAAAATGTCCCTTGAGTCTGCTCAAAGCCAAGGTAAAAATAATGTGACGCCTGAACAAAGGGGTAATCAACAAAGATCGCCATTTCCTGTACCAATGTTCCAATCACATGATCCTAGTAATAGAGAGAGCTACATCAGCCCTAGGTATTTAGGGGACAGACCCCGGGTAGGATATCGGCCTGATATGGCAGGCATGAACAATAACCAGAGACTAAATCAAGATCAAAGAAATGATGGTCCCTACCAGTCATTGGGGACACAGAGCAGATTTGATCCCAACACCATGATATATGGTAATCAGGATAGGCCCCGATATGTGGATCGATTTACTGATAATGGAAATCAACCTAGGGGCCAGTACCCACAATCTGAGAGACAGGACATGAGGCAAACCGTGAACTACAATCCACGTCAGTACAATGATTCCCCACCAGGGGACTATAATCAAAGGATGGGTGCAACCCGCTCCCCTCCACAAATGAATAAAGAGTTCAGAAACCATCCCAACCGACATCAATCACCTGAGAGGTATCAGAATAGATCCAATCAGGGGGAAAACAACCAATATCGACCTAGGCCACAGAAAGAGGATCCTAGAGAGATGGAAAGGTTCCAGTGCCTTGAGGCCCAAGTGAAAATGTTAGCTGAGCAAATAGGAAAGCTCTGTACAGCGCAAAAACAACCTTCCAAAGAGGGGGCTGATGGCCATAGCAATGACCGGGGGGCTTCCGGAAAGTGACTAAGTACTCATGATAACTGCAGTGCCAAAATGACAGATTGCTCTGATATAATTTTGCATAACGACTCTGAGATGCCTAATGGATTAAATGTGAAAGTGCCAGTCAATGAACTTGTGACAGAAAGTGCAAATACTTCTAAAAAAGAGGTACGGTTTAACCTAGAGCTAAATAAAACAGTAAAGATTTGTACAAATGAAAAAGAAACATTAGGAATTCCAAAAGAACAAAGGGACAGATTTAAGAAAAATGACTCAAGCATGGGGAATACCAGTGGACAGGGAGTAAGTGGGGATGCTATAGCTCCTTCCCTGGGCAAGACTGCCATAGATGAGCACACATTACGTTTTTATTTAAAAGAGAAAACATGCAAACAGAATATTGCTCCTAAAACAGATTCAGAAAAACACATTACCACTCTGGCAGAAATACACATGGAAGATGACCAACCATGGGTTCATGTTGGTATAAATGACTATTTTAAAACAATAGAAGCCACTTTAGCGCTTGGACATGAAAGGAGTTTCATTAATGAGAAATTGTTGCAAAAAATAATGGAGTGGGAAGAAATCCCGAGATTTAGGATTAAAAACCAATATGTTTCTGGGTTGGACAGTCCAGACTTTGAAAACCAAATTGCAGGAAGATGCATGCTTAAAATTAGCATTGGACAGAAAACAATTTACCATAATGTATGGATAGTGAGTGGAGCACAAAATGAATTTTACATGGGCAATGACATCATGCACAGAATGTGTATGGTGTTAGATTTCCTTAATCAAAAAATATGGTCACGCCTAGGTGGTCTGGCACCTGAATTTGAAGACAAAAGAAGGGCTTATCATTGTGCACAACTGGTTCCTTATGCAATCGAATTACAAATGAGGAAAGATACTATTATTCCTGCATTTACAAAACAGTTTGCAATAACACTGAAATGCAAAAATGGACAGCAGATGAAAGGCTCTGATGCATTTGTATGCCTGAATGAATCTATAAAACAGCAAAGCCTGTATTATGAATACATTCCATTGGTAGACATTGGTGAAGGATCTGTAAAAAATATGGTAAATAATAAAGGTTGTCAGGATATTCATTTAGAGGAAAACTCCCCATTAGGAATGGCCATACAAAAATCACATTATATGGCAGATTTAAATAACATGGTGATTGGAAATATCCCTGAAAAGTATGTAGATGCCAAGGGTGAGTTGCCAGAACACCTGGACTCTCAGCCCAAAGGAATATTTAAAATTCATTCTGTGTAGCCTTATGGTTCAAATGAGACAGTGTGCTGCCATCAAGAGGATTGCATAATATTTAATTTAAATGAAAATGAAACAGAAAATCAGCCCATTGAAGTGGAAGCTGATATGCCAAAATATTTAAAAGTGGCAGTTTTACAAAAAGACACAGCCACACAGTTAGAGGAAAGAGCCGAGATTCCCTTACCAGAAGATTTTCCAGAATTTTCCAAAATGGTAGAAGAGCAGATCTCCTTAGCGGATGCGTGTGAAAGCAATGAGGATAGGGACAATCTGAGGGAGATATTTATGGAGTTTAAGGATGTATTTACAAAAGATGCTTATGATTGTGGTTTAACTGATTTACATGTGGCCACACTACCAGAAGGGTGTAGCAGAAATCCAGTGTTTGTACGCCAGTATAGACTACCGCTGGCATGTTTAGAATCATTGGCAGAGATTATTAAAAATTTGGAATCGCAGGAATCATCAGGTCCATTCACAGCACATCCAATACACCTATTTTAGGTGTGTTAAAGCCAAATGGTCAATGGCGGCTGTGTGCAGACTTGAGAGAGTTAAATAAAAGAGTACCAGTATCTAGATGGCGCATGAGACCACCATGCCCTCATTACGACTTTTCTGGTAACAAGGATATTGCGGGTGCCGACAATGGGAGTAGGTTCCCATTCCATGAAGTCCCATATGGTAGTAATGGTGCCAGTGATAGGGACAATTCTTTGCTGGTAGGGTCCTGAACTCCCAGCAGGTCATGCATGCCAGTAGTTCACTGCCCCTACTCGAAACTCAGAGTATGCTGGCCCAGGAAGAATGCAATATCTGGTATTTCCAGCCGTTTTACCGGCAATTCTCCTCCTGGACCAACATACTCGTAATGAGGGCCCATGAATCTTTATTACCCCAGATAATATTTGCTGGGTGAAAAGATTAAATAAGGTGGTGCAGGTTATTTCATTTGGCCCGAGGTTTGCGTATATGTGTGCTTGCCCTCCTTGGGGACATATGTTGGGCTTATCGCACCACCTTCACTGTCATCTTTACATTCATTGCCCCAAAGGGCACAATCAGTGTGCGCACTACCACAGGGCTAGTTGTGGGCATCTGATACAGCGCAGGTGAATTGGCAGCAACACTTAAGATTTCCTGAGAAAGGTACAAGACATAGCATGGCAAGGGTGTGCCACTTGCCCTTTTGTGAGAGTAACTGGCATACAAAAAGTCAAACTGGTTAAATAATTATATCTACAAATGATAGCCTCCATTTGGAAAAGAAGTAAAATGCTGGTATTTGTAAGCAAAGCATCAACAATGCTGATATCCATAAGCAAAGCATCCACAGACAACTATCAAAAAACATAATTCACAGAAAGCACATAAACTATCTTTTGGAATCTAATATCCTACTAACTTTAAACGTCTTTTCCTCCTATTCCAGGCATACAATAGGAAATCAAGAACTGCTTATGTTACATCGGGGAAAACATTACTTTTGCACAGTCTCTGCACTATCGAAAATCTCGAATACCATAGTTACAAAGCAACGTTTTCAAATTCCTCAACCTGATTATTGAGTATTCAGGACATAAGAATTGGAGTACACTCTCTACGTCATCGTTACAGAATGGATATTTATCTGAATTAGCATAGTCCCATTTTGCTATAATACTTGCAAGAGGTAAGGTACATAATCTTAATTTAAGAAAGAGAAGACGGATTAATGGCTTCTTGGTAAGCATTAGATAGTTTCCCAAGCTGATGCATTACCCTGTGCAGCTTATGAACCTCTTTTGCATGAGTGAGGGAGTGTTTTATGTAATGTGGGGAGATGATTTAATGGGGGGATGTTTTGGGAAATGGATCACTGAGAGTGGCACAGTTTTGTGAGTGTGACACCTACATTATATCAATAAACCTATCTTTCTTAACACTGCTGCCATGTTTCAGCAGGCACTCTGAGTGACGAGCATGCATGTGTTGCATTGCAAAGCTACATGCACGTTAGACTGAGCAAGAGCCAGTGGATAGTGGAATGAGATTGTATGGTATTGTCAGGTTTCTTCATAGATAAATGGCGGTGAATCAGGATTTATCACCAAGATCAAGATTAGAGCGGCAGCTCCCATTATAGACCAATTCACACAGCACACGGCATCTTGTGGACCACTTGGAAAACTGTGTTATTCCCTGGGTTGCATGTGTCATCCTATTCATAACATAATTCGTTCCTGGTGACTCGTGAACGAATAGGTTCAGGTTTCAACATATCTTCCTTACACACAGAAGGCTAAACCCAGGGGAAGGGAAGAACTCAAAGAGGGGGGGGGCACACACCTGCTATATGTAAATCACAAATAGACTTTTAAATACATAATGTGCAATTTCTTGCTCGTGTATAAGTTTTATTGTTTGGAGAAGCGTGTTTATTTGATGGATCCCCTGATCTTTACCAAAAACATTTAGCTAAAGGATACTCCATCTTCCACATTGATAGAGTGAAGAAGACAGGCTGTGAACTTGCCATACTATTCATATTGTCTATTAAATGGAGCATTCTTAAAACAACAACTTAGCCTACTTCAGAGTAACTTTCTCTTTCTTTAGGTAGTTTCTCAAATACCTATTGTGTATTCAGACCTTTTATCAGAGGTTTTATCTACCTCTGATTTTATTATTTTCTTTGGATATTTCAACGTGCTTGTGACCTCTGCCTGTATAGGCTTTGTAAATTAATGTAATGCTTTCTATATTTGACTAAATTCACTATGTACAGTTTTCTACCAATATCAAAGGTAATAGCTCAGTTTTTCCCAGCCTGAACGATTGGTCTATTTTTTTTTTCATTCCATGTCTAGTTTCAGCACCTATTATTCTCTGACAGGGTCAAACGACATTGTCGAAAATTGAGAGGTGTCCATACTTGCAAGTAACAATACTGCAGTTTCAACATACTCTTCTGCTGCACTTTATCTTATTCATTTGACCGATGAAAATAACATGTACAGTTTTATCAAGATGTTACATCTTTTATTAATCAAGTTTTCCCACTGATAGTAAAGACATAAAATGAACAAAGCAAATGTGGCAGGTTTGTTCAGTGCCCTGCTATTCTCAGATTCTAATTCTGAACAAAAGCAACTTGTGCCAACTAGAGAAAGACTGAAGTCCTAGTCCCTCAGTCCACTCTCTTCAGATACTAGACGCGCACGTCATCACTGAAAATATTTAAGTAGCAAAGGCCTAATCTAAGCGTTTTCCTTTCAAAACAAATACTGCCTCCATTCAATCCACAATTCTCTTTCATGTGGTGCGACATTGATCCCCCTTATTTCTTCTCCCTCTATTATACCCTCAATTAAATAGCGTTGGCAAATTAAAACATTTTTCATTGACAACATCGATTTAAATCAACAGGAAAATTCCACTTCAAATATGGGTATTTCAGTATGTTTGTACTATACAAAGACATTCCTCTCTGGAGCTGTTTTTTTCCTCCTAATTTATAGAGAAAAACAAAAGACTTATCTGACACTACCATCCCAGAAATCTAATTCTTAAACTCTTGACTGCATTCATTTATGCTTTTTAAAATCTAATTCTTCAGAGCGTTTTCTTTATCCCTTTTTAACCCTTTAAACGCTTCACTGAGTCTGGGTATTTTACCAAAGAATTTGAAGTTAAGCTTGATTACTCAACTTCAAAATAAAGCTTCTCTGGATCCTCACACGTTGGTTTATTTACTCCATTTTACAAGTGTGCATTTGTTTAGATTAGGTCCCATAGAGAGACGTATCCCTACAGTTAACAGCTCACATGGGGCAACATCAACTTCTTTGTTCATCTCATTCTGGATTTAGTGCTCAGCATAGTACTGAAATTGCTATTTTACACATTCTGGATGACAGCAACATGGCTTCAGTGTCTCTTGTCTGATGGTGCTAATCACCCGTTCTGTGACTTTTGACATAGTAGAACTTCAGCCACTCCTTGATTCTAGAGCAGTGACATGGGCATTAGGAGTTTTGCAGGTTTTGTTCTAAAGTCTGGTCCCCTAGATTTTGGTTGCACAGCAAATTATCTGGGTCAGTCGTGATAAAAAAAATTAAAAAAAAAAAACTTTTGACAAGGTATGAAATGTAACTTTTTTATCACATCAAACTTTCTTTTCCCATTGACCTATTGCAGTCAGTCGTGCAAGCATCAGAAATGTAATCTAATGTTCTTGTGTTCAGCCTTTCATACCACCACCCACCTTGTTGTATGTGCAAACAAATTATATATTTACACATAATGTTTGTTCTTCATTGCCTTCCGCTTGATTTTCAAATACATTTCAAAACGTGTTCTATTGCCTGAAAGTTGATTTGACTCAATCACACTTCTTATTGTTCCTATTATTTTCGTAGGTGCTTGTGAAACATGCAAGCCTGTTGTCAGATTGGCCATTCCATTCGTCAAACAATCTCTCACACCTAGCCTGGGTTTCTCTGGTATGGTTCCAGGATTCTGGAATGTTCTTCTAGTATTTTTGGACACCTTCACCTACACATTTTCAGTTTCCCAGGGAACTGACCATTTATCTTTTTACAGATTTAGCTACTGTGTATGGTGTGTTATTTTTACTGCTTTATTTATTGCAGTTTTGTTCACTGCAGTTTTAGCCACAGTGTATTTTTATTTGTTTTGAGCATCTATTCATGTTGTGCTATTTTACATGTGTTAATAACTGTTTCACCGCAGTACAACCAGAACACGTTTCTGCTCCATGAAATGCTTTAAATACAGTAACAAAATAAAAATCATATCTCACCTCGCCAGGGGGACACATGGCTTAATGTTGCTGAAGAGTCAATGAGGCCAACAATATGAACTTGTGTAAGGAATGGAAAGGAAAACGTTACCCTCTACAATGAAAAAACATGGAAAAACACTGAGCTAACAGCTCGTTAGAAATGATATTGTGCAGACAGAAATGTGTAACATTGGAGCAAGTCCATCCCCAGTCTTGTAGTTGGGGAGAAATTCACAAGAAGACTACAGGTTACCAGACCTCGTCTTTATATTTATTCTGATTCCTCTTTCTTTTACTTTGCTCATTCGGACCATTCCCATGCCATGGTACAGTGCTGGAAATGTTCCCCCATGTTAAGGCAGTACAATGTTGTGGATGAATAGGTCATTCACAAGGTCCTTGATAAGTGCAGAACTCCATATGGCAAAGTTGTTGTTATGGATACCTTGTATGGTTGTGGCATTCTCAGAGGATTATGCATAGAAAAGTGTTTTCCTTCACATTGTGGAAGTCTTCTGCGGGATTCTTGCACCTCATTGTGCAAAATTGTGCTGCAGCCATTATGTGGCAATGCTGAGGCCCGCTCTGGTCTGACAGGCATATTCCCCAAGGCCTAACAAACTATACTCTCCATCCTGGGTATACATATCATTCTCATGGCTGAAGGGCTCCATTTTGCAGGGTTTTGATGATGTTGCAGATAACTGAGAATAGCTGGAGCAGCAGGTATGGATGTACTCATCTTTCTTGATCCTTGTGGGGCAGTGATTGTTTTAAGGTTGCTTCTGTCCACCACCAGCACTTTCACGATACAATACAATATAGATTTATTTCGGTCCAGAGACCATAAACAGTGTATTTACATGAATATAAGTTCATATCTCAACAAATAAATAATTGATTAAAAATGTAAAATCATAAAAATGTATCAAATGTCATAGGTGAACAATACAAAATGGCGGAAAACATCCAATCATGACTTAATAGTTCAGCGCAACATTACATAAGTTGTTATAATTTTAAAAAGAACATGACTTAGCTGCTCAGTAAACTCAAAATAAAGACTAGTTAAGAAACATGCAATGTGTAAACAAAGGCCATTGATGTAAATGGATGCAGAAAATGCAGTTGATATAATCAATGTATGAAAATACATTTTATAAGAATCATTCCTTTGACAAGTGTGCTCTTCTCCTCCAACCCCGAAGGTAATAGTTAGCAAACAGAGTGGGCTGAGACATCAACATTAGAATTGCAACACAGGGTAGTCGCAAGCAGGGTGGATCAATGGCTTCAAATATCTTTTCTGTAGGTGAATATAACAGGGACAGATCAACATAAAATGGACCACATTCTCGATCCTGCCCACGCAAGAGAAACATTGGTTCATAATATCACTATTCCATCTGTGTTCCAGGTCTGCTAGATGTAGTATAACCATTTGTAGCTTGAGATATAGTGCCTCCGCTGGTTTTGGAGTGACCACGTATAAGTATCTTTCAAAGCCAAAATTGTGTTTAATCCCCCAGTAATGCCTGGGACCCTCGAAGGTGCACATTCATTCAGCACTTCCTCTGACCAGTTTATCCGGAAATGCAATATTGATAATCTGTTTGTAACTGGGATCAATACCACATGGGTCAATCCGGCATTCGTTAAGTCTGAAGCTAAATAGTAACTCCTTTATGTGGACCATCCACGGTAATGAGCGACCACCATCCTGCATCAACAGGTCCTTCAAAGCCTCTCCATACTTGATAAATCAAGACATAGACCAGACCCTAATCCAATAGCAGCACTTGTATCTATTCGCCACATTGTTGCAAATAAAATGTGAATGCAGGAGAGACCAAGAAGGAGCCAGCAGAAATAGAAATCAGACTGCAGTTCATTCTCACGAATGTTCATAGTTGCACAGTAGTGAATCAGGTTTCATTAAGGAGATATATGTTAGAGCAGCACAGCCCCGATACATCCATTCATCCAGTTATTAGGATCAATTGACACTCTTCAAAAACACAAACCGCCTACATGCCAAGGAGTCCATACATCATCCCATTTATGACAGCATTCCTTCCGTCCCATCTGTGTCTGCGTGCACCGAGTCTGGTTCATGGCCCTTATTCCCTGACCCTCCAACACCAGACTCGTTGCAAACTCTCATCATTTATCTTGGGAATGTTCTATTCACAATATCTTCCAGATGTATTTATTTATTGTATTTATTGTTTGCTTTTTAGGTGCTTATACAGGAAGCAAATACTGTTTCAAAGCACCCACAGGGCAGCAGGGAGGTGAGAGAGGGTGATAGTCAGAGAAATTACAACAATGTTAAATAATTAAGTACAACAATAGACACTGGGTAAGGGAAGACAAACCTACTATGCCTTGTGAGTGTTCAGAACGTGCAAGCGTAGAGAGGATAGTGCTGTGGCGCTCATGTAGACCAGCAGGTGAAGTGCTATGAAGAAGGAAAGGTAAGTGCAACCTCCAGTGGTGGAGGGTGAGTAGAGGCAAGTGCAGAGGATGGACAGCAGCAGAGAAGATAAGATGTGGGAGGTCAGGCCCCAGGGATGCATAAGGGCCCTGCGCACCAATCAAGCTACTCTGCGAATAGCAGGAGAGAGAATAAGGGAAGGAAGCGGTAAAGAGGAAGGTCTTCAGGCTTTTCCAGCCCTTCAAGGTCCTGATCAAGACAAAGAGGGAGGGGAGGCTGTTCCAAAGAAGGGAGTCAACTGAGGAAAGTTATCGGTCTCCTGCTCATTGTTTAGACAACCACTATCAACACAAGGAGTTGGTGCCATAGGAACGTAGTTGTCTAGAGTGGGAATATTTTGTCAGAAGGAGTTACAGAGAGAGTGGTGCCCGGTCCCAGACAGCCTTGTGGTTGATGCAGAGGGATACAAATTGAATCCGTGCTGCGGTCGAGAGCCAGTGAACACTTTGTTGGGCAGTAGAGATGCGGTCCCTGGGCTTGAGGCCAAGGATAAGTCTTGTTGCCATATTCCAGATTAGGTTGAGGGGTCGCAGAGTGGACAAAGGTAGATTAAGGAGGAGGCTATTGCAATAGTCAAGCCTAGAGAGAACCAGAACCCGGGTGACATTGAGTTTCTGGGGGAAGGTGAGGAAAGGTAGAATTCCTTTCAGAAGGAAAAGCTGAAAGTGGGACTTCTTGGCAATGTCCTGAATATGAGGGAGGAAGGAGAGAGAGGAGTTGAAGATGACTCCAAGGTTTCTGGCTTCCGTAGAGGGAGAAGGGAGAGCCCATGGAAGAAGGCCAGAATGAGGGAACGAAGTCGGGTGCCATGGTCCCATTAGGGAGGATCTCTGTTTTGCTTGCATTGAGACAGAGATCATTAGAAGTACACCAGGCCTGTGTGGCTGAGAGGCAGTCAGGGATGATCGAGGGTACAACGGCATCTGAAGGAAGTTTGAAGAAGAGTTGTGTGTCATCAGCATAGCACTGGAAGTTGAGGGAGAAGGAGGCCAGTAGAGTAATATAGATATTAAAGAGCCAAGGTGAATGAAGGGATCCCTGGAAGATGCAACAGGTGGAGTAGGAAGTACAGGAGGAGAAGCTGCCCAGTATGACTTTGGAAGAGGGGTCTGTTAGGAAGGAGGTAAGCCAGTCCAGTGCCCACTCCAAGATACCAGGGGTGTCACAGAGCCTTTTTATAATGATGGAGTGGTTCACTGTGTCAAATGCAGAAGAAAGATTAAGGAGAATGAGGACAGCGGGGGAGTTGGAATCAAGGGATGCAAGCAGTTCTTCATGTGTGTTCAGAAGAGCAGTTTCTATGCCTTTGGATGCTCGGAATCCAGATTGATGGTCATGGAGACTGCCAACAAGTTCAGTGTGTGAGTCAAGTTGGGACAGGGCCAACTTGTCAAGCATTTTCCCCAGGAAAGGATGATGGAGATAGGGCGATATTTGGCTGGACAGAAAGGGTCTTCTGATGGTTTATTTATGGAGGGGGTGCACAAGGGATTGCTTGAGGGAGGTTGGGAAAGAACCAGTAGCAAAGAAGTGGTTACTCCTTAGATGCAGAATCTATCTCTCGTCAGAAGTCTGACAATCTCTTTCATGCACTAGCACTCCATGAGAAATATTGTTTGAAGATTTTTCATACAAGTACATTTGATTCCACACTTCACAGCCTGGAAATGCTGCATCCACCGTGAGAACAACCATATCAACTCAACCCATGATATCTGCACTGCCCTCTACCACCTCACTTCCATCTCTACATACCAAGAACACCCACTACTCTGCACAAACAAATTTTACTACTATCGCTACTCTTTCCCCCACCCAATGGATAAAGAAATTTGCATCCAAACCTACTCCTAACATCCCATGCCCACACGGCATAAGGAACCTCAGACTTAGATAGAGAGAAACTATGACCTCGGGCCTCCACTCCAACACCTGCCCTCATAACAAAATACCCCACAGAAAGCACAATAAGCTCCCCAAACACAAAGCATCTATATGCAAAAGTCGCATAGAGGTGCAGCCACACAAACAGTCCTACACTACTCCCAATACTCCCACCAAACTAGCTGCGAGCTATACCAAACTGGACACACGACAATCTAAACACCAGCCCCTCAATTGTACTCTCATCAATGCAAAATCACTCAATGCCCATGCACTGGACATTGCGTACCTTATCCTGACCAACGACATAGACCTCATAGCAGTCTCACAAACCTGGTTGCATGCTGCAACTGGGCGCACTCTGTCACTAGCTATTCCCGACAACTATATGATCTTCAGGACAGATAGGGAAACTTCCAGAGGAGGAGGTGTAGCACTTATCGCCAAAAAACAAATGGGCATTAGAGATACACCCACCCACCTATCCGTCTCATCAGGAGATCTCCTCACAGTTAAAATACCCCTTTCATCCAAACCTACTTTGACCGTTCATATCCTGTACCATCCACCTGGTCCATCATCCGCACTAGAAGAAGAGATCACTCTACTTCTTACTATCAATGTCAAAACAGGGTCTAAAATCATCCTTCTAGGTGATCTCAACCTGGGCCTTAACGATCCTAGTGTGACACCAATGCCTTGGCGTTAGCCAATACCATTACAGAACCCGGCTTTCTGAATCGTGTCACCAGCCCCACACACAATAAACGCAGAACCCTTGATTGGATTGTCGGCCTTAATTGTGACATCAATGTCCTATCCAACACACCATGTGCCTGGTCAGACCACCACGTGATCATCTGCACCATTCAGGACCTACCTATGCCCATCTCCAGCCACACTATGGCCCCTCTGGAACCTACCAGATATAAAAAAGAATATTGCAGTGGACAAGAATCTTCCGCTACTCAACCTCATCACTAGCCCACAGAACTACAACAACCAATGGCCGGAAACATTTGCAGAGTTGTACAACCAAACACTCTCTCTGGTTAGCAACACCTTACGTCTAAAAAGTCTGCATTCAGACTACTATGGGAGCAGCTGAAGTGGCATGGGAAACAAAAACTCAGCTCTCAACAGAGAGAAATTTGCACTAGCATCAAACAACTACAAAAATGGCATCCACCAAACGAAAGTGACACCAACAATCAGAGAATCAGTAATATGAAATCCGGGTCTAAAGAACGTTACTCCATCCTTCGAGAATTGGAAACAACTGTGATACCTGATGAACAATGCACCAAAGATTCCAAGTGGTGCTCTGACATACAAAGAGCACTGCTGGACAAAATCACGCTCCTCCAAACTAAAATTGACGTTACAACACAGGGGGAAGGTGAGTAAACTCTCAGTTGAAGCCAGAAATTTCAATAATACCAAAATCACTGCTAACAAGTCAATTTCTTTCCAGTTGTCTCATGTTTCAGTGCTGGATGTTATTAACATTATTGAAAGCCTCAAACCCTCAAAATTCAAGGGAGATATCTGCCCCCCACCCTCATTAAAGAGGTTGTAGCTGATGTTGCACCCTTTATCACAACCTTTATAAAATCATCATTTGAAACCTGCACAGTCCCTACCAACCTCAAAGATGCATAGGTCTGCCCACTTTTAAAGAAACCTTTACTAGACCCTAAGACACCCACCAATTATCGACACATAACCACGGTACTGTTCTGACTCAAGATTTTGGACGGGGAAGCGTACCTCCAAATTAAAAAACACCTCGAAAAGAACAACATCTTGGCCTTCGGCAATCGGGTTTTAGAACAGGTCATGGCATAGAAATGGCTATCATCGACCTTAAAACTCAAATGGATGAGATAAAGGACAAAGGGAACATAGCCCTTCTTCTACTGTTAGTTCTTTCTGCGGCCTTCAAACTGGGCAACCATAAAGTAGTATGCAAGCACCTTATATCAGCTAAAGCCACCGCCTGGATTCAATCTTTTTCCTCAAACAGGATTATGAGAGTATTCTCAACCACAGCAACAGCAATCCCAGCCCCCGTTTTATGTGGGGTGCCGCAAGGCGTGTGTGTCCCACGTTGTACACTATATTTACAAAGCCACTTTTTGATCACCTAGACAGCTTGGGTATCATATACACGATTATGCAGATGATAACCAAATAGTCATCCCTCTATCAGACTCCTACACCACAGACTTTAATCTCCTAAGCAAAATCTACCTTATCATTCAGGCAAGGATGGCCACTCACAGTTTCTGCCTGAATGATGCCTGAATGATGACAAAACAGAACTGTTATTAATTGGTTTTCAAAAACGCCTGAACAAGCTTCTCGAAAAATTCCAATAATTCACCATTGACAACAATAGCATCCAAGTTGCTAAAGCAGTCAAAACACTTGGGATATATCAATACTCTAACCTTAGCCTCATAAAACAAATCAGCTCGTAACTGCCTGCAGATCATTCCTGTCACCTGAAAGCTGGGTCACCCTAGCCAGAGCACTTATCTTATCAAAACTTGACAATTGCAAAACATTATACAACAGAACTAGTCTTCCCAACCTGAACAAACTTCAAGTACTTCAAAATAATGCTCTTAGAGATGCCCTGAACATACCAAGAGACAACCACATCACTGTCTCCAGACAAATAACAAAGTGGCTTCCAGTGAAGAATAGAATCATATACAAAACGTTATCTCTCAACCACAAGTGCTTAGCCAACGTAGCCTCTAAATACCTAAATTGCAAGTTCTCCAAAAATCCAAACAGCAGACCCACCAGATCAGCACAAGTTAACCAACTCATCAAACCAAGATATAGACTTGAAGAATCTGGGGACAAGAGCTTCCCAGTCCTAGCCACAAAGCTGTGGAATGGTGTAACCTCGCACTTCAGAACAGAAACAGTCTCCTGGATATTTTTGAAAAAAAAAATAAAGACTTGGCTAGTCTCTCAAGCATAATATAGGACCATTGATGCAGACCTTACCTACTATCCTTCTGAGTACCACTCTATGACTATCTTGCTTAATAACTGATAACTGACTTTGACTACCGCCAACCTGTACTGGCAATAGGTACATTGCCACTTTGTCTGTATGCACACTGTAATGGCAACGTGATATTTACCACACTTATTGTAATGAAACATACCTGTATTTTGACTGTAACCTAATAAACCATGTATCTTCAAGTGTAACATGTAAACTTGAGCCCAGATACCTTTGGGCAGGGAGCGCTATATAAATAAAAATAAAATAAAAATAAACAAACGTCCTAATCCCCCAATTAAAAGAACAGGGAATGTACCATGCTTCGTTCTAAAGGTAATATCAGTGGTTAATAACAGCTCTATATACAATAATTAATTATTGCTTTACACCTAGAGATCATGATGCTAACTGAAGCATGTACTCAAAAAACAATCCTAGTCTGCTGGCTGATTTAACAATGTTTGCTTATAAATATTTGTGTACATCATGACCTAATAAAGTCGTTAGTGGCCCTGCAGTAATATGTAAATCCAATGTACCTATCTCAGCTCTACAGCCTGACAGCTAACGCTTGCAGAAGCAGAATCACTCCTTTGTATCTACAAATATATTATGATAAGTATGTTAATTTCTTGCTAATATGCAGCTCACCCTGTCTCCAAAGGTAATTTTTAAACAAACTATCAGTATAATCTGGCAGTATTTAATTTGATGAATTCATAGGAGGATTCGGGCCATAGGGCACACATTAATCAACCCACTCAATCCACTCACAAGGATGGACATACTTTGGACCAAATCTTTGCTTGTTCTTCAGAGTTACATGGAGACATTCTATTACTGCTTTCATGGTCAGGTCATTCCAGCATTCCGTTTTCCCTAACTTAAGTTCAGTCAAAGACAACCTTTTCATGCTTCTCATTCATAGACCAAAGATGGAATAGCCAAGACCTCGCTAACTATTCTTGAAAGTCATGATCAGACTGAAAATCCTGATGAGAATTTAATGTCTTTGTAGTCCCGTATTTTAGGGATTGCAGACAAGTTTGGCCAATTGTCTTTGGCTAGCTAACGACCAAAACTGATAATCTAGAAAACAAAATCTAGAACTTCTCTGGCTATATTCTTGCAAACTAGAGATTTAAAAATGAAACTAAGACGGCAGCAAAGTCTTTATAAAAATGGAATTATATTGCCCTAAACATACTATTATGACAATAAAATAGAATTAACCCATAATTCAGTGAATGAATTATTTGTACCTGTCAACATTTAAAAAAAAAAGGTGGGTGAAAAACAAAGATGTTGCTTTTGATTGTGAGCTCTCAATTGACAGCGATGGACAAACAAGCAGGGGTTGGTGCATGAGGGAATTTACTCTATGGTGGGTGTAATGTCAGCTACGAGCTTTGTAATGGGCCAGACATAGATAACGTTGCCCATCTCAATCTCTGGCTGACCACCGATCTACAAACGTGGCACAAACAATTGATAAAATTAGGACAGATCTGTATCTGCCAATGAGATTATATTGCAAGGGAGAACCCAGATCCCCGAGCTCTCTGTCAGAAGGGAATTTGCTGTGGAGACAGGCAGAAACAGGAACATGAACACTCCCATGGAGAATCAATGCTGGGAAAACCAACAAGGTTATGGGAACCTGAGAAACCCATGCTGGCAAACGCCACATGTGAATTTGAATGAGAGGAGTACGAACACTTGGAATCGAGGTTGGGAAAGCTGACAAGGTTATGGGAACCTGAGAAACCTGAATGGGCAAGAACCCAATATGAACCAGATTGAAGGCGATCCAAACACTTTGCATCAAGCCTAGGAAAGTTGATGAGGTTACAGAAGCCTGATAAATCAGGATGGGCAAGCAACCTTTGTGAATTATGTTGCTTGACAGAAAACAAGTCTGCCAGAAAGCCGTTGGACTTTGTGGAGTCCAAGAGCCACAAACTAGTTATGAAAGGAACTTTGTCAAAAAGGAACCTGTAGAGGTTCTGAGAACAGTCTTTGTTTTCCCAAGTAAGAGGAAACCATACCGAGTATATTTCCCTTTGACCAATAAAGTCTACAAGAACGTTGTGCAATTTCTTATCATATTGATGAACTTGAAACCAACAACAAGCCATCCAATTGATTGGGTTAGGCAGACCTAAAGTTAGAGGCCATTGGTCAGGCCTCTCTATTTAAGTTTTCCAAAGTGGTAGGGCTAGATTAGATGGATAGGATTTTGGACTAAGGACTTTTTTCTTTTGACAAACACAATTTATGTTTGTTTCTAGGTAGGGAACTTCCCTCATAGACATAGGGCCAGCTAGGAGTCTTTTACTTTTAATAAAAACCCTTAAACCATGTCAGTCATTGGTCTGAGCCCTTGTTTGTTTGTTTGTTTGTTTGTTTTATTATTCATACGGCCCACCGGACCCGAGGGTATTAGGGCGCAAAAGTTACACAAATTTGTAGAGCTTAGTTGCATACAGTCATAAAGCGAGGTACATTCATTACAACAGCGGGGTACATAGTGCTAACCGGAATTGTGCAGTCCGGAAGTGAGATTATTTACATATTTACAGATGTTATTGGCAGTGTATACGGACGTGTGATTGTCACTGAGTGTGGCAGGTAAATATTCTTACTAGGTTTGAATATACAAGCAGGCATCCTGGGAAGTGCAAGTTAGTGGTCTGTGGACTTTAACGAAAGGATGGTGTTTGATCTAAAGTTCTGATACGACTGGTCAACTCTCAATGTGGGGGGTTGGGAGTTCCAGAGTTTGACCACTTTGACGGGGAAACTGTTGCCTCCGACCATAGATAATTTGAATCTGGGGATGGATAAGCAGTCTTGGTTTACTGTTCTAGTTGGTCTTAGGGATGTCCTTTTATGAAATCTCTTCAAGATGTATAGAGGTGCGGCATTGTTGAGCGATTTGTGGGTGAGTGAGGCAGTTTTGAGGAGGATTTTGTCATTTGTCTGGAGCCAATTGTTCAGTCATCTACTCTCAGCAATGTGCTCTCTTCTAGAGATACCTAGGGCCGCTCTAAGGGCATTAATTTGTAGGGTTTGTATTCTAATAATGATGGATTTATTGGCTCCTATGTATAAAGCATTGCAATAGTCCAGCCGTGACAGGATGAGGGCTCTGGCTAGAATAATACAACTATTATTCGAGATAAATGGCCTACGTTGTGGAGGACGCTAGCATGTTAACTTGTTTGGAGAAGGATAGGGTAGAGTCGAGGTAGAAGCCTAATGTTTTTACATCTTGGGCCACCTTCATGAGGTTTCCGTCGATTATAAAGGAGGAGTAACTGGATCCAAGTTTTTTTTGTAAGTTGGTTGAGATACCCAAGATGATGAGTTCTGTTTTGTCATCATTCAGGCATAGAACATGCATAGCCATCCATGTCTGGATGATGATGTACACTCTCTTCACCAAGGCCAAATCCTTGTCATATACCCCTGAAAGTGGGAGGAGGATCTGAGTATCATCTGCATAGTTTGTGTAGGTGATACCAAGATGATCCAGATCATCGAAAAGGGGCTTAGTAAATATGTTGTACAGTGTGGGTGAGACGCAGGACCCTTGTGGCACACCACAGGTGATGGGTATGGGGTCAGCCGCAGCTGAGGGCAAGAAGACACTCATTGTTTTTTCATTTAGGAAAGATCTAATCCAGATTATAGCCTCTATGGATAAATGTGCTGCTGTGTCGAGGTGGTAGTAGAGGACCGCATGATCCACCAGATCGAAGGCAGCTGAGAGGTCCAGGAGAAGAAGCAGAGCTGATTTACCACTGTCTCTAATCTCATCTACTTGTGATTTAAGGTCAATGAGGGCAGTTTCCATGCAATGTTGTGGATGGAAACCTGACTGTCTAGGTCCTAACAGGTGGTGTTGTTCTAAATACTTTTGAGTTTGCGTATAGGCCACCTTATCTAATATTTTTAGCAGGAAGAGGACAGGTGTAATTGGCCTAGAGTTAGTGGATGTTAAGGGATCTAAGGAGTTTTTTTTTTTTTAAAGTGGTAGTACCCATGATTCTTTAAGGTTCTTAGGGATGGTACCAGATGCGAAGGAACTGTTGATAAGCTTGGTGATGAATGGTGAGAGGTCTCGGGCTGCGTCCTTAATACGTTGTGCAGGCAGAGGTCGCCCTGGCAGTTGGATGGTGTAAGAGATAGACTGGTTCTTTCCACTTCGATAGTAGATACTTTGGAGAAATTAAATCGTGTGGGCTGAGTTTCAACAACGTGCCCATGAGATTTAGGTGTAGGAGGAGGGTTTAGAGAATCTTTTATTAGAGATATTTTGTTTTGTAAGGTGGAGACTTTGTTGGCTAATGTGTATCGGATGTCTGTGCACCATTTTTTATCTTTGGTACAGGTGCCAGGTATAGCAATGGGTGTCTCTATTTCTTTAAGAATAGTAAATAGTTCTTTCATATTAGAATTAGTTTGAGAGATGCGAGTGTCGTAAGATTCCCGTTTGGCAAGGCAGATTTCTTTTTTATAGAAGGTTGACAATTTGGTGAGCTTATGTTTATTGGCTTCCGAGGGTAATCATTTCCAAGCCGCCTCACATTTTCATTTTTCTTGCCTTAAGTTTTTTAGGAATGGGGTGAACCATTTATTCAGGTGGTGTTTTGGCTTACTTGGCCTCAACTTAAGGGGGGCAATCTGATCTAAGGAGGAGGACATCATTTTGTTTTATTCGTTGATTAATCTTTTGGGCTCGGTATTGTCGGGCAGTGAGTTAAGGGTGGGGAGAATGACAGGGATAAGCCTATCCACTGTGATTTTTTTTTTTCTATTTCTCGTTAAGGTGGGAGGATCCCTAGGGACAAGTATGGGAAGGGGTCTGGTGGTGGTGAGCGTAAAGGAGAGCAGTTGGTGGTCGGTCCATGCTAATGGAGAGGAGGTGAGTATATTGGCATGGCAGTTGTAGTCTGCTACCCAATCTAGTGCTTTGGGTCAGGTCAAGGTCTGATAAAATGTTTGCTGTAGCCAAGGCAGATTGGTCTAGTGGGTCATTAAATCCCAGGTTGAGGTCCCCAAGCAGAAGTACTTGCGTTGAGATTTTGAGTTTACTGGAAAGGAGGTTGTAGATATCTTCCTCAAATGTCCCAATTGTGCCCGGAGGGCGGTAAATCAGATGAATGTTAAGAATCTGTGAATTGATCAGTGATAGTTTGACTTTAAAGGCTTCACAGGATTGAAGGTCGAGGGTAGGGGGCTAATCTCATGGAGAGATTACATTTGCAGAAAATAGCAATGCCTCCGCCTCTGGTCCCTATTCTATCCTATCTTAGTATAGTGTATCATCGGGAATTGCTAGCATCAGTATGGGGCCTGCTACCGCTTGCAGCCAAGTCTCAGTAAGGGTGATGAAGTATGAATTATCACTCAAAATGACATCGGCAATCTCTGTGGCGTGTGCTACTAGAGATCTCACATTTATTAAGGCTCCTTTAATGGGTGGGCTCGTGGGAGTGGTGGTTGCTGGACGGGATGTGGGATGGTCTTTATGTTTGTATCGTTGGATAGTAGGGTTTT
Source organism: Ambystoma mexicanum (assembly GCF_040938575.1). Taxonomy (NCBI): domain Eukaryota; kingdom Metazoa; phylum Chordata; class Amphibia; order Caudata; family Ambystomatidae; genus Ambystoma; species Ambystoma mexicanum. The sequence continues at coordinate 387,488,264 of NC_090932.1, forward strand.
TAGTTTCTGGACAGCAGTTGACGGTTGACATGGTGTTCATAGGAGTTGAGTCAGGTCAAAATTTAGTAAATCTCTTCCCTGTAAAGGTGGGTAATGACCTGATAGGAGGCTCATATATTTTAGCTAGTCTGGCTCTCAGGCGAGAGTTCCTGGATTCCGTTGTACAAGGATTGCTGAGGAATGGATTTTGAAGGTTGTACATAGCTGGGGGACGTTTAGTTATGAGTCTGTTAGTTACTGCAGGGTATGTCCTGCTTGCTAAGTCATCAGCTATTAGTGCATGGTTATTCTTCTGGTTTGTCACAATGGGTACTAGCCTTAGGTTTACCGAAGGAATGCCACAAAATATAATTTTATATGCAATTCACTATTAACCCATGTGAGGGCCCACTTTGGTAATGGGCAATCCAAATATTTTAAACTAATATGAGTTAGTACGATCTGGTGATTTAATATCATCCGGCCACATTTTTATCGGTACATAAAGTCATTGTTTAGATACAAAAATGAAATAGCTGTGCCACTTGTGGTACAGTGGTCTATGTAGAAAATATAATTGTACAAGTACTGTCTTCTAATCAACACACCTTTGCCGGTTGCTCTTCTACCAAAAGAGATCGCTTTAGTCCAAGGTACTAAAATAGTACACTTGTTTAATGATCAGATTTGAAAGACTTGAATGCTTGGTGACAGGTTTGAGCCTGGCTGACCTGTCATTACATCTTTTTTGTTTGAAATGCTTTGGTAAGCTTGGTCACTGTTCTGATGCTCTAAGTGTGGATATCAGCTCATAAGGTACTGGTTTGGATCATGGCAATGCCTCCTCTGTGTTTATAAAACCAAGCTTGATGACAAGGGAGATGTTGACTTGTTTATATTCCATTCATTTGTTTAGTATGTCAGAATAAAGAAAAACATATTTCTTAAATATGGTATGCATAGCTTAAAACAATATTCTGCAATGATTCATAAGTTGGGAGAGCAAATGTGTTTTTTTCTTCATAATATTAATTAATTGACATGTTTTCTTTACTTTGAAAACTATTAGTTCATAAGAAAAAAAAACCACTGCGCTCTAAAATAAAAAATCTTATTTTGCCTCTCTGAGTCCCTACACATTTCTCTAATTAACTTTCTGCAATGGTTCTTGAAATCATCTTATTCAGTTTTCCTATAGGACTTTGTATCTGAGCTGAAAGGATCAGAACCCCCCATATTCTCAATTTCTGGTACTCTGTTGGTCTTGGGCTCTCAAGTGTGAGGGTCAACTGTAGTCCTTGCAGACCTCACCTCAATGTATTGAAAACATCTTCCTGTTTTCTTGAAAGGTTCAGATAATATATTTACACATCACTATATCCCACATCCTCAAACACCAATTTCCTTAGTAAGACGTGCGTGTCATTTCCAAGAGTCCTGTAATTTGGTGATAATCTCACTGCAACCCATCACAAATGACTGCACTATCTTGGAAGTGTTAAGCCGTTCAACCTGCCCAATTTTTGGGGACACATTTTGACTTTCATCAGGACCCCCATCAATGAATGAAAGTTTTGTCTCCATTTAACTCCCTGAGGAAAACACTTTTGTCCCTCGTAGCAAATAGGTTTATTCATTTGGGCAGCATGCAAAGTAGATTTTTGTTTTATATATTGTTGCGGACCAACCAAACCTCTTACACATCACTAACCTCTCCTGCTGAGCAAACATTGCAGAGAAAACAGTTATTTTAAAACTTGAGGTGTCCAGTGAAGCGACCAACTGCCTTTTTTAAACACAGCCAAGCCTCAGATCAAGTAGGAACACTGAATCAACGTACGCAATATCAAAGAATCCACCATTACCTGATTTGTCAACTGAAAAGGTATTGGTATACTCCTGGATCTCTTGTTGGCTTATGATACAGTGGACCATGACATACTACTCTAAAGGTTACAATGTACAGTGAGTACAAGGGGCGTCCCATAAATGTATTGAACCTTTCCAAACAGATTGTAGCTCATGGGTCAACATAGGAGAATTGCTTGTCTTCATCTTCAAAGAATAGCTGTGCTGGCAGACATACTTGACAAAATGTATGCAGTGTTTATAATTGCATGCCGATGATATGCAACTGAAAGTAAAGACACAGAAACATGACTCCAACAACTCTTACAATCCAGACTACCTGACTAAAGCCCACATCTAAATCAAAGATAACAGGCTCTGTTCCAACATGACAGAAATAAAGAACATCAACATTGGCTGCACAAATCTCCTTCACATGCCATTCAACTGGTGACAAGAGCTGTAGTCCCCACAACAAATAAAAAATAAATAAACAAGAGCTAGGGACCCTCTTCAACAACCTCCTCACCTTTGATGATTAAATCAATGTTGTCACAAAAACTGCTGATTTGTAATCACAAACCAACCTAATTCTAGCAGCTGTTTTAAGCAAGCTGGAATTATGCAATATTCTAAACCTAGTTCTTCCTAAGTACAGTTGAATAAACTACATTTAGGTGTATCTCAGTGCACCTAGACAATTGTGAAAAGAGTACACATGAAAACACTATGGGCCTCATTACGAGAACAGCGGTAGCCATGGAGCTATTAGCTCCATGGCTGCCACCGTTCCGGGCTCCATTACCGGGTTCCTGCAATGGGGACTTACCGGGTTACTCCGAGATAGGAGGACCTGGTAAATCCTCTATGCAGGAACCCTTCCCCATTCCAATTTGAGCCCCCATAGGGCTCAATGGTAATGGGGAGGGAGGTAATAATGGGCAGATTACATCTGGCCCGTTATTGCCTCCCTCTTCCCCTCCCGGGACCCGGAACCACGCCTGGTTTTATCAGGCATGCGATCCGGGTCCTGCGATGGGAAGCTTGTAATTGGCGCTTCCGGAATGAAGGGGGCCGGTGCGGTACCAGCCCCCTTCAATCCGGGCGCGCCAGGGTCATAATGAGGCCCTATGTATGATGTAGAGGACCTAATGGAGCACTGCGTGAAAAACACAATGAAGCTTCTTGGTATTTTGCCCATATCTCAAAAATAGAAAGAATCCCTTCCTGTCTGCCGCCAGCTCTTGGAAAGTGATGAACCCTTTGGTCCTTTAAGACTAGGTAGCGCAATTTGGGATGGATGTGGATGCAGATTTTACTCTAGAACCAATAATCAGACCGACTCAGGAAGTTGGCAAAACACAACTGTTTTAATTGCAATTGTCTAAAACAGGGAGTGCAACTGACATCAATGGACGCCGCACAGTCATAAATCTCTCAACGATTTTAATGAAAAAACACATATTTATAAAATGAATTTGTCATAAGTGACATCATACTACGTGGCAAAATAAGAAGACCTATTAATGGATGTGATAGGCTTAAGGGGAACATCTAAGTATACTTTCTATGGGATATGGAATCGTGATTTGGTCTCTAAGGTCAGGTGGACAATTTAGCCCAGCCCCAGTGCAAGTCATCTTCCGTGTCATACTAATACACAATGGGCCTCATTACATGGACGGCAGTAACCATGGCGCTATTAGCACCATGGTTGCCGCCGGTATTTTACCGAGTCCGCCTTGGTGAATGGGGAATTACCGCCCCGGCAACCTTGGAATGGGGCGGTAATTCCCCATTGACCAAGGCCCTTCCCCATTCCCTTTTGAGCCACCATAGGGCTTCCCCATTCCCATTTGAGCCCCCATAGGACTCAATGGGAATGGGGAAGGAGCAAATAACGGTACCGCTATTAGCGGTACCGTTATTTGCCCTGAAGTCCCTCAGGGGGTCCCTTCCTTAACCTGTGGTCTGGCCACATGTTAAGTACAGAAACGGCTGAGGGACCTCGTAGTATGGCGCTAAGGGATTACCGGCACCGGTGCCCTTACCGGTGCCAGTAATCCCTTAGCGCCATCCGTGTAATGAGGCCCAATGTTTCATTGGCTTTCAAACTATAGGGCTCTTTGCTACGTGGCCCTCTACAATCAGTTGGCACGCTTGTACCCTTTGAGAATATTCCACTTTCTACCAGCACTCAAGCTGGCACCCCAGGTGCTGGAGGGCTGGCTTAGTCATGCCTCCCCACTCAATTAGCCCAACATAAATCATCCCTCATACTGTCTGTCATGCAATTAGTCCTTTAAACTCGGCCTTCGAGAATAAAAGGGAGTGTGAGCATGGCCTTATCTTCTGGTCTGGGCGTAGCTTGGCCAAAGTCTATTTTTATCCGACCATGTGACAGGAGACTATGGGCCTCATTACACGGAAGGCGGTGATCCAGGGTGCTATTAGCACCCTGGACCATGCCGGTAAATTACCGGGACCGCCTTTGCGGAAAGGGGATTTACCGCCACATTCCAAGGTTGGTGGGGCGGTAAATCCCCCTTCCGCCATTGCCCTTCCCCATTCCCATTTCTGTCCCATAGGGCTCTATGGGAATGGGGAAGGCGCTAATTACGGCACCGCAATTTTGCGGTGCCGTAATTAGCTCTGAGGTCCCTTAGCGGGTTGGTTTTTAACGCCTGCAAAAAGCAGGCGTTAAAGCACCAACCCGCTAAGGGACCTCGTAGTAAGGCGGTAATGGTTAACGGTCACTGTTACCATTAACGGCGGCCGTTAACCATTACCGCCTTCCGTGTAATGAGGCCCTTTGTTTTGAGCTCCTTTGTTGTATTTAATACTATTAAATGAATAAAACCTGGCACTACTACTGTTTTTCCATTACACCTCAACAGGAGCCCATCTTGCTTCTCAAGTTCATTGTATCTCCTAGATAAGCAGTTTATTGGCTGCTTACACCCTTGACCCCATGCCAGACAAGCTTTCTCAAATCGTCCTTCGCGGTCAGCTGTTTTATTCTACTGCGACACACTTTCAGCCCTTCTATTTACCGGTTCCAAGTTTGCTAAAATGCATTGTGGAACATCCAGATTCTATACACACATGTATATATTGGCAGCATTGCCTGCAGTCTATTCACTATGTATAGCCAGTCTCATGATTACTTAGTCTACTTGCGTTACTGCATCTGGACAATTATAAAATGGCTTTGCATTTTCTTCAGTGTTCTCTGCATGGGCAATCTTCATTTTGTTCATGAAATGGTGCTCAATTCTTTACTTCACCATCATATTCTATAAGGTCTGTTCACCTTCTTCATTGGCATCTCTTCTGGGTGTGTTATTTCTGCTTCATGTGACATCACCAGTCTTTCCTTTCACTCATCTTCACACTTCTTCTGGAATTGCCTTCAGAAAACTGTCATTTCTTCGTGGGTACATTATATAAGGTTTTCTCAATGGATATCTTGTCTCAAGGACTTTTCTCGGTATAGGTTCCAGTATTAGCTTTGCGCATGTTGCAATTTCCAGTTGCCAACATATAGGCAAAATGGGGGCGGGACTTCCGTAGAGGCACTTGGCTCCTCCTCTACAGTAACCTTCCAGTAGGGAACCTTAAATATTACCATTCTTTTTGTGCCAAGATCAGAACCATCAGTAGTAATACTCTACTCCTATCCTTGTTGTTGCTTTGTTTAGGAGATGAGATTCTAAAAGGCATAGGAGATAACACATCATTTCTTTCATCATGTTTGAGAGCTTGTTAGAAACTTTGTTAAAAATATGTCCATGTACGTTCACTCCAGTCATGATGTACTATGAAGACATTTATACAAATAACAGATGTCTTTGTTATTCCTTAAGTTCGCAGAACCAATTATACTCAGCGTAGACAATGTGATACCCATATATGAACATCCACTCTTCAAACATCTAGCTTCTGAAGGTGGTCATTTCGCACATGGAATTAAAGACTCAGAATAAAACACATATCCCAGTAGGGAATGAGACCAAGAGATTGGTTGTGAGAGAAATAAAGGCTTTTATGTAAGATTCGGCATACAGAGGACTCTGCTCACTTGAGAGCGCTTTCTTAAACAATACAAAGCAATACATTTTTAAGGGTAACAGCATCATAGATGCCCTTTTCCATACAGTCTACAAGTTACATTTTGATTTGTGAGGGATTAGGTCCCAGTATGTGACTATAGGGGCAGGCTCCACGAGATTGGCTAGCATTTTGTCGTGCTGGTAGCCATCACGTGGGTTGGCTGGGCTGGTATATGCGAGGTGAAGGTCAGTGTGGGTCTGGGAGAGGTGGCTGGTACTGTCTAACTAATCTACATGCTATCACAGGACATGCAGTAAATAATAACCCATAAACTATACCTTTGGTATTAAGAGAGGCCTATAAATTGTACACACTTATTTACATTATCCCGCATCAGATCACTGGCGAGGTGAAAGGTGTGGGGGTCTTGCCCTCCATGTGACTTACTGAGGGGTGAGATTTAAGAGTTGTCGGGTCTTGTACTTCAGGGCCAGAGGAGATGGATTGATGTGTGTTGGTTTAGGCAGAATATATGATGAGTTACATTGGGGGCACTCTAGGGTGGTCAGCAAGGAAGGGTGACCCTTCTGTTACATCAAAAGAAGACTGGAGGGGCACAAGGTTGAACAGGCAGTAACTTTCCAACAGTGGGAGTGAGAGGTGCCTGAGTGGATCTGTGGAGACGGATGGGCCACAAGTCATGATTCGGCCCGGTCACACGCAGGGCATTGCTCTCAGAGGTAGGATGAAAATAATACACTGTTTGCTTGCAAAAATTCCTGCCAGAGCATCCATGAGAAATGGGCTAGGGTGGCACAGGCGCGGGAGGAAAAAGGTGGGGGCTGTCAGTGCTTGCTGTGCGCAGCACTGCTGAGTGGAGAGAAGGCTTCACAGATACCAGAATGTGGCCTAGTCCAAAGATGGAGTCTGGGGTACACAAAATGGAACCCAAATGTATCTTGCAATAACCCGCTTCTGCAGGTGCCAGGGACTTGTCCACTGGGTCCAGGGAAGGGCAAGGAAGGCGTCCCCCCACTATTGCAAGAGCAGGTGGTCCCTTTCGTGTAGAATGTACGGGGGAACCAACCCCCTCCTTCCTTACATTCCCCCTTTTGTTACATTTAAAAGTAACACATTACTCTTAATGTTACTAGCATTCTTGTAGTGCTTCTCCTCCTGTACTACCTCATCCCAAGCAGGTGTCCCTTTTATGGGCATCCAAGCTCTACAAACACCTCATAGGCTTCGACCCCGTCTAGCATATTCATCAGGGGTGCATGTCATATATACATCCCCATACCCATCCAGATCCACCCACACCTCCTTATACCATTCCAGCTCCCCGGATTCTTTGATTGTGGTATGATATAAACTATACACCCTGTGTCCTGGGTTGCGATATACTGATGTCATACAAAAGTTGAGATTGTTATTTCCCCCAGTTTATATTTGCACATCTTTCATTGTTTGCACCTTTATGGCTTTGCCCATTGTCACCATCATCATTGCAGAACTAGGCATTGATTTTGCACAACATCAGACGCCTACCTGGAACACATAAAAAATCAGTAACGGAAAAACTATAATTGGGACAAGTATTTTCATCATAGTTCCGACCCAGGAAGGGATCCAGTCAAAAATGCCGTCGAACCAATTGCTTGGTTGTATCCCACCTTCCTTCTTCATCCTTTTTCCGAGGTTGTGCACTGCAGAAATTACGTGTGATAAGGTTCCATTGTCAGCATCGGCAGAAAGTACGAATGTACAACATGTACTCCCGATTCTTCATCAAACACCACCGTCCATTGCTGTGAGGAGGTCAAGGACGTACCAGTTTTGCATGGTCATCAACCGCATGGCTCTGAGTTCTACTGTGATCACGTTGAATTCTTCTTCTGTGTCATTGGCCACCTGGATCAGCTCCCACCTAACTATATGCAGTCATTTGGCTTTCACTCGCATCTGGATACTTGGCACAAGGAGGCAAAGAATGTTTCTGCTGTATTAAATAGTCTGTATTGGTCAGGAATTGCTGCCAAGAGTTCTGAGGACTTGCTGGAGATGTAGTTTGACGATTGTCTCTTGCAGGACATTTTTTCCTGCAATTTGTCTTCTGATGTTCCAGTTGGTACCCTCTCCCCCTGGACATGGCTTTCCAGGACCACCATCAGGGCGAATGCAGTGTGGCCATGGCGCAGGTACCTCTCCATAACGTTGGGAGGTGCAGGTACGCTTGCTTGCCGCATACCCAGTAAGTGCCCATCAAGACTGGTGTGTCTCTCTTAATGTCTGGGAGAAAGAGTGTTTTGTTGCAGTGTTTGTTTGATCCCTTGGGCACCTTCCCTTCTCATAATGTATTTCTCGTTTTACTTTGATGGGCTTTTCAAGTGCTGTCACCCAGGTCAGTTTGGCAATGTGTTGTGACCACGTTGGAGTGCATGTTTTTTCTACCCATTGGAATTTTTCCTCCAACAGTCCTCAGAGCGCTTCTGCCTTGCACGTTATCGTCTCTTCTTGCCACTTATTATCTGCAAACATTGTCCCTTTGATGATAAAGAACGGCTCTTTTACACGAAGAACTCCGTGAGGTTTGCTGTTACACATTCTCTCGTTCTGCAGCAATTGTACTGTTACGGTGTGTACCTGGAAGGTACTCTGAGTCCTACAAAGGGCTAGATGAACAAGACCCTGGGCATCTGACAAAGGTGTTTCTTGGGGTATGAGAACTTTGGCCTTCCAGATGCATGGGGTATCAAGGAGCAAATGTAACAACTTTCATTGTTCACCTGCTTAGCCATGGCACTCATATCTGAATACCATTTATTATATTGGTCAGGGTGGCGGGTGTCTTCTACAGCATCTAATCCTAGCCCATGGTACGCATCATACCTTTTGCTCTCTGCCCCCCTTTTCCGCCTTCTATTCCCCCCTAAACCATTATATAGCCTTTTCACCCTTTGATATCGTATAGGAAAAATGTCTGTCCATGTTTCATCATTGTATTCACTATCATTCTGCCAGGACTGTGAGGTTGAATATATTTGTGGGGCTGAGGTACAGGGTTTAAAGTGCATATTCCCGCCATCTGAGGTAGGTTCCCTGGTTGCGTGCATATGTAAATATGGTGATACTGATACATCAAAGGTTGGATTTTCAACATTATAATCATTTGGTACTTCAATAACATCCTAATTCATAGCAGCATATGTAAAGGTTGGGGCTTTGACAGTTCGGTTCTTATGCAGAGTGGTGAAATTAAGATTTGTAGAGGTATTCTGGGCCCATATAACTTTGAATCTGTTCCAAATAAGGCTTGTTCCATCTTGTATTAGTTATACCCGGTCCCCCCCTCTTTTATATCACCCAAAATAAAAGTAATGCTCCAGTACATCCCCAAATGAAACAACATTATAGAGAAAACAATGGAAACACAATACAACCCACACTCATAACTATAAGCTCTAGTACCACTAACATTTCCCCTATTGCTATATACATTGGTAGTGTTGTCAGTGAGGGCCCTCCTTTCCGCCATATTTGAACCTGAAGTGGCAATATGAATGGGTTAAGTACACAAATAGAGAAAGAAAGAGAGAAAAGGGACAAAATATCTATTAAACAATTTTTCAACTTCCATATACTATTAGTAACACTGTACACTGTAACACAATTTTGCATTCACTTTTCTAATTTCCACCCTTCTTTACTCAGTGGTTTATCTGTACCTTTTTACTTGTAGCACTGCACTTTCCTGCTCTTGTGGCTGTTCCCCATGGGGCGTTCTGCTATTGTTTGCTTTTCTCACGTCAGAGAGGTGTATCCAGCATTCCAGGCCCTTAACCTTCACAGCAGAAGGTGTGCAATGCACTACCTCATAAGGGGCGTGAAATCTTTGAGAGTTGCACCTTCACAAAACTGTGCATTTATACACTCTCTCCGGGCATTGACTGTGACATTGGACTGTCTGCTACTGGGGTGTTTGTAACTGTTTCTCCTTCTCGTATGAATGAGGGCGCTGTCTGTTTAGCTATACTTTGCACAGCTCTTGTCAGTTGTGTAATTTATTCCTTAAACCCGTCCCCCAGCACTCTGGCAGCTCTATGAGCATCTGATGCCCATCTCACTGGATATAGTGGCATTTGAATGCTCTCCCTGTCACTATCTATTGTGGGGACAAATTATGGTCCTTACTAAGTTGCATTCTGAGTTGGAACAGTGCCAGGGACAGGCAATAGACCCAATTCCTTTTTAGGGTTTGACACAATTTGTAGAGTCAGCTTTTAAGGAGACCGTTGATCTTCTTGACCTATCCGTTTGCCTGCAGGTGGTAAATCGAACATAGTTTGTGCTTCACACCTGGCAATGATGTCACTTCTATAAAAGGTAATTTACAAAATGACAGTGTGACGTCCCAAATTCCCCACCTGCCGAATACTTCCCTAACCAGAAACTTTGCCACACATTTCACGTCCGGGTGTGCACAAGATCCTGCTTCCACCCAGCGAGAAAACGGGCACACCACCATAGTGAAGTACCAAGGTCCGTTACATCTTTCTCCCATGTCTGCATAATCTATGTGTAACTCTCGGAATGGTCCAACTGGGTGAGGCAGTGTTCCCTGTAGTGTTCTAAGGGTCATCCCTGAGCTGTATTTCTGACATATGATCTATTCTAATATTAGTTTTGCAGGATATTCTTGGAGGATTGGAACAAACCATTCCTTCTGGATGTCTGCTGCTTTATGTTGCTTGGTAACTTGTGCAGGGAAATGGAGTTGATGAAATGCCACATGCAATGATTCCACTGGCGTTACCACCTTTCCCGTCATTTCTTGACACTAGAGGAGGTCTGTGGATGATTGTTTGCACCCTCCTTTTATCCACATTTCCTGTTCTTCTATTGGGGTGCACCTCTGTAACTCAATTATTTGCGTAATGGGCATGGAGTTGTATCCATCTCCTATTGTCCTGTGTGTTGGTTTTACTACGCATTCTACTACTTGGGGTTTGGGGAAGTACCCTGCTTTTTTCGCAGCGGCACCTGCCGCTGCGTTTCCTTAGCGAGATGACGTCAGTGTTATTAGTGTAGGGCTGGCATTTCCCCAAAGCACCAACTGATGTCTCAGCCAATGCTTCAATGAGATAATTAAACAACTGCGCATGCTGCACTGGGGATCCGTCTGCTCTTCTGAATCCTCTTCTTTGGCATTGTGACAGCCCGGAGTGTACCGTGGTTGTCACGTTTGCCGAGTCAGAGTATATTGTCACTGCAAATCCCTTGGCTGTGTGTAATGCTTCAATCAGTGCTATTAACTCTGGTGCTTGTGCAGAGTAATTGGAGGGGAGATGTTTTTGCACTATCACTTCATATTCATCTCCTTCTACTCTCAATACTGCTGTTCCTACATTTCTTTCCCCTGTCTCTGGATCAATGCATGCAAATCCATCCACAAAGTACACCTGACCCCCTTCTAGGGCATTTTCCCTGGCTTTCAGAAAATATTGTCACCTTCCCCCTCATAGGTAGCACAATTGTGTGTTTGCATGTCTTCCACTGTACATGGCTCTATGATGAAAGTGTCTGGGTTTACAGTCTTACAGCGCACAATGTGTATGTTTGGACTTGAGATGATTATTTCATATGCTGTGGCCCACTTCGTTTTGAGTGTGGATTTTGATCGTTGAAGTATAGCAAACAAAGAGTGCTTGCCAAATAGCATCACTGAGCATCCCATCACTATGGTGGCGCTTTTCTCAATTGCGAAGAATGCTGCCACGAGGGCTTGTTCAAACGCAAAGTGCCCTTGTATCACAGAATCTAATGTGCCGCTCTAATAGGCCAATGGGTGTGGCCTAGTGATGTTTTCTGCATGAGCACTGCAGTCATTAGGGTGCCATTACAGTGAGAGAATAAATTAAACTCCCAATCATAGTAGGTGTCACCAGAACCGTTGCTGCTGAGATAATGGACCTCATTACGACCCAGGTGGCCACGGAGTGAACAGTGCCGGTGAGGGGCTAGCACCGTTCATTCCGGGCCACCCTATTACAAGGTCTGCAGTGGGTCCCGCTAAGGAATGCCTGGTCAGACCAGGCGTCCTTAGCAGGACCTGCTAGCAGACCAGGATACTAACAGCAGGCCCATCATTAAGGGGCCCATTGTTAGCTTCCTCCCCATTCCCAGCGAGCCCTATGGGGGCTCAAATGGGAATGGGGATGTACCGGGTCCCGGTCCCGCGAAAGGGATTTACCAGCCCCTCCAAGGTCAGAATGTCTGGTTAAGTCCCCTTTTGCGGGACCCGGACCTGGCACCCAGTATGGGGGTAGCCATGCCGCTTTTAGCGGCCTGGCTACCTCCATACTCGTAATGAGGCCCAATGTCTTTTAACTTATAGAACTCTGTGATCATTTCTTATGTCCTTTTCATTGGTGCAAAGCCTTTTTGGGCATCTTTCAATGCCTGACGAAGGGGACGTGTACGCTGCATAATCGAGGATCCATGCAGGGCAGTAATTGCACAGGCTGAGGAATTTCTGCATATCCTTTACAGTCATGGGCATCAGTGTTGCACGTATGGCTGCTGCTCTGTCTGGAATTATTCGCTTACCATCCTTTGAGATTCGCTGCCCAGATACAATACTTCTGCTAGGCAATACTGAAACTTTCCTTTGTCTACTTTGTACCCCTTTGTAGCTAGTAAATTCAACAGGGTTACTGAACCTGCACTACATTGCTCTTCACTTTCACTGCAAACTAAAAGGTCATCAACATCCTGAATTATCGTGCTCTTTACATCAATATTACTGAGATCTTAATGCTAAATTCTGTTGAAAATGCTGGGGCTCTCCCAATATCCCTGGGGCAACCTGCAATGCTCATACCATTCCCCCCCTAGGGTAAATGATGTAAAGTATTGGGTACTGGGGTCGAGTGGCACTGAGAAAAAAGAGTTTTTCAAGTCCACTACTGTGAAGCACGTGGCTTCCTTTGGAACACTGCATAAGATGTACGCGGGTTTTGGAACCAGAGGGAACTCCTTCTGTATGATGTCATTAAGTGGGCGTAGGTCCTGTATCATCCTCCAAGCCCTGCCCTTCGCTTTTTTGATCGAATAGATAGCCGTATTACAAGGTGAATTTGTGGCACGATAATGCCCTGTTGCAGTAATGCAAAAATTGTCTCTTTTATGCCTTCCTCTGCTTACCTGGATAGGGGGTATTGATTTTGTCTCAGTGGCACTGCACCTGGCTTTAGTTTTATTTCTACGGGCGTGACTTCCTGTAAAAGCCTACATTGTGTGGGCCTGTAGTCCATAAGTTTGGTGGTACCTGTTTCATATCTTTGCCAAAAATTGAAGGTGGTGCACTGACAATGGCCATGAGGGGCTTATTCATTTGCCTGTTTTGGACCATTATATCACTTGGCATACAAAGTACCATGATTATCTCCCCGTCAGTGTCACTGTCAGTGAACAGCTATTCATCAGTAAGATTGTGTAGCGCTATATTTGGGTCTATGCACAACACTGTTCTCCACTCACATCCATGCATGCCCAGTCCTATTGCCATGATCCGTTTAGCTGATACTTGCACCCCGTGTAGGTCCATCGAGAGGATAGTACCTGCCACAATCTCTGGGGTTGCAACTGGGTGAAAAATAATGTCAGAGGGTACTCGCCATTCTTTTTGTGATATTTCAGGCACCACTGTAGCTAGCAACTGTATTCCGTTAATGAACATGTCAACACTCGTGGGTAGCCCCCTCACTGCTACTTCATTTATCATGGTATTGATCATTAGCATGGCTCTGAGTGGGCATACCCCTGGAGTGGAGCACACTATCCCTCGTTCTGTAAATCAGGTGGTCATATTGAGTTTACTGAGGAGATCCTTCCAATTTATGGGCGAGTCTTCGTGGTATAACAGGGGTGCTCGAACCTTCTTCCCGCACCGTCTTCCCTCCCACCCTTATATTCAAATCTTTTGTGTAAGAAACCTTTAAAATTGCCACAAAGAATCCCTGAGAATCTCCACCCCCACCAGTGGTTCCTCGTATGGACATAGGGTAGTCAATAGGACTAGACACGCAAGTGCTCTCTGTGGGCTGTCCTAATCTGGGTGGGCTGTCATGCCTTTGCAGAAAGGCGCACATTTACCAAGTTACTTCCCACAGCAAGACTCAATGCCATGTAAGGATTGGTTAAGGCAAGGGTGCAAACATCTTCCTAGACCTGAAGTGTGGGAGTAAGGTCATGAAAAAGCAACAAAGAACATATCAGACCCCAGAGCTAAAGGGCAAACACTGTAATGGGATTTGTCAAAACACATCATCTTAGCTAAGCTCCCAGGCCTGTGTTGAAAAAAAACATGAACATGTATGTTCCTAGGCAGTACATCAAAATGTATCATAATGAATGTCACAAGCTAGTAAGAACCAAACAATGCACAGAAAATGATATGCACGTCCAAATAGAATGGGTAAGGCACAACACTGCCATCTGCAGGAAAGATCCAACTGAAATAAAAATGCTTAGAAAGGAGCTGCACAAATCAAATCCTCACACATTGGGCCTCATTACGACCCTGGTGGAATGGGTTTAACGGTGCCGGTAGAGCTTCCGGTGCCGTTAAACCCATTCCGCCCTATTACGAGGTCCCCTTGTGGTACTCGCTCTGGATGTCTGGTCAGACCAGACGTCCTTTGCGGGTCCCGCGAGGGCACCAGGGAGTTAACAACGGGCCCGTTATTAACGGGCCCGTTGTTAGCTCCCTCCGCATTCCCATTGAGCCCTATGAATGGGGAAATTCCGGGCACTCCAAAGTCGGAATGGCCCGGTATTTCCCCATTCAGGGACCACGGACCTGGACCCGAGTTTGTAGGCCTCCAATCTCGTAATGAGGCCCACAGACTAGAATAAATTAGGTATTAGTGACATGTATGGAAACTCATGACTAACCTTCACAGTACACACACTATTAGTAAATAATATATGTATAATATGACAAGCTACCCAAATATATATATATTACGCGGCCCACGGTAGCTGCCATACAGTTATGTTTAAGTTGCTAAACCCATAGGAAGATTACTTTTACGGCGGCTTACAATCTTGCTCCCACTGGAGGAATCGTCACCAAACTTTGCAAAAAAAGTATATGCTTGGCTCCAAATTTTTTTTCCAAATTGGGTGAGATTTGTCCTGCAGAGAGGGCAAAGTTATAGAGGTGTCCCGCTTTTTTTTCCCCAGACTAATTGGGGAAAAATGTTGCACATGGCTAAAAGCCGAACTGCTGGATGGATTTTCACCAAATTTGTGGCAGTAGCAGGGGCTTGGGTCAGAAAGCGTGCTTTTGTGTGTTTGGTGGAAATCTGATCAGTACTTTTGTTGCAAAGAGATGTTGAAATGTACATCTAAAAAAATTAGGCATATATGGGTCCGTTCCGCTGACCCATTTCCCTGTTCGCTCCGTGGACCGAAGTCTCATTGGCTTCCAGTACACCATCACGTCGGCGAACATGGGACGAGGCCGGTGGTTGGCTGGAGGGAAGTGTGCTGTGCGTCAATGATTTTGGCAAACACCGCCATGGTGTATCGGAGGATAGTGGGGTAGTGTGCATGCCAAGGCTCTAAGCCATTGTGTGCATGGCTGGGATTTTTGTACTTAGCAGTGTGCCCACTAAAATTAGTCATATCTGGCTCCGCTCCGGTGTCCCATTTCCCTGTTTGCTGCACAGTCAAAATGTTGCTTGCTACTCAGTGTGCAGTGATGTTTTGTGAGTCAAAGGTTTTCCATAACGGCGGCATGTTGTATTGGAGACAATGCAGTGGCGAAAGGGCCTGGAATACATAGGGCATCTGGTGGTGGGAAGAAAGGAGGAAAAGGGTGGGGGAGTAAGAAGTGGTTAATGTGATATATCTCATTAGAAGAAGACGTTGCTGTGCCATCAGTATCCGTACATACTATGCCAATTCGCAGTTACCTCAACAGGCAACAATCTTGTGTGGTCATTGCAGGCAGCCTTGGTTATGGCATGCCAGCTGCAGTGGCAATGTCTTTCTGTGATGAGTGGTGGCAGGCAAATTTGCAGAAGGGGAGTGCATTCCACAAGACATGAACATTTAAAGATAACGTGTACTATGGTGTACTGTGTGTGGTAAATCCATAGCCCCTTTGATTCATGGCTGCAGCCCTTGCACAGAAAAGTATGTCCACTGGTTGAAAAGGTATGTCCACTGGTTGAAAGTCGGTGTCACATTGTCGCTTTGTGTGTGTGAGTTGGCTCCTTTGCACACATTGCTGGTTCCATTGGTGTGGTGATTGGTAGAATATCCTACTGTTGTTTGTGTATTTGTGGAGATGCTGCAGTGACAAGTCATGTAGTGTGTCCACTTGGTGCACTAATGGAAAGAATACATATGGAAGAGGTTATGGTGCAACTCGTTCTTATATGTGCTTGAGTACTGTGCATTGCGCAGATTAGTAAGTGTTGCAGTGCACTATGCACCATTTCTTCTATGCACGTA
Source organism: Ambystoma mexicanum (assembly GCF_040938575.1). NCBI lineage: Eukaryota > Metazoa > Chordata > Amphibia > Caudata > Ambystomatidae > Ambystoma > Ambystoma mexicanum. Next base: position 387,504,668 of record NC_090932.1, read on the forward strand.
CTAGAGTCTTGGGAGCAGGCCCAATGTTGTGAAGATTGTGTTCTTTGGTTGGCATGCTTACAATGCTCTGTGATAGGAAGTGTGAAGTGGTGCCAAGAACTGCAATTAGTTTCTGCATTACGGTAAGTGGAATATGTGTGCTTGCATCCCTGCCTTATGGTGCAGCAGTTGCCTGGTGTGGTGGTGACTATGTTGCCTTTTAGAATTCTGGCACATGCCCAAATGTTCGCCTGCATGCCTCTGTTATGTAGTGGTGGGTGTGGCCAAGGCCTAGACTGTTTGGTGCATGGCCGAAGGTCGTAGGCCGTAGGCCATGCACCCAACAGCGTAGGCTTCATCACAGCCACCACAACATAATGGAGCCATACAGTTATCACTCTACATGCATTTGAAGTTGGTGAGTATAACACAATGGTTGGGCAGGACATTGTACACTTGGTAGAACAGTAGTAGTAAGCTGCTATGCGTACATTAGCATATGGTGTACATCATTGCCCCTGTTGCACAATAGGGAGCCACATGTCACCATGTGTGTTTGCTATGGTTAGGCCCTTACAAGACCATTGCTTGAGGAAATGTTTTACCACATTGCGCCATGAAAGGAAGTCATCAGCATCAGAAAGTTGCACTATGGAGAATGTACACAGCCACTCACATATCATTGAGCACAGGCAACACAACGTCATGGAGCCATGCATGTAAAGATGGTGCCAGGGTGAACGTTGGCAGGTGCAATTGCAGATGGGGAGTGCATTACACATGACATGAAGAGTAAAACATGGGGTGTACTAGGGTGTGCTATGTGTGGTGAGGCCCTAGCAGTCAGTGATGGTAGAGCAATGGCAGAAGGGGAGTACAATGAAGAGCACATGAAACTTGAAACATACAGTGCAGTATGGTGTGTTCCGTCTGCTAAGCCCGTAGCCCCTTCGATGAATGGGTGGGCACTTTGCACTGACAAATATGTGCTCTGGCGTGAAGTAGGTTTCACATTGTTGCCTTCGGTGTACGATTTGTGATCATTGCATACAATGTTGGTTTCATGGTTGTGGGGACTGGTTGCACATCATATAGTGTTTAGTCCATGCCTGGACCTGATGGTTTGACAACTCCTATAGTGTGTCCTGTGGGTGCAGTGGTGAAGTACTGGATGACTAGAAGTGGCTAGTGGTGAACTGCATGTACCTGGCCACTTGTTCAGATGCATGACTCTGTTATGTTGTGCTGGGTGTTGCCAAAGCCCACACTGTTGGGTGTATGGCAAAAGGCCATAGGCCGTAGGCCAGGCACCGAAGATCCTAGGCCTGCTCCATAGACACGCCACCATAACGCAGACTTCCAGTTTTAAGTATGCATGTCTCCAATGGTTGTGACGTTCAGAAAATGGTTCTGCAGGACATTGTAGACTTGGTAGAACAGCACAGGTGACCCGATATGTGTACAGTTCCATATGGTGTAGATTAATGCACCACCTTGTACATTAGGGAGCCACATGTCGCCATTTGTGTTTGGTATGGGTTGCCCTTTACACCACTCATCCTATGTTACGTTAGTGGATTGAGGTACATGGCAAATGTTCCCTTTCATGAGGCCATTATGTTGTGCTGGGTGTGGGTTAATCCTAGACTATTGGCTACATTGCCAAAGACTGTAAGCCGTTGGCCATGCACCCAAGAGCCTATCCCTTGGCAACAGCCAGCACACCATAAAGCTGCCATGCAGAGTTGCCTCGGCATTTCTCCGAGGAAGGCGACCTTTGAATAATGGGTGCAGAGAACATTTTACACTTGGTGGAACAACCAAAGTGAGGTGATATGTGTTGACTAGCACATGGTGTAGGTCATTGAACGTTTTGCACATTAGGGAGTCATATGTTAGCATTTCCATTTGCTATGGGATGCACTTTAGAACACCTTTGCTTGAGGAAGCGTTTTAACATATTGCGCCATGAAAGGAAGACATCAGCATCAGAAAGTTTCTATATGGACAATGTACACAGCCGCTCACATGCTGTTCAGCACAGCCAATGCAACGTCATGGAGCCATGCATGCAAAGATGTGGCCAGGGTGAAAGTTGGCAGGCACAATTGCAGATGGGGAGTGCATTACACATGACAGGAGTAGTTAAACATGGGGTGCACTAGGGTGTACTGTGTGTGGTGAGGTCCTAGTGTCTTGGCTGGAGGCCTTACAGGAACAGCTATGTGGGTTGCTTGCAACTACTCTTCAGATTGTTGCATTTTGTGTGTGGTTTGTGAGGTGTGCATGCATTGTTGATTCCACGGATGTACTCATTGTTAGCACTTGGCACATTTTCCAGTGCATGGCGTGAGCTTATGGAGTGAACAGGTCTGCAGTGTGTCTACTGAGTGCTGTGGTGAGAAAGTGTGTGTGAACCAGTGCATAGGGTTCAACTGCTTAGTGTATGTGCTTGGGTAGTGTGAATTGTGCAGATTACTAACTACTATACTGCACTTTGAAGTATTGTATATTTGCCGTTGGTGGAGTGCTGGGTGGAAAAAAAATATTGCCACCTGCAGTCTGTGGTGCTGGGTGCCACTCTGGTTGAATGTGGACACTGAAAGCGTGGGTAGGTTTGGAGAACTGTTACCTGGAAATGCTTTCACATGACACAAGACCTGTACTGTGAGTGTGTAATGGTACGTCTGCAGTGCTGTACAGAAATGATATTTCTTGATGCAGAGGTCTTGGATGTGAATGTTACATGCATGTGTGACTATTTAATACTACCTAATGCAGGAGTTTTTATCAAATAGAATAGTGGAAACGCAGGAGTGGCTCTGCTTTACTGGGGTGTGGCCCTCGCTGTAGCTGGGAAGATGCACGGGGTACATTCTGACCTTCTGAGCATGGTGCCTTTGCAAATGGAACTGTGGGGATTATCCAATCAGGTGTCGAGGGTGTGGTTCACAGGAAGGGGCGCTGATATATTTCCCCAAACCTCAATGCAATCAGGTTGGCAGAGATGAACAGATGGCGAGTGCTGATCGTGGGCGATACCTTTGTGCAAGATCTGCACAGGTATGCTGTGGAAAGAGGCTTTGATGCTAACTTTCAGTTGGAAGGTGTGGAGGCTTTTTGGGGAACAGTCTTTGAGTAGGTTTCTGTGCCATGGTTCTCCTTTGTACATGTGTGGCCCCTGTCGGTACTGTGGATGTGGTTATCGTGCATTATGGAGCACTACATTTAGGGTACATGTCGTGCTCACGTTTGCTCCATCACCTCAAGAAGTTGATGACAGCAGTGATGCAGATTTTTCCCACTGCCAAGGTAATTTTCTCATCCATACCACCAAGAGGTGCATGGGACCATGCTGGTGTAATTTGTCCACAGCCAGAGGTCAGGAGGTGTTTCATAAACAGAAGCATGTGTGACTTTATGTGTAGTGCTTGGATGTTCTGCATCAACTATGACTGCATAAAAGAGCAAGATTTGAAGTGGTTCCAAGGTAATGGCATTTTTTTTAACCTCCATTGTCAACGCTGTTTTGGTTGCCACTCTGCACGAAGCATTGCAGAGAATCCGGTAGAAATGTAAGAGAAGCATTGACTTTCAGTCCGTACAAATGTCAGCAGGAGAAGGAAACAGAAATTCATTGAAAGAGATTTAAAAAAAAAACATATGCAAGCTTGTGCATAACAAAAACAGGACAAAAACAATTATAATTTAAAAAAACATATGTTCCCTGAGACAGTACTACAGACCCAAACACGTACCCTGTTTTACACTTCCCCCACACACCGCCCCACCGTCCCTAGCATGAAAACTCACCGGATTACGCTGTACTTTCACGATTACACGTGGCACATCCAGCCATTTTCTGGATGGGAGCCATGGAAACGAAACTGTGGAGTGAAAGTCACTGCTCTGTAAGGTTTGTGGTTCTGTTGTGTACGAAAACACTATAGCAGAAGGTCTCTTTGTACAAAGAAGTGCAGAAGGCTATGGTGGAAGTGTGCAAGGTAAGGGACAGGCATCCTGGGTGTATGCATGAACTGTATGTATTTGTTTGAAAAATGTAACTTGCAATGCTGATTTTGAGCGATATTTTGTGAACAATGAAAAGTAAGTGGTGTACTGCGGAAAAAAATAATAAACTTTGCAGTGTACACGGTAAGTGGCAGGAATCCTACTGTGATGAATGCATTGTTGTGTATGGTAGCATATGATGTGCAATTGTATTCTATGGCATTCATAATGCGCCTGTACACATGTTTAGCAAAGCGCAATGAGGCAAGGGAGTGGGATCAAAGGGGAGACAGAGCCAACGACCCTACTAGGCCGGGTGTGACTTAGATCGCCCAAGTGCATGGGTGGAGGGAGAGGAAAGTACAGTACATGGGAAGAAGAACAAATGACAATAAGTAAAAATACGGGCCGATTGTGGCAAGTGCACAGATAGTTGCACACATCAGGTGGTGGAGGAACTGTTAGGGGCAGAGAAAACAAGTGCAGAGTTTGCTTGAAAGGCAGTACATGGGTTCGCCTGGCGGGGGGAGGTGACATGGGCCCGACATCACAGAGCTGCCAGGTAACCAGTGCAGATTCAGTTTACGCCAGGCAGTCAGCCGGGGAGCAGAAACAGCAGACGCTATGACAAAGACTTTGAGATGCTTCCAGAACCGGTGATGGTTCTCCTCAAGATTCAGGGAGGCAGGGAAGCTGTTGCAGAGGGAGGCCCCAGGCGTAAAAAAAATCTACCACTAACTGGTTTCTTGCAGGAGCATCTGACCCTGAGGGAGTTGGAGGCAGATGAGGGAAGAGCTCACGCACAGAGAAATATAGGAAGTCAGAGTTGAAGGTATTGAGGTCCAGGACCCGGAAGGCCTTCTGCATAATGCAGAGTCTTTTCACTTTATTCCTTGAAGCCACTGGGAGCTATTTGAGGCATGTCAGTGCAGGAGAGATACCATCCCAAGTCGCACACTCCTCTTCTGGATGCGCTCCGGAGGGCGGGAGTAGAAGCGGGCAGATTTAAAAAGAGCCTGTTGCCGTAGTGCAGCCTAAACAGAAGTAAAGCTGTGCAGACAGTGATGTTTTGGAAAGTTGCTTTTGGTTGGTACGATATATTCAATACTGCTGTTGGTGGCATATTTTTACGATTTATGCGAGGTGGGTTAGTGGGGAAAACATTTTGTAGCATTGTCGGAGGGAAAGCAGAGAGCTCCTGTTTCGATATTACAATGTATGATATGGGTAAATGAGAACATTGCAGCCACATATCACTGCAGTGCCACTTGATGTTAGGGGATGGGGAAAAAAACAGTATTCTTTTAAAGAACATAATGGCCGCTCAATGGCAGATACCGTGCACAGAGTCACTTATAACACAGTTGTAAACAGACTGCACAAAAAGTTTTCGTACCTCCATTTTGTGGTGATGGGTGCTCATGTGGATGAATGTGGATGCACAAACCTTGTAATCTTTTACTGAAGTTTCTACTGGACGTGCTGTCCAGTGACAGGACACTAGCAGGCTGATTTTCTGACGGTACCTACAAAGTGTTTTGAAGAACTGTCAGTGTTAGATGCTAATGTCTTGGATGGCATTGGTGGAATCGTGTGTGCCTATTTACCTGTACCCAATGAGGTAGTGGTGGACAAAAGGTAGTGGAAAGGTAAGAAGGAATTCTTCTGCTTTACTGGGGTGCAGCCCTCGTGGTGCTTTGAGAAACGCACGTGCCACAATATGCGTTTCTCATCATGCTGGCCAATGGACATGGGACTTTGGGGATTATCCATTCAGGTACTGTGGGTGTGGTTCACAGGAAGGGGCGGTGAAACTTTTGTACATTATACTCTGCATAGTGATATATGATATGACATGACATTTATAACACGCCTATACACAAGTGTTTCAAGGTGCTACGAGTCAAGGGAGAGGAACAAAGGGAGGACAGACAACAATCCTACTAGGCCATGTAAGAGGATTCAATTCAGCACTACAGCTAAGTCAATGCCTAGTCTGGGATACTGAATGGAAACCCTTATTGATATATCTTTATGTCCAGTTCATGCGTTCTGGATGACTACCCCTATATAACACCCCTCTCTTGGAATCCCCCTGACCCCACTGAGCCAAGAAGTAGTTCTGTTTTGCAAGTTTAAAAGGTTTATTTGATAATTTAAAATATATATATATATCACACTTTATAATAAATTAATAATTGAATATCACACTTAATCTGATATGATAAAGATTAACAACGGAGAATCTGGCACTAACACACTTCTTATAATCACTAATGAGTTGACATGAAATGGATAAGGTAGCACACTGGTAAATAGGAACAAAAGTATAATGTGGTAGAGGATGCTTTATGTAAGCTCAGGTGGATGCAATATTCAATGAATGCAGTACAGAAAATACTCAATATGATTTCAACCAAACAATGTAATCACTTTTCTCTGGCAATCCACTCCCCCCCTTGATGCAATGCAAGGAAATGGAAGGAAGCACACAGTTCTCAGAAATGCAATCAACTGTAATTCAGTTCACCCCAGCAAGCTTAGACTACAGAAGTTTAAAACACAGATAGGAGTTTTGAAAACACAGGCCCAAATGCTTTGATATGTGCTAGCAATGGATGAGAAATATGCTGGAAATGCTTTTTAATTCCCTTTCAGAGGTTCAGGGTGAGTGGTATCTAGTTAATATTAGTCCAGGCTCACACTAGCAATGATGCAGGGATAGTTAGCAGGTTAAACGAATTTCTGGCAAATGGAAGACAAGCAGCAGCAGTTTTTACATGTGAAGAAATTTGCAAATCGCGGTAAAATTCGCGGATGCGTGTTCCGCGATTGCGGTAAAACTATAAGGGGTAGGAATGCGGTTCTAGGTGCGATTCAAAGCTAAGATTCTAAGCTTTCAAATAAAAGTTATTGCAAGTCACAAACGGTTGCGGAGATATGAACGATTTTGTGAAGGTCGTTTTTCAGATTTGCAAATTTTAAACGCAACACTTTTTCAGCTTTAAAAATGATGGCAGGATAACACAATTGCTACGCTGCAGTTCTACTTAGATTAAAAATGGATTGAATTATATGATTTTAACTAAGAGATGTGTTCTGAGTTTTGCTGAGTACTCACAAGAGATTTTGAACCGGAAAGCGGCTTTGTCACGATCTGGTCAACAGTCTGGTCAGGTCTTCCCGGGTTCTGCTCACAGCGCCTGGCCTCTGGAACTGCTCACAGCGGTCTGGTCTGGGTCTCTCTGGGTACAGCACTGCTTTCTCTCTGCTAGGCACCGGTTCTCTGGGTCGGGTCCTGCCTTCTCTTTGGATATCTCTGTCACCGGGTTCTTGCAAAAGTTCTTGGCAAAATTCAGACGGCTCACCCGGCTGTCTGAAGAGTTCAGTTGCAAAAATATTTTGAGGCCTGCTGACAAATACTCTTGCTGGCAGTGGCCTTTTTGGTTAAGGTTCTGAAGTCTCTGTTTATCTTGGAGTCTAAGGGTTGGCTCTTTGAAGATTGATGGAGGTAAGTATGGATTTTTCCGGCAGAGTGCGTTGCAGCAAATGGAATTGAAGGTCCCTATCTGTCCTGACTCTCTGCTTTTATGTGTTTTTGAGAGTGGGTGTGTGTGTTGCATCACTAGACTTGCCCCTCTCACTTGTCATTGGTCCAGCTTTCATTCCTCCCCTTGATTGGGGAATGAACTGTGAGTCAGAGTGATGTCATTTTATGGCTTGCCAAGAGGGCACTCCCTTGTCAGATTGCACACATTCTATATTTGATAATAAAAGACATATTTCACAGTTACACAGTTGCTTGAAATTACATATACATGGTGTGGCTGAATTTAGCCATGTCTCTGTCCAAATCTGCTCTTTCTAGGAGCTTGCATTCAGAGATGGTACATAATGGACTTTTTAACTGATTTTTCAATTTCTGACATGGACCCAACTTTACATACATGTGCGCAGGGAGTAGGGACATTAACTGATGAAGTTTCAGATTTTTAACATGCACACATTTAGAGTAATATCCACTTTTCCGCTAACACCCCCCTGTACATACCACCGGTTCTAAAAACCTCTTAAACTGTGGGCAGAAAAATCACAAGAATTATGGTATCATTTATAAAATTTTCACATGTCCGCACCATGAGTTATTAATCTTTTTCTAAACAATATTCTGGCTACAAAGGGGTGTGGTTTTCTCTCAGCACAAGGTAGAAATACTGGTTAATCCAGTTCTGCCAAGCCAGCTTGCTCTCACAGGCAGTGCCCCTCCCAGCTCCTGCCAAGAGGAAGCTACATTTTACGACTGCGTAATAAAACCTTTGCCTGAGTGAAGAGGGCTTTGTTCACTCTCCTGCAGAGCACAGGTAATTCAATTATCAGATAGATGGCATATCCTTAGTGTGGGCAGCAAAAGGAAGGTTGGCCTGGGAACACAGTGGTGACTCAAGTTTCACTCCTGATGGGGGTAGCTGCCAAGCAAAATCAAGTTCCTTAAGCCAGACCTTCAGCTAACTGGCAGGTTTTTTGTTGCTTTTTAACTTAACTTGTAATTTTACACATGCAGCTAGGATGCTGAGTCTAAGTGCAAAACTATGACATTTCAACAGTTACAAAGGCATGTGATACCAAACATAGGTCACTCATTTAATCTAAACATTTTCGATTTTAGTGTCTTTAAATCCAGTGCAACTTAAACTGCTGCAATCCACAGCTCAGCCAGTCTTGTTATAAACCTTGTCTTATGATCTTCATTTCCCAGATTTTGTAGGCACACAAAATTCCATTCTGCCAAATGTCTGCTGGTGTTCAGTAAATATTTTGCACATATTGCAATGTTTGAAAATAGGCATTTTGACTTGCCTTCAGGGAAACAGAGTGGTTTTAAAACGCCGGCTTTTGGATAGTGGTGAGTACTGGTACTGCACCCATTTTTGGGATTTAACAAATGAATTCCCCACAATTCTAAGTTGCATTTGGCAATCAGCATTGCCATTCCCAATGGTTTCAGACTACTGTGCGGGTAGTCCAATGGTGGTTTTAAAGCGCTTTGAAGCTAACCGGCGCTACTGTTTTTCCTTTGGCAACCCATTTCCCTCATGGCAACCCGGCCTTTCATTCTCGCACTGGTGGGTGGCAAGTGAGGCAACCATTTTAGTGTGCGCACAAACTGCGCAGCTTTCCTGGATTTCGGCGCACATGTGGGTTTTCCGCCATCTTGAATTTTCTAAGCCCACAGCACCAAATGTTGTGGCATGATAGCTTAAACGTGGGTCAGGACACCCAACAGCCAGGTGTCATTCAGATCGCTCAAGTGTATGAGAGGGGGGCAGGGACAGTGCAGTACATGAGAAAGATGATAACAATAATAAGTATGGCCTACAAGCGGCAAGAGCAATGGTAAGTGCATACATTAGGTGTCAAGGCCTGGTAGGGGGACTGTAGGGATACAGAAACAGTCCCCTAGTGCGTGGGATGCCAAGTGGGCAGTGCAGGTGTGTGATGCTGGCGGGGAGGGACCTGGGCCCGAGATCAGAGGGTGTCCAGGTCACCAGTGCAGTTCCAGTAACAGCCAGGAGGTCAGCAGACAAGTGGAGGAGAAAAGGTGGAAGCAAAGAGAAAGGTTTTGAGGTGCTTCCGGAACCAGAGATGGTTCTCCTCAAGTTTGAGGGAGGCAGGGACGCTGTTCCAGAGGGAGGCCCCAGCAGAAGAAAGAGATTGACCACCAACTCTTTGCCTGGAGAAGCGACTGGCCCTGAAGAAGTTGGAGGTGGATGAGTGGAGAGCTCGAGAAGGAAGATATTTAAGAAGAGAGAGTTGAAGGTATTGAGGCCCGAGGCCCCAGAAGGCCTTGTGGACGATGCAGAGGGTTTTGAACATAATCCTCACAGCCACTGGGAGCCAGTGCAGAGATTTCAGTCCTGGAGAGATACGATCCCTGGGCTTGAGGCCAAGGACATGTCTCATAGTCAGGTTCTGTATAAGTTGCAGAGGGCGGAGAGTAGAAGTAGGAAGATTTAGAAAGAGGCTGTTGCAATAATCCAGCCTAGAGAGAACCAGAGCTCTGGAGACATATAGCTTCTTGGGGATGGAGAGGAAAGGAAGAATACGTCTGAGGAGGTGCAGTTGGTAGTGTGACTTCTTAGAGACGTCAGAGATGAGAGGAGAGAAGGAGAGTGTGGAGTCGAAGATGACCCCAAGGTTTTTAGCCTCAAAGGTGTGATCAGGAGGAGGGCCAAGAGAGGCGGCTAGAGAGCTACAGGGAAGGAGGGAGCGGGTGAGCCAATGAGGAGAATCTGAGTTTTGCTGGCATTTAGGCAGAGGTTATTGGCGGCACACCACTCCTGGATATCAGACAGACAGTCAGAGATGAGGGACGGGGAGGAGGAGGCTGAGGGTAGCCTGAAAATTAGCATGGTGTCATCCGCATAGCACTGAAAGTTGGGGCAGAGAGTGGTGATGCGGTGGGCAAGGAGTGCCAGGTATTGGTTGAAAAGCCAGGGAGAGATGTTAGACCCCTGGGGGACACCACAGGTAGAGTAAAAAACAGTGGAGAGGAAGGACCCAAGTTGGACCTGGGAGGGTCGGTCAGAGAGGAAAGAGGTCAGCCATGCCAGAGCCTGACCAGTGATACCCAAGTTATCACAGAGACGGTTGATCAGGATGGCATGGTTGACAGTATCAAAGGCAGAAGAGAGATCAAGCAGGATGAGGACGCAAGGGTTGTTAGAATCCAGGTTGGTGAACAGGTCTTTACGGATTTTCAGAAGAGCATTTTCCATGCTTCTGGCAGATCTGAAGCCAGACTGATGGTCATGAAGACAACCAACAGATTCAGTGTGGTGATTCGGCTGGGAGATGGCCAGTTTCTCCAGGAGCTTGCCCAGGAAGGGAGTGACAGAGATTGGGCGATAGTTAGCCAGGCATGTGGGGTCAGAAGAGGGTTTCTTAAGAAGGGGGTGCAAAAGGGAGTGCATCAGGGGGGATGCGAAGACTCTGGTGGCGAAGGAGTGATTGCAGAAATCAGCCAGGGCAGGATCCATGGAGTCGATGTGGTCCTTGATAGTTTTGGAGGAACAGGGGTGAACCTGTTTCGACGAGACTTTCATAGATCAGACTTGTCTGGAAACATTGTCTGTGGAGAAAAGGGGAAAGGAAGAGAAGGAGGTGAGGCTGGCTGACATGGTGAAACGCGTTGTGTTGACTTCTTTGGGTGATGATTTTGTGATAGAACAGCACAAGTATACCCTGAAAAGACACTTTGATGGCAATTTCGATTTGGAAGGAGTGGACTGATTGTGGAGCAATGTCTATGAGTGCAGTTTTACCAACATGCATGCACTTTGCAGAGTCCTGGCCACTTCAGAACCTGTTGATGTTATCATCATCCACTATGGAGGCATGCATATGGGTGACATGTCTTGTTTACGTTTGTTCCATCAACTGAAGAGGTTGCTAAATGTAGTGAAGAGGCTTTTTCAGACTGCGAAGGTGCTTTTCTTAATCATAACACCACAAAGCATACGGGAGAATGCTCCTGGATGTTGTCCCGAGCCAGATGCAGGAAGGTGTCTCATAAAGAGAAGCATGTATACTTTTTTGTCCACTGGTGAAATGTTCTTCAGCAACAATTACCTCATTAGTTGTGGAAATGCAGAATTTTTCCAAGCAAATGGCATTGTGTTGTCATGCATTGGTAATGCTGTTTTTTTTGCCCATCTACAAGATGTGGTGAAGAGTTTACTGTAACAATGTCCGCACAAGAAAACAGTAAATCAAATAAAAACTGAAAAAATGTGTTTCTCTAGGAGCATTTAAGAAAACAAAAAAGCCTCTTTTCAGAGCTGCCAATTACGACCAACTCCCCATACCCTGGTTGTACGTTATTCCCCCACACCTGCACACAGCATGAAAGCCACATCTAGGGATTTTGAGGATGGCGGCCACGGAAATGTAACTGTGGGGATTGTGGGGATTGTCCAATCAGGTGCTCAGGGTATGCGGCAATAGGAAGAAGGACTCCTCCTGCTTTACTGGTGCACGGCCTTCGCAGTACTTGCGGAAGCGCACGTGCCACATTCTGCACTTCTCACCATGCTGGCCAATGGAAATGGGACTGTAGGGATTGTCCAATCAGGTGTTCAGGGTGTACGTCACAGGAAAGGGTGGCAGTATATTTTTCAATTACTCTGTGTACTGAGGGTTGCAGGCAGAGATGGAGAGACGCACTGTCTTGATAGTCAGTGATGCCTTTGTGGAAGATTTGTTCCAGTATGCCGTTGCAAAAGTCTTTTATGACAATTTCGCCTTGGAGGGAGTGGTGGCTTTATGGTGCTGTGGCGATGTGTGCAGTTTCGGCGCTGTGCTTGCAGTATGTCGACGATTGGCCACTTTAGCTACTGTACATCGTGTGGTCGTGCATTATGGAGCTTTGCATTTGGGTTCCATGCTGTGTTCCCGTCTGTAGTGACTTCCAGTATAGCGACCATGGAAATGGGACTGTGGAGGCAGAGGGATTGTGCAACAAAGTTTCTGGGTGTGGTGTGTACGCAGAGGACTGGTGTACAGAACTGATACTGTTACATGGAGAGCTCTTCAATGTCTTTGGTGGAAGCGTGTGCAACTTTTTAAGGGTACGCAATGACGGCGTGCAGCAAAGAAGAAAGTGGAAAGGGATGAAGGCATTTTTGTGCTTCATCGGGACACGGCCCTCGCCGTCATTTGGGAAACGCATCTACACATACTCCCGTTTTCAGCATGCTACCCATGTCGAAAGAGAAAGTATATCGTGCCTCCTATTGTAATAAATATATTAATATTGGCCTACGCCAAGCTGCTCGAAAGTCGCTTGCGAAAGAAATCCCTGTTGCAAGGTCCTGACCTTAAATCCATGTAAGCCGCCATTTTAGGTCAAACCGCCATTTTAGGCTTTGCTTTGTAAAAGTCACCTTATGAGTTAAAATGGTGGACGATGTCATTCCAGAATACAACATGGCCGTCTTGACCTGTACATAGCTAATGTGTAACTTGCCTGCAGGCCACCTGTTAAGGTCGTGAACTGAGACCTTGTCCTTCGTTGACCTATGATTAGAAGGATTACAAGTGCAATGAAACTAATCCACGAGCATATGTTGAGACAATGTATTCAAATACTGAACAAAGAACATCTCTTTAACTACATTGTATTAATGTTTGAGAAGGCCTGCATGGAAAATCTTAGAATAACCAGTTATTGCATAGGCTTGTTGATACATGTATTAAAGGCAAACCAGTTATATGCGGTTGTTCGAGACTTGGCACGAACCCTAGATCGGTGATGTATTAAAAGGAATATTAACCCGAAGTGGGGCTGGACATCGTGCCCACCGAATGTATAAAAAGCGAATGCATTCTAATGTACAACTTCTCTCACTGAACACACTGAACCACGCTTGAGATCGTTGTGTTGTACTGAGGGCCGATAGCTATCTGATTTTGCTCTGTTTTTTTAATTGGATTCAGAATAAAAGAAAGTACTTTGTATGTTCCTTTGTAACCCGTGTTCGGTGTACCTCCTTTTGGGGCACTCAGCCTCGATATTTTTATTTTGTTTTCACACCCATGAGATTGGGACAATGGGGACTATTGCTCCTGCGGGTGTGGATCACAGCAAGGGCCGTTCATAATTTTCTCCATTACTGTGCGCACTCAGCCGCACTGACATGGTTGTTTGTTGCAAACGCACTGTAGCACAGCAGATTTGGTGCACCATCACTTACAGGGTAAACCTATGTGATCTGCTACTCTGTTCTGAAAAGCTGCAAACAGATTGTGCAATAGCTCTGGGGTGTGCCCTTTTGTAGGGTTGCTGTGGAGAACTTTCACCCAGAAAACAAGCCTACATTTTCAAAAACATACATACATGTGCAACAGCACATTGTGGTGTGTTTGTAAGCATGTTCTTTCCAGACAACACTCCGTACATTGCTCAACCTTGAACTTTGCCACTGTTCGAGGGTCCGGGTCGTGTTCCCAAAAAAAGGGCCCACGCGAGTGGGTGCGGTCGCAAGGTGACATTGCCACTGTTATCTTCGGGATGTCTGTTCACTGGACACGTTTTTGTCAGAAAACATTGTGCGCATGTGCATGGATTTCCTATGCACACCGTTGCCACTGCCCTACTGACTAATAGTGCGCTACACGTGCGCCAACCACTTTGGGTGACCCTGCCTGTTTATAGGGTATATCAGGGGGATGTTTATTTGTATAGCTACCTTTGGGACATGGGTGTCCGCCTCGACCTAATTAACGTTCCGTTGCATATGCTGCACAGTGCCGATCTTACCAGGACACAAAGGAACACATACACATGCGTGAACTTGCACAACAAACAATCGTCTGCTCCCACACGCATTGATAGGTGGTGGACAGCATGCAGACATGCAGAGCCTGCTGGCATCATAGGGATGCCTCCATTGTCATTGTGGATAGGCTGGGCAGCTTCGGTGTCCGTAGGACACCTACCTTTTCCTTAATTGCGGTCATTGCAACGAGGACTGTGTGCCGCTGAGTCAGAACGGCATTTCAGGAAAAGACCAATACCACACATACACTCAGCAACATTTTCATTATAAACATTTACTTTTATACATTCATACACACCATTAGGAAAGGGAAGGGGTAGCAGAAGTGGATACTTATTGTGGAGAAATGGAGATTTGCACAACTTGTTTGTGAGGAGAGGAAGAGATTGATGTATCACTGTAAAGTCTTCCATCACACAGATTTTGAGGGGATGGCGGACTCTGACATGGTGAAGGAGTAGATGCGCAGGTGTGCCAGTGTTGTTTCATTTTGTCCAAAATATATTGTTGTACGCAATCTCTAAGGCGGCACATTTGTTCACTAATTTGTCCACTTTGGCTTCCAGGCTGTCCATTTTCCTATGCACAGAGTTTCTGTCCTTTTCTATGCCCGTATCCTTTTGTGGAAGGGTTGTCGTTGTACTGCCTTGCTTCGCTTTACAATATGTTATTTTACCGAACGGAGAATGTGTTTGGTGTACATGCAGCAATATACATTACATAATTTATGGTCACACTACTGTGAGTACCAATGGGGTAACTATATTAAGTCATTGCATCATGAGGGAAATGTTCTTCCTGCCACTCTAAGGTGCCTGCCATTGCTGCATTACAACAAAGACATGTTATGCTTCTGTAATATGGTATGCTGCAGCACCTGTGCAATTATTAGACAAAGTTTAGTGTCCTTACTACATTGCAGTGACGTTCTGGTCTTAGTACTTTCCAGTCCCTACTCTGGCCGTTTGTTTGCTGTTCCCATTTACAGGAGCAGTGTGGTAAGATTGTTGAAGGCAGACCTCACTTCTGTTGTTGATGCATTCCGTTGTGGTGTACTCCCTATACCTTTGTTCTGTTTGCTTCATAAGTACACAATCGGCAAACCTACTCTATTTTCCATTGAAATTCTTATACATGGTGCTTTTTGTATATGTTCTTTGAGTTTGGTGATTGGTACAACTATGTAAGAGAGCACCTGCCTTCCGGAGCAGGTTGGATGCCACCCAATCTCCGCAAACTGACGCATAGTCCGCGACTGCTGTCCGCATTAACCGGGTGCCAGCAGTTTCACTATGTTGCACCGTACATCCTTACACACCAAGGGTATCCTGCTAAAAACCAATGAAATTCAATGACAAAAAACATTGTTTAAGGGGCGTTATGGTTAAGTTGCACTAGTAAAAACCTCTGAAATTCAATGGACAAACGTTGTTTTTAGGGACGTTATGGTTACAGGTAAAACCGAAAGGAAAACAGAAAATTGCCGGCTATGGTAAACTAAGCAACCATAAATCGCGCTACCATTGTGCACTGCAAGGACTAATACCTGAACACCCATGTAGACCTGCTCTCCAACCTTGATTCCAATACCCCCTGTGTCCTCATCTTACTTGATCTCTCTTCTGCCTTTGACACCGTCAACCATGGCATCCTGCTCAACCGTCACCGTGATATTCTGGGTATCACCGATCAGGGCCAGGCTTGGCTGACTTCTTTCCTCTCTTACTGACCCTGCCAGGTCCAACTTGGGTTCATTCTCTCCTCTATCTCTATCTCTACCTGTGGTGTTCCCCAGGGGTCTAACCTCTCTCCCTGGCAGTTCAACTGATACCTGTCACTTTTTGCCCACCACATTGCTGTTTTCTGGCCCAACTTTCAGTGCTATGCATATGACACTCAACTCATTTTCAGGCTTTTCTCTGCCACCTTTTCTCCTTCTCTCATCCCTGACTGTCTGTCTGCTATCCAGGAGTGGTATGCTGCCAATGATCTCAGCCTTAATGCCACTAAGACCGAGATTCTCCTTATCGGCACACCTGCTCCCTCCATTCCTGCCACTCTCCGGCCGGCCTCTCTTGACCCTCCTCCTGCTCCCACCTGTGAGGATAAAAAACCTCTGGGTCATCTTCAACTCCACACTTTCCTTCTCTTCTTCCATCTCAGACGTCTCTAAGAAGTCAAACTACCAGCTGCACCTCCTCAGAGGTATTCTTCTTTTCCTCTCATTCCCCAGAAGCTTACTGTCTCCAGACATCAGGTTCTCTCTAGGCTGGACTATTGCAACAGTCTCTTTCTAAACCTGCTGGTCTCTACTCTCCAATCTCTGCAAATTATCCAAAACAGGACTGCAAGACTTGTCCTTGGCCTCAAGCCCAGGGATCGTATATCTCCAGGTCTGAAACCTCTGCACTGGCTCCCAGTGGCGGTGAGGATTGATTTGAAAACCCTCTGCATTGTCCACAAGGCCTTCTGGTGCCTGGGGCCCAAATACCTTCAACTCACTCTTCCTAAATATCTTCCTTCTCAAGCTCTTCGCTCATCCGCCTCCAACTCCCTCAGGGTCAGTCGCTTCTCCAAGCAACGGGTTGGTGGTAGATCTCTTTCTTCTGCTGGGACCTCCCTCTAGACCAGCCTCCCTGCCTCTCTGAAACTTGAGGAGAACCATCTATGGCTCTGGAAGCACCTCAATACTTTCCTCTTTCCTTCTGCTTTCTCGTTCCTCTCCCTTGCTGATCTCCTGGCTGAAACTGAAACTGCACTGGTTATCTTGCTACCCTCTGATCTCAGGCCCAGGTCCCCTCCCCACTAGTTGCACACCTGCACTGCCCCCCTTGCAGTCCTTGCACTCAGGGACTGTTTCTATATCCCTACAGCCCCCTACCAGAACTTGCCACTTGCTGGCACACTTTTTATTTATTGTCTAATTTATTTTACTGTTATCCTATGTACTGCACTGTCCCCTATCCCTTTCCCCCTGCACTTTTCCCCTTCCCTCCTCCCCTGCACTTGCTCGATCTCAATGTCACCTGGCCTAGTAATATTTCTGTCTCTGTCTTTCCCCTGTTCCCCCCTTGTGCCTCGTCGCGCCTTGAAACACCTGTGTGTATGCACGTTATAAATGCCATATCATATCATATCATGTCTGAATCTGCTGCTGTACATAATTGTGGCAGTGGACAAGGTAGTGGCCAATGGACTGATATATCTGTTGGGCATTTTTCACCATCCACAATTGTAGTGGGTCTGTGCACCAGCCAGTCTGATCAATATGTGGCCAGTAATTTCTAACTGCAGAAAAAAGAGGAATCTGGTTCAAATTGATCAGGAACTTTGGATAGAAATGCAATCATCCATGTGCTTTGTCCCACTTTCAATCGGCAACATAGGAGAAAGTTTGGGATGAAGAAGCTGAGCTCCATTATTCATGGCACAAAAGAGAGAAGTGCAATTGATAGAAGACGTACCAGAAGGAATTCTTGTACATTTCCAGGCTCTGATTTCCTTGAACTCTGATGACAATGTTGACATTGACAAAGATTATCCTCTATTCCATGACTCAGGACTGAGACTCAAAAAATAATTATAGATGTTAACTGATGAATCAACTGACAGCGAGAGAGAAAATGAGAAAGAGTAAGGAGGTACACACATTGATGAAGGCATAGAATTGTCAAAATTATTCAAGCATAGTGCTCAGGAAGCAAGCTTCAGATCTACCCCATGCTCCAGTGTACATTCACAGTGTTTCAAAGGATGCCCTGTGGTTGTTCAGTGTTCAGACAATTAGATTACCAACATGTCAGCTCTGTCAACAGCACTCTCGCGGCATACACAGTAAAGTTCACTAAGCAGACAACAAGAAAGAGGAGATGGCATTAGGGCACCACACAGATTTAAAGAATAGTCTAGTTTGTGGAGTTATTTCACAGCTGCTGAGCAACAACAACATATTGCCACATGCCAAATATGCAAATAAAGCATTGTGCAAAGGAAGCCAAAACGATGTAGTTGTTGGCCTAGCTTCATCTGAAATATGGAAATCTTAAAGTGCTAGGTGATATCAATATCCGATTCAACCCTCCTCTTGTCCCTACTCAAGATGCTTTTTTTGATGGCATTGTGGATTTGGGGTTAACCCCACATATTACTGAACCCACCCACCTTCTTTTGGAGATCCTGGATATTATCTTCTCTGCAGTCCCAGATCTGGTTTTCTGCCCTCTAGTGGCAGTTCCTTGGTCCAACCACTTTTTGGTACAATTCTGAGTACCCCTTGGAGTTTCCCTCCTACACCCTCTAGATGCACTGTATTTAGGATGAACTGGCACAGCATTGATATGTCTCTCTTGGCATCTGTGGTTAAGACCAGGTGTCCTAGTGACATGCCTTCATGCAACTTTATCTCAGGTGCTTTGCGACCAATTGGCACCTCTTAAAACCATGCATTTGCTTGGCTGTCCATCTCAGTGTTGGTTTACTCAAGAACTGAGAATGGGTAAATAGGGACTACAATAAGCAGTGCATAAGTGGCGCTCTTCCTACAGTCCTTGTGACAAATTGGCCTTGGCCTCACTTTCCAGAAATTATCATCTGGCTATTAAGTTAGCCAAACGGAAATATTTTACACTTAAGATTGAAATGGCATTCAATCAATTGAAGGAGCTATTTGTGGTTGTTAAATCCTTCTCATCTACTGCTTGCTTTCTCCCCTTCAGTTCCTGCCTCTCATTTACATTGTGATGCACTTCCTGATTTTTTTCATTCCAAAATTGTCACTATTCGAGTCAATATTCAACTATCTCGGTTATCAGGAAGTGCATCACAATGTAAATGAGAAGTAGCTACTTCTGGCTGGGCTTTCTTTCCTGTATTCACTGAGGAGGCCTTGTTGAAGTCTATCTCCCACCTGAAATCTGCAGCCCCGGCCAACCCTATTCCTCTATTCATTATAAAGGATCTCTTGCCTGAGATTATCCCTTTGTTGACTCACACTGTAAACCTTTCCTGTTGATCTTGTCTGGTTCCTAAAGACCTTAAGCAGACTACCATGGTCCCTCTTTTAAAGAAGCCATCACTGGATGCTTCTGTTCTGTCTAACTTTTGCCCTATCTCTCTGTTCCCTTTCTTCAAGAAACGTCTTGAGGCTTTGATATCTCCACTTCTTTCTGGGTTTCTTTAGTCTTCTTCTGTGCTTGACCCCTTTCAGTCTGGCTTCCGCCCCGGGAGAGGCACTGAGGGCACCCTAGTTTCAGTGATGGATGATATGGCCAGGCTGGTTGATGGAGGTTGGTGAGGGGCCTGAACTTGCTCTATCTATCAGCGGCCTTCGACACTGTCATCCACCCCTATCCCACCTGGCCTCCAATGAAATCTCTTGTCCTGTCCTTGTGTAGTTCACCTCCTTCCTTACCGATAGGGGCCAATCAGTATCCTTACCTCCTTTTTTTTCTTCTCTTTCTTCTCTTTCTTGTGGCGTCCCCCAAGGCACCACCTTGTCCCCAATGGTATTTAACATCTATGTGCATACTTTGGTTGACCTCATACACTCTCGCGGCTTAAGGTGTTACTCTTTTGTGGACGATACGCAGATCCTGGTCTGCGTAGATCGGGACCGGGAGGAGGTGTTGTCTATTCTTTTTGACTGCCTGGTGGACGTGGGAGACTGAATGAGCACCAGTTGGCTCAAACTCAATGGGGACAAGGGGGAGATCCTGGTGGTTGGCGCCTCTTCTTGGGAACCCTATTCTGGCTGAGTTGCATTTTCCAGTGACAGCAGTGAAAAATATTGGAGTCTATCTTTCTGCTTCTTGGTCCATGGCGTCAAAAGTAAGTGCAGTGTGTCAGACTGGTCACTTTTTACTGAGGGTCCTGCCCTTTCTTCCCTCTTCTCTTCACCCTCCAGTTGTGGCTTCTCTCATTTCAGGCAGGCTGGATTATTATAATGCCCTTTACCGGGCCCAGTGCTGGGGCCTAACCCATCATCTGCAACTGCTCCAGAACCTGGCTGCCCGGACAGCCACAGCCACTCCCTACGGTTTCCACATCAGTCCAGTGCTGTATATTCTGCACTGGCTCCCGGTGAAACAAAGAATAGTTTTTAAATCTTTCCTTCTTGTTCACTGGGGATATTACCAGGCTGGTGCTGATTTTCTGTGGGATAAATGTACACCTTATATTCCCTGCTGGCCTCTTTAGTCTAGCAGTGACGGTCTAGTTGTGGTTCCCAGATTTCATTTTCAAAGAATTGCTGGTCGAGCCTTCTTGGTGGCTGCCATCAAGTTGTGGAATGGTCTTCCTTTAACACTGAGGCTGAACTTGAATCACCTATTTTGTTTTTGCTTACTAAAAAAGCTGCTCTTCACTAAGATGGCTGTAGCACTACGGTGAGTATCCTCACGCCAAGATGCCTTCGAGTGAAGGTGTGCATTATGAATTTGAATAACATAACAATGTAGTTACCCCTTCCCTATGGAGCCACATGAGAAGGATCATCCACATGTTTGACAAAAAAGGAACATGACAGGTCAGCCACCACATTCACACGCCGATTTAGTCAATAATCAATAAAGTAATGCCCTCTGTTTAATTTAGTATCTGTATCCATAGTAGAATCCCATAGAGAGCATTACAAACATTATACCCCCATCAAATTGATAGTATCCTCGAGGAACCTGGTCTTGAGAAGGTGGACCTGCTACATGAGAAGAGCAACGGGGGTGCACCCGTCTTGCTTAAGTGCACAGGGCTATGGCTGTGTCTTTGAATGCACACCTCTAGCATGATTTGATGTGAGGGCCAGAGGACTCAATGAGGTACCTTAGGGTTAGAGCCAACTGCAAGAGGAATACTTCCATCTCTCATCTGACTGCATGCAAGCCCAGGGGAAAGGCAGTCTTTCATTCCTTTCCATGCATATTGGCAAACATGAAAACAAAGATGGTCAACTCCAATGCCCATCCAGGAAATCTTCCAGGAGTCAAGCAGGGGTGCTCAATATAAGAGTTCCCTATTGGAACATGCATTGTGGTGCATTGACATCTTTTATCTTTTGTTTGCTAAAATACTTTTGTCAGGAAAAAAACACTTTTTATATCACATTACAACATCAAACAATTTGCCTCTGGAATTGCAGTGCTGTGTTCCAATTTCAGGCAGGGTGCACAATATTGAAATCATTTAAATAATCACTTGTGGATAATACCTGATTTTGACAAAACGAGTAAGAGCTTGAAATGCTTTCCTAAGAGTTCAAACGGTTGTAGCTACAATATTGTCTTCTTTGATCGCTTGTGTTGAATGATTCATGAGTCCATTCTTTGCACCTGCAGGCTGTATATATGGCCTAAACCCCAACTGCTGTCTCCTCTTCTTCTTTCATTCCCACATATTGCCATTCAGTTTGTTTTTATTTATTTTTTATAATTGCTTTTCTAATTCTGGGTAATCATCATCATCTCTACTTCGTTTGTGATTCTTTAAGTTTAATGAGGAGACTTTCTGAAAATGGCATTGTGAAGTGTAGCATCCAACTGCTCATAACATCAGCAATGTGTGCATTCGGTGTGCACTGTGCCATGATTCTACAGCTTTGTAATACACTTCTGTCACTATTTAAGCAGCAGCACATAAGAGTGTCACTGTACACTAAAGTGCAATACATGAAATGATAATTGCAATACATGAATTGATCATTGTAATTGTGCGCGCATGGTGAGCAGTCTTCCCAACTGATATTAAACTATCACGACGTGCATGGTTTAACGGTTAAATTGCAATTGTGAGCACTGCTTATCATGCAAGCATGGCAAGCGGTGCTCACAAAAATAAAACTAAGCGTTGTCTGGCATACAAGCATGTCATGCAGCATTTTTTTCACTTTGCATGCCACCTTTGCCTGCACTTTTGCACCCCGCTGTGCAAAAGACGAACATTTGACAGCGGGAAGCCATTTACATTTCAGTGCAAACGTAACAGATCCCCGCCATCAAATTCCATTTTTAACCATCATGACACCTTAAGTGGAATTACACAAACTTTACACCTGCTCCAAGGCATTAGCACTGTGGAAAGAATTATTACAGTGCAAAACTATATTCCTTCAATACATATTTTTACCATGGTGATGTTGCCCATAATCCTAGTCGTTTGCCCCAGCGCTAAAATGCACTGTGAAAACGTTTTTTGCACTAGCACTTTTTGTTGCACTAGTACTTATTGCACCTGCACTGGTGCAAAGGTACTGTAATATCACCATAGATTTTCAAATTGGCTCAAATGTGACAAAATTGGAAATTATTCCAATGATTCAAACCTAGATTTAAGAGATTTAAAAAGACAAGATAACCTGCTGCCTTAACCCATTTTAAACCGTTAGCACCTTTTTTTCTTTTAGTTTTGCTGATTTTGTTTTTATTTGAATTTGCATGTATTGATTTTATTATGGTTTTTTACCTTTATTCGCTGTGAATTGATTCAAACTAATTCAATGAAGTTAGAGACTATAGGGCCTCCTTACGAGGTGGGAGGTAAGGGATTACCGGCACCGGTAAGGGCACTGGTGCCGGTAATCCCTTACCTCCCTACTACGAGTTCCCTTTGTGGGTCCTTCCTTAACGCCTGGTTTTTGCAGGCGTTAAGGACGGGACCCTTAAAGGGACGCTAGAGCTAATAACGGTACCACAATTTGCGGTACCGTTATTAGCGCCTTCCCCATTCCCATTGAGCCCTATGGGGGCTCAAATGGGAATGGGGAATGGCCCTGGTGAATGGGGAATTACCGGTCCCTCCAACCTCGGAATGGACCAGTAATTGCTCCATTCACCAGGGCGGAGTCGGAAGGGTTTTGGAGGCAGCAACAGAGCTAATATCTCCATGGCTACCTCCAACCTCGCAATGAGGCCCTATGACTTGAAGTGATTTGAAAATATTCTAACTACAAGCAAGGCTTATAAAGCATTTGCAGCCTCAGCTCGAAACCTATCAAGACTCAATACTATAGGGAGACCACCAAGAGGTAGCTGGAAAAAAGGCTGCCTTCCATCAACACCTCTACATTGCTGCAAACATCACCTAAATGTGTTATTTTATAATGGCAGTGACGTCGATATTGCCATTCTGTACTCTTCAGATATCTGACGACAAACCCTTCATCTGTGAGTGGTGTAGCGGAGGCGAGATAAAGGGTGGCTGATGCACTCTACTGTGCACTAGATGATGGCAACAAACAGCTGCCTAACACGTGTGGGTGAGTGTCCGTCGCCGAAGACTTGGTGGGCTGAATTTAACTAGCGGCTTACAGTGGTAAAACACACTGTCGCCATTCAATGCACAACCTTCTAGTCATCGTGGCCCGATTTTAATGGCAGAGCCAGCATTCTTTAGAAAACCCAGAGTGAACACCTGGTTGATAAAATAAACAACACATATAACTTTCAAGGGCAACTGAGCAGAACATGTGAATTGTATTGCAACATCATCAATTTCTAGACGCATTCATTTTTTTTCTGACAGGGTTTTTTTATTTCACACAGACCATGACATACCACTACATCCAACTCTGCAGCTACCCCCAAGTGTCTGCCGGTGAGGAATG
This sequence comes from Ambystoma mexicanum, assembly GCF_040938575.1. Classification (NCBI taxonomy): domain Eukaryota; kingdom Metazoa; phylum Chordata; class Amphibia; order Caudata; family Ambystomatidae; genus Ambystoma; species Ambystoma mexicanum. The sequence goes on from NC_090932.1 coordinate 387,528,587, forward strand.
TGAATGATCTGATGTTGAGATGTTCTTACATGACAGAACATGACACGTTCAAATGAGCAACATAGAGCTACCAAAACTGCACAATTGGTGAAAGATTGGTAGCCCTTCGCATGTTTGGTGTTGCATGTCCAGCCTCAGTTCAGGCAGTAATATTGATCATACAATAGCATGCATCATGTTAACATGCTTCCTGTGACCCACAGATCAGGGTGTTGTTTGATCTTCACATAGTCTGATGACCCTGCAACTCAAGAAGTGGCCAGCATCCAGTGGTTTGACTTGGGACACCAAATAAGCAGGAACTATATAACCACAGACATAGATGCCATGGCAGTGGAGATACAAGGTCATAATTGCTAGAGATGCAAATGAATATCCAAAAATACACCAAGTCAACATCACTTCCTCAAAACAACAGAAACAAAGTATTGAATTGAATTGAATTGATATTTTATTTCTATTGCACTCGTACACAAGTGTTTCAGAGTGTGAAACGACCTAGCAGAGGTATTCCATCTCACATAGGTTCAGAAGTGTTTTGAGTAGGATGGGTAGCTCCCATGGAGCCAGTATTGTCATGCTATCCTCCCAAGCCATGACAAACAACATGGAAAATCCCAAGTCAGCCAAGATGGATATTACATCCTTACTGATTGCTGAACCCAATAGGAAGTCAGAGAGCTGCCCTAACCATTCACTGTCAGAGATGATGGTGGAGCTGTCTTCCCTAAAACCAATACATTCAGGTTGTAAGAGATTTTGTCTTTTTGGGGTAAATTCGGGATTTGGCAGTATTTTCTTACAGTAAAAATATTGGCGGTAAATTAGTCTTACATTTAGAGTGGGGCTGGTATCACACTATTTTAGTGACCATACCTTTTTAGCTTGTATTGGTGGGAATTTCATTGGTATCTTGCTTTGCGGTATTTTCAGAATTATCTTATTCCTGTGGTATAGTGGTGAGCATGGTTTCTTCTTTATACTATAACCCCATCATAAAACAAACATTTCCTTTCTATTAGAATACCTTCTAGTTGTCTGTAGAGAGCACCAGATTTAGCACATCTAGTAGAACCCAATGATTTTATTCATAGTGCCACCTACAGTTTGTGGCTGGTGTTACTGGCTTATATACATCCAGTAATCTATGTGCCATTAGGCATTACTGGCTTATGTACATCCAGTAATCTATGTATCAGATTAGACACCTTCCCATCGGCATGCAAGGAAGGGCTCACTCATCACAAAGCACACAACCCTCTACTTTGGAGCTGTTTATTACTAACTTTATCTTGTTTGCTATTTTAGTTATAATGGTAAATTGGTAAATGCACTACTGCACTGATATGAACCTCCGCTTTGTACTTCACTTATGTAAATAATTCACAGATGCATGAATGACATGAAAATCACAATTGTTTTTATATATGCTTTTTGTATTGCATCTTATTTACAAGTCACCAGATCTTACCATGTGTTATTTACAGTGTCATCTGCAATACAAAAGAACAAACAGAACAAGCAGGTATTTTGTAAACATGGATTACTGTTCCCACACTTTGAATATAGAGAGAGACATAAACATATAATACTCCTACCCTCTCTGCACTGCAATAAATCCTAGACACACATGTACGGCACACATTTTTTTCTTTCGTCACTTGGCACAAATCTCTTACCAAGGCAAGTAACCTGATTCCCACATGACTTTGCTGTCTTTTGCAGTCCCAGTGTCAACACCAACTGATTAGATTCAGTCAGCGCTCGACCACCTTGAAACTCCGTCTGTCTGTCACCTCAGCCCAGCATGAACTAACTGCTCTCTTCATTTCTTCTTCTTAGGAAAACTTTCAGCCGTCCCTTTATTGACGTGGCTTGTCTGCTTCCATTTTCTACCAATCAGGTTAAAAAGAATGTGCTCTGTGCCAGCCTTCGTTTTCAGAACAATGAAATCTTCATGTCCATAATAACTGTTTCACTTTGCTTCCTGCATCTTGTGTAAAAGCAAGGAAATATCGAGGCTGAGTACCACAAAAGGAAATACACCAAACACAGGCTTATAAAGATTCACAGATCTTTATTACAACTGCACAGTTTACAAAGAAACACAATCAGATAGCCATCTGGCCCTCAGTACATCACAGGGAATACCAGCCCTTCAGTGTGAGAAGTGTGAGGTACTGGACATCTAGACATTCGGTTATTTATACAATTTCAGTAATAATGTCCAGCCCCTCTGCAGGTTTATAATCCATGGTCTAAAGTTTGTGCCGAGTTCACTTATGGCTCATACAATAATATGCACACAGATTATTTTCAGTTTACATACAAACAAGTTACAATGGCAACAGTATATTCTCAGATTTAGCAGTAAGCCTTTGCACAGTCCCTTCACAATGCAGTTCAACCAGTGTCCACGTTCGATATTTGCATTACATTGTTTCAGTGTATGTTCGTGGATGAGGCTTATTGGCGCAGACGATCCTTAGACCACAAGTCAGGCATGGGACAAGGTCTCTTTACTCAGCCTAAACATTTGGGCAACGAATAGTCTAAACTTAACAATGGTGCAAGGGTCGAGACGGATCGGTTACATGTTGGAAACACAGTCCACTATTTTAGAACACAGAGTTACATTTGAACAGAAATAAAAATGGTGGATGATCCCAAAATGGCGGCAAAGTCGATCCAGAATCGGAACATTTGAAGCGCGGTTTTCTTCGCAGAGCGACTGGCTTTAGGCCAATATATATGAGAAAGGAGGCACGATATGATTTCCCGTTTACACTTGCATATTTTCAGTTCTCCACAAGCTGAAGAAAATGCTTGTGTGCATTTAAAATGAATTTTAAATAGTGCAACCAAAACATGGATTTCACCTCATTTTGCATAGAAGACGACATTCTCATATTAAAAGTTAGCACTTAGTACTTGAGTTATGTTAGTAATGTTAGTCGGTTATGTATTCTAATGTAGTCTCCATACATGAAGCATCCAAAATACATGGTGCACCTCATTATTTGAACCTGGCAGCACACTAAGTTTTTTTCATGTGCATTCTCAATATCTGAAGTTTCAAACTTGGCCTGGCTGTGTACTTTATATGCTAGCAATACTGCTATGTATTATACTGTCAAAAAAAAAATGTTATATTACATACTGGCAAAATGCTATTATATGCTGGCAAAATACCTTTGAGACAAGGATTGGGTCACTGGAATCAAAAGTCTGCACCTTTGAAGAAAGACCTTGAATAGGTTAGGATCTGACCCTGTGGGTGAACACATTCCAGAATAAAATTGACAACCTAGAGATAGGGAACAAGAGGAATAATCGACACATTTATGGCTTACTTAAAGACAGAGAAGATGATAAAATTACCATTTTCCTTCAAACATATATTCTGCAATTGCTGATACTATGCCCCACAAAATCCTGCACACATAAAGAAGGCCTGTCAGATAGGCCCACACCAACTCCTCAGCCTCAATAAGAAATCTAGATAGGTAATCATCATTCCAGTCTTAGACTAAAAAGAGGACCTTCTTCAAAGTAGCAAGATCTGCAAGTCATTTGAAATCTACTTATTTCAATATGTACATCAACAGATATTTTTCCAACAAGCAAGGGGCATAGAGAAAGGTTTTTTTTTAATCTTTGTGTACTACCCTAAAGGCACTTGCCATTAGATATGGTGTACTGAGCTCTTCCTTCATTACAATTAAACCACTGTCAGTAGCAATGTGGCAGTCTGGGCTGTCAGGCAGACACCAGAGGAGTGGAGCTGAGCTGTGTCTTAGGACCCGGGAGCTTGGTGCACATAAGAGAATTTTAAGTTGTGCCTTTAAAGCCTACACTACTGCATGTCAGCATGTGTGACAGCAGCAATGTGACAGTCTGGAAAGTCTAGGTGATGATGGAAACTGAGCAGTCAGGGGGACACATCTCAAATGTGTGCTATTTGCAGATGATCTCATAGTTACCATTTCAGAGGTGTAACAGCTCTTCCAGCTATTGTGGATGAAATTAATTGTTTCTAAAGGGTACCAGGATGCAAGGTTAACAACTCTAAATCAGATATTCTTAAAATATCTGTTCCCTTGGAGGAGGTAGTTACTCTTCAACAACATGTTCTGTTTAAATGGGTCAGGAAACAGATTCAATATATGTGAGTGTTCTTCACTCCCAAGTACACATCTATATATGGAGAAATCCTCCCAGGAATCTATGAACCGATATGGAGAAACCTCAATCATTGTAGCAGATTCGCAGTATCCTAGCTAGGTAGGATTTAAATTCATAAAATGCATAGCCTCCCAAGACGGCTAGCTCTAGTTCATGCTCTCCTATTAGAGGTACCAAGAAAAGGCTTCACTTATTTCAAAAAAGGTTCATGTCTTATCTCGAGTGGGAAGAGACCCAGGTAGCAATAACAATGTTGATGAGACATACATCTCAGGGTGTTTGGGCTGCTGAGATATTTATAGGTATATGTAGCTTCCCAGATTCATGTGGTTGCAGAATACATTAATAATGGGACAGATCAATTGTAGGTGCACATGGAACAGGCATCATCTGGAACACATACATGGGGACAGCGATGTCAAACACACCACTAGGGAGGACCATCACTATAAAACGATCCAAATACTTGGCTGACATTGAACATTTGGGAGCAGGCATAGTTTGATCACATTCCCCTCTCATTTTACCCCTTTATTTAATAACCCAGACTTTACCCTGGTGATGTTGCAACATGAATGTCAAGCTTAGTTTGAAGGTGTGTGTAGGAAAATAGGAGATATGGTCAGTGGAGACTGTATTACATTCTTTGAACAATGTAAATTAAATGATGGTCTGAGTGAGCAAGAACACCTCCATTATTACCAAATTAGTTAAGAAGTGTTACAAAAGTCAAAGAGTAAAAATAGTGGGTAGAGAACTTTTAGGTTTTTAAAAAAAAACCACAGCCCACAGCCACATCAAGAGGATTAATGTCCACTATACAAAAAAACACACAAAAAACCCAACAACTTTTGAATGGTGTGAATAATATTTTGGATAGCTATGTTGGAGAGTTGGACAAAGAATTAAGTTCCTGCTGAAAGAAGAAATATGGATGAGTGTTTGTGTAAGGATTTCCTGAACATGTCGTAGTGCTCATCTGCCAAAAGTGCAATACAAATTATGTATAGGTGAAATGTGGCATCACACCCAGATAAGCCTACACTTTTTTTATGATAGGCGGACAGTCCAATGTTAGAGGGGATGTAACAGGGACGGGATGCATGCACATGTACTCTGGGTATGTACCAGCTAAGAGATTTTTGCTAAGAGGTACTCTCAGTTATAGCCATTGGGATAGGTTCTGAAATCCCGAGTGACAGAGGTATGTTGATTTTAGGTACCATGTAGCATCTTGAGGGAGTAGAGTTTGCTCCTCATAGAACATTGGTCCAAAACATATTGTTAGCCGTGAGATAGAGCTTCTCATCTAAGTGGGTAACGAATGAGTCCATCTAGTGTTACAGTGTGGCCTTATAAAGTGTGGAAAAGCTCCAAATGGAGAGAGTTACGGCCCGATTCTTTGAATCGAATGCACAGGACTTTTCCAGGACTTGCGTGGAGTTTGTGCAGGCTTGACACGTCTCTGCCAGCCGTCAAGCACTTTGCGCGAGACAACACTTTAGAGCGTGGGCATGGCTTGTGCAGAGTGCAGGAAAGGGGGATAAACACAGAAAATGTGGAAGAGCATGCAAAAAAGTGGTTGTTCCAAGTGATGTCCCTTGCACGCCCACAATTGCATCAAATGACACGTATTCATAGAACCACCCATGCAGCCTCTTGGCATAAACATGCCTAGGCAAGTCCCTCTATCTCTACGCCACCCGAAGGCAGTCATACACAAACTTGCGCATAGGAATCCCTGCACTGAGGTGGGTTTTCATGTCAGATTTAGGGTGTGTGTATGCAACCGGGGTTCCATTCTAACTTAGGGGGGTGTGTACACAGTGTAGCAGGGTGCAGGAACAGTTAATGGGGTTCGCACACAGATTTTACAAGTTTAACCCGAATTACGACTTTTCATATGCATGTTGTCGTGGTTCCGGCAACAGTTACGGGGGACCTTGAGCAGGGTTCCTGAGATGGAAGTCTGCTTGCATGGTACCTCACGCACTCTTTGAAGGGTGTGTGTATTCGTGCCCAGGGAGCACGCAAAGGTAGTTGTTGTGGCTGTTTATGCTTTGCTTGGAGGTGTGTCTGGGGCGTTTCAGACACAACTTGCGAATACGTTTAATTTGTGCAGTACATTCTATGAACGCAGGGTACGCATTTTCTATTTTGCGCGCAGGCTCGCGCATTGTCCATCTCGGTGCGTGGCAACTGCGGGAGAAAGGCACACTTTTCCATGAATCGGGCCCTTAATCTTTAATTGAGTGGGGCTCTTGGGAAATTTTAGGGAGTCCTTGGTCACTTCCTAGATAACGCAACAAAGGTCTTTGAGACAATGAGATATCCCGCTATGCTTTGAGCGCTTGGGTACATGCCCACATGGGAGAGAAAGGTACTGGTGACATGCTACTTCTGAGACTGCTATGCTGTTGTATCCATTTCTGAACATTCTTGCCTTTAACTGATGAAACCTGCTTGCCTTGCTGCATGAGTAAGGAGCACGTGGAGCGTCCTGGACTGCTTCTTTGTTTGCGTTGTGATATTTGTGGTTTTGCGTTTCCTTTATGAAGGACGGCTAGCAAGCAGCAGAATGCAAGGTAGGTTGTGAGGAATTGATGTGTGTATTCTCAATTGAAAAGTACATTCTTCTATGATTTTTTGTTTTTATTTCACCCGATTTTACAATGATATAAAACATGTCCCTTCTTAAGAATAATGGGAGAAAATGTGCAGTGCTGCAGACAAATGACACCTTCCATTGTTTGTGAATAAAACAGACCACAAAAAGTTTGTAATTGACCTTTTTTACACAAATTATTCAATGGAATTCAGGCTGTGATGATGTTTGGTTAGAATTCAGGTGGCTAATCACACCCTTAGCAGAACAAACATTAGCCGTTTTCGTGAAGAGTCTGAACTGTTCACTCGAAAGGTTCATGAAAGCCAGCTTGCTCTGTGACCCATTTGCCTTTAAGTGCTGCCTCGTCGGAAACCCTTGACTTGCGTACAACTGTGCATTGCAGCATGGACATAATAGAAAGCTATTTCAGAGCATAGCAGGAAACCCAGTCATCATGACTGCTCTGGACCTGAGCTACACCTCCAAAGTAACTTTTCCTGGGGAAGCAGAGAGGTGGGGAGGAAGAGAGGTTCACGTGATCAGTGCACTGGAATGAAATATAAACTGTGTGCTGAAAGGGAATTTCCACCAGGTCCTGCCATTGCAAAAAATTAGATGTCAGCAGTGGCGGTAGCGAGCCGGTTTAAAGGTTGAGGGGGACAAGTGGGTTAATAATTTCAGAGAAACAGGTCACCTTAAGCTACTAGTGGTTGCTCCTTTGCAAGTGGGAGTATTTAGCATTTCTTCCTGGAATGGCTACGCCTAGCCAGCCATATCAATTATCCCAAGGTGCGGTCTGCATTGAGTAGAGAAAGGCATTGCTGCTGCAGAGGCTTGGGATAGCCAACTCTAAACTGACTTGGAGCTGGATCAACAAGACTCACCACTTTTGAACACGGTTCGACCCACAAGCACCACTGTCCGGATATGGGTTCGACTCCATCAAACCGCTGACCACTGGAATAAGGTAATTTGAAGTGACCCTGTCCCCTGGTCCCCCATTGGGCCCTAGTGACTGGCTAAGTATGTGTTTGCGCCATTTTCCTACAAATCTTTTTGAATTCTTTGTTGCATTTCTTGCCTAATTTTCCTCCCTGTTTGTGTCTCGACCGGCTCACATTCACACCACTTCTGTCAATATAGCCTTCCCTGGCCCCATGTTACCATAAAACGCTAAGGAGGTATATCTCTTGCCTGTTTTATCTTTATGACTGGGATTACTGTGGGTTTGTAGGAGTGTTGGGGCTGATTAGACGATGTAGACACTACTCATCCTTGTACTCCTGCAGAGCAGAATTCAATTCATTTTGTCACAATACAGTACTCTCAGATGAATTATAAAATGGCTGCCGTTGCTTCTGCAGTGAGCCAAGACTTGCTCTAACACAGTCTAACATGTCAGCTTTAATAAAAAGCCACATGTATTCAATCTTTTATCAAAAGAGTAGAGGGAGCATAAGGGGCATGTTCATAGTGAAATACCTTGCACCCGCAGCAGCATGCCTGCATTCTGCAAACCCCCTCCACCCCCCTTCTTTGTGAGGGCACCAGAGTTGGATTTTTCATGCGCGCACTCCAAGGCCACAGCATATCGAAGAGAAGCCGCAAAAAAAATAAAAAAAAATGCATTCAAATGTCCAAATCAATTAAATTTCACTTTAGCATGTGGGAAGGGAAGGTGCGTGGCTGACAAAAGGGATCGGTTGCCTGACATGAATGTCTGGCATGATTGGCTACACAGGCAAAGGCAACACAAAAGGCACATACAAGTCCTCAGAGACTTCACGTACAAGCTGTTTACTAAAAACATCGACCATTTTTTGCCACGCTCTGCTGATCAGAATTATCTGCAGTCTGCGTGCAGCAGCTGGCCAGAAAATGGCATTCTAATTTCTGCATTTGTACCGGTATTTTTCGCGCTCGGTGGCGACCGGCTGCCTTCATTTCCAAAGGCCATTAAAATTGGTAATGTCAGGTAGCAGACGGCCTGCCCAGGCCGTTCTCTCTCTCTCGCTCTCTTTCCATGAATCATCCTACAATTGCATTGTTTGACAATTGCATCTGATGGAGTTTAATATTGCTTTTGAGGGAGGCGAGCGAGTCGGTTCATTTTGTGCCCCGGCTCTCTGTAATTTCAATTTGCGCTTTACTTATGTAGCATATGCAGGGGCTAGTGCAGGAGGGTTCGTGGCAGAGGGAAGTACAACTGGAACAGAGTGATAGTATTATACTGTGCTTTGTGCCTGTGTAACTCCAATGTCATCAGGTTTTTCATCTGAATGGACCCCTCTCCCCCTCTCTCTCTCCCTGCTTCTCTCTCTTGCTCGTTGCCTCTCTTTCTCTTGCTCACCCACATTCTTCCGGTGTGTCCCACCTTCTCGCTCTCTATACCACATTTATTATGTTGACCTGCCTGTGTTTACTTTTGTGTCTCTTTATGCCTCTGTCTTTTGCTTCCTTTTACTGTTTACATCTTTTTTGACAGTCATCTAGGCCCTGTTACTCCCAGGGCCTGATTTGAAAAAGCGTGTTTCAATGGAAAAAAAAAACATTGAAAAAGGGTTTGTAAATCAGGCTCTCAGACTTTTTGTCATTTTCTATATTCGTCCCTAAGTCACTAACAGTATTATCATATCACTGTCCATCTTCCTCACTGTCACTAGCCCTTCATTCACTCGATACATATCTGCAAACCATTCTCTCTCTGTCTCCTTGTATTTCCCTTCGATGTGCGCGGTCTATGTCACTTCCTGTTTTCTAGTTCTCTGCGAATTCTTGTATCTGTACAAACAAAGTCTCCCTTTGCACATCTACACGCCCATCACTCATGATCTCTTGCAATATGTTGCTGTTGAGAAACAGCGTGACATGCAAAGTAATAGCCAAAAGCTGGTGTCACGCGACTGCCATATTATTTGGAAACAGGAATCTGCCAATATCCTCAGCAACTGTTTTCCTTTAACTCATCAGAAACAACTGCTGCTAGAATATGATTTAGACATATACGATTAAGCTTTAGAGTTACTTCTGAATGTTATGCAGTGCGATTAAGCTTTAGAGTTACTTCTGAATGTTATGCAGTGCAGGGCAAAGAAAAGTGCAGCTGACCCTGCTGCCCAGCTGAGGTTGTCCTGCTTGCTCCGAACTCAGAGGGTAGGGAATGGTGCTATCCTCCTTTGCATGTATTACAACATGACCTAAGTGGGAAGGCTTCAGCTATCTAGTGGAATATGCTTGTATAGTAAGTGTGCCATTGTCTTTCTTAAAACCCATTTGGTTGCCTGGTAGCCAGAGCCAGGTTCACCTGAAATGAATAAAACATGTGTTCATTTATGATGCATCTTTGGTCATCTATGTATCCGCAGTCAGTGGCGTGTGTGCAGACTGAACAAGTAAAATGAAAAGTACATGACTGTCCTGCTGTCTCATTAAACCCTAGCACAGTGGGACATATGGCCCTCCAGATTCTGTGAACTACAACTGCAATGATTCTTGGCTAATGGCTGGGCTGGCTAGGGCTGAGGGGAGTTGTAGTTAACAACATCTGGCGAGCCAAAGGTTGAGCACTGCTGCTCTACCAGGTGGGGGTACTACAGATAGTACTGTATATGCGTCTCTCAAAAGACCTGCCTGTCCTTAAATATGATGAAGAGTTCAAGAACTCAGGGGTATTTTGGCAGCCAACTCCTATGGCTCAAATTAAGACCACAAAGCCTGTCATGCTCAGGGGAGCATCATAATGTGTTCTGGGTCATGAACATCCAAGTGGTCACAATAGTTACGTATTAATTCACGACAATGGACAATGGATCATTTTTGTTAATTGCAGGTTTGGCTCGAAGAGTTTGCCTGAAAAATTAAAAGCCAAACATGATAGAAATACACTACCGCCCATGCCCAATGCTTTGCCAACTGCCGATCTAATCTGTAAACAATAGCTGCTTCTTACATACTAATGAGATACATTTTCATCCTGGACAATGTAGGGAATTATTGAACGCCCTGCCCACTCCTGCAATGAACAGTTTCACCCGTGGCTAAGTGACACATCGCAATCACTGGGGAAGAGGTTAAGTAAAATAGTAGTTTGCATAGGGGACGTGGGAAAAGAATAAGAATGGGGGTCTTCATTTCAGACAATCTGATAAATAATGGAAATATATACTCGAGGCACCTCATGTTATTGTATATCATAACATCTTACTTGTATGTCAAATTCAATTTTACATCAATGCATATGCCATTTTTACATCGATCCTGACTTTTTCTTACTTATTTGGGAGTTTCATTGCTTTTTAAAAGTCTTTCAAAATCTGTATCATAAGTACATTTTGAAGAGCTGTACTGAACATTGTTCAACTATATGGCCAAGATGTGGTCTTGGTTAAGCCACATAGGCTAAGTCATCACAGAATCTCTGCACGCTCAATGCAAGGTTCATCGGCACTTCTCACTGCCTATGCACAGATTGCCAGCATCAATACCCGCAATCTCTTATGCTTTTACGAGTGGTTGCTTAAAATGGGGTGTGGCATCACTGTGCCCACGGACAACACCACTTTGAATACATGATTATATGTTTATAATCTTGAGTTTTACTTTCATTGTGTTTATGTATATATTATGGTTGTTGTAACTAAGCGTTGCATATTCATGTAAAGGCTGTGCCCTGTTACCTGAGGGTATGCTCGTGCATTACAAATAATAAAACAAAACACACATTAGGGATCCAGCACATAACCATCGCTAATGTATTAATTGGTTGGGGTAACCATTGTGAGTATAGATCTGGGATCAGACCTCTACCAATGGCACAACCTCAACTGTAGGGACATGGGAAAGAGCTGCTTGGCAGTTCACCTTACATCTCATCTGGCTGTGCATTAGGGTGCACTTTCAAGTGGTCTGACATGACCATTCTCCACACAGGACCCACAAACCGTGTACCATGATTCTGTGAGCTGCATCTGTGACATACACACAGACACTTTAATGCTGCAGGTTATGCTTTCTCTGTCACAGCCATGCAATTTGCAAGTTGTGCGTGCCCATACATTTGTGCATCTTTTTCGGATTTGCACACAAACAATATAGGAATCAGGCAGCACCATAGTCTACCCCATATGCTACCCAGTGAATTTACAGGGTCATTTGTCATCTAAGAATACAATCTAAATCTACAAATTGTTGCAACTACATTCCGAAAACACTGTTTAAATGTACACGTCATTGTGTCAAATTCCAATTAAAATTCAAAACCCTAGAACCAAAAACAAATCCAGCTATCTTGTACCAGAAATTGCTCCTCCAAAACCTCTATTGAGAAACATATGAAAATGTATTGTAGTTATCATTGATATTTGTAATATCGGAACATATGTGATGCAGCTGTAGAGGTGGAGCCAAATGCCCACACTCAAAGCTCTGTCCCCATGATGCCTATATGTTGGGAGCCAGAGTGTGAGACACGTGCAGTACCAGTGAGAATACCTATACCGAAAAAAATCCTGGAAGTGCGGTACCCATTGAGCAAGCCATATAAGCACTCACGAAAATATGATGGTCATTTGAATGAAATCCCAGAGAAGTTTGAAAACGAGTAAGAAAGAAGATTGATGATGTCATGCGAAGTAGAGCTGATGCATCCAGAAAAGAGATTGAAGACCATAAACATTCTATTAGATTGAAGGAGGAGGTGTCAAAGATTAGCAACATTTCGGGATCGAGATGAAGATGCTCATGCTACAGAAACAATGAAGAAAATGCCAAATCATTTTAGACAAAGTATTCTTAAAGGCTGGCTACGTAGTGAGTAGATTGCAGCGATGTGCCAACGTATATGCATCAGAATGGATAGACTATGGATGTTCCACAATGAACTTTAGCAGAGTTTAGACCCTTGAATAGAAAGTTTTTTTCAGTGTGGCACAGTTGGAAAACAACTTAATGATGGAAGTGGATACAACAAAGGATTGACTGGCCCAGCACCAGAACGTCAAGGCCACTGTGGGTTTGGATGTTCATGCAGTATGCAACAGAACCTGTGAAAAGAACAAACTCCTGTCTGACATGAGGAGCATTGGATGAAAATAGATACTGAGTGAAGCTGTATTGAAACCAAGAGACAAAGTATGCCTATAGTCCCTTTTTATTGTCAGGCACAGAGACCATTTCCAAGGCCATGTTCAAAGGCTCATTGACTGGTAGACAGCAAGAGTGATGAAAGATGGCAGGCTAATTAGGTAGGAAGCTATGGTCATGAGCAGCCCACCAGAACTTGGGTGCCAGTCTGCATGCTGCTAGCGTGTGTGGAATATTAGAGAGGGGTACAAGGGTGCCAACCAATTGTAGAGGGCCATGTAATAGAGAGCCCTATAGTTTATGTAACCAATAGGATGTCGTGTATTTGATGACATTTGTAGTGACTTACACTAGAGGAGGGCTTAGTTGCCCCACCTGACAGTAGAAACCCAATCACTTTCCCGAACAAGTATGGAACGTATACCTAGATGTTCCCTTTAAGCCAATCACTTTCCCAAGTAGGTTATTGTAGTTTGCCACGTAGATTGTCGTGAAAGATGATGGGTTTTAATTATATAAGCTATGTTTTTTTATGAAACTCGCTGAGTGAGAAGATTGAGCGGATGTTCATTGATGTTCGTTGTACTCCTTGTTTTAGATAATTGATATTAAAACAGATGTACTTTGCCAACTTCATGAGTCAGTCTGATTATTGATGTTTGAGTATATTCTGCATCCCCATCCACCTCAAAGTATTGGTACCTTGTCTTAAAGGGCCTAGTGTTGGGTACACAGGTTCACATGGTAGCAGAAAGAGGATGGTTAAAGACCCATTGATCAAGTAGGCTTTTAAGGGTCTCGAAATATAGAGTGTCCTCTGCCATTTAGCTGGAGGAACGTGAAGCTCCGTGTAGAAAGGAGCCATTAGTAAAAACTTGCAAGTCACTGAAGACAGGTGGCATGGGTCCCTTGTTTCACAGAATTCCCCTCCCAATTTCTACAGGCAGCTGAGTGGACCGAAGGGTGAAGCATCTGGTTGAGGAAGAGGAAATTTCAAGGGTCAGAAGATGAAAACGGGAATGGTGAGTAGACTGAGAGAGAAGGCAAACGATGAATGGGCATTGAGTGGGGAAAGTGATGAAGGGATAATGGGGAAAGAGTAACAGAGGGTTGGTTGGGGTATTGTAAGCGACTTCAATTCAACACTACAGCTAAGTCAATGCCTAGTCTGGGATGCTGAGAGAAACCCTTATTGATATATTTTTATGTCCAGTTTGTTTACTCTGGATGACAACCCTTATATAACACCCCTCTCTTAGAATCCCCCTGACCCCACTGAGCCAAGAAGTAGGTTTGTTTTGCAAAAAAAGGTTTATTAGAAAATTAAACAATATATATATATTACACTTTTATAATAGATTAATATTTGATATCACACTTATGAAGATGATAGTGATCAACACGGGATAATGTTACAGTGGTACACTCTTTTTGATGGCTTAGAAGTGATATAGAGAGGATAAAGTAGCTGAGAATGCTTTTATGGCTTCAAAGACAATACAATGATGAATGAAATGCAGTACAGAAAATAAACTTGATATGATTTCAACCAAAACAATGTAATCACTTTTCCCCCTGGTAGCAATTCACCCCCCCCTTTATGCAATGTAAAGAGATGGAAGAAAGCACACAGTTCTCAGGAATGCAATCAAATATAATTCAGTTCCCCCCCTAGCAAGCTTAGAGGAAAACAGGTAGGAGTTTTAAACACAGGCCCAAAATGCTTTGAATGTGATTGCAATTAAGTGAAAAATATGCTAAAAATGCTTTTAATTCCCTATGGGGGGTTCAGGGTGGGTGACAGCTACTTTGTATTGGTTCAGGATCACTTTAGCAATGCTCTATGAATGATTGTCAGGTTTCAAATGAATTTCAGCCAAGGGAAGCAAGGACAAATATTTTTACACATGGCTGAAATTAAGCAAAATGTCAAATCGCTGCAATTTAGTCGCGTGCGTCGAGCGCAATTACGGAGGGAGTATGAGGAGTAGCAAGTGGGTTTAGAGCTTGTTGGAAAGCTTAGAACCTCAGCTTCACAATAAAAGTTATATCTCGCTTCTATCACAAACGGTTCCGGAGATACGGCTGATTTAGTAAAGGTAGTTTTTCGGATTTGAAATTTGAAAGCTCAGAATGACAGATGACAGTTTTCAGGTTTAAAGATGACAGAATGACACGATTCTAGGAAATAGTTTGGATTAGATTATTTTAAACTAGGAGGTTGGGTTTTGCACAGTTCTGGCGGTACTCACACTATATTTTGGACAGGAATGCGACTTCGCCACAGATCGGGTCAGGATTGGACTGCGGTTCCCTCGCCACGGACGGTCTCTGCCTGGTTCTGCTCACTGGATAATTCTACCTTCTGGGTCAGCTCTGCTAGCGGCACTGCACAGCGGTCTGGATCTCTGGTTCTGACAAAAGTTCTTGGCACTGCACGGCTGTCTGGTCTCTGGTTCTGGGTACAGCTCTGCTTTCGGGGTGTTTCTGGCACAGGGTTTTAGCCAGAATCAGACTGCTCAGCCCGGCTGTCTGAATAGTTTGGTTTGGTTGCTAGGTTTTGAAGGCCTGCTGATAGGAGTTCAGCTAATGTGTTCTAGATTTCTTGGAGTTTCTGGATGTGAAGTCTGAAATCAGGATGTGGAGTTGTCTGTCAAAATGCTCCACAGAAAGTGAAAAAGAAAAGACCTATCTGTCTTCCAGTGGCTCTTTTTATGTGTTTAGAAAGTGGGTGGGTTGGCTAATTCTGCATGCCCAACCCTCTCAACTTATCATTGGCCAGTTCCTCCTCTCTTCCTTGATTGGGGGAACTGGGTTGTGAGTCAGAGTGATGAGGTAGGTTTATGGTCAGAATATCCTCCCCTTGTCAAATTGCACACAAATCTATTTCTGATCCAAATACATATTTATCTATGTACCATTTTTCTAATATTATACGTCCAGTTAACATATTTTCTGTAGCACCAAACATCCAATCCCTGTCTTTGTAAGATGCTGTGTCCACTTATGACAGAATTCTGCCCTTTTCATCCAGATCACAACCTCTAAACCTTTCCAGATTTTACACAAATGTGCACCAGGGATATGGGTTTCAGATGATAAAGTGTCAGATTTTTAACATGCATACATTTGGAGTAACAACCTTTTTTCCGCTACTATCCCCAAGAACATACCACAGCGTCCTAACAACTCTTAAAATGTGCACAGAAAAATCACAAGAATGATGATGGTATTTATATAATTTTTACAAGTCCGCACTATGAATTATCCATCTTTTTAAAATTATGCTCTGGCCCCAAAGGGCTGTGGTTTTCCAAAGCACATAGTGGAATTTCTGGTTTATCCACTTCCCCCAACTCAGCTTGCTCAGAGAGGCACAGCTGCCCCCCAGTTTCTCCCAAGAGGAAGCTATTTTACGACCCCCCCAATATAACATTTGCCTGGGCCCAAGACAGTGCTTTGTTCAGTTTCCTGCAGTCCCTAGCTGCTCCTCCGCTGATCAAATTAGAGAGGTGTCATCTCCCTTTGGTGGGGGCAGGAGAATGCAGCCAGGCCTGGGAATGCATTTGTTGGGCAAGTCCCAACTCCTGTCGGGGGTAGTTGTCAGGCAGAATTCAATCTCTTTAAGCCAGGCTTCAGCTAAATGTCACTTTTGATCCAGTTTTCTACATCCAAATCAAACTTACAATTTTTACACATGCAGCTAGAATGCTGATTCTAAGTTCAAAACTATGACTTTTAACAGTTGCAAACTATGTGACACTCAACAGTAGGTCACTCATTTATTTTAAACATTTGGATTTTAGTGGCTTTAAGTCCCATTTAACTTAAGCTGCTGACACCCACAGCTCAGCCAGTTTCCTTATGAGCCTTATTTTAGGCTCTTCCTCTTTCCAGATGTTGTATGCACACAAGGCTTCATTCTGCCAGATGTCTACTGGTGTTCAGTGAGATTTTTGGATATGTTGCAATGTTTGAAATGGGCATTTTGAGCTTGCATTCAGAGAAACAAAGGGTGGTTTTAAAGTGATTTTGAGCTAACAGGCACTGTTGTTTTTCCTTTGGCACCACATTTCACTCATGGCGCTTCTGACCCAGGACGCTTGCATTGGTGGGTGGCAGGTCAGGCGACTATTTTGGTGTGTGCACAACTGCGCGGTTCTCCTGGATTCTGGCGCGAATGTGGGCGGCGGCAGCTCATCCCCACATCTACCCAGTCTATTGATTCAGTTTTGTTCTGGGATAGAATGATGGGTGGCGACAGCTCATCCCCACATCTACCCCGTCTAATAATTCAACATGGGTCAAAACCCTTTACAGTATGTTTAGGTTAAGGACAAAGAGCATCATAGTTTAAGGTATATGGATAAGGAGCAATCCATATAATAAGCCCAGAATACTTCATCAAGGGATGTATTAGGAAGAAGTTGTTATAAAGTCCAAGTGGACATACATAGGCTACGAATGATCAAGGTTTGTTTAAGAGAACAACTTATACTGTGATCTGAGTAATTATTAGGGGCAAGAGGAGTTACGAGGAGCATTGAGAAAGATTTATGTGGGCAGGCCAGTCTGTCAGTTTGTCTGTGTGTCTGTATGTTGCATATGATAAAGAAATGATGAGATATTGAAGAAATGAAAAGTAATAGATTGTGGTGAAAGGCTGACATTTGATTATTTATTTATTTAGTTGAGTAATGATATTCATTAAATAGGTAGATCGAAGTAAAATGAAACATAGTGGTCTTTTGCTGTGCATGATTGGTGCACAGTCATATTGAATTATTTTTCGAAACTGTACTTATAAGTGTAAAATATACAGTAAGTATTGTCAGTAAATTGTGACTGTGCAGGCAGCTGCCAAAACACACACCCAAACTTAAGCAGTACAGTGCAGAATGGGTTAAGGGCACAGCAGATAAAATGTTCATGCCATGGCCACAAGGGGGATCTTTGACAACATATTTGCACACAGGGTAAACGGGAAAGAAGCTAGAAAAGAGGTTAGCTAGCTTACAACTTTGGAAGATGTACCAGGAGGAAATGGAAGACCCATCCCCTGAAGTCTGGATGCTTAACCAGTGTAAAGAGGGGGGGTGAAGAGCCTTCTGCTCCCCCTACTGTGCCTGAAGTAAATGACGATAGTACGAATAATGACAGATTATATACTTTAAGAGAGCTTAAGGCAGCGACAGGGTATAGCAATCCGACACATAAGTCACCTGCATGTAGTAGCAACGAGAGTGCCAAAAAGACTCCGGAAAGAGATGTGATCGGTAAAGTCCCACAGGACAAGGAGAGAAGTGAACAGCCAGGAATGTCTCTAGATACAGAGAGAGAAATAAAAAGATGGAATGGAGAGAAAGACAAAGCTTTTGAGGTAGCGCTC
Organism: Ambystoma mexicanum; assembly: GCF_040938575.1. Classification (NCBI taxonomy): domain Eukaryota; kingdom Metazoa; phylum Chordata; class Amphibia; order Caudata; family Ambystomatidae; genus Ambystoma; species Ambystoma mexicanum. The sequence continues at coordinate 387,546,850 of NC_090932.1, forward strand.
ATACAGAACAAATGGATGGGAGGCCAGATTTTGCTCAAAATCGATGGGAAAAGCATTGAGGAAGTAAGGCAAAAGGAAGATCTGGACGGACACGATAAAAAGACAGAGAATGAGAGAAACGATTCAAAGACGACAAGGCTAAAAGAAAAAGTAGACAAAGGCGGCAACAACTCTATCAAGATGAACAGTTGAAAAATCAGGAGAGAGCAGAAGAGCAAAAAAAGTATGACAACAGGCAAAAGGCAATGGAACAACAACAAGATACGTTAGAAAAGAGAATAGAAGAAGAAAAAGAACAGAAATTAAGAGATAAAAGAAAGCAAAGACACAGAAATGAAGAAGTGCGTAGAGCAAATGAGAGAAGAGAGGTGAAAAGACAGGAAGAGGAAAGGGTAAGGGAGGAAGCAAAGAAACAAAGAGAATTTGATGCGGAAATGGAACACAAGAGAAGGCAAAGTGCACGCGACATTGATCGCACAGAGAAGGAGTTAATGGAACCCATTCCAGTAGTGGCATGGGAGGACAAAGACGAGTTCTTCCCAGCACACAAACCAATGTCAGGACACTGTAGAGTAGAATTAGAAGATCATTTTGATATAGGAGCTATTGGAGACAGAACCGAGAAAGCTTATCAGCAGATGAGGAAAAAAAGTGAATCGAGAAATAAAGGGAAAAACGATCGATTTGAGGGAACTCAGTTATGAGGCAAAGAGGGGGGCCTGTTTAGCCTCAAGCATAGTGCTTTGGGCCTCATTACGACCCAGGCGGACTTCGCGGTGCTAAATGCACCGCGAAGCATGGCGGAAAGCCGCCGATAGCGCCATGGGGGTTGGCGGATTTACCGCCCCATTCCGACCTCGGCGGAGCGGTAAATCCCCAATCCCCATTCTGCCCTTCCCCATTCCCATTTTCGCCCCATAGGGTATAATGGGAGTGGGGAAGGAGTTAATTACGCCACCGTAAAATACGGTGGCGTAATTAACAACGAGGTCCCGTAGCGCCATGGTTTTCTCCGGCTGGTAAAACCAGGCGGAGAAAACCTCCATGGCGCTACGGGAACTCGTAGTATGGCGGAGAGGTACGCCATGCACTACGCTGGCGTAACACCCTCTCCGCCAGGGTCCTAATGAGGCCCTTTGTCTTTGGACAAACTATCGTTAAACAGAGATGAGAAAGAGGAACGTCACACTAGTTGGAGACAAGATATGTCAGACAAAGAAAGAGAAACCTTCGGTGGGGAGGGGCGCGCTAGTGTATGTGGTCGCACGGGGTGTTCTCGGACAGATAGGAAAATAAGATGGTCAGATCTAGACCTACCTAAATCAAAGATGCCAAAGCCCCATGGCGTGGCCAGATCGACTAAAAGGCGGCCTCTTAGTGAGAGGGGGGACTCGCCACCTTATGTGAGTAGGCTAAGGTCATTACCAGGAAGAAGACGGTGCAGAACCATTATCCCTGCTATGGACAGGTAGACGATAGGAGACAAGTGTGATTTTGCAATTTCATATTTCCCTTTGTTGGAAAAAGGAGGGGCCAGACCACAGTATACACTGTGGCCACAGATGGATAGGGATAATTTATGGTGTAAACACCAGAGTTTAACTTCAGGTGCCAGAAAATGGATCTATGAATTAAAAAAAATGACAGGGGCAAATACGCTCGCTATAGGGGGCATTAAGGGTCTTCTAGCACCTATCCTTGGGGAGAGAGTCGATGACATTTGGTCAAGAGCAGGATACGCGAGGATCACCACACAGAACACAGTTCACAATGGGCGTTGTTTAATAATTGTAAAGTGGCAGTCTGGAAAGGGCTGTGAGTACCTGATACATCAGATATGGGAGCTATAATGGCACAAAAGATGCAGGAAGGGGAGGATCCGCTTGTTTACATTCATCATTTTCAAGAGTAGTGGTCTTGGGAAACACAGGAACCATGGGGAAAATCTATACCTGTATTTTATCATATATTATGTCTGGGACTACCAGATAAGGTACAGAGACAGCTTAAGAAGCTGGTGCGTATGGAGGTGAAACCATGTCCAGAAATACAGCTGACCATTGAGCATCATTGCCGACTGTTGCAGGAGAAAAATCAAAAGAGAGACAATGCTAGGAAGATTGAGGAGGCTAAGCTCGTACAGAAGAACCTATTGATGTATGCTATTGAAGGGGCGATGTTAACTAGTGTAGAAGGGCCAGGATCGCAACAAGCAATGGGCATGTTGCAGGTGAATAACCAAAGGCAGTTCGATCAAGGAGGGAACAGATTCATACCCCCCTTGCCTTGAAGCGCTTTGAAACACATTGTGTATAGGCGCTATATAAATAAACTATCATATCATATCATACCAAGAAGTAGGGGAAGTTTCAGCGGAAGAGGATGCTTTCAGAATGATCAAGGGAATTATCAGAGTAACCAAGGTGGATTTCAGACTATGCAAAATGATTATGAAGGCATGCAGGGAGAGCAAACCAGAAGAACCCCTCCTGTATATTGGACATGTGGAATGACAGGGCACATAGCGCGAACATGTGAGAGCCAAGGGTATGTACAGAATGGGCAGTCCTCAAGAGGGGGACCACTTATCCACCTGCATATAGCTCACATAGTAAGGACGCTTCACCCAAGGTCAGACAGTGTATCAAGCACAAGCACTGAGAATGCAACAGGTTTTGTAACCACAGAAAGCAGCAAGAATCTGCCACAATAGCAGTCACAACACGCACCTCTGCAGATACAGCAGAGCGCAAACAGAGGACAGTTATTGACTCCTAGGATAGGGGGTTTAACTGTCATGGGTGGGAATCCTTACAGGTGCACAGAAATAAGCATGTACCCACAATAGGACAGCTCACTGGGTGACTTGATGTGTTCAGTACTATCTGTGACTTGCATTCCTCAAGAGGAACCGAGGGGTGACGTCACTATCGGAGGCACATCCTTTTCTTTTTTAGTAGATACGGGTGCAACTCGCTCATGTATCCGAGAGGGAACAAGTTAATTATCGGGTAATGCCATGAATGCTCAAGGATTCTCAGTAGCTACAAATCGAGGCCATATTATGGAAAAATTGCTAGTCTGTATAGGAGAATATGGTATGTTTGTTCCATTGTTGTATTCATGGCATACACCAGTTAATATACTGGGCCAAGATTTTATTACGAAACTAAACATGACGATTTATTTCACTGATGAAGGCATATTGTGTTCAATGCAAAGAATACATTATTTAAATGTGGGCAAACTTATTATGGCATTCAAAGGGCAAATAGCCATACGAGGAGTACCATTAGTACCAGAAGTATTTCACTATGCGGTACGTATTTTGTTAACATGGCTGCCTAGTATCGTGGGTAATACTATGAGAATACATGATGAATTTCTTTTTAGGCCAGAGATTCCCATGGAAGAAGAGGGGTGATTGGTTTTTCCCTTAGAGTTGAAAGCAGCTGTAGTTACTGTGAAACCCTTTCACTTGTAAGTACAGAAAGCAATGATTAATGTAAAGTTTTTTTTTCTGTGTGTTGATTATTCGCAGCTACAGACGGCCGTGCCCTCTGATTTGACAGTTTTGTATGCGCAGGTGTTGTCAACCGGTTTGGGCATAGCCACGTTGATACAGTGCAATGTTTGATTGGTTATTTTGTTGACGCGTATAAAAGTCACGTGTAAGTGCAGAGCCGCAGTGCGTGTTATGGTAGGCTGACGCATTATGTGCAAAGAGGCGTAGCCACATTAGAGGAGTTTGTTGTACCATTGGCTTATTTCATAAGCGGGGGTTGCGTCAAATGGCATGGCCGTACTTGTGTCAATACTTTGCAATGTGAGATTGGATCGTTTGTTGCAGCGATTAACATGTAGGCGCGGAACCGCAGCGCGTGTTACCATTGCCTGGAATATTGGACACGAAGATGTGTAGCCGTGTTGAAGGATGTCATTGTTCTATTGGCTCATTTCGCACACGGGTTACCCCCAGTTGTTGCTGTACGTAGCCACACATGTATCCTTGGTAGACACGGCTATAAAACCTTTTTTTATACATATTTATATCTACATACATATAGGCAGTAGTCTTGTAAATATTTATTTTAAAATATATTGACAGTTACTGTAACACTTTAATAACTATTCATGAACAGTACATATACATGTAAATGTTTAAAAAAGTTAAGCACATATGCAAACTCACTTTTTGTAACAACAGGATTATTTGGGGGAATGTGGTTGTCCAATTTCTTTTATTTTACTTTGTAGACATAATACAGTGTTTTGATTAGGTGAATTGCCTGTATTATTAATGGTAATGATGTAAGAAATGACACGACCCTTGAAATTCAAGGAAAAGGGACATTAAGGTGAGAACCTAATGCAACAAAACCCTGGAAATTCAGCTAAAGCCATCCGAACTTGGCACCCCCTGTTGCACAGGCTTTCTGGTTCAGATTCAGGTTGTCAGGTGTACCTTTGTTGGAGCCATTTTAGCCGTGGTGTATAGTAGCTGGACCAAAGGTTTTTCACAGTTAAAAGGAGAATGACAGCAGCTCTGACAGAGACATCCAAAAAGGCGGGGACAAGCCTGCTATTTGAAGACATCCATTGTCATTGAGCACGTCCTCCTGGAATCTTTCCATCAATTTGATGGTGCTTTGTCCATATGGGGTGAAGAGAGATGGGCATAGACATGCTCTGTATGGGTCACTAGTGTTCTGACTGACCGTGTGCTAGACCTTAGCCTCTGGGAGAAGGGCCATTAACGGCATCAGTTATTTTTTTCTATTTTTGTTAATTGATGGTGATTCTGCATAATGAAAATAAATAGTGTGGGTTGAGCACTTCTACGCATCAATCAGTGGTCAACACAGAATGTCAAACATTACCTTGATACTCAGAGAAGAAATGTACATTGTTTTTATTCTGGCTCCGACCCTTTCGAAGAAGGAAGCTCATATTGAGCATCATAATAGTGCGTATTTTCAGCAAAATAAGCTATAAAAAAACGAATGCATATTATTTAATTATGCAGCCATTGCAAATTGTACATTTTTAAAATGTTCATTTCTAATATTTTCCCCAATTGTATATTTCAATCATAATAATAAAACTGCATCTTTCCTACTGGGCAAAGCACCTTATCAAACCTAGAATAGCCATATATATTATTTTCTGATAGATTTGGCCAGGATGAACAAAGTGGTACGCTCCTACTGTACATTTCTTTTGTTTTTTAAAACACAATGGGAAGAGAGACATTATCCACCGATGAAGGTTCCTTCTGTTTTACATTAAGTCAAAGAACAGTTTCCTCGTCAAGATGGGGGGAATAATACCACAATTTTACACTTTTTGCCTAGCCTAGTTTGATAATGAATTATGTATTTGAGTGACAATATGGTATGTGTACTTTTCAAGTTATCCTGAAAAAGCAGAGTATTGTTGAAAGCCAGACATATGGGTGAGGAGGGGAAATAAGAGGGCAAGTGAGTCATGAGTGTTTTCCCACGATGTGCCAATAGAGTTTGCAATCCTGGTCACTGGTGCAGTTATTTTCCCCTGATTGTAGCTGATTTTTTAGGGCACTAGTAAAAGACGCTTCTGGGTGGAAAGCGTAACTTTTTTTCAGAGGGCGGACACAACCTCTTGTTTTTTTTTCAGGTTGACTAGCTTGCTCAAGTATTTGGCTACCATGATTGTACTCAGGTTGTCATGGTACGAGTGCAGTCGCTTACTCACAAGACCACAAGCACTTGCTTAATATTGGGATTTTGTTTTTCTGGGAAAATTACACTCCAGAGTGCTGCATTTAAAAGGCGAGCACCTTTAATACTTTGTCAGTATATTTATTGAAACAATTCCTCTCTTAGGTTATTTTTCTGGTAATTATTACTTTTTTTTTAATTCCTAAATTCCAATGTTATTTTGTCATGTGCACTTTCTTCTAAGTAGAAGGTCAATTTAACCACATTTGTATATTTGTAGTTTTGACTTTATGAAAAATTTGTACTTACTAAGTATATTTATATGGGCCCTGCTTTGGGGCAAATGTACCTTGGCATATTTTATTCAAACAGCCAGTCATTTTTTTCCCTTTGCCATACTGCTTAAGTGTGGTTAGTTGGGGTCGTGCGATGTATCACAACAGTCACCAAGAGACTGGCCATAAAACAAGGGGCCTATAGGGCAATGCTTAAATAAAGTGTGTGGCAAATGGCACATAATTTAGTCTCACTGCATATTGCCAAAAAAACATTGTGATTTCTCAAAGCTTGCAGTCTTTTACACATAACAATACCACTGTCAAAACAGGTCAAAATCAATTTGTGATTGATTAACTTATTTGTGCAATGGGTTGCAAGTGTTTTAAAATATAGCATGCCTGCGGTCTGGTAGTGTTCTAAAAATCTATGGAAAACAAAACCCTTGAAATTGTCATCAGTGATGTCATCTGTGATGTCATCATTGTGCTCATAGGCTACACAATGGGGGCACAAAGCTAAGCTTGCTTTCGCTGACTTTAAGTGGTTTTGATGTGTTAAGTCCTCATCTTTACGTCCCTGCAAATAACGCTTTTTCCTTACATTTCAATGGTTTTGTTCGAATGTATTGGTCCCCTTAACTTCCTTGCAACTAGAGGTTTTTTTCATTGAAAATATATATATATGAAAAAACATATTGGAAACATTGATGAGAGAAGGGGTTTGTATTGCAGAAATGATTGGGAACCCTCCATATGTACTACAGTGATAAGCAGGTTCCGCCCTTATGGTATCATGACCCCTGACATCCCTAGTTCTTTATTTTAGCAGATGTATATTAGTTTTGCCTTTTCCCTCTGGACTGAAGCCAACGCTGGCTAAAAGCACATGCACAGAGACTGAAGACTGTCAACTTAATCCCGTTTGCAGGTACTGGGGTAAGTACGGTTGCAGGCCTGGCCCCAGTCAATCCATCTACCCTAAAATGGAACAAACAATCGACAGTTGTCAGATATTGGATATCGTCCAGGGGTGAAGGACTCATGCCCCTCAGCTGACGCGGCAGGACCGGAACGTGACAATTCCAGTGTGCATTAAATGCTTATTGATGTAAGCATACAACCCTTTTATCACAGAAACAAAACAGACATATTTTTCAAATGATGAGATCTGTGTCGTTCTTATTTAACAAAATGTTCATTGACTTAATGTAAAACAGAAGGAACCTTCATCGGTGGATAATGTCTCCCTTCCCATTGTGTTTTAAAAAACAAAAGAAATGTACAGTAGGAGCATACCACTTTGTTCATCCTGGTCAAATCTATCAGAAAATAATATATATGGCTATTCTAGGTTTGATAAGGTGCTTTGCCCAGTAAGAAAGATGCAGTTTTATTATTATGAAATATACAATTGGGGAAAATATTAGAAACGAACATTTTAAAAATGTACAATTTGCAATGGCTGCATAATTACATAATATGCCTTCGTTTTTTTATAGCTTATTTTGCTGAAAATACACACTATTATGATGCTCAATATGTGCTTCCTTCTTCGGAAGGGTCGGAGCCAGAATAAAAACAATGTACATTTCTTCTCTGAGTATCAAGGTAATGTTTGACTTTCTGTGTTGACCACTGATTGATGCGCAGAAGTGCTCAACCCACACTATTTATTGACATTATGCAGAATCACCATCAATTAACAAAAACAGAAAAAAAAACTGATGCCGTTAATGGCCCTTCTCCCAGAGGCTAAGGTCTAGCACATGGTCAGTCAGAACACTAGTGACCCATACAGAGCATGTCTATGCCCATCTCTCTTCACCCCATATGGACAAAGCACCATCAAATTGATGGAAAGATTCCAGGAGGACGTGCTCAATGACAATGGATGTCTTCAAATAGCAGGCTTGTCCCCGCCTTTTTGGATGTCTCTGTCAGAGCTGCTGTCATTCTCCTTTTAACTGTGAAAAACCTTTGGTCCAGCTACTATACACCACGGCTAAAATGGCTCCAACAAAGGTACACCTGACAACCTGAATCTGAACCAGAAAGCCTGTGCAACAGGGGGTGCCAAGTTCGGATGGCTTTAGCTGAATTTCCAGGGTTTTGTTGCATTAGGTTCTCACCTTAATGTCCCTTTTCCTTGAATTTCAAGGGTCGTGTCATTTCTTACATCATTACCATTAATAATACAGGCAATTCACCTAATCAAAACACTGTATTATGTCTAGAAAGTAAAATAAAAGAAATTGGACAACCACATTCCCCCAAATAATCCTGTTGTTACAAAAAGTGAGTTTGCATATGTGCTTAACTTATTTAAGCATTTACATGTATATGAACTGTTCATGAATAGTTATTAAAGTGTTACAGTAACTGTCAATATATTTTAAAATAAATATTTACAAGTCTACTGCCTATATGTATGTAGATATAAATATGTATAAAAAAGGTTTTATAGCCGTGAAGTGGGAAAAGTGAACAAAAGGCTCCCACCAATCCCCTCTCAACCCTGGCCTAGAGGATCACGGCCCAGACACCCGCCACGAGAGGAGTTTGCCCATCTACCAGACGACCAAATACCCTGGTACAGGAACATACGGATGTGCCCACTCGCAGGCCCACCCGCCTGCCCACCAGCCTGCCCTGCACATGCCGACATCTGCGGCATGGATGGACTCGACTGAACCATCCAGCACTAAATCAACACATCGTTAGAGATGCCATGACGACCTAGCCAATGGTCAGCACACCCGTGCAAAACATGTACACTGGACACTCCCACAACAATCCACACGAAGAACATACTCAGTGCTATGACGTAGGCGACGGACACACCCACGGACGTGCATCTTTTTTATTTTTCACATAGCCTTTTCAAAATGCAGAAACGCAAGACGCATAATGAACTCATCTAAAAAGCTTGCTCACGCTCCATAATGAGAAATATAACGAAGACACGATACTGGGGATGAAGCAATATGGTACCATAACCTAAAGAACCTGTGTATCAACTGGCTCCACCTATGCACCAGGCCCAAGTAGGCCGCAAGCAAAAGCTTCCATGAACATTGAGCGAGCAAGAGTTCGGTTGCTGACCCTGCAGAATGAGCGCGGCGAAAGCAGACAGTCAAGGGCACAATGTTGCAAACTCGCATACCGCAAGCTGACGCCAAGGTCACACCTGCAAATTAAGCCAGGCACACAGTGGAAAATGCAATATTAATTATGCAGAATTCTGCCTCAACCACGGTCCCACCTCACATGACCAAACCGAACCTGATAGGGTGCCAGGCCCAGGAGGAGGGAGACGCCTGGATCCCACGTTTCAAGACACAGGCAGATACAATTAAGCGACTCAATGGACATCTGCAGCGGTGGGAGTAGTCGGCCTTCCTGCTTATGAATAAATCCTCACACTGTCTGCACATACCCATAGTGAAACATTGTTGCAGATGACAGGTGCACCGCGAGCTGGGAACAGCAATGGTCCCAGACTGGGGGGGCTCGCGGGTGGACCAATCAGAACATGGGGCCCTTATCACTGACGCCATTAACATTGACCAATCCTCAGGGGTCTTCATGTAACAATTTTTATGTATCAAATTGAAGTGACAACCCAAGTATACAACCTGACTGACCCTTAACCACTAACAACGTTCTCTATACGTATGCTATACTAACCCTACCACTCGGGGAACCAATCCAGAGTGGCGATAGGTTTTTTGCTAACTTTCTCAGGTGACGCAAGTAGCGCGTCATACTAAGGTAAAAAGGGCCTGCGAGCCCCACGATGTTGAGAGAGTGTCAGGACGGACGCGTACGATCCTCGACCCATCCCTGCCGTTTTGTTTAATAAACAGCAGAATCACCTTGCTTCTTGCGTGTGTCTCATACTCTATCTCTTTTGGGATATACGGGAGGAGTTGGGGCTTCCCTGCCCGGAGGTCCACGGACGGCCCAGCCGACCCCGGGAGAATTTCCCCCCGACAGCCGTGTCTACCAAGGATACATGCGTGGCTTTAAGCTCTGAACATTCTCAAGAACCCTGTGGCCATTGTTCTTGAACAGTTATACTTTGTGGAATAATTGACAAAATACTTTAATAATAGTTTTACTCGCAGCATTACAGTTGATTAACGGCTTCTTCTGTCATTGGTGATCCTGCCAACTGCACTGACAAAACCTTCACATGATACTCTGGCACTAAAACAGGAGAGCTATTTGGTGGAAAGTCTTTTTTACTGGCACTGCTACCCATGTTATAGTGCTCATATAGCACAAACTCTTCAACCATAGCGATCTGTACATTGCAGGGGGATAACGAGTTTTTGGTGCAGTAGAATTCATCGAAGGAGAATTCATCAAATTATTTTGATTGGATTGTGCCCCAAATATATCTGGGGGTGGGTTTAGGCTAATAAATAATGTAGGGTGGTTAAGGGCAGGGAACTACAGTGGGTTTTCCGCCACATATAATTGGGACTAAATCGACCAGTAAAAAAAATAATCAATTAATTCTTTGTTTTATTCTTTTCGATAAAATCACATAGAACCACTTCAGCATGTCCCCTGTGTGCCATTTTGCCCTAGGGACGACAGTGTGCCATGTACTTACCAAGTACAGGTTTAAACAATGATATCTGAATAGCCTTGTGTTATTTTTGCTGAAGCAGGAGATGGCAGTGGTGCATTAAGACCTTTGTAAACAACAGGCAATTGTATTTGGTGCTGTGTTCCCTGTTAATGGATGGACAGTGTTCTTGCTCTTGAAGTGAGAGTCTAAAGATGTGGGTCAGGGAACAGGTGAGAGTGCTCTGTGGGAAGGGGGAAGAAGAGAACAGTTCTTTAGTTACATGTTTTTAAATCTGCTTCATGTGCTCTGGGTGTGTTCAGGATTTTGACATGTGTGTTTGGTGAAGTAGTCCTATGAACCAGGCAGTAACACGGAGATGAAGCATGGATACATAGCCATGTCACTCATGTTTCCAGAGGAAGTCAAATGTGTATTTGTATTTGAATTAATTCAAGAAAACAAATGTCTTACAAATTAAGCAATAACCAGGAGAAGTAGTAGTCCTAGGCAAGGGGTCTGCAACCTTTGGCTCTCCAGATGGTTTGAATTAGAACTCCCATCAGACCTAGCCAGCATAGTCAATGTAAACGGATCACAATAGTCTTAGTCCAACACGGCTGGGGAGCCACGCTCTGCAGACCCAGACCCATGTGAAAGTGTCTTTACATAGCATTGGTTGGTTGAGTGACATATGCTGGGTGCTCATGTGTTCACGTAGTCACACTGGGAACATATACCAGAGAAAGGGAATAGAGAACACAACATGTTTAACATAGACAGCCTGCGGCCAGTATTTACACATTTGCATATTACATACAGTTGTCCTAATTGCAAAATCTAGGAGAGGTGGGTTGGGTGTTTACTTTGGATAGGAGGGTGGAAGAGCTATCCCCCAGATGGCATACGTGATCTCATCCATATGCCATGCATGATCCTGACATCTGACCATTCATCCCAGTATTCTGTTGGCCAGACTCAGGGTTTGAGAATCGTCCTTTGCACTTGTTTCCTAATCGTCACTTTCTGGGGCCATGCAAGAATGAGCAGGAGAAATGACATGGCTCTGGTTAGCAGGGCCACAGATTAATATTAATATCTATAGCGCTCCAAACCCGCAGGTATCTAAGCCTGAAATAACATTTAATGATTTGTTTCCCACTGCGTGGTTCTCAATGTATCGACCTCAGGCGGATGAAAGTCTGAGTTGGCCCTGCCAGGATTCAAACCTACATAAGCAGGCTATACACAGAGGTAAGAAGGAGCTTTGCTATCTGATTGGCTGCCTTCAAAGCAAATTCTTATGTTTCTTGAAACTGAATGAGCTGACTCCTCAGCCCCATTGTCTAGGACAGGGGTGTAAAAGCTGCCGCTCTCTTTTCTGGCGGGTTTTCTGCTCCTGTGATCCCTCACCGTAGACTATACATGCTAGGAATGATGGGAGTTATAGACCAAATCATCTGCCTGGTGGTGGTTAGCTACTCTTCTAGGATCAGCCTGCCCTGCCTTGGTCCTGCATCACTTAGACAATGATGGCTTTTATGTTTGAAAGACATGTGATGCTAAAGTGCAGACACACTTACATTTCATCGCGTTAGGACCTCCTCTTTAACTTCCTTCTGTGGAAAATATGCCCCATCTCGCATCTTCCTTGAATTAAAGGAAGAAATGAAATAGTCAAACATTTGGCAGCGTATCCATTTCATCTTGGCTACCTTCATTTTCTCTTAAAGCAAGTCCTGAACACTCAGACGCAGTCGATGTGGAAAGAAAAAAAAGGCACGCGAAAATATTTTCCCTCTGCCCTCGCACCTGCGGCGTTATTGCTGTTATCCAATGCAAGAAAATCACAGCTTTTTTAGGTGTCCTTATTCAGGCGTAAAAATATTCATTTTTTTCCAGGAAAGTACATTTTATTTTCTTCTTCCAGCTGCGGGCAATGGAAAAGAAGAACACAGTCAGCATTAAACTGAAAAAGAAACTGCAAATGTTTATTGATAAGTTATACATTCAATTATACATGCATTTGACCCATGATTATGGGACCCCCATTTCATTTTCACCCTGTAAACATATGCCTCGTGATGGCTAAATTCTCAAAGACCTCAAGAGTCAACCACCACACCTCCTTGAGCTCCACCCAGCCCACAACCCGCATAGTGGCATAGAAAGACAAGACACAAGGGAGGTGCGGTGGAGGCGGAAGATCCCAGGCGCATTAAACCCGCAGTGCAGATTCGGTAACGCGCTTGGCTCGGTGAAATCTCCTATGCACTTGATAATGGCCTCTGAATCACTAACCCAAGTGAGAAATATCTTTTTTTTAAGGATGCAAGGACATGGGGTTGACACTTTGTCCCCTGGATTGGTGGAAGTGGGTGTTGATGGGTGAGCAAACAGGCCTGGTAATTGCAGCAATGAAAATGCTGGAATGTGTACTATTAGGAAATGGGGAGGGGAAGAAAAGAAGCTTTTTATTAAAGTGATGATTGAGATGGAGGATTGTGAAATCATAGAATGAACTGTTTATGAACTCAGAAAGGTGGATTGGGATTGGAAATTGCTCCATTTTTTTTTTTTTTTTTAAATGTGACTGTTCGGAGGATTTTTACAATTTACAATAAGGGCCTACAGTAGACATAGAATACCTATTAGAGGACAGTACCCTGTCTAGTCATCTTTTACAATCGATGTTCAGGCCTTTACAGGTGCTCTCAGAAAGCATCTCCTCTCTCTGGAAGGAACACCTGTGGCTTACCATTTGATCAAAACCGGGATAAACGTAGTCCGTCTTCCAGCTCATCCTCATCATGACATAGTAATGTTGCTATTCACACATCACGATTTTGTGAATCAATATAGTGCATGCAAGAGAATTCATCAAACCTTTAAATTATGACAACATAAAAATATCTGTGTACACCGAAGTGCCACATCCTTCAAATCCTTCCTACATCTTCCCAACATTGCAGAAAAAAAAACAAAATACATTTTCGGTATATGTTTGAATGATTCAGTTCAAGCAATAGCAGTATATACTGCAGAGGCGGTGTGCAATGTCCTTACGTTTGGCTTAAAACCTGGCGAGGCACACAAAACAAGCCATAATGGAAGCCAGCCACTGGTTCTGTCCAATTAACTGTTCTCTCAGGCTCTATACATCGAAAAGAGGCACACAAGAAAGAACAAGTTATTTCTATCACTCATTGCCCCAACTATAATAGGACACATCTTTACATTACCCGTTTTCTGATAACATCTACCGAATACACTGATAGGAGCAAAGGTGGCGTTACCTGGAACATACAGATGGGCACTTTGCCCGTGATTCCATACATTCTCCTGCGGGCCCATTAGAATCGGCGCTACCCTGGGAACCCCTTAGTCGGCAGATAGTGCCATTGGGCATGGCTTGCAACCCTGCCATTTAACTAATTTTCCCTGGGCAGTGTCTTGGATACCAAATAGGTTGACTAGTTATTTTAACAGTGTCCTGTCATGTTTTCGAACTCAAAAGTTTTGAATGGCAAACTTTCATTTTTTTTTGTCGAAATGTCATTCTTTTGAATGACAATTTCTTTGAAAACAATTTGAAAGTGCGGTCGACATGGCTTAGGCTTGGGGCTTTGGTTAGGCGTGGGAGGGTGGTTTGGGGGTTGCAGGGTGTGGGGGAATCCCCCAATATACATTAAAACCTTGAAAGGTTACATGGAGCTGTCCAGTGCTGAAATTACAGCACTGGACAGCTCCATGTAACGTTTCAAAGTTTTTGTGTATATTGGCATTTTATTTATTTTTTTGTTTGTAACTTTGAAACATTACATGGAGCTGTCCAGTGCTGTAATTACAGCACTGGACAGCTGCATCTAACGTTGCAAAGTTACAAAAAAAAAAAAAAACATTGAAATGATACTTTTAACATGTAAAAGTGCATTTCAATTGAAACCAGTCCATGACTATTGTCGATGGATTGGTTTCAAAAGAAATGCACTTTACATGTTAAATATAGGCTATCTCAGCTTTGTTTTTCGAAACTTTGTTTTTGAAACGTTTGTTTGTCGAAACTTTTTTTTTTCGAAATTATCACTATGAACCATTTTAACCCCTAGCCTCTCAAATTCATAGTCGGTAGTCAATATGCCCTCACATAGTTGTTGCCTTTGTTTTTCTATGTTTATCACTACATTCACGTCGGGGTGTTTGTGTATCTGGGTGTTTTTCTAATGTATTCTTAGTTATACCTTTCTGAATTTAGGGAGCATACTTTTGAGGATCTATGTAGGTGAGGCACACCAAATGAGTTTATTTGCCACATGTCTGTTTGGTTTTGGCAACAATTGTGTGGCGTAAGCCACAACTTTGCCAAAACCATGGTTACACAAGTGAGAGAGAGGGAAATGAGGGCGTGAATGGAGAATGTCTGGTTTGTATAGCAACCAGCACTGCCACAGAATGAAATGGCCAACTCAGTGATATATCTTACCAAACTCCTCTGCTGCACTACTGAATCAGGAATTCCCCAACAAGATTTGCTCCAAACACCCTCTGTGCAGGAAGCAAGTTTGCTGGGCTTTCCATTACCCAGATGCGCAGTGATTTGCCTTTGTGGGCTATTTTCACGCACGCTATTTGGGGTTACCTTTGGTGATAATCTTGTTGTTCTGTTCTTCGCGTGATTCAGCCCTGGGCAGATAGTCAGCAAGCGGCCTGCCTGTCCACACAAACACACAAAGCATGTTTGTTTTCAGCCAGTGTGTCATGTGGCAGGGCAAGTGGCACGCAGGTCCACCAACAACACACACATTCAAGACAAAGATGGGGAACACGCCATGACATCTCCAAGTGATGGATTGATGTGTTTACTCCCTTTGCTCCAAAATGTTTACAGTGGAACACGTCCACCCATAGGGGCCAGTGGCAATGGATAACACTGGAGAATGCTGGTTCGACTGCTGCCTATTTCGGTAGGAGGCGCATATGTTTGAAACATATTTTTTTAGTTATCCCCAATTGTAATTGCATAGTCTACGGGGCTGATTCATGGAATTTGTGCGCCAAAAACGGGGATTTGCGGGCAGAATGGCACACAAATCCCCGTTTTTTGGCGCCCAAATTCCGTGAATCAGCCCATACGTCTTTTCTCTAGCCTTGGCCAAGGTACTGAATTCATATAAATAAGCATCATCTGTAATTACGGTCTTTAAGTGCATCCTTCTTTCCTCTGGCCTTTAACTTCTTCAGCAACGTTTGTAATGCAAGGCAGCCTGTTTTCTAAACGTGGTCCCACCATTGCTCTTTGATGCAAGTGGGGTGGGAGGGTGGGGACTGCACGGAAATGGGTGCAGATGAGATCAAGGATATTAAAGGCTCATTGGTATGCACCACATGCCCATGGCACATATAGTAAGGTCTTCTTGGTAGTCCAGCACTCATACCGAGGGTATCAGCAGCCTAAAACACATACAGACGCCATGCGTAAATGCTGCACGTATGGAATCGGGAAATATATGAGGAAAAAAAGCAAGATGACCTCGTGACAAAGCTGAGAGTTCGAGCCCTGGGTAGCGGTGGTCGAGGTGAGGGCAAAGAGCTCCCCTCCTGTCTGAAAAGACAGAGTGGGAAAGCGCCTGACTGGTCTGTAGTGCGAGAATGTCCCATCTTCAAAGTGGTCATGGTAGCCTAGCAGGTAAGCCACTGGTAATACGAGCACCAAGGACAGGACTTTGAAACCTTAGAGGGGTGGACAGTCACCTTTTGCAAAAATGTCCAAAAGTGTCCGGCAATAGATCTCAGTGTGTTAGTGCTCGGGCACGCCATTTTAACGATTTGCTGCCGTCTTGCCATTGCCCCCTAAGTGCAGCATTGGGTGGGTGCGAATATCTGCATCCTATTGGCATGGTTGAAAACAGTGTCTGTGGTGTTCCTGATGTGTCTGTGCACGCAAGCACTTGACCAATTGAATTCATCACCCCTAATCTCAATAAATCAATGCAAATCCTGCTTTCAAATAGCTGCCAACATTTCAGCGCCTTTCTAGATATTTATGGAAGATGAATGGCCTTAGAGACAGCTCCAGAATTAGCATTATTTTCCAAACGACTATGCAATGTAGGGCTGGGGCATGCACTGCACCACTCTTTTGTGGAAGACGATAGTCCCATGTGCAAGTGGAGGGGCACCAGGACTGAGATAGCAATGCCAATATCTCTGTTTATGTACAGCTTCAACTATATGACTGTTTTTAATTTAAACAACACATGGTGCACTCTAAGACCATGAAGGGAGACTTTGTCAGCCACCTGCAGCAACAAGGCCCAGGGTCGGCTTTACTCTTTTCCTTGTGGCTGGAGGTATATAGGCAATGCGGTATGGGACTTAGGTGTGCAGGGCCAGAAGCACCACTGTGGCGCAGGTGGCAGGAATCCCATTCATAGCAACATTTCTGCTTCAAATGTGGGAGTGCAGATGACTTGTACACCCACACAGAAGCCCGGGGGACAACCACAAACACCCATCCACTGAACCCGCACTCTCTCCCCCAACCCACCCTAACCCCACTCTCTCTAGGCATACCCACCCCACATCCACTCTATCCCCACTCTCTCTAGCACACCCACCCTACACCACTCTTTCTACCCCATACACCCTACCCCCAATCTCGCTACCCCTACCCACCATACTGCCACTCTCTCTAACCCTACCCACCCATGCTACATTCCCTCTCTCAAACCCCACCCACCCTACCCCCACTCTCTCTACCCCCACCCACACTACCCTACTGTCTGTACCACCATCCACCAAGCACCAAACACCCACCCTACCCACACTCTCTCTACCCCCACCCATCAATCCTACCTGTGAATACCTCCTTGTCCAATTTTGGTAACGTGGACAGAATGGCAGGCTTATCTATGAAAGGTTGTGGATTGTTGGTTAGTTGCAACACAGCGAAAATACCATCATTACCCAATGATAAAAGGGACTGTCCAGTCAAGTTTATATAACACATATCTACTTTATATCATGAAATACAGTTCTAGCACACTAAGGAATACAACTCATCCTGTAAGGGAATGCAGAGGACAGGCAGTTTCAAAGAAGCGAAAAGGATGCATTATTGGTACTGACAGGAGGGAAGTCGGTATGGTTAAAAAACACAACAGTTTAAGGTTCTTGGCTTCAGTATCAAGGGAGCAATGGTTCTTAAAATGCCTCTAGGGGCCTTCTGGGAAGGACAGAGGGACAGAATGACAATGCATCTTGTGCTGTCTGTGTTTTTGATGCTCAACAGGGACGACTCGGCTTAAGGATACTTTGCAGGCTTCTGCGACAGAGTTCAAGATGGGAGTCAGCTGTGGGTATCAGGCGGCAAGACGTTACGGCAAGCAAGGCTGGATGAAAAGCTGCAGGCTGGCCTACACAGCAGCTCAGGGTCAGGATTCATTGTCCCAGTGCTGGTTGGCAGTTCTAAAGCACTGATAGAGATGTCTTTAAGTGACTGTCTCTTGCCAACAGTCAGCATTGCAGCCAATTGCAGCTCGAAGAACTAAACTGGCTTGGAAATGTCCATTCAAATGGACTGGGCTTGTGTTATTCTTTAAGACGGATGGCCCAAAGCTGAGGAGTGTGTCACAGGAAGATGCCTTGTCCTTGATTGTAGGTGCAGAGACCTTCTGGCTCTTCCTACCTAGGAAGCTTGCTGCAGAGCCTAAAGGGGCACACTGTGTGCTGGCTGGGTACCAGTCTGTAGGAGTCGGTGGGTCCTTTGAGGGCTTTATCTCAGTATGTTCCCTAGGCTATGTTTAGGCGAGGGATATTGCTTCCCTCTTTGGAGGCCATGGCCTTCTCTCAGTGGCAGAAGATGTGAAACAGACTGTACCTCCAGCCAGTGTCCAATGATGAGTTCTTCTTGCTACTCACTGCAAAGTCTTCAGGTGATCTGTCGAAAGAGGGGCTCACATCTCTTTTAAGCCAAGTCTGCCACAGTGATTGGTGTAAGCTAAGCCCACCTTAATGAACCAATTCTGGGTTCCCCAGGGTGGTTGGGCGTAGAGAGTGTGGGTATGGTAGCTGGGGTTGAGTGAGTGGGTGTAGGGTGGTCTATTGCGCACCTGCAACCCTTTCAAACTTTGCACTCTCCTCCTTCCACCCTGGTGCCAATAAATTCAAAATGCAAAGAACAGTAGTAAATGCCAAAACTATCGGAGACAACTTGCAAGTTGACAGGTGACATGGAGCAACAGCAAAGGCCCGCTGTAGGGAGGAGGATGTTGCCTGCCACTCAGCCCTCGTGGAAAGGTTGTCAGAGATTGGAGATGACTAGCAAGCTGCCTTTGTGAATAGTTAATTAGGATCAGTTTTAATTTGTGACTTTTTTCTTTTTCTCTTCCCCAGACATTCAAGACATTCATTCCCTTTTTTCATGCATATAGTTCAATTTCATAACAGGTTTTCCATCACTTCATTCCACACTTTGTGCAGTCTATTTGTCTACGGATTTGATTTTTGAATGTTCTCCCAGTGTATTGGCTCATTGTCGGTCATGTGCTTGTGGCGTGACTGTATGTTATGTTGATGCTGTGATGTTTGCTGGTGGAGGGGTTCACAAGGCCCTCATATGTGGGGGTGTGGCCATCAGACAGATTTAGGGTGCACTGAATGATTTACATATTTCATTTTGTGTGCAGGGGCACTGTGTGTTTGGTGTCAGTGTGTCTGTGTGGTTGGAGTGGAGGCTTCGGGTGTGTTTGCGATGGTGTATATACAGGTATGGTGGTGGTGATGTGCAGATGTCTTATAATGTTTTTTTAAACCCTCATTGGGGAGGGATTGCAACCTACTCATGTGTATTTCCACACGTTACACCTATTTACGTTGTCTGTAGTATCTGGTGTCATCTGTATTGCATTTGCAAATTTGCTACTGCAGGTGGTGTTTCTTTGCATTGTTTTCATTTCAGGTCCCCTGTTGTTCAGGTGTCCCCTTGGTGCATGCTGGGGGTTGTGCATGTGCCCACACTCTATTCACTGTATTGTGCATTTGGCATTGCAGGTGCAGCAGTGGGAAGTGGACTCACTGTGAATTGGTGGCCTGGACACACTTGTGGATTTGACATTTCATTGCTGTGTCTCTCCCATGTCATGTTCACCAACCCAGATCTGCAGTCACAAACTGCCTGCTCTCATGTCATGCACCACCCCTGCCACTGGAATGCAGATGATGAGTCACATGATTGCTGTTTCTTTGTGGCAGAACACATTTCCTGTCTCACTGAGTCACACACTCTCTGACAGGCTTCCAATCACCCATGAACAGGCCTGTCATCTTGTCATCCCTGATTGAGACTTTGACACCCCTACCACCCAGGCTACTTTTGCACAGGCTTTATTGCACCCAGTCATTCTTCGTGAATATGCCCAATATATAATTCTATGTACTTCTGTCCTCCACAGGCATTCACTAGCTGTGCTTTGCGGCCTTTGCAGTGATGCATTGGCGAATATACACATGCGACTTGGCATTACATTCCCATGTCACATGCACATGATGTGGACACTGTAGGTGATGCAAAGTGTGTTGTACAGTTGTGGTACTGTAGATTCAGGTCTGCCAGGGAGTGACAATAGATTCTCCTATCCTGAATTCAACAACAGTGCTTCCAGTTGATAATGTCAGTGGTGGACATGTGGCAGGTCTGGTTCATGGTGAACCAGCCCACAAAGGTTGAATTAAGTTGCATCTCAACATTGGACTGGTAGGGTGGCAGACTGTGGGGTAGGTGCAGAGGTGAGGGGGTAGTGGATGGTGTCAGAACTGGAGGGGGCTATCTGGAGGTTGTGGCAGAAGTGGGGTGATGGTGGGTGGTGTCAGGATTTAGGGGGCTGCCTAGGGTGATGAAGGAGGTGAGGGGAGATGTTCGTTGTTGTCAGAACATAAGGAGGCAAGCTGGGTGTAGTGGTGAAGGAGAGGGGGTTGGTGGATGGTGTCAGGACTTGAGGGGGCTGCCTGGGGGTAGTGGTGGTGGTGAGGGGGATGGTGGGTGATGACAAGACCTGACGGGGGTGCTTGGGGGTAGTGGCAGAGGTCAGGGGTGTGTGGGGAGGGGGTATACTGTCAAGGGCTGTCTCGGGTAGTGACAGAGATGAGGGGGGCTATTGGGTGGTGTCAGGACTTTAGGGGGCTGACTGCAGTGGTGGTGGAGATGGGGCAGCTGATGGGTGGTGTCAGGATTGAGGGGATTACTTGCAGGGGGGCTGGTGTGAGGTGTCAGGAATTGAGGGGCCTTCCTGGGGTTGAGGTAGAGGTGAGGGGGATGGTGGGTGATGTCAGGACTTGAGGGGGCTGCCTTGGGGCACTAGCAGACGTCAAGGGTGTGTGAGGAGGGGATGTCTGGGATAGTGACAGAGGTGAGTGGGGCTGGTGGGTGGTGTCATGACTTGGGAGGGTTGCCTGGGGTGGTGGCAGAGGTGAGGGGGGTGATGGTGGATGGTGTCAGGACTTGAATGGGCTGCCTGGTGTTAGTGATAGAGTTGAGCTGGGCTGGTGGGTGATGTCATGGACAAGAGGGGATGGCCTGGGGTGGTGGCAGAGGTGAGAGGCGATAGTGGGTGGTGTGTGGGCTTGAGGGTGCTGCTATTGCTTAGGGGTATCTTCGGGGTAGGGGGGACAGTCCTGCAGTATCACAGGGGTGCAACCATTAATTATGGGGACCGGCCACAGTTTTGCAGGGGTCTAGGGGATTGTGGGGGGGGAAGAGGGTGTACTGTCAGGGGGCTGCCTGAGGTGGTGGTAGAGGTGAGGGGGATGCTGTGTCATGTCAATACATGAGAGGGCTGCCGGGGAGTAGTGGCAGAGGTGAGGGGGGCTCGTTGGTAGTGTCAGGGCTTGCGGGGGATACCTGGGGTAGGGGCAGATGTGAGGGGTGCTGGTGGGTGGTGTCAGGACTTGAGGGGGCTGCCTGGGGTGGTGTCAGAGGTGAGGGGGGATGGTGGGTGGTGTCAGAAATTTAGGGGGCTATCTGGGGTAGTGGCAGAGGTGAGGGGGGGCTGGTGGGTGCTGTCAGGATTAAGGGGTCTGCCTGGGGTGGTGGCAGAGGTGATGGGGATCGTAGGTGGTGTCAGGACTTGAGGGTGCTGCCCAGGGGTAGTGGTGGAGGTGGAGGTGAGGGGAATGATGGGTGGTGTCAAGACTTGAGGGTGCAGCCTGAAGGTAGTGGCAGAATTGAGAGGGCCTGGTGGGTGGTGGTGGGTGGTGTCAGGACTTGAGGGGGCTGCCTGGGGATACTACAGAGGTCAGAGGTCTGTTGGGAGGGGATGTACTGTCAGGGGGTGGTCTGGGGTAGTGACAGTGGTGAGTGGGGCTGGTGGGTGGTGTCAGGAACTGGGAGGCTTCCTAGGGTGGTGGCAGAGATGAGGTGGACGAGTGGGTGGTGTCAGAACCCGAGGGGGCTTCCTGGGGTAGTGGCAGAGTTGAGGAGGGTGGTGATTAGCATCATCTCCTGAGGGCGCAGCCTGGGGTAGTGGCAGAGGTGAGGGAGGATGGTGGGTGATGTCAGGACTTGAAGGGGCTGCCTCGGCGTAGTGGCAGAGGTGAGTGTGGGCTGATGGGTGGTGGCAGAATTTGAGGGTTTTGCCTGCGTTGGTGGCAGTAATGAGGGGGGCTGGTGGGTTGTGTCAGGAGTTCAGGGGGCTGCCTGGGTTAGTGGCAGATGGGAGGGGTAATATTGGGTGGTGTGAGAACTTGATGGGGCTGCCTCGGGGTAGTGACAGAGATGAATATGGGCAGGTGGGAAGAGCCAGGACTTGAGGGGACTGCCTGGACATAGTGGCAGAGGTGTGGGGTGCTGGTGGGGGGTGTTTGGACTTGAGTTGGATGGCTGGGGGTTAGTGACAAAGGTGAGGTGGGCTGGTGGGCGGTATCAGGACTTGAGGGGGATGCCTGGGTGCAGTAGTGGAAGGAAGGGGGGCTGGTGGCTGCTGTCAGGACTTGAGGGGGCAGCTATAAATTAGGGGTATCTGCCAGCAGTTTGTGTGCCTTGGGAGTTGTGGCTATGGTCTGCAATTTCACAGAGGTGCAACCGCTTTTTATAGGGGACCTTGCACAGTTGCACAGGGTTGCAACAATTGCTTACAGGATACTGCATGCATTTTGCAGGGGTGCAGCATTGCTTGTGGGGGACCCTGCACAGTCCTGCAGGGATACATATGTTACTTATGGGGGATCTCTCGCAGTTTTGCAGGGGTGCGGCCGTTATTTACTGGGTGCCACACCTAGTTTGGCAAGGGTGCAGTCGTTGCTTACGGCGGACCTCGTGCAGTCTTGCAGGGGTGCAGCCTTTACCTATGGAGACCTTGCACAGTTTCGCCAGGTTGCAGCCTTGACTGAAAGGGACCACTTGCAGTGTTAGAGTTGGACGTGAAGGTTTGCGCAATGGTTGGTCTTTGCCAATGGGTTTGGTGTGTGTGGGGGCGTGTTGTGGGCATTCCTAGCACAGCTTGGTTTTCTTTGCACGTCGGCTTTCTTTGCACTTTCAAATCTAGGAAACGCAGAACGAGTAAAGTGATTTTCGCGCGGAGTTGCCCGCAAAGTTATCTAACATGCATAATACTTTGGCAGGACTTTGCGCGCATTTTACATTGAAGTGGAAAATCGATATGCCCTCTTATGTCCCAACTTTCACCTGGCTCAAACTCATGCTCAATGCTTTGAAGGCTGCATTTGCAATGTGTTCTGCTGGAATCCACCTGTTATACCAGATGATCATTTCAGGCAGATTCAGTAGGAATCAATTGTATTAATGCCAGCATGAAAACCTTTGCTGTTGTTAAAGAACTCACATTTGAATGACAGAGCAGAAAATGGAGGTGAACCTATTATATCCCCTCGGCCATACAAATGCACCAACATGATGCAGCTCTCTAAAATATTGGTAATCACATGCGTCACTATTTGTTCCTAATCTCCTTCACCTGGAACCCACAGTGAATGTAACTATACTCTTGCTGCCATATTTACAGAGCTGTGGGATAGTCATCAATGTTCCTGGAGTAGTTGGGAGCAGAATAGACATTACTTGTCCATCTGTTTTTCCAGTTACGCTTGTAAAATGCGTCCGGTTTCCCACCAGAACATATTTTGGATATGCTGGTGTAAAAACAATGGATGCCTATAGAATCCACCTGGATCTTCCATCTGGTAAAGGAACATGGGCACCATAGGAATCCGTCCTATATGCCTTCCGCTATTGTTAATTGAGTGAGGCATTTGAACGTTTCGTCCAACGTACAATAAAGGCAATGTCACCTACATTTGATAATTCACTTTTCAACTAAGTGGTGGACATGAGTAAAATTGCACAGAGGAGATTGTTTGCATGTAAGTGCAAACAGAGGTGGTCTCCTTTGTGAAATGTACTCCCAAATTTAATATGATCCACCAATGTTTTTATTTTTTGTAGTGTTATCTACCCTGGAAGGAGATGGTCTATATTAGGTCCCACAGGTGCCTTAAAGAAAATGCCCATCTGTTTGTTAATGGCCACCATTCTTTAATTTCTTACCACTGAATGGTGTTGATGCAGTGCATGCCATTTGATATTTGGTTTTCACTTGTAGGGTGGCACTTTGCTTTATTTTACAGTAATAGAATACTATGTATTGCACCTGCTTCAAGTCCCAGGAGAAGAGTTTGTGTTGTGGAAAAGTGCTTTTCTATGTGACGGAGGGCAGCTTGGTGCTAAATATAACAACAGATTTAAACAAAAGGCTGAAGTGAATCACGTTCAGATAGGAAATCCACCAGAAATGGAAGCATGTGAATCTTTGAGCAATAATGAAACAATGGGTTTTCCCTAACAGGACACAGCCGTGTTACTGGAAGCAGCTCAGTTCTCTGGGATCTTGGAGTAGGCATATGTTTAGAGGGGCTCTACAGGCAGGTGACACGACTGAATGGGAACAAAAAGACTCGGGATAAACTGCACTGCAGAAAATCAAACATCACCTAGCCACATTCACATGAATCAAGCTAGTTTATATCCAGGTCCACACATTTGAAGCAATAAACAATGGGCCTCATTACGAGGTGGGCTCAAAGGGATACCGGGCACCGTTAAGGACATCGGTGCCGGTAATCCATTTGCCCCCTATTTCAAGATCCCTTAGCGGGTCCCTTCCTTAACGTTATGGACGGGACCCGGGGGCTCAAATGAGAATGGGGAATGGCTTTTT
The DNA here is from genome assembly GCF_040938575.1 of Ambystoma mexicanum. Classification (NCBI taxonomy): domain Eukaryota; kingdom Metazoa; phylum Chordata; class Amphibia; order Caudata; family Ambystomatidae; genus Ambystoma; species Ambystoma mexicanum. Next base: position 387,571,631 of record NC_090932.1, read on the forward strand.
CAATGGGGACTTACCGGTCCCGCCAAGGTCGGACTGGACCGGTAAGTCCCCATTGAACGGGACCGGACACTGGTCCCATTATTGGTGGTAGTCATGGCGCTAATAGCGTACCCCAACCTTGGAATGAGAGCCAATATATGATATGATATAATATGATATGGCATTTATAATGTGCCTATACACAAGTGTTTCAATATACTTTGTACAATTTCAAATGTGTTTTCTGCACATCATGAACAATAATCTGCAAGTTGGTTTGTTGGTATGTATATCTTTGCAATAAAGTCATGCAAGCCAGATGAGATGTGTTACGCTCACATTAATTAGTGTTTTGATACTTGTGTACTTGACCTTGGATAAAAGGAAGCTAGAATCATTGTCCTTTTGCATAATGTTAAAGCAAGGTCTTTCTTTCTTTCTTTCTTTCTTTCTTTCTTTCTTTCTTTCTTTCTTTCTTTCTTTCTTTCTTTCTTTCTTTCTTTCTTTCTTTCTTTCTTTCTTTCTTTCATCTTTCTTTCTTCCTAATGTGTGTACTTACCAAGTCAACAAAACAGGGAATTATTTTAGCCCATGGAAGTTGACTATTCACAAATCATTACACCTTCCTGAAAGACAAGATGTGGGAATAAAGTTGGTGAATTGCAAACATTTTAGACTGAGCTCACAACCCAGCTTGCCCTTGTAACCAGTGTGGGATTAGTTCCCAACTTGTCGATATTGCCAGTCCCTAGTTTTTTTCACAATTGCCAGCCCCTTAGAGATATTCAGGTCTTGGGATACACTCTTTAAAAAAAGAATCATTCATGATTTAAGAAACTATAGTTTTGCTTCATGTTCATTAATATTGACCATTGATAACCAGCACACTGCAAAGTCATTAATGGCAACGCCACTTAAAAACCATATCCCTCTTCACATCTCAGCCAATCTTTGCTTATGTGAAACTCCCTGTTAGCTTTTAATCCATAGTCCCTTGCTATGCTATGTGTAAATCACTCATTTTCTTTTCAAATCTGTCTCATTTATCCAGGTTTAAGCACTTTTCCATTCATGGGATGGCTGGCTAATCTGAGTTGTGCTATAATTCTGGAGCTTGTGTACCCTTCTGCAAACAGGCAAGCAACTCTCCCTTTAATCAAATGAACAGCCAGTATTCCTTGGTGGCTGATATTGTTCAACTGACAGCTGCTGCCTATGGCCTATGTTAGAACACATGTTCCCTCGTTATAGATTGCTAATGTTGCCCTTGAAAAACCACTTGTTTATGATTCTGATTGTATGAAGGATCAAAGGGCTAACAGGACTTAACTGGTACACCCATGTTTATTGTGTTTGCTGCCAGGGAAACACGTCACACGTTGGTTGTGAATGTGAAGATTCATTATCCCTTAGAACCTTTGTTTTGGTTAGGGCCACATGTGTGTCTGTAACCCAGGCCTCAAAATCCATTAAGAAGGCCCTGCTGTAACTTAAGGACAGTGATTCCAATCTGCATGGAGAGTCACGTCCATTGCAGCCGCACCTTGCCGAGCAAGAAAGAGGTTGACAATGTTATGTGGTGGAACAATGACATTTCCCTCACCTACCTTTCGCTAATAATGGACACACTATTAACATATATTCCTCCATTCATGCACCATGTGTCCAACACTTCTATCACAAAGTACTCCTAACTTGCATCACGACAAAACAGTCACAATCTACCCATCAACCACACTATAGCACAGGCCCTGACCAGCACAGCTGCGCTAGAGACCTCCCCTAACCGATTAACAATGTTCAGAGATCTTACAGGACTTACTCACCCCACTTATTACTACCAGTTCCCATATTTGGTGAAGTGGGAAACCTCAAATACCTTGGGTATTGCTGGCCTGAGGGCCTAGAAATACCCAAAACCCAGCAAAGTACTGCATGTGGCCAATATCTGGGCCTCAATCCATTCCTCATCCAGAAAGATTTACACTTAATGCAATTGATCTGCAGAATCTTGCATTAAGGCCATACTACCTCAAAATGTTAATTGGATGATATGATAAGTCATTTTTAATGCGCCTTTACACAAGTGTGTTTCCAGGAGTGACAAGACAGTGAAGGGAGAACAGGGTGAGGACAAAACAACGATCTTACTAGACCTTGCGTAATTCAGATCACGCAACTGCAGGGGGATGGAGAGGGAGGGGTGCACAGTGGGGCCGTCTTGGTCTTCTTGGTCTTCCATACCAGATCTTTCAATGTTCTTCTCTGTAGTCTGATCATTTTGAAAGTCAGGTCAAATACCTCAAAATTGACCAGATGAATGGTCTGTTATTTGGCCCCCTCTATTCAGAGTCATCCTTATCTGACATACCTGTGAATGACCACCCATTGATTTTCAGAAGCTTAATAAAACACACTAGAATGGACTGGAGTAGGTAGCCCCTTTAAAATTAACTATGTCAAGAACCTTCTTCATCCATGATACTGTACATTATTTCTCCAGGAGACTGCTAACCATGGGCAATTCAAATGCAGAGGGTTACAAATCGAACAGAAAGTTCAGAAATATAGCCAGGTGTAACCCATCTTCATAGACTGGGAAACACTTTGAAAGTGAAATGTTCCGACTTTTACCATAAAATATTTTCCTCAACAAATATTTCAAATACCATGTCGAAATCGTTACATGAACTAAAACGTCCCGACACAATGCTGGCAAACAGTCCACCATCACAGGATTTTGGAGACAAAGGGCCTCATTACAACCCAGGTGGTAAGTTCCCTACTTTACCACCATGGTGTAAACTCTGGTGGATGGCGGATTTACCGCCCCATTCCAAGGTGAGTGGGGCGGTAAATCCCCATTCCCCATTTACCCTTCCCCATTCCCATTTTTGCCCCATAGGGCTTAATGAGAATGGGGAAGGCGCTAATTACGGCACCATAAATTACGGTGCCGTAATTAGCACCAAGGCGGGTTAGCGCCTTGCATTTTAACGCCTGCTAAAAGCAGGCGTTAAAATGGTAATCAGGCGCAACGCCTGGGTTGTAATGAGGCCCAAAGTAGGCAAAAGTGTGCTTTTTAAAAATAATGAACTCTCAGCACAAGCACCAATCCCAGATTCAGATGTATTTAGTACCAAATGGGTCAATACATTATTTTCGAACAAACACTATGCCCTTCATGTCCCTTCCCTTCCCCAAATTGGTCCCAAACTCAGACCCTCCTTGGAAATGCAAAATCATAAGGCTCTCGCAATGAACTTTCTCCAGTTTGTATACACAAGGAAAACACCCCTTCCTTGTTCTAGAGAATTCAATTGATTATTTACACTTCCTAGTCTTCATGTTTTTTCCTCCTGGAGCTAAAATAAGCAGCAGTTTTATATCTTATTAAAACACTTCTTCGGACCCTGAAAATCCGCGCCAACACACACCCTTTTTCCCACAATCAGTTATTTGGAAAGCCTGTACAAATGACACCACTTCTCGGCACCAGTTCCTTGAAGATCAGTTTTCGACCTTAAACAATCATCAAGTTGGTTTTCATCTCATGTTGGAAATTAAGTTGGTGGTAGTGACAATGTTTGGTGGCATCAGGAAGATGCTGGATTTTGGGGTGGTGGCACTCGTAAACCTCTGAACCTGTCTATAGTGTTTGACATTGTCGATAATGGAACCCTCCTAGTATGTATTAACTGTTTCAGCACACTGATCTAGCCATGACATGTCTGTATCCTTTCCTGCAAACATGGCTTAGACCATTGCTTGTGCTGCTTTTGAATGAAACATATTGATATTACTTGTGGAATACTTACGTCCCCTACCCATTTTGCTTTTTAGCTGATACTTTAAACTCTATTCAAGCTTCTCCAATCTTTTGGTACCTCCTTCTAAACAAGTGTGTGAGAATATTTGTATATCTTGTGGGTGCCACCCTATGAAGGAAGCTTAAAACCCCAACCCGGAGAAAAGACAGCAGATGAAAACCATACATAGAGTTTCAACGTATGGCTTCAGACAAACCTAAGTTTCATAATTTAGTGTGAAACTATCCTGTCCTCATACACAGAGACAGGAAACAAACTGCTTTTCAAGAATGATGTATTTTATTAAATAATATGACATAAAAATAAAGTGACAGGTAATTCCCACTTGTATTACAATGGGACTGCACCCACTCAATCTATAGCAGTCAAACTATTCAGTAGGCACATACCTTGAAATGTATGGTTTCACAAAACCTGAAATCAAATATTATAAAGCAGAAGATGATACTTACTTTTAAGCTACATCCACCCAGAAATGAAAAGCAATTGTTAGAATAACGTTTAAAACAAACCAATTCACTGCATTGACAGCTCAAATATGATTCACTGTCACCTGTGGCTGTCATACATTGGAGGTCCTACATGCTATTGATGAGATATTATGGTTTCTGAGCTTGGGCACAGATAGTACTTTAATACATCTTCTATAATGACTGACTTGTTTCGAACAATTATAAAGGCTTTGGCTTCTGATAGTTTCTGTTGATTTTGAAATAGTGGGACAGTGAAGTCTAATTCACTGTTTTCAAGGAATCTGATTCACACTCACAACACCCCAGTCAAATGTGTTATTAAAATAATAGATTTCAATTAATGAAATCAATATGGATGACACCAAACATAGGTCTTATTATTTTCCATTCAATTTGAGATGTCTAAAGCTTCCAGAGATCCTGCATTGCAGGAGAAAGTAGTACTATAACAAAGATGCTACCCAGGTTTTAATTCTAATTTTAAATCGCAACACAAATACACATTGACTAGGTTCCATGTTTTCAGTGGTGTAAATTTAAAACAGGGCTCCCAACATGCATTCAAATGCTCTCTGGATTTTAACCAATTCTCTAGAAAAAAGTCTAAATAATGTTGGGGTATTTGTAATCAAGTTGTGTCTGTCTTTCAAAGGCCAAGGGCTGGTATGGACACCAACTGGCTTTGTGCATGTTTTCCAGGTAAGCTCCCCTTGAGTCTCTACATCTGCTCCAAAATTCCACTTGGGTATCCTGGTCCTGCTTTAAGAAAGGCCTCAATATTCATTCCAATCTCGAACAAGCACCTTAGATATATTTCCTTGTCAGTTAAATGTAGCTGGACTCTAATCTGCTTTTCTTCTGTTGGACAGGGCTTTTTTGCATTTATGTTTTCCAATATCTCTCCCTCTTCCTATGCGTCTCAGCTTAAATATCCAGGAAGCTTCACCGATACGGGGATGGTGAGTAAAGCTAATTTATATTGGTTGGTGTATTTGATCGGCCTTTAGGCCCAAAGGGAAATGTCTTTTAGGATATCCTTCAGTAACACTATGGGATAGCTGTTGATAATCCTATGAGTATTTGATTTTCGGGAGAATTGTCTACACTAGGTAAATCACCAACTTAAGAGTGACTTCTACATATGAGACAAAGGGTAGTTGTTGGAGATTTTCACCACTAGTGTACTACTGCAGCATGCCGGTGGCATCTGGTGCAATTTTAAACATCACAATAAGTGAAATAGGCTTCATGCTCTATGCCAAAAATAGCCATTAGAAGCAATATGCTTAGGGTGACTTTTCGTTCTATGCCCTTCTAGATAGGCGGCCCACCATCGGTGTCTGGGCCAAGTCCTACCAAAATGAGGAATTTCTAGTTCTTCCTGACAGACATCCAGTTTAGCATTGAGCAGGTTAGAAACTCTTGAGACTTGTTCACTGTTTTGTAGTATGTTTAATGTTGGTTGGTGGTGCCATCTGATACTTTGGTCTAAGTAATGTATTCCCCTGGTTGTTTTGATAGTCTAAGAACATTTCCACTTGGTTACAAGCTAATAATTGCTATTTTTAGACATTGGACCTAGGTTCAAGTTATTCATGACGCCATCCGTTTTTGCATTAGACAAAGAACATTCCAAGTCCATGTTCACCAGTATGTTCTGATAATCCCTGTACACCAAGTGAGGTGTAACATATCTGTTTGCTTTAAATATATTTACTTCTTTCAACTGTCTTGCTTTGAGAAAAAATAAATTGCTTACAGAACACTGCTTTCACATTAAAAAAACTTGATTTTGCAGTGAATATTATAAAACCTTTACTTGAAGACCATTATGTAAACTTTTAGCAAACGTGTGTATTCTTAATATGGAAATTAAATAGTTTATATGTGTGATGCCACATTGTTACACTTTCCAATGTAATCCATATTTTGTAATACTTTTTTATATTATGTGGAGAAAACCTCATACACGGGAATGATTCCCACATGTCAGAATGTTACGGCTTTGATTCAATCAATGGTACATCCTTGAATAGATAACAACTGATTAATGTATGATTATAGTTAAACATAGTAACACATAAATAATGACCCGTGGAAGGTTGCCAAGATGTAATGCTGTGAATTTCTGTCCTACCATTATTGGCTCATGTTCTGAACCTATGCATCATTTTTGCAAACTGGGTTGATTATTGTTGACCTTATCACCATGACACAAGCTAACAAAGTTATCAAGTGTGGGGTACTCCTGTGCCTTGCACACTAACTAAGGCTCGAAAAAGAAGCCACACTTTTTAGAAACAAGATAACCCAATCCATAGGCGGCAGTTAAGTCTTAAAGTGAATTTCAGTAGTTGCTTATTTGTGGTTATTTAACACCATGTGTGCTCAAGGAAACAGCTTAATGTTTAATGCAAAGCGTTTTGCGATATTCGTTCTCTTCATCAGGGGCATGATTCAAATAAATTCTACAAAAAATATCAGATAGTAATGTTTTAATCATGTTGTCTAGTGTAATTCGATTTCCTAGTCTCATCCAATCACAGTTTCATTATTTGGTATCGTACTGAAATCAAATAGCAAGTTCTATAATATTCATGTTGTCTGAATGATCAATAATTCATTTCACTTCTGTGATGATCAACATTCTATTATATCATAAATCCATATTGTAGTAATGTTCTCAACACATTCTAAATAGGGAAAACTCGTTTGTGCATAGTTGTTTATATACCAGGAAATATTTGTTTTCATCGAATTGTCACTTGGTGATAAGATAATAAAAAGTAAGGAAAGTGGTTGCTAACCTTTAAGATGTCAAAAGACCAACTATTGTCAGTTCTTTTCCAATTTCAATTTCCAAAATGACAGAATCAACTGGTCTAAAGTAAAAGGAGTTGTTTGATATAAAAATCTATGTTGTAATATGAGCAAAGTCATAGGGAATGGCTCACCCTGCTGCCTTGTGTCACGATATGCAGTGTTAAAAAGAAAAATCCATGTGATGGTAGAATCTGAAAATAAAATCATATTGTAGGTGTAAGGGAGTGTTCCCCTGTGGGATATTCTATTAAATAATAGTGGTTATCCATTTAGTCAAAGGGTTACTTACTTCCGTGTTACAACTCATTGGGGATGATTTCCTAGAGCCGGTGAAAAGATGCTGGTTAGGATATTCAAAAAGTCTGCTTGATATACTAGTGTGTCGGCGATATGGTGACGTCATCATGTTGGACGTACGTGACTTCATACATGTAAACATTACCAAGCTCACAACATGGTGGGGCGTAATTCGTGATGTTCAATATGGATATCATATTGGATATCACTGATAATTGTTACCCAAATGCTGGAGAGGATCATATTGATCATATGTTTGTAGTAAAGATGCTGGTGATCTTAAGTAAAATCCCTCTGCCTCCAATGAGGGCGTGTGTAAAATTGCTTAGCCATAAAGATCCGTTCAGGTGTCCCATAGTACATATAACATCAAATCAATTCTCATTCATGAAAAGTCCAGCTTACAGTATTTCTGCATATTTTTCAAAATTCACATCAATCATGAATATCCAATGTACAGCGTCTCAAATGTTTCCACTTTTCAAAAGTCACGCTCTCGATAAGGCTTTTCCTTTGAATGTATGTAAGGTGTGACATTGACTGAATTCGTATGTATCTAATTCATTTGCCCAGACAATAAGTTCTCTAGGTGGATACTGTCAACAGTGAGTTCACATTCTTCCCATGTATTCAATAGTCATCTTCTTTATGCAGCTTTTGATATGAACGTATTTCTGGTAGAACAATAGCTTTGTTAAGTGTACATCGTTCTTTTGGACACAGAAAGAGACAGACTTTTTTCTTGAATGCATATTATGTTCTGCCTGCAATGCTTGGGAGGATGGATATGACGAATAACAGAACACGCTTTTTTACAATGCCAAAGGTTTTGGCTTTTGAGTGGCTATAATAGTAACAGTTTGCCACAAGATGACAACAGCTTGAAAATGAAGTGAGTACCTGGGCAAATGATGGCAATGCCTGGTAATCCTCTATATGCACTGCAGGCCGAAACCAACCATTAATATAGTGTGCCTGTTTAAATGTGTAATTGTAGTTGTATATGCTTAGAAATATTAATAAAGATTAAGAGGAACACCAATGATAAATTGGTAGTTGTGCCTTTGTAGATCAATTGTGTTATGAAGAATGAGAAACTAAACAAACTTGAATGCGCGTCTTTCCCCGACTTAGGGCTCTGTAACTTGTCACTCTCTGTTTGGTTTGCACTACAACTCACACAATCTCCCACCATTGACTATACAGACCACTGCTGATGGGAGATGTAGCCAAAACATTTGAAGATCCAAAGGTTGCAGACCCATGTCCTACATTAGAGCCCAATAGACAATCAATATCAGGATTGGAGTACGCAACTTTTGTTCCTCTTTGTCACAGAGTTGCCACTCCCCAAAGAATATTGCGTCCTGCCTAGGAACGCCCTGCCTAACACTAACGTATATATCTTTCCAGACACATTACACTAGGAGAGATGTTTTTATGTCCCCAAGAGTAAGGCCATGACCATGTGCAGTTTTGCCATGTGCTTAAAAAATCAGGTTCAATCTTTTCGGTTTTGGTGCAATATTAGAATTAATAACAGTTCCAATGACCACAACTGGCGACAAACAAATGAGAAGGAGGAAGACGACTTCCTGGAGACGCTAGTAAAATGTTAAAATATGGAACAGCTGTGGGATATATTTACCCATGCATCCGAGCCGTCCCTCAAAACTGTGCAGTATTGACATGGAAAACATCATGATGGCCAGAGTTTCCCAGAAAATGCCCAGGGAAATGCATGAAGAATAGGCTGCCACCCATTTTTGCCGATGTTATGGGCACAGAAGGGCACTGCCTAAAAACCCCATTGGACTACCCGCACAGTAGTCTGAAACCATTGGGAATGGCAATGCTGATTGCCAAAAGCCACCTAGAATTGTGGGGAATTCATTTCTTAAATCCCAAAAATGGGTGCAGTACCAGTACTCACCACTATCCAAAAGCCGGCGTTTTAAAACCACCAGACTTTTTTGTGTAAAACTGAATGAACCCAAAATAGGCCAAAGAAAGACTTACTGAGAGGTGGATCCAATGTAAAGTTATATTCTGAAGTGACTTGAAGGTTTATAACAAGACTGGCTGAGCTGTGGATTTCAGCAGTTTAAGTAAATGTGGACTGAAAGACACTAAAAATCTCAATGTTTAAAAGAAATGAGTGACCTACTTTTGAGTGTCACATAGGTTGCAATTGTTTAAATGTCATGGTTTTAAATTTAGAATCAGCATTATAGCTGCATATGTGGAATTGTTAGTTTATTTGAATGCAGAAAAACTGGGGAACAGAAATGATATATAGCTAAAAACGGACTTAAGGGATTACAATTTTGCCTGGCAACTACCCCCATCAGGAGTGAAACTTGAGTCACAGCTGTGTTCCCAGGCCTATCTGCCTTTTGCTGGCCACACTAAGGATATGCCATCTCTCTGATAATTGAATTAAGGGGAGCCCCACAGAATACAGGAGCTCTGAACAAAGCCCTGTCCTGACTCAGGCAAATGTTTTATTGGCAGAGGTTGTAAAAGTAGCTTCCTCCTGAAGCAAAGAGGAGGGGCACTGCCTGTGAGAGCAAGCTGGCTTGGCAGAACTGGAAAAACCAGTATTTCCACCATGTGACCTGGGAAGACACACCTCTGTAGACAGAATATGGTTTTAAAAAAAGATGAATAACTCACAATGTGGACATGTGAAAATTTTATAAATGATACCATAATTCTTGTGATTTTTCTGCCCACGTTTTAAGACATGGTAGGACCCGGTGGTATGTTCAGGGGGGTTTTAGCGGAAAAGAGGATATTACTCTAAATGTATGCATGTTAAAAATCTGACACTTCATCTATTAATGACCATACTCCTTGCGCACATGTGTGTAAATTTGGGTCAATGTCAGAAATTGCAAAATCCGTTAAAAAGTGAAATATGTGCCATTTCTCAATGCAAGCTCTTAGAAACAGCAGATTTGGGACAGAGTATACCTCATGTGATATGTGACGTGGGTATGTAATTTCAAACAACTGTGTAACTGTGAAATACGTATTTTGATCATATATAGATTTGGGTGCACAGATGACAGGGGAGTTTTTTCAAGAGATCATAAATGGCTGACATCACTCTGACACAACTTAGCTCCCCCAATCAGGGGAGAAATGAAAGCTGGACCAATGACAAGTGAGAGGGGCAAGTTTAGTTATGACCAACACACACACCCACTTGCAGAACATATAAATGGACCACTGAAACTTAGGTAGAGACCTTCATTTCCATCTGCAGCGGGACGCTCTGCCGGAAAAATCCATACTTACCTCCATCAAACTTCAAAGAGCCAACACTTAGACTCCAAGATAAACAGAGACTTCAGAACCTTAACCAAAAAGGCCACTGCCAGCAAGAGTATTTGTCAGCAGGCCTAAAAATCTTTTTCCAACTGAACTCTTCAGACAGCCGGCTGACGCCGTCTGAATTTTGCCAAGAACTTTTGCAAGAACCCGGTGACAGAAATATCCAAAGAGAAGGCAGGACCCGACCCAGAGAACCGGTGCCTAGCAGAGACCAGGCCATTGTATCCAGAGTGCTGACCCCGATGCTGTGAGCAGTTCCAGAGGCCAGGCGCTGTGAGCGGAACTCGGGAAGACCTGACCAGACTGAAGTCCGTGACCAAGTCGCTTTCCGGTTCAAAATCTCTTGTGAGTACTCAGCAAAACTCAGAACACATCTCTTAGTTAAAATCATATAATTCAATCCATTTTTAATCTAAGTAGAACTGCAGCTTAGAAATTGTGTTATTCTGCCATCATTTTTAAAGCTGACAAAGTGTTGCGTTTAAAATTTGCAAAACCAAAAACGACCTTCACTAAATCGCTCATATCTCCGCGACCGTTTGTCTTAGAGACTTGCAGTAACTTTCATCTGAAAGCTTAGAATCCTAGCTTTTAATCGCACCAAGAACCACATTCCTACCCCTTATATTTCTACCGCAATCGCGGAACACGCATTCGCGAATTTTGCCGCGATTTGCAAATTTCTTCACGTGTAAAAAGCTGCTGCTGCTTGCCTTCCATTTGCCAGAAATTCGTTTAACCTGCTAATCATCCCTGAATCATTGCTAGTGTGAGCCTGGACTAATATTAACTAGATACCACTCACCCTGAACCTTCTAGAGGGAATTAAAAGCAAATTTAACATATTTTCACTCCATTGCCAGCACATATCAAAGCATTTTGCCTGTGTTTTCAACGTCTGTAGTCTAAGTTGCTGGGTGAACTGAATCACCTTTAATTGCATTTCTGAGAACTGTGTGCCTTCCTTCCATTTCCTTGCATTGCATAAAAGGGGGGGGGGAATTGTACAAGAAAGTGATTACATTGTTTTTGCTGAAATCCTATCAAGTTATTTTCTGTACTGCATTTCATTCCACATTGCATCCATTGGAAACCATAAAAGTATTGTTGCTATCTTATCCATTTCATGTCAACTCCTTAGTGATTATCAAGAAGTGTGCTAGTGCCAGATTCTCCGTTGTTAATCTTTATCATACCAGATTAAGTGTGATATCCAATTATTAATTTATTATAAAGCGTGATATAATATATATTGTTTAAGTTATCAAATAAACCTTTAAACTTGCAAAACAGAACTACTTCTTGGCTCAGTGGGGTCAGGAGGATTCCAAGAGAGGGGTGTTATATAGGGGTAGTCATCCAGAACGCATGAACTGGACATAAAGATATATCAATAAGGGTTTTCATTCAGTATTCTAGACTAGGCGTTGACTTGGCTGTAGTGCGGAATTGAATCCTCTTACAAATTGGGGGCTCGTATCCGGGATTCTGGGTTAGAATACCACTTGTGCAGCTTAATACAGTGTGCTAACTGACGGGATACATACATCCAGTCGGATCACCACGCTGCATTACGCTGTGAAGCATTCCTCAAATGGGACACTCCAAGAAAAGTTCTGTTCTGCAAAAATAAAATACTAACTTCTGTAAGTCAAGACAGAGACCAATCTCTAGAATGACGACCTTGGTAGATATGAAAATAGCCAGAGAGCACTTCTTACATAAACTATTTGTGAGAGGTGAATGGGCTGAGCAGGGCCAGGATGCCTGGTTGCAGGCCATCACGCGACAGGTCACTGAAACAGGGTCAGACTTATGGAGAGATCAGGGTCCATTACATGTGGCCCTGAGTGAACTATATATGGCTCCTAAGGCCAAAGATGAACACGACAAGATCGTTAGGATAGCGGCATATTTATATTTATATATGGGAGCCATACAGAATAAATGTGCTGAAGGCCATGATCTGGCAAAAAGGCAACAGATGGCGTTAGAGAAGGCCCAATCTGATCTGGACTCTTCTGAGCAAAGGCTGCACAGAAGCCAGGAGTCAGAAAATGAGACCAGACAGTACATCACTAAAATAAAGGAGGATATGGATGTGCTGCAAAAGGAAAAGTCAGAACAGGATACCAGATTTCTGGCCTTGCAGAAGGAACACCAAGAAGGTTTGGACTCCCTACTGCAAAGCCAGAAAAAGCTGGAGCAACAACTGGACTTTAACAGGGCATGTGCTGAGCAGGTAGTCACCCTGCAAGGCCACCTAGATAGGGAAAAGGCAGAAAGCAATAAACTGATTCTGAAAGACCTGGATACCCAGGCAGAGTTTGATGAAGAGCGCCGGAAAGCTGGTACCCTTCAAAGGCAGAGGGATGACCTGGCGGCACAGATGCAGGCTCTTAGTCAGGAAAGGGACACCTTAGGCCAGGAAGTCTGCCACTTAAAAAGAAAAATGGAAGAAAATCACCTGGCCCACCAGGGACTGGGTGACCTCCAAAAAGAACACCAGAACTTGCTAGAGCACACCAGGAGGGTGGAGGATGCTCTAGCAAGAAAGGAGCAGGCCAATAGGGACACAGCTCAGGAGGTAACCCTCCTGCAGCAAAGACTGGCCCAGTTCTCCAGGACCAACCAGGAAGCACGGAGGGAAAATGAGGCTCTCTGCCAGCACAATGAGAGGCTCCAGCAACAGGTAGCGATGCAGGAGGAACTGATAGAGTCGAGTAAGGCCTTAACAGAGGAACTGAAAGCACAAATGCAGGCTCTTGCATTGCAACAGGGAGCAGGGGCGGATAGAGATGAGGTCCGCTGGGAAAGAGAGATTCCTGACCATAACCGCAGGAGCCCTAACACCAGGGGCCTTCATCTCCCCCAGTCCTTGGACTCTACCACCCCCATGTCCCCTGGCGCACATGAGCACAGGGCCACAGGGATGGCAGATTACTATCCAGCTAAGAGTATGGGGCTCATAGGCCAGTACCACTCAGGAATGGAGGGGTGGGCATCCGGGTATGGGCACCCAAGTACAGTACAGTTCAATGGGGAACCCCAGGAGAGTGGGCCCATTAAGGGCATACTGAAAACCTCTGCCCAGTTAGGTCAGTGGAGGGGGTACCCATCAAATCCTGGCAGCAAGGAGGAATCTGAAGACTCCTCTGAACTGCGCAGGACACAGGAGACCAGGTCCCCACATTCTGCCAGCCATTCCCAGGCTCGCAGAATCCGGGAAAACCTGGAAGAACAGACGGGAACCTCTGGGAGCAGTGCCTCTGAGTCCGAGGACGAATGGACAAGGGTTACCCGAACCAAAAAGGCCAATAAGGCAAAAAAGGGCCTTGCTTAAGGACCCCTTAAAGCAGATTAAGGCGATCAGGAGCGTCATCACGCCTTACCATAAGAACGCTAAGTATTCTGTTTGGGAGCACTTAGAGTTGTTTGAACAAATGATGGAGACTTTCCATTTGAAGGACAGCCAAAGCTGTATTCAATATGTAAAGTGGACCTTCTCCCCGGAATACTCCAGTTTCTTTGCGGGGCTGGAGGACCAAAATCATTTAAGATGGTCCACCTATAAGGCGGCCATCTTGAAACATTTTTCCATTCATAGAAATCCTCAAGAGGCTCGCAAGGCAGCCTACAATTTACAATGTGGGGAGGATCAGGCCCCACAAGAATTTGTGCAGGAGTTAAAGCGTGCTTTTGCGCAGACCACCAGAAGGGTGCGCACAGACAGTAGAGAATTCATTAATACATTTTTTCATGCCTTGCCCAAATACATAATGACCCAGCTCGTGAGGGATTTTCACGAGAAAAGATCTTTAGACTGGGTCATTGAACAGGCTACCCGGATATGTGAGGTGCAGAAACCGGTAGATAGCAAAAGTAATGCCCAGAAAAACCCCAAAGCCAACAGCACCCCTGCTGCTGCCAAGGTGGCAGAGGTAAAGGTCACCCCCGTTTTAGATTTGGAGATGGGGGGGCCTAAAAACCTACCTGCACCTAATAATGCTAGGCCCAGAAGGTCCTCGGGCCAGTCACAGACAGGGAGCCAGGGAGGCAGCCCCAATGGGGTCCCTCGCTCTCCTGACTATGGGCCGCATTACGACCCAGGCGGTAAGTTACCGCCTGGGCCGTGACTTTACCACCATGGCGTAAACTACGTTTACGCCATGGTGGTTGGCGGACTTACCGCCCCATTCCGAGGTCGGCGGGGCGGTAAGTCCCCAATCCCCATTTACCCTTCCCCATTCCCATTTTTGCCCCATAGGGCATAATGGGAGTGGGGAAGGCGTTAATTACGCCACCGTAAATTACGGTGGCGTAATTAACTCCATGGTCCCTTAGCGCCATGGATTTTAACACCTGCTAAAAGCAGGTGTTAAAAGCGCCATGGCGCTAAGGGACCTCGTAATTGGCGGTAAGGGGTCGGCGCAGCTAACGCTGGCGTTAACCCCTTACCGCCAGGGTCGTAATGAGGCCCTATGTAAGTCCCCGTTACAAAGGAAACAGACCGATCCTGGGTTATGTGTGGACTCCTCCAGCCCAAGGGGGGGGATCCAGCCAAGCACCTAACCCAGGGAACTTCCCCCCAAACTTCCCACAGGAGGGCAGAAATTTACCAAACCCTGGGCAGAACTTTTTCCCCAGATATCCACCCGACTTTCAGCCCCAAAACCATCCATCCTTCTTTCCCCAATTCCCTGAGCCCAGACCACTGAATCCGGGAGAGGGGAGGCCAAGGGTGGAGGGGTACCCAAATCTTCCCAACCCGGGGTATTACCAGAGGAGGGACAGCTACCCTTCCCGGGATCAGCCCAGGGGAGAAAACAGGGCCCCGTATCAGCCTGAGCGGGTTTCCCAGTTAGAGCGCCAGGTTCAAAACATGGCGCGGGATCTGGGTCACATACTGAGGGCTCAGCAGAACCCTCAGATGGGCGTGCCGGCGCAGAACGCACCCAACTCTGGACCTGGTGCTCCAGAACAATGACGGGGGCAGCACCCCGATAACTCACCGGTTCCCAGGGAGGAGGCACAAGGGGAAGGGGGGTGTAAAGCCTTGGAGGAAGCTTCCTTTCTCACTTGTAAACAGCCCCTGGAAACCCAGGAACCGGAAACAAAATCTCCTGCCCCTGAAAGTCTGCCTCCTAAGGAGCAGAGGGGGGTAGGAGAAACAAAAGACCCAAACAGACTCAGTTTGAGGAGGAGGTACAGATCTTCCAATTTGAGGGAGAGGGATCCTCAGAGGATCCTGGGAAAAGGATCTTCTCCTTCAGAGAGGGGGGAACTCCTCCAAAAGAAAAATGGGTCCCTAGGGATGCAAATCCAGACTGGGGAGATGTGGAGACTGAGCTACCGCCGCCCACCATCTCATCCCAGAACCAACAGCAAGAAAATCCCCTGGTTCAAACCCATCCTGGGGACTGCCTCCAAAAAGGGGGGGGCGGCCCAGAACTGGAACCAGGGGAACCCACAATGGCTCTGATCTCCAGTTGCCAACTTTTTCTTTCAGATTCCCAAGGCTCTCCACAGAATTCTGCCCAAATCTCTTCGCTAGCGATGTCCAAAACCAGAAAGTTAGCCCACCAGTTGTCCAAAAATGTGCATTATCTGTGCCCCCTTGAGGAGAAGGAGGGAAGATACTATGCCCCGGTCCGAGTACAGGGGCAGGGTACAATTTTGGCACTGGTGGACACTGGATCTCAAGCTACCCTTCTGTCCAGAAGGGCCTTTGATGAACTGAATGCAGGAAGGGGAGGGAATTACCAAATTCCTCTCACCTCACTTCCTGGACAACTCCAGAACTTTGACGGGAAGGAAATTCCCATCGAGGGGACTGCAGACTTGGACATTAAGATCGGGCGACACAAGGTGAAACACCCGGTCATAGTAGTGACTCCAGAGGGCACCCCTTGTTTAATAGGGAATGACCTCCTGAGAAGGTTGTCACCCCTAATAGATTGCGTAAACAAGGTCCTCTGGACCCAGACTAGCCGACCAATAAAATTAAAACAGAGTGTCAACCATGTTAGTTTAAACGGCACCTGCCACATGGTTGAACAAAAATCTGACCAAGTAGAATTTCACTTCCAGAACAACCAAATTCCAGACGTGACAGTAATAGCAGTAGGACAACAGACTGGTGATGGGGGGTCCTCTCTATTTCTGAAAATCAACCTTCCTTCCAGTTCAAGGTGGTATTCCACACTGGAAGGAAACACCCTGAAATTCTTTACTAATCCACAATCAGAAACTCCCACTCCAATAGTCCAGAAAGATGTGAAATCAGCTCAGAGCCTGGCTGATATTCAGCAAATTGGAGAGCAGTTGTTCATCCCTGTTCAGTTAAATGATGGGAAGGTCTCTGTTCTCGCTCGAGTGTGTGTGAACAACGGTAAGAGCTTCATCAGCGAAGCCATGTTCCGCCAACTCCCAAAAGATCCAGCCATTCCCACCTTCAAACTGATAGACAAATGGGAAATGGACCTGGAAGCACCTAATTCCAAACATCTCCTGCCAAGCAGGTGTATGCTCAAAATCTCCATTGGCAACAAGAGCATAGTCCACAATTGTTGGGTCGTGCGAGACGTCCCTGCCGCCTTTTACTTAGGCAGTGACATTCTCAATCGCTTTGCCATTAGTTTGGACCTAATAAACTTCAAAGCTTGGTCCCGATTAGCGGATAATCCCATGAGCTTTGATGATCCAGAAAAAGCATTTAGGTCAGCTCAATTGCTACCTTATGCAGTTGAAATTCAGGTTAAAGAGGAAGTCACCATCCCAGAAAGGACCCGACAATTCTCCCTGGAAGTGAAAGTTAAAAGGGGACAAGAGTTGAAAAACCCTGATGCTTACATATATCTAAATGCTTCTCTCCAACAGCAAGGGTTGGGGGTAAACCCAACTCCATTAGTCAACATAGAACATGACACCATTCCAATAGAGGTGGATAACAGCGACTTAAAGAGTATTACTCTAGCCGCAGGCACCATTATTGGAATGGCGGTTGCTGACCGACATTTCTCCGTTGATCTTGGAAATGAACTGTTAGGGCCAATCCCCAAGGACTGCGCTGACAGTGACAGTGAGGACAATACAACACCAGACAGGATTTTTACCCGGCATGGGGGGAACTTCCTGGTGTACACTTCCTGCCCTTATGGTAAGGAAGATGTGACGTGTGACTTCAGGAGGGATGAGGTGATTTTCCAGGTCCATGAGGGCTGCCTTTCCCACCTGAAGCCTCCGGTCCAAATCAGCACTCTGACCAGGGACTTCTCCACCCAGCTGGAGGAGGCCGCGGAGATAGCCAAACCAGAAGTCTTTCCAGGCTTCAGGAGATGGTGGAAGAGAGAGTCAACCTAGCTGATGCCTGTGTGACTCTGGAACAAAAGCAAAAGTTGAAACAAGTTTTCTTGGATTTCCAAGATCTCTTTGCGGTAGACTCATAGGACTGTGGTCGCACCGACATCCACACCACAACAATCCCCACGGACCCTGGCATGACTCCTGTGTTTGTGAAGCAATATCGCTTGCCTCTCGCATCAATGGAGTCCCTCACTGAAATAATCAAGAACCTTGAGTCCCGGGGAATAATCCGTACAGTCCACAGCACCTTCAATAATCCGGTGCTGGGAATATTGAAGCCAAACAGCCAGAGGAGACTCTGCGCTGACCTCAGGGAGCTCAACAAACGAGTCCATACTTCCCGATGGCCTCTGCCCTACATTGACCAAGGGCTGGCCCAGATTCAGGGGTCACAGGTATTCACTGCAATAGACCTGACCAATGGATACTGGACTGTGCCTGTCAGTAGGGAGGACCAATACAAACTGGCTTTTACCTTTGGGGGCCAGCAGTATACATGGACCCGGACTCCCTTCGGATACCTCAACTCCGGCAATGAATTCAACATTTTTTTACACAAGGCCATGCCCGACTTGGGTGCGAGGGGTAACCTGGCTTATGTAGATGATGTCCTCATCAAAAGCTCAACTGTGGAGGAACACATAGCGGAGATCCGTTATGTTCTGACACAGTTGAGGGCCGCCGGAGCAAAACTTTCCTTTCAAAAAGCACAGTGGTGCAGAACCCGTGTTAATTTCTTGGGGCATGAGATTACTCCTCAGGGTCTCTGTCCCCAGGAAAAGAAAGTGGAAGCACTTCAGAAACTGAAAGACCCCACAACTCTGCGGGAACTAAGGAGCCTCCTTGGACTGACTAATTACAGCAGAAAGTTCATTGAGGGCTACGCAGAGATCACCAGACCCCTGATTCATCTCCTGAAGGGGGGGGTCAAGTGGGAATGGGGTCCAGAACAATCCGAGGCAGTAAGACAACTCAAAAGAAGCCTCTCACAAGCGCCTTGCCTAGCTTACCCTGTCAGAAACAAGGAGTTTTTCCTGGAGACGGGGTTCTCTAATACGTGCTTGACGGCAGTATTATACCAAAAGCATGACAAGGTCAATAAAGTAATCTCCTATGCGAGCAAAACTTTATCCTCTGTGGAGGAAAAATTCAACGATTGTGAGAAGGCACTCCTGGCAACGGTGTGGGCATTGAAGAATTACTGCCCGTTTATCCAGGGGGAACACATCATAGTGGAGACTCCACACCAGCCTCTGCAATATCTCCAAAGTGACAGACTCCGGGCCGGAAATGTGAGTAATTCCAGAATTACTTCTTGGATTCTGTCAATGCAAGGCTTTCCTGTAGAGGTCAGATATGGCCAAAACAAGAAGAGTCCCCTCGCGCAAGGTCTGGCTGACTTGCATGATTGTGCCAGAGAAAACTGTCTCGAGGACGAAAGTCTAAAAATCAAGGACAACACGGAGGCATACGTTAATTCCCCACACAAAGTCTTTGAAGAAGACAAGTGTGAGGGAATGCCCACTGTCTATGTGGATGGATGCTCTTACCATGTTGACAACAACGGGGAGAAAGAACTGGTGGCTGGCGTAGGGAATGCATGGGTGAAGGAGTTCCCAGAACCCTCCGCTGGAGACAAAATTGGTCCCCGAAGTAGTCAGGTGGCAGAATTGATGGCTGTGCATCAGGCCATCCTCACTGCTGTCCAGAACACGCATTCGTGAATTTTGCCGCGATTTGCAAATTTCTTCACGTGTTAAAAGCTGCTGCTGTTTGCCTTCCATTTGCCAGAAATTCGTTTAACCTGCTAATCATCCCTGAATCATTGCTAGTGTGAGCCTGGACTAATATTAACTAGATACCACTCACCCTGAACCTTCTAGAGGGAATTAAAAGCAAATTTAACATATTTTCACTCCATTGCCAGCACATATCAAAGCATTTTGCCTGTGTTTTCAACGTCTGTAGTCTAAGTTGCTGGGTGAACTGAATCACCTTTAATTGCATTTCTGAGAACTGTGTGCCTTCCTTCCATTTCCTTGCATTGCATAAAAGGGGGGGGGGGTGAATTGTACAAGAAAGTGATTACATTGTTTTTGCTGAAATCCTATCAAGTTATTTTCTGTACTGCATTTCATCCCACATTGCATCCATTGGAAACCATAAAAGTATTGTTGCTATCTTATCCATTTCATGTCAACTCCTTAGTGATTATCAAGAAGTGTGCTAGTGCCAGATTCTCTGTTGTTAATCTTTATCATACCAGATTAAGTGTGATATCCAATTATTAATTTATTATAAAGCGTGATATAATATATATTGTTTAAGTTATCAAATAAACCTTTAAACTTGCAAAACAGAACTACTTCTTGGCTCAGTGGGGTCAGGAGGATTCCAAGAGAGGGGTGTTATATAGGGGTAGTCATCCAGAACGCATGAACTGGACATAAAGATATATCAATAAGGGTTTTCATTCAGTATTCTAGACTAGGCGTTGACTTGGCTGTAGTGCGGAATTGAATCCTCTTACACAGCGAATCCCAGAATAGGCTTTTGTCGCCTACAAAAATGTTCTGTGAGCTGCTAGTGCTATACCAAGGAACACCAAGCAATCTATGTTTGTTTGAATGCAGCAAGTCTCACCCCATGCAATGAATTACCAACCCACACTGTGCTGATTTGCCTCTTCCATCCCCCTTGCAAAGGAACCGGCACACATTGATAATACATGCTTGTATACTTGTACTCCAAGATAAAGGATTGTATGCCCAAAAAAGCGACATGAGGTTGTTCTGTTGGTTACATATGATCATAAATGCATTGCTTTGAGCTTAAAATATACATTCCAGAAATGCAGAAGCGTTCATCCACATTAAGTGACAATGTGTTTGCTGGTGCATTGCAATTACATGTATTGGGTTTGAAGACAATTGTCAGGGGGCAGAGCTGAAGAGGAGAACAGTACAGATTGTCACACAAATAATAACTAGATAAGAGAGCTGACCTATGCCTAATTACTCACTGGTAAGTGTATATTTTTTTCAAAACAATATCGAGTCAGAGATAATTGTTTTCCTTTTTGCCGCCCTTTCATTATAAATCAAAATTATGTTGATGAAATGTACAACATTTTGTGCCCGGATGCCTCAGGGTTAGGTGTGCTATATAAATGTATACATAAATAAATAAATAATTGCACATTAAAAGAGGCAATGCGTTAAATGGAGCATAAGATCTCCACCAAGGTTTTCATGTAAGGCTCATCACGCATAGATTCTTAGTAAATCTGCATAGGATTCGCACCTGGTCAAGACCAGGCAGATTCCACAGAAATTCCTTAGGAAATGGCACCCGCAAGGCGTACTTGCAGGTTCTCCGCTAGAAGGAGTGAACAATTGAAAAGGTTAAAGTGAGCTTGCCTTGCTTTTACTCCTTCCTTGCCACTCCGCATCGAGGACCCGCACATTGCATTCAGGGGACGACACAACATGTAATGCTGATGTTTGCCGTCTCCTGCATTCTCTTAGGATTTTTCTTTTTTTAAATGCACTTTTTTTGCGTTTTGAGACATGGGGGATTCTACCCAAAGTGCAATGCTATTATATGGCTACTTAAAATAGGAACATCTTCACGATCCGCTCAGGAAAAGTTTACATCTAGACAAGTCAACCAACCGCATGCTAATGATGAACTTTCATACCGATCGTATTCAGTGGTATAAAGAGGGTTTTAACAAAATTGAATATTTTCACAAAACACAGAGGAGGTCATTTAGCATTCGGTGGGACAGTAAACCAAGGCGTACATTAAAGTGTAATTTTTGAACACCTTGCTTTACCTCTAAGGACCATTTTCAAACGTTATAAAGCAAATAAGTGAAACAGAGTGGAATTAGCAGCTGTGCAGTGCAATCGTCCTATGACATTAAAGTGCACTACAGTTTACGACTGCGTGAGATTTTCATACAGGTGTAAAATTAATGGACTCCTATGGAATCCACCTCCATTTAGCACCTGCATGAAGCAGGCAGATTCCATAGGACTGCATTGGAAATGGTGTCTACAAAATGTAGTGTGTTGGTGGCATTTACATTGTTTATGAAACAGAGAGTACAAGCTTCTCTTTCCAGGTCTCCAACATTTCCAGGACGTCTCTGGGCTCTCTTCCATATAGGAGTTCCAAGGGAAAATGAGTATTGGGGAGTTTTCCACGTGACCAAAAGAGTTCAGGGTATCATTGGGCCCCAGTTGTTTCCATCCGCTTCTGCCAGTTTGTGTAGAAAACGTTTCAGGGTCTGCTTGAACTGTTTTACCAGACCATTGGGGCTGGGGGAGGTAAATGGAGGTCCTTGATGTTTTTATGTTTAGTACCTCCTTCACCTTATGCATGAGCCTGCAGGCGTGTCTACACTCGCCATGAGATGACAAGTCAGAGAATATGATGCATGTTTCAGACACCACAGCCCTGTAGCATAGGGGAAGCGGGAGTACCATGGAGACAAGTTGTGCACATATGTATTCACATTCTTCAGTGCATGCAACACATATTGGATTAGAAGTGGGTTGTAAAAGAGGACACTTTGCTGTCACCACTTTGAAAGCCACGTCGGCCCCTATTTCTGCATTCCCTGACTGCAGTGGCATATTCGTTTTGTTCTGTGTTCAGTATATGTGAGTGATGTGACAACATTCCCAATGCCTTGTCCTACTACAGTCCCAACAGATCTTGAATGCACTAATGCAGTTGACTTCTCGGTAGCTTCTAATGTTGTCCCCTATATGTGCATGATGTAATATCGAGCCTTTTGAAGTTTGGGTAACTGATGCAATTCCCTTGGAAATGACTCATCCTTAACTGCTGACCCATGACTGATGCTTTTGGACATGCACTGAAGCAGCCACCATCCAATGGGCTGATGATATTGGCCCTCTTACACCCCCTTCATTGGTGCATTTATGTTCACCCTATGAGCACATTGAAATCACTGGGAGTGCATATACATGGGCATTTGCACACATTGATGTGTCCACGGGGATTGGGGTCAGTGGTGACTCCATGTGCCTGGGGTGATTGTTAAGTGCTGTGGCCCTCTGCTGTCTGTTTACAGTGCTGCTCATAGGTTTCCTGACATATTACGTGATAACACCTCTTGTTAAATGGGCTGCCAGACAATGGTTTGGTTTCATGTGTGTGGTCAGGTGAGCACATCCACCAGTTTTATCTCATGTAGTCATCATATTTCCATGTGTACTGGAAAGTAGTTTATGTGACCACAATATGCGTACACATTGGCAGCAGGAACATGTTTTGTGTGTGTATATTTGTTAATGTCAAATGTCCATATTCATAGTCAAAGAAAGCAGGAGTTATTTTGGGAGGTTGTGCCAATTTGCAGGAGGATTTGAAAGTCGTTACGAAATACATTTTGCACGTAAGGTTTTTGATGAATAGTTACCATGCATGTTGTGGACTGACATGCAGCCTCAAACTTGAATCTTCCAATTCCCTCAAGGATGCTGATATCAGTGATTGACAACACATGGTCCTCCCATGGCCACAGGTTCTAGAGTGTCAATTGTAAGCCACATTCTTTGACCAGGCATTTCCTACAGTGTTTGGTCACTGGCTATCTGACACACAATTTCAGGTCTTGTCAGTGCTTCTGGATCTGGGCCACTCTGCTAGGTTTTGGTGCAGCGGTGTATACATTTTGAAGGATTGCTATCCAGTTTTTCATTTGCTTGTAACCTATGAGGTGGGCAACCTCCTTCACAGATATCTCCACCAGGACTTTCAGCTCCATTTCTGTGTACACGCTGAAGCATTGCTGTGGCATGTTCCTGGTGAGTGTCCGGTGTTGTGGGGGCAGAGAAGGCCCACTCCAGTAAGGCAGGGGGTTAGCCTGCGGCATTGGCCACAGGACCAGGGAATTGGGAAATGTATTGGAGATTTAGGGGAGACAGAGGATGTGGATGTGGCAACTCTGGGTAAAGCAAGGGAATTGGAAGTGTCTGTTTCTGGATGCAGGCATCAGGAGCAGGGAGGTGTGGGTGTGTACAGGGATGAGGGGACACATCTGTTGTATCACAGTGATGTGTCAGTAGACAAACATGTGGGTTTAATATGTATGGGGTTTGTCAGGACCAAACAGGGGTTCACCTGTTTGGGATGGTGTCACTGTCCAGGGGCTTCAGTGGACAAACAGGGGGTGTCACCTGCCCAAAAAGGGTGTCAGAGGCCAAATAGGGGATTCAATTGTCCAGGGTGTTGGCACCTGTCCAGAGGTGGTGTTAGGGTAAATCAAGGGGGTGTTCCCAGGCAAGGAGTATGTCAGGTGAATAGGAGTTGCCACGTGTTTAGAGAGGTGTAAGGTGCCAAACCGGTAGAGTCACCTGCCAGGGGAGTGATACTTAAATAGGGCTGTCAGGAGCCAAAGAAAAGGTGTCAACTGTCCACAGCCGGTGTCAGCGACCAAAATGTAGGTGTCAACTAGCCAAGGGTTATCGCCTGTCTAGAGGTCTTGTCAGGGACAAATGTGGGGGTTCACTTGTTAAAGGGGGATGCTGTGAACAGGGGGTGTGAGGGTGCCAGGGGCCAAACAGGGATTGTCACCTTTCCAGGGATCTTCCAAGGGACAAACAAATGGTTTCACATGTACCAGTGAGGTGTCAAGGGCCAAACAATGCAATGCAGTACAATGCAAGGAACTTTATTGGCAATTTAGATACAATTGCCAAGATAAATAAATGATACACACAGATGTTATATTCTCTTCGCTAGTGATACACAAAAAAAATCCGGTTTTTTTGTAACAATCCACATTAACGTATGCACTTTTTCCTTGTTGGTGGCATGTATACATATATGTTGCTGTCCTCTAGTGTTTATCCAATGATAAAGGACAGATGTTTGTTGTCCAATCTAACTTTCCAATCCTTCCTCATTCTATTGAATATGGGAAAATAAGTGTCCCAAATGTTTTTCATGCAGGACAGTGAAGGAGGAAGTGTCTCTTATATTCAACTTCTCTGTCAGAAGCGGCCAGTGCTCATGTTACCTTGGTGGAGTTTGAAGCTATTGGGTGATTTCCTTTGCGAAGCCACGCAATCACAGGTTACAGATCTGGCCCCCTAGCACTATGGGCTCCCAAATGACAACAGCACCAGCAATAAAGGTGCAGGCAGGATAAGAGCCTCAGAGCCTAAGTCCCTCGATGCCTAAGCTCCTCTCCAACAAGAGGAGATGAGAGGAGAGCAGAGAACAGGAGGAATAGATGAGTGGAAGTTGGAGAATAGAAAATCTGGAGATGGTGAGTGGGTGAGCGGGTGAACAGGAGAGGTAAAGCAACTGTTGTGTTATACTTTTCCATCATCCCCACTAGCATAAGCCTTTGACCTGCTGTCTCATCCTTGCCACTCCTCCTCTGTTCCCTATGGAGCAGTAAGATGGACTTTTGGAGTAGTGTGAATGGGCATATGGGTAAGGTGGAGGGGTATATTGACTGCTAGTGTCCGGTATCTGCTGGCATCGCCCCACGTTTTCTTTTTCTATACCCTATCTAAAAGCAAGTCAAATCTGCCAATTATTTCATTTTTTGAGGGTTTGAAGAGCTGTCTATTTACTAATATTTACCATCAGATAGCTGTCTACCCAATTCCACTATGACCAAAAAGGAAGGCAGCCACCTCACCTCCACTTAGGGTTTCCCCTAAAAAGCCACTTAAAGCTGAAACTCTTGATCTCTACCTCAAACAGGTAGTGGGTGAACTTGAAGCAAGAATCACAGCAACAGAGATTTCCCTGCACATTAAAGGGATCGCCGACCCTCCTCGCCTGAAACAGAATCCTTGGATACCAACCAAGATATATGTTTGGCGGGGGAGAATACTGCATACAATTTCCCTAGGCTATCATAATGATCTACTACTTACGCTCATTTTCCTCTATGTTTGCGATAGCACTTGTGGTCTGGCCGCGCCCTCCTGTAACCAGCCACCAGAAAAAAGTTTAAATTACCTGACCTTCTGATGTGATATCATGTCTTTAATGTAACTAGCGCACAGATTCCCCTGGGTTTGGAGCACTCTACACATGCAAAATAAATAAATAACATGTTAAGAACATAATAGATCCCACCATATCTGATGACAACAGAATACCGGCAGACCTCGAGGTGGTCACTGCAGCAGAAGCTAGGATCCCATCCTCTGAATACAGACAATTCACTAAAATAAGAAAAAGTAGCACGTCAACTTGAGCTGTCCATTTATTGAGGTAAGGCAGCTTGGGTCACTGGAAACATGGATTACGGATGTAAAGGAAAACACCCAGGATAAGAAAGTGACTAATAAGGAAAGTGGTAATCTTGTTAACCCTTGCGGTAATCCCAGTGAAGCAGAGCAGAACAACAGTCGTTCAAGCAGGATATTAAACAATCAACACCCTTTGGCTTCAGAGGAGGTTTTGGCGCACAAGAGCTAGTTAGCTAAGACTCATCCTGTAGCCCTCTGGTAACTGACATTTTGAGAAATAACCTCTCCAACAAGATGGTCATTGTCAAATCTTTGGACCTTTTCTTCTGAATGGTCTCATCAATTTCAGATTGTCTTCTCTCCATGGAATAATCACTGATAAATCTAATTAACCAAAATACATCAGGTATTGACAATATGGACCGTTCTACCATACCACCAAAGGCTTAAGTTGGCAACTGTGGTGTGGACAGTATAGTTCTTCGCCCAACCATATCTAACAAATTGGTGAAGCACTCTACAGACAAGGATCAGACACCAGTATTGCAAGAAAAAACCCAAAAATGAAACCTAACTGGGCAAATGGACAAGAGGGGAAACATACAACTATCTGACAGCGGTGAAAATAACTGGATCTTGCCACCACCAGAGGCAGTAGTGCTAGGTAACAGAGTAGGGGTTCACAACGAGTTAACCAACAAGGTGAGATCACAGCATTATCAGTCGAAGCAAGCCAGTAAGATTGTCAATCTCATTCTTCTACTGGAGCCATCCCTCTGAACAATGTTCATAGTCCAAACTTCCTCACTTAAAGCCTCTTTCATTGAAACATTGGTTTCTTTAATAAACATGCTGATACAACGGATTAATGCCAGGATACACCGTCCACCAATAAATCCTTTTTTAGATCTTTTGGCAAGATGAGTGGACTGGAATGGCAAAATAAATAAGACATCTGAGGGTGGTTAGCTGTTACTTCGAGGAATCCAATCATTGGAAGATGCTTAAATCCAATGTATCACTTGATTGTCCAAGTACTCCCTTTATTTTAATGTTTCAATTATTCTACCCAAGACAGGAAGTTTTTTTCAGGTTTCTTCAGTTGGAAACCTCTCAAACGACATATTAGCATGTTTGACAACAAATGTACCTGTCAACCTGTCACACACACCCCAAACAAAGCCTGCTGTGTGTAGATCTTCAGGATGTGGAATGACTACCTACAAATATGGATGATGTAACACATTCCTGACACAGCTAGCCTCTGGCCTTGAACAACCTTGTCCATCACTTGTAAAAACAGAAGCTCAAGTAGGTATCTTTGTTGATGAGACCTGGCAAGAGTGCTGGGACTAACTTTGTACCTTCTGATGTCTTTGTTACTTATAAGAATATTTGGGCTTTTATTTTCACACAGGTTTTCAATGTAATGACAAAGGAAAACCAGTACCCTGTAAGCTGGAGGAAGGCTATTAGTTGCCCTATTTTTAGGCCAAGTATAGGTATATACCTTTTCTATAAAATGTGTTTAAAACCTTTGGTAATGTATTTCTGGAAGGACTTCAATACTGGATTGAAACAAACATCATTCTGGCCA
This sequence comes from Ambystoma mexicanum, assembly GCF_040938575.1. Classification (NCBI taxonomy): domain Eukaryota; kingdom Metazoa; phylum Chordata; class Amphibia; order Caudata; family Ambystomatidae; genus Ambystoma; species Ambystoma mexicanum. Next base: position 387,599,586 of record NC_090932.1, read on the forward strand.
TGACTCAGCAGGGATACAGTACTGAAATGGGCATTGACTTCCAGAGCCTCAACTTATATGTGTTGTCAACCATCTCAATATTCATTAATGGGGAGAACATGTACTTGGCTTTCATGACCTGGCTGCAGTGTTAAGTGACTTCAATTCAGTACTCCAACTAAGTCAGTGCCTAGTCTGGGATGCCCAAGGGAAGCCCTTATTTATATATTTTTATGACACGTTCATAGATCTGGATGATAAACCCTTGTATAACGCCCCTCTCTTTGAATCCCCTAACCTCACTGAGCCAAGAAGTAGGTTTGTTTTGCAAATTAAAAAATGTATTTTACAAATTAAACAATATATATATATCACACTTTTATAAATAAATTGATATTTGATAGCACACTTATGAATATGACAGTGATCAACAATGGATAATATTACACCTGCACACTTTTTTAATTACTTAGGGTTTGGTAGAGAAAGGATAAGGTAGCTGAGAACACTTTTATAGTTTCAAGGAAAAACAATGATGGAAAGAATGCAGCACAGAAATAAACTGATATGGTTTCAACAAGAGATATAATTGTCATGATCTCTGCTTCCAAAAGGTCAGGGTTTTCCCAACTCCATTGGAAGCAGATTCATAACCCAGGTTCCGAGTGCCAACCAGTCCCAATTGGAACCTTTTGGACCCAGTCCTGGCGCCAGTGGCACCAGGCTCATAAATATGCCCAGTCCCAGCGCTGGAAGCGCCGGGCTCATAATGCTTGGGTGGGCTTACCTGCAGCAGACCATGCTGCTTACTTGCCTGCCAGTTGAGCCTCTGATCCTCTTCTGTTTGGAACTACTTTTCCTGTTGAGTGGGGCAGGAGCCACTCCCTAGGTTCAGAACACTGGAACTCTTCTGGAAAGCAGGAACTCTTTTCTTACCTAGGTGTGGCTGTGGAAGGAGACACCTAAGCACTACAGGAGGCTATTTAAACCACACCCGATGGATGAATCTTGCTTTGCGTTATTCTGCATCCTCTGCAGCAGAACGCTCATCGTGTCTTCTGCATCTGATCCTGGGCCTAAGGAAAAAGGCTTACCATCCTGAATCCAGTCTTCAGCAACACCTATAAAGACAAGAAAGAACAGGTTAGCATTACGGTCTTCAGTGACAGCTCTTCACTTACCTGGGCCATCGGCTGTCACCAACGCCTCGCGCTGCATTCTGAAAGACAAAGGCTTACCTACTCTTCGTGCGCTCCGGAGGTCTTCACACTGCATTCCGGCATCTGAAAGACAAAAGCTTACCAACTCTTCGCACGCTCCGGAGGCCTTCGGCGCTGCATCCCGCATCTGAAAGACATAACAAGGTGCGTTTAAAGACATTGGGGAACTTTAATACTCACGTGCCATTACTCCTTTCCACATCTAACCCAGTGGGTATTCCGGCACCCTGCAGCCGCTCCGAACTTGTACCTGCAAAATAAAAAGACAGGTAGAGCGCATCGTGAAGCAGGCAACAAGCGCTTACTTACGTGCTTCCAGGCGCTTCTATTCATCACACGGGCTCCATCTTCAACTCACTTCAGCCCGTCATCCACCATCGCCGGCACCCTGCAAAACAAGAGACATCATTACTAAAGACTTTAAAGACATTAGAATTACTCGAAACTTACCGTTCGTGCAGTAAACGACGGATAGCAGTCCTCTGAAGTCAAGAGGCCTGCTCCCCTTATCCAGTGAAGAAACTGGTTACAGCACCCTGCCCCGAGGCAGATGGAGAGCACGGCGTTCACTTACCTAAGGTGAGAGCATTAACCTTCGGGGTTCTACAGGAGAAGAGAAAGGGAAGAAGAGAGAGACATTCAATAACCCAGTTCATTAATCCCATATTTTCTATCTGCAGACATCTTACCCTTCGAGTCAAACATACAGTGCACAGAGGTCCAGCCCAAAGAGCCAGCCGTGTGTTACACATCACCTTTGAAGATACGGTATACGCCCAGTCAAGACCGGCGCCTCTACGGGAATCAGGTGAGCGTTACAGAACGCAAAGACTACCACAAAATTCCCGTCCAGGCGCTATGGAAACCTCGGATACCGACCAACTAGCCCAGTTACTTGGGGAACTAAGGGCAGAAGTGCATGCAGCCCGTCAGGAAACGAACGCTCTAAGAAGGGAATTGATTATTTCCAAGGAGCGAACAGATGATCTCGCTAGACAATTGCTACAGTCACAAGCCGGACAGACCCCGTTACCCGCATCTGGGGGAAATCTTCCTTCTACATCCTCTATGAATCCAGTGGAGATCAACCTACCTGGGAATGTACCTCTGGCTCCGCCCGAATGATTTTCTGGTGACCCAAAGAGGTTTGCAGTATTTATCAATCAGTGCCGGTTGCATTTCTTATGCCGGCCAGCAGCCTTTCCAACTGATCAAGCTAAAGTAGCTTTTGTGCTTTCGTACCTTAGTGGCAATGCAGCAGACTGGTCGATCCCTCTAGTAAATCAAGATGATCCGGTCCTCCATGATTTTCAAGCTTTTCAGCTCAGTATGGAAAAACTGTTCGCAAGACATTCACAGGGGCAGGCCTTGGACAATGAGCTTCTTTCATTGCAACAAGGTAATCAAGACCTTTTGGCTTATATTGCGTCTTTCTACAGACTGATAGTGGAAACTCAATGGCCTGAGGACAAAAGAATTACGCTGTTTTATAGAGGTCTACGTGGAGAGCTCAAAGATGTGTTAGCCCAAGTAGTGAATCCCCCACAAGATTGTTCGGACTATATAGACTTAGTCGTTCAAATAGATCACAGACTGCAGAACAGGAAGGCCGATCGTTCTGTAAGAGGATTCAATTCAGCACTACAGCTAAGTCGACGCCTAGTCTAGAATACTGAATGAAAACCATTATTGATATACCTTTATGTCCAGTTCATGCGTTCTGGATGACTACCCCTATATAACACCCCTCTCTTGGAATCCTCCTGACCCCACTTTACATACATGTGCGCAGGGAGTAGGGACATTAATTGATGAAGTTTCAGATTTTTAACATGCATACATTTAGAGTAATATCCACTTTTCCGCTAAAACCCCCCTGAACATGCAACCGGTTCTAAAAACCTCTTAAAATGTGGGCAGAAAAATCACAAGAATTATGGTGTCATTTATACAATTTTCACATGTCCGCTCTATGAGTTATTCATCTTTTTCTAAAACCATATTCTGGCTATAGAGGTGTGTCTTTTCATGTCACATGGTACAGAAACCAGTCTTTCCAGTTTCTGGCAAGCTCAGAGACCCTGCCCCTCCCAGCTTCTGCCAAGAGGAAGCTCCATTTACGACTCCCGCCAATAAAACATTTGCCTGAGTCAGGACAGGGCTTTGTTCAATTTCCTGCAGAGCCCAGGTAATTCAATCAGGGAAGTGTCATATCCCTTTTGGTGTGAGCAGCAAAAGGGCAGCTAGGCCTGGGAACACAGCTGTGACTCAAATTTCACTCCTGATGGGGGTAGTTGCCAGGCAGAATTCAGTTCCTTAAGCCAGGTTTCAGATAAAATGTCACTTTTTGTTTCCCAGTTTAAGTCAAGACAATTTTTTTTACATATGCAGCTAGAATGCTGATTCTAAGTTCAAAACTATGACATTTAAACAATTGCAACCTATGTGACACTCAAAGTAGGTCACTCATTTCTCTTAAACCTTGAGATTTTTAATTTCTTTCAGTCCAAATTTACTTAAACTGCTGAAATCCCCAGCTCAGCCAGTCTTGTTATAAACCTTCAAGTCACTTCAGAATATAACTTTACATTGGATCCACCTCTCAGTAAGTCTTTCTTTGGCCTGTTTTGGGTTCATTTATTCAGTTTTGCAAAAAGTAAAATCTGCTGTTGTTTTAAAACGCCGGCTTTTGGATAGTGGTGAGTACTGGTACTGCACCCCTTTTTGGGATTTAAGAAAATGAATTCCCAACAGTTATGGGTTTGCTTTTGGCAATCAGCATTGCCACTCCCAATGGTTTCAGACTACTGTGTGGGTAGTCCAATGGTGGTTTTAGGCAGTGTCCTTCTGTGCCCATAACATCGGCAAAAATGAGTGGCAGCCTATTCTTCATGCATTTCCCTGTGCATTTTCTGGGAAGCTCTGGCCATCATGATGTTTTCCATGTCAGTACTGCACAATTTTGAGGTATGGCTCGGATGCATGGGTAAATACATCCCACAAGCCCCCCTCTTGCGATGGCCATTCTATTTCACGAATGGGACTCGCAAGACCTGGGATGTTTCCTCATCTTCTTCCAATAGATGGCACAGTTCAGCATCTTTTCCTCCATCCGGTACTGATCGATCGGTTCTCCTCGCCGGTCCTGATGGGAAGATTGGGCGGTACCTCGGGCCCGTTGCGTCTCTGCTCCCGGTCTCCGGATCGTCCTCCTTGGCCCGTCTCCAGGTTTTCTTTCTCCTAGGACGACAAAGGAAGAGCGGCAATACCTATTCATAGACATTTTTCCACCACTGTTGAGATAGTGGGGCAGCATATGCATTTCATCATAACAAAACATTACATTCTTATTTTGAAAAAAAAACAGTATAACTAAGAGACAGTTTCATGCAAATCACAATATTTTAGAGACTAGATGTGGTATGTTTTATGGTTGGAACTGAATTAGTCTGAGACAGTACCCGCTAGGATTCCAGAGGATTCCTCCAGTTGTTGCAGAGCGTGCCTGGGATGGCAACACTTCAACTGGTTTATGTGGACCCACTTGTCTTCCCCCGCTGCCAAAGGACCTTTGGGGATGTGGATTTTGTAGGCCACAGGAGAGATCTTGTCGATGATCTCAAAGGGTCCCTTCCATGTAGGCAAAAATTTGCGCTGCTTGGCCTGGTTCCTTTGGAAGTTGTATAGATAGACCCGGTCTCCCACCTGATATTCCTTCCTGGAAGTTTTCAGGTCATAATGGGTCTTCATGCTATCAGCCGATCTTTCTAGATTCCGCTGAGCGTAAGCAAAAGCATGTTGGAGGTGTTTCCTTAAATTCTCCACATATTCATGAGTAGTGGAGGCATTTATCAGTGTCTGCTCTTGGGTCCTGTAGAGCAAATGCTGCGGAAGCACCATCTTGCGCCCAGTCATCAACTCAAATGGTGACATTTTGGTTGCAGATGAAGGGTAGATCTGATGGCCATTAGGACCAGAGGTAATCGGATATCCCAACTTGGCCCCGAATCTGCCACAAACTTTTTTAATATGCTCACAATGGTTTGGTTGTAACGTTTTACTGCACCAGAAGAGGCTGGCTGGTAAGCAATATGTAGCTTCCTTTTAACCCCCAGTATCTCCCACATCTTAGTCATTACTTGCTGGTGAAGTGGCTACCTCTGTCTGACTCAATCCTTTGGGGTAGACCAAAACGCGAAAAGATGTGGTTGATCATCAGGGCAGCTGCTGTTTCTGCCTTGCAGTTTGGGGCTGGGAGACATTCCACCCACTTGGTAAACAAGCATGTCACAGTCAACATGTACTTATTCCCCCTAGCCGAGCGAATCACAGGGCCTACAAAGTCGATTTGTAAATCTGACCATGGCAGTGTCATCCCCCTCTTTTGGAGAGGCGCGCGGTGCGTGAGGGATGATGGCTGAAATTGTGCACACACAAGACACCCCTTCAAGTATTGGTCGAGGTCCTGCCCCATGTGTGGCCAGTATGCAACCTCTCTTAAGATTTCCAATGTTGTGTGAAACCCCCTATGACCGGCTGTGGCCGCATCATGGGCGTGACTTAACATCAGGCTTCGGAATGAGGTAGGAACCACCCACTGATCGTGGCCAGCTTTGGATTTCCTTACCAGCAAACCGTCTTGGATTCGGAACATTTTTGGACATTTCATCAACACTCTTAGGTCCTCTTTCCCAATGTAATCGGTATCCGTCAGGGGAAAGTTCTCAGGGTCCTCAAGGTGCTGGTAAAATTTACCAATTATTGGATCCCCCTTCTGAGCTGTAATCAAATCAGCATCAGGGGTCTCCTTACTCCATTGTGCAATTGAAAGGTCGTTGTGAGCATTTGTCTGGGACCTAGTGATAGCAGTGACCTGGATTTCCCCCAACAGGGACTCAATCTCAATTAGATCCCCTTGGATGGCCCCGGTTTTGGCCAGCTGATCAGCTAAGTCATTTCCAGTTTTGTCTGGTCCCTCTACTTTGGAATGACCCTTGATCTTCTTCCAATAGATGGTCATTCCCTTCGAGGTGACCAGATCATCAATGTTTTGGATCAACTTTCCATGTTTCAAGGGTTTGTTGTTAGCACATAACATGCCTCTGGTTTTCCAATTAACCAGGTGCTCCACGAACCCGTTCCGTACATAATCCGAATCTGTGATTATGACCAGTTCGTGGAGTTGATGCTGGACAGCAGTGAGGATGGCCTGATGAACAGCCATCAATTCTGCCACCTGGCTACTTCGGGGACCAATTTTGTATCCAGCGGAGGGTTCTGGGGACTCATTCACCCATGCATTCCCTACGCCAGCCACCAGTTCTTTCTCACAGTTGTTGTCAACATGGTAAGAGCATCCATCCACATACACAGTGGGCATTCCCTCACACTTGTCTTCTTCAAAGGCTTTGTGTGGGGAATTAAGGTATGCCTCCGTGTTGTCCTTGATTTTTAGACTTTCGTCCTCGAGACAGTTTTCTCTGGCACAATCATGCAAGTCAGCCAGACCTTGCGCGAGGGGACTCTTCTTGTTTTGGCCATATCTGACCTCCACAGGAAAGCCTTGCATTGACAGAATCCAGGAAGTAATTCGGGAATTACTCACATTTCCGTCCCGGATTCTGTCACTTTGGAGATATTGCAGAGGCTGGTGTGGAGTCTCCACTATGATGTGTTCCCCCTGGATGAACGGGCGGTAATTCTTCAATGCCCACACCGTTGCCAGGAGTGCCTTCTCACAATCGTTGAATTTTTCCTCCACAGAGGATAAAGTTTTGCTCGCATAGGAGATTACTTTATTGACCTTGTCATGCTTTTGGTATAATACGGCCGTCAGGCACGTATTAGAGAACCCCGTCTCCAGGAAGAACTCCTTGTTTCTGACAGGGTAAGCTAGGCAAGGCGCTTGTGAGAGGCTTCTTTTGAGTTGTTTTACTGCCTCGGATTGTTCTGGACCCCATTCCCACTTGACCCCCCCCTTCAGGAGATGAATCAGGGGTCTGGTGATCTCTGCGTATCCCTCAATGAACTTTCTGCTGTAATTAGTCAGTCCAAGGAGGCTCCTTAGTTCCCGCAGAGTTGTGGGGTCTTTCAGTTTCTGAAGTGCTTCCACTTTCTTTTCCTGGGGACAGAGACCCTGAGGAGTAATCTCATGCCCCAAGAAATTAACACGGGTTCTACACCACTGTGCTTTCTGAAAGGAAAGTTTTGCTCCGGCGGCCCTCAACTGTGTCAGAACATAACGGATCTCCGCTATATGTTCCTCCACAGATGAACTTTTGATGAGGACATCATCTACATAAGCCAGGTTACCCCTCGTACCCAGGTCGGGCATGGCCTTATGTAGGAAAATATTGAACTCATTACCGGAGTTAAGGTATCCGAAGGGAGTCCGGGTCCATGTGTACTGCTGGCCCCCAAAGGTAAAAGCCAGTTTGTATTGGTCCTCCCTGCTGACAGGCACGGTCCAGTATCCATTGGTCAGGTCGATTGCGGTGAATACCTGTGACCCCTGGATCAGGGCCAGCCCTTGGTCAATGTAGGGAAGAGGCCATCGGGAAGTGTGGACCCGTTTGTTGAGCTCCCTGAGGTCGGCGCAGAGTCTCCACTGGCCGTTTGGCTTCAATATTTCCAGCACCGGATTATTGAAGGTGCTGTGGACTGGACGGATTATTCCCCGGGACTCAAGGTTCTTAATTATTTCAGTAAGGGACTCCATTGATGCGAGAGGCAAACGATATTGCTTCACAAATACAGGAGTCATGCCAGGGTCCGTGGGGATTGTTGTTGTGTGGATGTCAGTGCGACCACAGTCATATGAGTCTACCGCAAAGAGATCTTGGAAATCCAAGAAAACTTGTTTCAACTTTTGCTTCTGTTCCAGAGTCACACAGGCATCAGCTAGGTTGACTCTCTCTTCCACCATCTGCCTGAAGCCTGGAAAGACTTCTGGTTTTGCTATCTCAGCGGCCTCCTCCAGCTGGGTGGAGAAGTCCCTGGTCAGAGTGCTGATTTGGACTGGAGGCTTCAGGTGGGAAAGGCAGCCCTCATGGACCTGGAAAATCACCTCATCCCTCCTGAAGTCACAAGTCACATCTTCCTTACCATAGGGGCAGGAAGTGTACACCAGGAAGTTCCCCCCATGCCGGGTAAAAATCCTGTCTGGTGTTGTATTGTCATCACTGTCACTGTCAAAACAGTCCTTGGGGATTGGTCCTAACAGTTCATTTACTAAGTCGATGGAAAAATGTCGGTCATCAACCGCCATTCCAATAATGGTGCCTGCGGCTAGAGTAATACTCTTTAAGTCGCTGTTATCCACCTCTATTAGAATGGTGTCATTTTCTATGTTGACTAATGGAGTTGGGTTTACCCCCAACCCTTGCTGTTGGAGAGAAGCGTTTAGATGTATGTAAGCATCAGGGTTTTTCAAATGTTGTCCTCTTTTAACTTTCACTTCCAGGGAGAATTGTCGGGTCCTTTCTGGGATGGTGACTTCCTCTTTGATCTGAATTTCAACTGCATAAGGTAGCAATTGAGCTGACCTAAATGCTTTTTCTGGATCATCAAAGCCCATGGGATTATCCGCTAATCGGGACCAAGCTTTGAAGTTTATTAGGTCCAAACTAATGGCAAAGCGATTGAGAATGTCACTGCCTAAGTAAAAGGCGGCAGGGACGTCTCGCACGACCCAACAATTGTGGACTATGCTCTTGTTGCCAATGGAGATTTTGAGCATACACCTGCTTGGCAGGAGATGTTTTGAATTGGGTGCTTCCAGGTCCATTTCCCATTTGTCTATCAGTTTGAAGGTGGGAATGGCTGGATCTTTTGGGAGTTGGCGAAACATGGCTTCGCTGACGAAGCTCTTACCATTGTTCACGCACACTCGAGCGAGAACAGAGTCCTTCCCATCATTTAATTGGACAGGGATGAACAGCTGCTCTCCAATTTGCTGAATATCAGCCAGGCTCTGAGCTGATTTCACATCTTTCTGGACTATAGGAGTGGGAGTTTCGGATTGTGGATTAGTATAGAATCTCAGAGTGTTTCCTTCCAGCGTGGAGTACCACTTTAGACTGGAAGGAAGGTTGATTTTCAGAAATAGAGAGGACCCCCCATCACCAGTCTGTTGTCCTACTGCTATTACTGTCACGTCTGGAATTTGGCTATTCTGGAAGTGAAATTCTACTTGGTCAGATTTTTGTTCAACCATGTGGCAGGTGCCGTTTAAACTAACATGGTTGACACTCTGTTTTAATTTTATTGGTCTGCTAGTCTGGGTCCAGAGGACCTTGTTTACGCAATCTATTAGGGGTGACAACCTTCTCAGGAGGTCATTCCCTAGTAAACAAGGGGTGCCCTCTGGGGTCACTACTATGACCGGGTGTTTCAACTTATGTCGCCCAATTTTTATGTCCAAACCTGCCGTCCCCTCAACGGGAATTTCCTTCCCGTCGAAGTTCTGGAGTTGTCCAGGAAGAGAGGTGAGAGGAATTCGGTAATTCTCTCCCCTTCCTGCATTCAGTTCATCAAAGGCCCTTCTGGACAGAAGGGTAGCTTGAGATCCAGTGTCCACCAGTGCCAAAATTGTACCCTGTCCCTGTACTTGTACCGGGGCATAATATCTTCCCTCCTTCTCCTCAAGGGGGCACAGATAATGTACATTTTTGGACAACTGGTGGGCTAATTTTCTGGTTCTGGACATCGCGAGAGAAGAATTTTGGGCAGAATTCTGTGGAGAGCCTTGGGAATCTGAAAGAAAAATTTGGCAACTGGAGATCAGAGCCATTGTGGGTTCCCCTGGTTCCGGTTCTGGGCCGCCCCCCCCTTTTTGGAGGCAGTCACCAGGATGGGTTTGAACCAGGGGATTTTCTTGCTGTTGGTTCTGGGATGAGATAGTGGGCAGCGGTAGCTCAGTCTCCACATCTCCCCAGTCTGGATTTGCATCCCTAGGGACCCATTTTTCTTTGGGAGGAGTTCCCCCCTCTCTGAAGGAGAAGATCCTTTTCCCAGGATCCTCTGAGGATCCCTCTCCCTCAAATTGGAAGATCTGTACCTCCTCCTCAAACTGAGTCTGTTTGGGTCTTTTGTTTCTCCTACCCCCCCTCTGCTCCTTAGGAGGCAGACTTTCAGGGGCAAGAGATTTTGTTTCCGGTTCCTGGGTTTCCAGGGGCTGTTTACAAGTGAGGAAGGAAGCTTCCTCCAAGGCTTTACACCCCCCTTCCCCTTGTGCCTCCTCCCTGGGGACCGGTGTGTTATCGGGGTGCTGCCCCCGTCATTGTTCTGGAGCACCAGGTCCAGCGTTGGGTGCGTTCTGCGCCGGCATGCCGATCTGAGGGTTCTGCTGAGCCCTCAGTATGTGACCCAGATCCCGCGCCATGTTTTGAACCTGGCGCTCTAACTGGGAAACCCGCTCAGGCTGATACGGGGCCCTGTTTTCTCCCATGGGCTGATCCCGGGAAGGGTAGCTGTCCCTCCTCTGGTAATACCCCGGGTTGGGAAGATTTGGGTACCCCTCCACCCTTGGCCTCCCCTCTCCCGGATTAGGTTGTCTGGGCTCAGGGAATTGGGGAAAGAAGGATGGAGGATTTTGGGGCTGGAAGTTGGGTGGATACCTGGGGAAGAAGTTCTGCCCAGGGTTTGGTGAGTTTCTGCCCTCCTGTGAGAAGTTGGGAGGGAAGTTCCCTGGGTTAGGTGCTTGGCTGGATCCCCCCCCTTGGGCTGGAGGAGTCCACACATAACCCAGGATGGGTCGATTTCCCTTGTAACGGGGACTTACATAATCAGGAGAGCGAGGGACCCCATTTGTGGGGCTGCCTCCTTGGCTCCCTGTCTGTGACTGACCCGAGGACCTCCTGGGCCTAGCATTATTAGGTGCAGGTAGGTTTTTAGGCCCCCCCTCTCCAAATCCAAAACGGGGGTGACCTTTACCTCTGCCACCTTGGCAGCAGCAGGGGTGCTGTTGGCTTTGGGGTTTTTCTGAGCATTATTTTTGCTATCTACCGGTTTCTGCACCTCATAGATCCGGGTAGCCTGTTCAATGACCCAGTCTAAAGATCTTTTCTCGTGAAAATCCCTCACGAGCTGGGTCATGATATATTTGGGCAAGGCATGGAAAAACGTATTAATAAATTCTCTGCTATCCGTGCGCACCCTTCTTGTGGTCTGTGCAAAAGCACGCTTTAACTCCTGCACAAATTCTTGTGGGGCCTGATCCTCCCCACATTGCAAATTGTAGGCTGCCTTGCGAGCCTCTTGAGGATTTCTGTGAACAGAAAAATGTTTCAAGATGGCCGCCTTATAGGTGGACCATCTTAAATGATTTTGGTCCTCCAGCCCCGCAAAGAAACTGGAGTATTCCGGGGAGAAGGTCCACTTTACATATTGAATACAGCTTTGGCTGTCCTTCAAATGGAAAGTCTCCATCATTTGTTCAAACAACTCTAAGTGCTCCCAAACAGAATACTTAGCGTTCTTATGGTAAGGCGTGATGACGCTCCTGATCGCCTTAATCTGCTTTAAGGGGTCCTTAAGCAAGGCCCTTTTTGCCTTATTGGCCTTTTTGGTTCGGGTAACCCTTGTCCATTCGTCCTCGGACTCAGAGGCACTGCTCCCAGAGGTTCCCGTCTGTTCTTCCAGGTTTTCCTGGATTCTGCGAGCCTGGGAATGGCTGGCAGAATGTGGGGACCTGGTCTCCTGTGTCCTGCGCAGTTCAGAGGAGTCTTCAGATTCCTCCTTGCTGCCAGGATTTGATGGGTACCCCCTCCACTGACCTAACTGGGCAGAGGTTTTCAGGGTGCCCTTAATGGGCCTACTCTCCTGGGGTTCCCCATTGAACTGTACTGTACTTGGGTGCCCATACCCGGATGCCCGCCCCTCCATACCTGGGTGGTACTGGCCTATGAGCCCCATACTTTTGTCTGGATAGTAGTCTGCCATCCCTGTGGCCCGGTGCTCATGTGCGCCAGGGAACATGGGGGTGGCAGAGTCCAGGGACTGAGAGGTATGAGGGCCTCTGGTACTAGGGCTCCTGAGGTTATGCTCCGGAGCTTCCCTTTCCCAGCGAACCTCATCTCTATCCGCCCCTACTCCCTGTTGCAATGCAAAAGCCTGCATTTGTGCCTTCAGTTCCTCAGTTAAGGCCTTACTAGACTCTATCAGTCTCTCCTGCATCGCTACCTGTTGCTGGAGCCTCTCATTGTGCTGGCAGAGAGCCTCATTCTCTCTCTGTGCTTCCTGATTGGTCCTGGAGTACTGGGCCAGTCTTTGCTGCAGGAGGGTTACCTCCTGGGCAATGTCCCTATTGGCCTGCTCCTTTCTTGCTAGAGCATCCTCCACCCTTCTGGTGTGCTCTACCAAGTTTGCATGCTCTTTTTGGAGATCACCCAGCCCCTGGAGGGCCAAGTGATTTTCTTCCGTTTTTCTTTTTAACTGGCAGACTTCCTGGCCTAAGGTGTCCCTTTCCTGACTAAGAGCCTGCATCTCTGCCGCCAGGTCATCCCTCTGCCTTTGAAGGGCACCAGCTTTCCGGTGCTCTTCATCAAACTCTGCCTGGGTATCCAGGTCTTTCAGAATCAGTTTATTGCTTTCTGCCTTTTCCCTATCTAGGTGGCCTTGCAAGGTGACTACCTGCTCAGCACATACCCTGTTGAAGTCCAGTTGTTGCTCCAGCTTTTTCTGGCTCTGCAGTAGGGATTCCAAACCTTCTTGGTACTCCTTCTGCAAGGCCAGAAATCTGGTATCCTGTTCAGACTTTTCCTTTTGCAGCACATCCATATCCTCCTTTATTTTAGTGATGTACTGTCTGGTCTCATTTTCTGACTCCTGGCTTCTGTGCATCCTTTGCTCAGAAGAGTCCAGATCAGATTGGGCCTTCTCTAACGCCATCTGTTGCCTTTTTGCCAGATCATGGCCTACAGCACATTTATTCTGTATGGCTCCCATATAGAAATATAAATATGCCGCTATCCTAACAATCTTGTCGTGTTCATCTTTGGCCTTAGGAGCCATATATAGTTCACTCAGGGCCACATGTAATGGACCCTGATCTCTCCATAAGTCTGACCCTGTTTCAGTGACCTGTCGCGTGATGCCTGCAACCAGGCATCCTGGCCCTGCTCAGCCCATTCACCTCTCACAAATAATTTATGTAAGAAGTGCTCTCTGGCTATTTTCATATCTACCAAGGTCGTCATTCTAGAGATTGGTCTCTGTCCTGACTTACAGAAGTTTGTATTTTATTTTTGCAGAACAGAACTTTTCTTGGAGTGTCCCTTTTGAGGAGTGCTTCACAGCGTAAGGCAGCGTGGTGATCCGACTGGATATGTGTATCTGGTCAGCTGGCACGCTGTATTAAGCTGCACAAGTGGTATTCTAACCCAAACGTCCGGCCCGAGCCCCCAATTTGTAAGAGGATTCAATTCAGCACTACAGCTAAGTCGACGCCTAGTCTAGAATACTGAATGAAAACCCTTATTGATATACCTTTATGTCCAGTTCATGCGTTCTGGATGACTACCCCTATATAACACCCCTCTCTTGGAATCCTCCTGACCCCACTTTACATACATGTGCGCAGGGAGTAGGGACATTAATTGATGAAGTTTCAGATTTTTAACATGCATACATTTAGAGTAATATCCACTTTTCCGCTAAAACCCCCCTGAACATGCCACCGGTTCTAAAAACCTCTTAAAATGTGGGCAGAAAAATCACAAGAATTATGGTGTCATTTATACAATTTTCACATGTCCGCACTATGAGTTATTCATCTTTTTCTAAAACCATATTCTGGCTATAGAGGTGTGTCTTTTCATGTCACATGGTACAGAAACCAGTCTTTCCAGTTTCTGGCAAGCTCAGAGACCCTGCCCCTCCCAGCTTCTGCCAAGAGGAAGCTCCATTTACGACTCCCGCCAATAAAACATTTGCCTGAGTCAGGACAGGGCTTTGTTCAATTTCCTGCAGAGCCCAGGTAATTCAATCAGGGAAGTGTCATATCCCTTTTGGTGTGAGCAGCAAAAGGGCAGCTAGGCCTGGGAACACAGCTGTGACTCAAGTTTCACTCCTGATGGGGGTAGTTGCCAGGCAGAATTCAGTTCCTTAAGCCAGGTTTCAGATAAAATGTCACTTTTTGTTTCCCAGTTTAAGTCAAGACAATTTTTTTTACATATGCAGCTAGAATGCTGATTCTAAGTTCAAAACTATGACATTTAAACAATTGCAACCTATGTGACACTCAAAGTAGGTCACTCATTTCTCTTAAACCTTGAGATTTTTAATGTCTTTCAGTCCAAATTTACTTAAACTGCTGAAATCCCCAGCTCAGCCAGTCTTGTTATAAACCTTCAAGTCACTTCAGAATATAACTTTACATTGGATCCACCTCTCAGTAAATCTTTCTTTGGCCTGTTTTGGGTTCATTTATTCAGTTTTGCAAAAAGTAAAATCTGGTGTTGTTTTAAAACGCCGGCTTTTGGATAGTGGTGAGTACTGGTACTGCACCCCTTTTTGGGATTTAAGAAAATGAATTCCCAACAGTTATGGGCTTGCTTTTGGCAATCAGCATTGCCACTCCCAATGGTTTCAGACTACTGTGTGGGTAGTCCAATGGTGGTTTTAGGCAGTGTCCTTCTGTGCCCATAACATCGGCAAAAATGAGTGGCAGCCTATTCTTCATGCATTTCCCTGTGCATTTTCTGGGAAGCTCTGGCCATCATGATGTTTTCCATGTCAGTACTGCACAGTTTTGAGGTATGGCTCGGATGCATGGGTAAATACATCCCACAGTTCCAAGTTTGATGCTCGAGTATTTTCAAAACCGCCAACTCCTTCGAAAGGAGTAGATTCCGGGGAACCCATGCAAATAGGGGTTTTGAAAGGTCCTCTAACACAAAAGGAGCGGGAAAGGAGAAAACAGTTGCAATTATGCCTCTATTGCGGAAACTAAGGGCACTTTCTTCGAGACTGTCTGGTGAAACCTGCTAAGAAGGCAGTAGGAGCTGCAGTTACCAAAGTTACAAACTCTGAGCAGGGAAACAACCTCGCCCGACAAGAATAGAGGTCCTCGTGCCGAGCGTGAAAACCAGTTCCGTGACCTCGCATTTCGTGATACCTATGGTCCTCATTAGCCCTGATAATCCGGATCGATTACATGCAATTGAAGCTTACGTCGACAGCGGTGCCATCGGCAATTATTTGGATCATGAAATGGTTTTGAGGATGAATCTAACTCTTTGTCCCAAGGCTGTAAAGGACGTCATTACTACGGTGGATGGTACGGAGATAGCCTCCGGGCCAGTAACGCATACCACTCAAGAAGTGACGCTAATAAGTCAAGATGGACACCATGAGAAGATCGTGTTCGATGTGATCAAGGCCCCTCAGTTTTAGATTATTCTAGGAATACCTTGGTTAGAGAAACACAATCCTCTGATCGATTGGCGAGCAAGAACGGTCCAGTTTCCAGAATGTGTCTCTACTTGTCACCCTCCACCTGGTGTTGCACTGGCAGCAATTTCTTCAGAGACTCCCCAGTTACCTCCCAAATACCTAGAATACCAAGATGTTTTCCGGAAGGATCAGGCTAACTCCCTACCTCCTCATAGGTCTTATGACTGCCAGATAGACCTGATACCTGGATCTACTCCTCCTTGTAGTAGAATGTATGCCCTCACCGAGCCTGAGAACCTTCACCTTCGACAATACCTGGATCAATACCTGGCAAATGGGTTTATTCGTCCTTCCAAGTCCCCTGCTTCTTCAGCTTTGGTCTTCGTTCCAAAAAAGGAAGGGGACCTTAGAACTTGTATAGATTATCGCTCCCTGAACCAGATCACCGTTAAGAATAGATATCCATTACCTTTGATCCCTGAACTCCTGGACCAAGTCAGAAAAGCATGCATACATACAAAGCTGGATCTTAGAGGAGCTTATCACTTGGTACGAGTAAAAGAGGGCGATGAATGGAAGGCGGCCTTCCGCACCAAGTATGGGCTATTTGAATATCAGGTCATGCCCTTCGGACTTTGCAATGCCCCGGCCGCCTTTCAATATTTTATGAACGATGTCCTCAGAGAGCTCATAGATGTGTTTGTTGTTGTTTACATTGACGACATCCTCGTTTATTCTTCATCGGAATCTGAACATCGGAAACACGTGAAAATGGTCCTCGAAAGATTGCGTCAACACAAACTTTTCGCTAAATTGGAAAAATGTGTTTTCAACGTGACTGAAGTTGAATTCTTGGGATTCATATTATCACCTGGCGGAGTGCGTATGGATTCAAAGAAGGTCGATGCAGTTCTCAAATGGCCATCACCATCCTCCGTAGAAGGTGTGCAAAGCATGTTAGACTTCGCTAACTTTTACCGCAGGTTTATCCCCGAATTCTCTCGAATAGACCAGCCCATCACTGCCTTGTTAAAGAAAAACAAACGTTTTGAATGGTCTACCGAGGCGGAACAAGCATTCCAGGATTTGAAGACTAAATTTATCTCTGCACCAATCTTAAAACACCCTCGCCCCGAACTCCCCTACATCGTGGAAACTGATGCTTCAAGCCTTGCCATGGGGGCAGTTCTATCACAAAAGGACCCGGTAACCAATCAGTTGCATCCCGTGGCATTTTGGTCCCGCAAATTCTCGCCTCCTGAAATCAATTACACGATTACTGACAAGGAACTTCTGGCTATCAAGTCTGCCTTTAAGGCTTGGCGGCATTATCTGCTGGGGGCCCGACACACCGTTACTGTGATTACGGATCACCGAAACCTGCAATATTTGAAAACCGCAAAAGCCCAATCCTCTAGACAACTCGGTTGGGCATTATTCTTTGCCGAGTTTGACTTCATAATTACCTATCGACCTGGTACAAAAAACGGTAAAGCTGATGCCCTTTCTCGCATGGGAGTGGAAGAACACTTGATCAACCCTAAACCTGTACCAATCATTCCCGAACAAAGAATTCTGGGTGTAATCGCCACAGAATCCATAGAGGAAGTTAAGGATAAAGCCAGGCAACTTGTAACTCCAGCAGACATACAGAATTGGCATCTGCAAGGAAAGGACTTTGCAGTAAAGGACAACTTATTGTATTTCCAAGAACGATTATACCTACCCAGCACAGATTTTCAGAAATAAGTAATCTCTTGTTATCACGATTCTTTAATGGAAGGACATCCCGGTATAGCCAAGACCTCAGAAAAGATCAAGCGCTACTTCTGGTGGCCGTCTTGGAAAAAAGATATCAGAGACTTTATAATGTCCTGTGGAGTATGCGCCCAAAACAAGAGTCAAAAGGAAAGACCAGCAGGCCTCTTACGCCCTATTGACATCCCACCTCGCCCTTGGCATACGCTTTCTATGGACTTCATCACCGATCTACCTCCATGCTCCGGATACAATACGATTCTAGTAATTGTGGACTTATTCTCCAAGATGACGCATTTCATTCCGCTCAAAGGCTTGCCAACAGCAGCAACTCTGGCCCGAGAATTTCTCAAAAAGGCTTGCCAACAGCAGCAACTCTGGCCCGAGAATTTCTCAAAAACATTGTCCGACTGCACGGTTTTCCTTCGGTTCTAATTTCGGATCGAGGTAGTCAATTTATTTCTCATTTTTGGCGAAGTTGCTGTCGGTCAGCTCAAATTGATGTGAGACTATCGACCAGTCACCACCCTCAGACCTACGGACAAACCGAGAGGACCAATCAAACTCTGGAACAGTATTTACGCTGCATGCTGCAACAAACTGAAAAAACTTGGAAAGACATCCTTTGGATAGCCGAATATGCCTACAATAACTCTGTCCATTCGGGAACTGGGAAAACCCCGTTTTTTCTTTTGTACGGCAGTCACCCTCGAACCTCGGATTTGGATCCCCTCCAAGATCTTGAAACACCAGCAGTAGACTACCTGCATTCTACAATCACCCAAGCCTTTAAGGAAGCTGTTTCTCACCTTCAAAGGGCTAAAGAACAATACAAGAAAGGAGCAGATCAACATCGGAAGGAAGCCCCTCAATACCGAGTAGGGGATCAAGTCTGGTTATCCACCAAATATCTACCTCTAAAAGGGCCACGCACATTCAACCCAAGATACCTTGGTCCCTATTCCATCACTACCATAGTAAACCCAGTAGCGGTCAAGTTGGACTTGCCTCCGCACATGAAGATACATCCGATCTTCCACGTCTCTCTATTAAAACCCGTACAACCTCAAACCCGACTAACTGAATCTCCAAAACCTATCCTAGTTGATGGGGAACTCGAGTTTGAAGTCAAAAGCATTCTGGACTCCAAGATCTCCAAATCTAAACTATTTTACCTAATTGACTGGAAAGGATACGGCCCCCAAGAGAGATCCTGGGAACCTGCTGAATATGTCCACGCTCCTCGCCTAATCAAAAGATTTCACCGAACATTTCCTGACAAGCCAAAACCCCCGGAGAAGCCCGGTTTGGGAGGGGCCTTGAGGGGGGGTACTGTCATGATCTCTGCTTCCAAAAGGTCAGGGTTTTCCCAACTCCCTTGGAAGCAGATCCATAACCCAGGTTTCGAGTGCCAACCAGTCCCAATTGGAACCTTTTGGACCCAGTCTTGGCGCCAGTGGCACCAGGCTCATAAATATGCCCAGTCCCAGCGCTGGAAGTGCCGGGCTCATAATGCTTAGGTGGACTTACCTGCAGCAGACCATGCTGCTTACTTGCCTGCCAGTTGAGCCTCTGATCCTCTTCTGTTTGGAACTACTTTTCCTGTTGGGTGGGGCAGGAGCCACTCCCTAGGTTCAGAACACTGGAACTCTTCTGGAAAGCAGGAACTCTTTTCTTACCTAGGCGTGGCTGTGGAAGGAGACACCTAAGCACTACAGGAGGCTATTTAAACCACACCCGATGGATGAATCTTGCTTTGCGTTATTCTGCAGCAGAACGCTCATCGTGTCTTCTGCATCTGATCCTGGGCCAAAGGAAAAAGGCTTACCATCCTGAATCCAGTCTTCAGCAACACCTATAAAGACAAGAAAGAACAGGTTAGCATTACGGTCTTCAGTGACAGCTCTTCACTTACCTGGGCCATCGGCTGTCACCAACGCCTCACGCTGCATTCTGAAAGACAAAGGCTTACCTACTCTTCGTGCGCTCCGGAGGTCTTCACACTGCATTCCGGCATCTGAAAGACAAAAGCTTACCAACTCTTCGCACGCTCCGGAGGCCTTCGGCGCTGCATCCCGCATCTGAAAGACAAAACAAGGTGCGTTTAAAGACATTGGGGAACTTTAATACTCACGTGCCATTACTCCTTTCCACATCTAACCCAGTGGGTATTCTGGCACCCTGCAGCCGTTCCGAACTTGTACCTGCAAAATAAAAAGACAGTTAGAGCGCATCGTGAAGCAGGCAACAAGCGCTTACTTACGTGCTTCCAGGCGCTTCTATTCATCACACGGGCTCCATCTTCAACTCACTTCAGCCCGTCATCCACCATCGCCGGAACCCTGCAAAACAAGAGACATCATTACTAAAGACTTTAAAGACATTAGAATTACTCGAAACTTACCGTTCGTGCAGTAAACGACGGACAGCAGTCCTCTGAAGTCAAGAGGCCTGCTCCCCTTATCCAGTGAAGAAACTGGTTACAGCACCCTGCCCCGAGGCAGATGGAGAGCACGGCGTTCACTTACCTAAGGTGAGAGCGTTAACCTTCGGGGTTCTACAGGAGAAGAGAAAGGGAAGAAGAGAGAGACATTCAATAACCCAGTTCATTAATCCCATATTTTCTATCTGCAGACATCTTACCCTTCGAGTCAAACATACAGTGCACAGAGGTCCAGCCCAAAGAGCCAGCCGTGTGTTACACATCACCTTTGAAGATACGGTATACGCCCAGTCAAGACCGGCGCCTCTACGGGAATCAGGTGAGCGTTACAATAATCACTTTTCCCCTTGTGGCAATTCACCCCCCCCTATGCAGTACAAAGAGATGGAAGAAGAGCACACAATTTTCAGGAATACAATCAAATGCAATACCAATTCAGTTCCCCCCTAGCAAGCTTGGAACAACCGGTATGCTTTTAAAACATGCTGAAATACTTTTAATGTGATTTACAATGAAGTGAAAATATGCTAAAAATTATTTTAATTCCCTATAGGAGATTCATGGTAGGTGATAGCTACTTAAGATTGGTTCAGGTCAACACTATCAGTGATTCATGAGGGATTATCAGGTTGAAAACATATTTCAGCAGTTGCAAGCAAAAGACAGCGATTTATGACAGGTGGAGAAATTTGATTCAAATTGCAATTCGTAGCACTTATTCCGAGTGGGTCGAGCGCGATTACAGAAAAAACTATAAACTAAAATGAAAGTTAAATCTCGTTCATAGCACACGTGGTTCAAAAGATACGGATGATTTTGTGGAGGCAGATTTTCAGAACTAAATTAAGATTCAAATTCCAAATGACACTTTCACAGGTTTGAATCACAGAATGAACACACAATTTCTATGATGCATTTCTAAATCGGTGGAAATGGTTTGAATTAGATTATTTTAGACTAAGAGATTGGTTTTGCACAGGTCTGGCTGAGAACTCACACTATAAATTTGAAATAAGCCATCAAGGTCTGGTCAGGTTTGGACTGGACTCTTGGCGGGTGGTTCTGAAGTCACAGCTATCTGGTCTGGGTCTGGCACTCGGCACTGCACAGCGGTCTGGTCTGGTCTGGTCTCTGGTTCTGGAAAAAGTTCTTGGCACTGCACAGCGGCCTGGTCTGGGTCTCTCTGGATAGAGCCCTGCATTTTGGGTTCTGGCACAGGGTTCTAGGCCAGAATCAAACAGCTTGCCCGGCTGTTGAATAGTTTGGTTAGTTTGCTGGATTCTGAGGCATCTGAAGGATTCAGCTTGTGGACTAGGCCTCTCTGCTACAAGTTCTGAAGTCTGGATTCTAAGTTCTGGTTCTGGAGTCTTCTGGATTTGAAGTCTGGATTCTAAATTCTGGTTCTGGAGTCTTCTGGCAAAGCGCTTCGCAGGAAATCAGTTTGAAGTGGGAAGTGAGTGTCCCTACCTGGGTTTCAGTGGACCTTTTTATGTCTTTTGGAAGTGGGTGGGAAGGCTGACTTTCTCTGCCCAACCCTCTGAAGATCCTGATAGGTTAGCAGATTTTCTGTGCTCCCACTGGAGAACAGAGTTGTGAGTCATCCAGTGCTACCATTTTACAATCTATTGAAGAAACACCCCTTTGCTTTTACTGAGAAAATCAAATGTACCCAAAACACATATTTCCCAGATACACAAGTTGTTGAAAATACATGTACACATGATGGATGAATTAAGACAGCTCTCTGATCAAGCCCCATGTTCCTGCGAGCTTGGGTTCAGAAATGACAACATTTTGCGCTTTTTAGTAGCTTTTGCAACATTGGTTTTTCCTCAAAATTTATACAGAGGTACACCCCCTCCCTGAGCACATTACAATACGTTTTCAATTCTCTAGTGTAAGCACAGTGTCTGCAATATTAATAAATGGCGGGGCTCGGTCTTAGAGCGTCACACAGAGTGGAGTTTAGTCTCAAATTGTAGGTACAATAATTCTTAATATTTTTCATATTAAGAATCTCCAAATTGTAAATTTTTGTTAGCTTTATGCAATATTTTATAAGCAATTTGATAAAACATACATTTGGTGCAATATGAAATCCACAACTCAGTCTGGCCCGCCTCTAGCTGGCTGAGTAAGATGTCACATGCTTTCCTGCCAGAGCAACTGTTGACAATTACACCTCAAATCAGCATATCCTGTTCAATTGAAAGAGGCTATTGTTCCTTTCTTCCAGGCTGCAGGAAGCTCTCCTCCCCTCCTAATTTACATGTCAAGGCGATATCCTGTACTGTTGGTGGTAAGAGCAGGTGTGAAGACTTCCCATGAACAGAGGCCTCTTGAACTGTTAATTGAATCAGACTGCCTTCTAGTATAGGGCCTGGGAACAGTAGGTCTTGCGAATTCTCATTAATCAGCAAGCCTTTGAAGTCCCAGCTAGCTCAGGATGTTTAGCTTCTGAAATACAGGTCCCCAGTCAGAGTTTAGATCGCTAGCGCTGGTTAGTGTTGAGTGCTGGTACTGCACAAATTTTAGGGAGCTGTCTTGAATTAATCCATTTAAAAAAGGGGATTTTATTTGATAGTATATGATCCTTGCTTAACATGGCATTGATGTGGATCTGCAGTAGAGTAAAGTAGAACACTCAACCAGAGTTGGATTTTTGTTTGGTGGTTTCGTGTCCATGATCTTAGCAATTTTTGACATTAATAAAAGCAGATTTTGAACAGAACCATCTCTCTTTGCACTGGTTTTTGCTCTGTGTGTAGCCAAAGGATAGGGTCTGGCAATGGTCTCTTGTATTAACATTGACAGAGGCTAAAATGGATGGCAACCTATTTTTCATGTTTTCCCTGTGCATTTTCTGGTGAGTTCTGGCCATCATCATATTTTCAATGCCAGTAATGCACAGTTCTGTGGCAGGGCTTGGATGCCTGGGTAAAAACATCCCACAAGCCCCCCCTCTTGTGATGGCCATTCTGAATTTTCACTGATGGAACTCGCAAGATCTGGGATGTTCGCCTCCTCTTCTTCTGATTCCGCCGATGGCAAAGTTCAGCATCTTTTTCTTCGTGAGGGTGGATCGATCAGTTCTCCTTGCCGGTCCTGATGGGAGTATTGGGCGGTACCCCGGACCCCTTGGATATTTGCCCCCGGCCCCTGGGTCGTCCTCCTTGGTCAGTCTCCATGGTTTATCTCTCCTAGAATGACAAAGCAAAGCGACAGAAACATATTCGTAGACATTTCCCCACCACTATTAATGGTGGGGCGAACACGTACATTTTATACATCAGGAAACATTTGCATTCAAGAATCATAGAATTTTATAGGCTATATGTGGAATATTTTAGGGTTGGAACTGTATTATTCTGGAGCAGCCCCCTCTGGGATTGCAGAGGACTCCTCCAGTCGTTGCAGAGTGTGCCTGGGATGGAAACACTTTAGCTGATTTATATGGGCCCACTTGTCTTCCCCTTCCACCAAACTACCTTTGTGGATGCAGATCTTGTAGGCGACTGGGGAGATCTTGTCTACAATTTCAAAAGGTCCCTTCCAGTTAGGCAGGAATTTCTGCTATTTGGCCTGGTTCCTTTGGAAATTGTATAGATAAACCTGGTCCCCTACATTGTATTCTTTCCTAGTAGTCTATAAATCATAGTGAGTCTTGATGATCTTTCTAGGTTTCGCTAGGCATAGGCAAAAGCATGTTGGAGGTGTTTCCTTAAATTTTCCACATACTCATTCGTTACGGAGGCATTGAACAAGGTTTGCTCTTGGGTCCTGTAGAGCAAATGCTGGGGAAGCACCATCCTGCATCCAGTCATCAGCTCAAACGGTGACATTTTGGTTGCAGATGAAGGGTAGATCTGATGGCCATTAGGACCAGAGGTAATCGGATATCCCAACTTGGCCCCGAATCTGCCACAAACTTTTTTAATATGCTCACAATGGTTTGGTTGTAACGTTTTACTGCACCAGAAGAGGCTGGCTGGTAAGCAATATGTAGCTTCCTTTTAACCCCCAGTATCTCCCACATCTTAGTCATTACTTGCTGGTGAAGTGGCTACCTCTGTCTGACTCAATCCTTTGGGGTAGACCAAAACGCGAAAAGATGTGGTTGATCATCAGGGCAGCTGCTGTTTCTGCCTTGCAGTTTGGGGCCGGGATACATTCCACCCATTTAGTAAATAAGCATGTCACCATAAACATGTACTTATTTCCCCTAGAGGAGCGAATCACGGGGCCCATGAGGTCGACTTGCAAATCTGACCATGGCAGTGTCACCCCCCTCTTTTGGAGAGGCGCACAGTGTGTGAGGGATGTTGGCTGAAATTGTGCACACACAAGACACCCCTTCAAGTACTGGTCGAGGTCCTGCCCCATGTGTGGCCAGTATGCAACCTCTCTTAAGATCTCAAGTGTTGTATGAAACCCCCTATGATCGGCAGTGGCCGCATCATGGGCATGACTTAACATCAGGCTTCGGAATGAGGTAGGGACCACCCACTGATCATGGCCAGCTTGGGATTTCCTTACCAACAAACCGTCTTGGATTCGGAACATTTTTGGAAATTTCATCAACACTCTAAGGTCCTCTTTCCCAATGTAATTGGTATCTGTCAGGGGAAAGTTCTCAGGGTCCTCAATGTGTTGGTAAAACTTACCAATTATTGGATCCCCCTTCTGAGCCGTAATCAAATCAGCATCTGAGGTCACCTTACTCCATTGTGTAGTTGAAAGATCACTGTGAGCATTTGTCTGGGTCCTAGTGATAGCAGTGACCTGGATTTCACCCACCAGGGACTCGATCTCTTTTAGATTCCCTCGGTTTATCAGCTAAGTCATTTCCAGTTTTGTCTAGTCCCTCTACTTTGGAGTGACCCTTGATAACCTTCCAGTAGATTGTCATCCCATTCACGGTGACCAGATCATCAATGTTTTGAATAAACTTCCCATGTTTCAAGGGTTTGTTATTAGCACATAACATGCCTCTGGTTTTCCAATTAACCAGATGCTCCACAAACCCGTTCCGTACATAATCTGAATCTGTGATTATGACCAGTTCGTGGAGTTGATGTTGGACAGCAGTGAGGATCAGCCATCAACTCTGCCACCTGACTACTTCGGGGACCAATTTTGTACCCAGCGGAGGGTTCTGGGGACTCATTCACCCATGCATTCCCTACGCCAGCCACAAGTTTTTTTCCCCGTTGTTGTCACCCTGGTAAGATCATCCATCCACATAGACAGTGGGCATTCCCTCACACTTGTCTTCTTCAAAGACTTTGTGGGGGGAATTAAGGTATGCCTCCATGTTGTCCTTGATTTTTAGACTTTCGTTCTCGAGACAGTTTTCTCTGGCACAATCATGCAAGTCAGCCAGACCTTGCGTGAGGGGACTCTTCTTGTTTTGGCCGAATCTGACCTCCACAGGAAAGCCTTGCATTGACAGAATCCAGGAAGTAATTCGGGAATTACTCACATTTCCGGCCCGGATTCTGTCACTTTGGAGATATTGCAGAGGCTGGTGCGGAGTCTCCACTATGATTTGTTCCCCCTGGATAAACGGGCGGTAATTCTTCAATGCCCACACCATTGCCAGGAGTGCCTTCTCACAATTGTTGAATTTTTCCTCCACAGAGGATAAAGTTTTGCTCGCATAGGAGATTACTTTATTGAACTTGTCATGCTTTTGATATAATACTGCAGTCAAGCATGTATTAGAGAACCCTGTCTCCAAGAAAAATCCCTTGTTTATGACAGGGTAAGCTAGGCAGGGCGCTTGTGAGAGGCTTCTTTTGAGCTGTCTTACTGCCTCGGATTGTTCTGGACCCCATTCCCACTCGACCCTCCCCCTTCAAGAGATAAATCAGGGGTCTAATGATCTCTGTGTAGCCCTCAATGAACTTTCTGCTGTAATTAGTCAGTCCAAGGAGGCTCCTTAGTTCCCGCAGAGTTATGGGGTCTTTCAGTTTCTGAAGTGCTTCCACTTTCTTTTCCTAGGGACAGAGACCCTGGGGAGTAATCTCATGCCTCAAGAAATAAACACGGGTTCTACACCACTGTGCTTTCTAAAAGGAAAGTTTTGCTTCAGCAGCCCTCAACTGTGTCAGAACATAACAGATCTCCGCTATACGTTCCTCCACAAATGAACGTTTGATGAGGACATCATCTACATAAGCCAGATTACCCCTCGCACCAGGTCGGGCATGGCCTTATGTAGGAAAATGTTGAATTCATTGCCGGAGTTCAGATATCCGAAGGGAGTCTGGGTCCAGGTGTACTGCTGGCCCCCAAATGCAAAAGCCAGTTTGTATTTGTCCTCCCTACTGACAGGCACGTTCCAGTATCCATTGGTCAGGTCTATTGCAGCGAATACCTGTGACTCCTGGATCTGTGCCAGCCCTTGGTCAATGTAGGGAAGAGGCCATCGGAAAGTATGGACCCGTTTGTTGAGCACCCTAAGGTCGGCGCAGAGTCTCCACTGGCCGTTTGGCTTCAATATTCCCAGCACCGGATTATTGAAGGTGCTGTGTACTGGACGGATTATTCCCCGGGACTCAAGGTTCTTAATTATTTCAGAAATGGGACTCCATGGATGCGAGAGGCAAGCGATATTGCTTCACAAACACTGGAGTCATACCAGGGTCCGTGGGAATGGTTGTTGTGTGGATGTCGGTGTGACCACAGTCATATGAATCTACCGCAAAGAGATCTTGGAAATCCAAGAAAACTTGTTTCAACTTTTGCTTCTGTTCCAGAGTCACACAGGCATCAGCTAGGTTGACTCTCACTTCCACCATCTGCCTGAAGCCTGAAAGACTTCTGGTTTTGCTATCTCAGCGGCCTCCTCCAGCTGGGTGGAGAAGTCCCTGGTCAGAGTGCAGATTTGTACTGGAGGCTTCTGGTGGGAACGGCAGCCCTCTTGGACCTGGAAAATCACCTCATCCCTCCTGAAGTCACAAGTCACATCCTCCTTACCATAAGGGCAGGAAATGTACACCAGGAAGTTCCCCCCATGCCGGTAAAGATCCTGTCTGGTGTTGTGTTGTCATCACTGTCAAAACAGTCCTTGGGGATTGGTCCTAACAGTTCATTTCCTAAATCAATGGAAAAATGTCGGTCATCAACCGCCATTCCAATAATGGTGCATCCGGCTAGAGTTATCCACCTCTGTTGGAATGGTGTCATGTTCTATGTTGACTAATGGTGTTTGGTTTACCCCTAACCCGTGCTGTTGGAGAAAAGCATTTAGATGAATATAAGCATCAGGGTTTTTCAATTTTTGTCCTCTTTTAACTTTCACTTCCAGGGAGAATTGTCAGGTTCTTTCTGGGATGGTGACTTCCTCTTTAATCTGAATTTCAACTGCATAAGGTAGCAATTGAGCCAACCTAAATGCTTTTTCTGGATCATCAAAGCCCATGGGATTATCTGCTAATCGGGACCAAGCTTTGAAGTTTATTAAGTCCAAACTAATGGCAACGCGATTGAGAATGTCACTGCCTAAGTAAAAGGTGGCAGTGACGTCTCGCATGACCCAACAGTTAAGGACTATGCTCTTGTTGCCAATGGAGATTTTGAGCATACACCTGCTTGGCAGGAGATGTTTGGAATTGGGTGTTTCCAGATACATTTCCCATTTGTCCATCAGTTTAAATGTGGGAATGGCTGGATCTTTTGGGAGTTGGCAGAACATGGCTTCGCTGATGAAGCTCTTACCGTTGTTCACACAAACTCGGGAGAGAACAGAGTCCTTCCTATCATTTAACTGAACAGGGATGAACAACTGTTCTCCAAATTGCTGAATATCAGCCAGGCTCTGAGCTGATTTCACATCTTTCTGGACTATTGGAGTGGGAATGTCTGATTGTGGATTAGTAAAGAATTTCAGAGTGTTTCTTTCCAGTGTGGAATACCACTTTAAACTGGAAGAAAGATTGATTTTCAGAAATGGAGAGGACCCCCCATCATCAGTCTGTTTTCTTACTGTGATTACTGTCACGTCTGGAATTTGGTTGTTCTGGAAGTGAAATTCTACTTGGTCAGATTTTTGTTCAGCCTTGTGGCAGGTGCCGTTTAAACTAACATGGTTGACACTCTGTTTTAATTTTATTGGTCAGCTAGTCTGGGTCCAGAGGGCCTTGTTTACGCAATCTATTATGGTTGACAACCTTCTCAGGAGGCCATTCCCTAGTAAACAAGGGGTGCCCTCTGGAGTCACTACTATGACCGGGTGTTTCACCTTGTGTCGCCCAATTTTGATGTCCAAATCTGCAGTCCCCTCGACGGGAATTTCCTTCCTGTCAAAGTTCTGAAGTTGTCCAGGAAGAGAGGTGAGAGGAATTTGGTAATTCTCCCCCCCTCCCTGCATTTAGTTCATCAAAGGCCCTTTTGGACAAAAGGGTAGCTTGGTATCCAGTGTCCACCAGTGACAAAACTGTACCTTGCCCCTGCACTTGTATCGGGGCATAGTATCTTCCCTCCCTCTCCTCGAGGGGGCACAGATAATGCACATTTTTGTACAACTGGTGGTCTAATTTTTAGTTTTGGACATTGCGAGAGAAGAGATTTGGGCGGAATTCTGTGGAGAGTCATGGGAATCTGCAAGAAAAAGTTGGCAACTGGTAATCAGAGCCATTGTGGGTTCCCCTGGTTCCGGTTCTGGGCCGCCCCCCCATTTTGGAGGCAGTCACCAGGATGGGTTTGAACCAGAGGATTTTTATGCGGTTGGTTCTGGGATGAGATGATGGGCGGAGCTAGCTCTGTCCCCATATCTCCCCAGTCGGGATGTGAATCCCTTGTGACCAATCTTTCTTTGGGAGGAGTTCCCCCATCTCTGAAGGAGAAGTTCCTTTTCAAAGGATCCTCTGAGGATCCATCTCCCTCAAATTGGAAGATCTGTACCTCCTCCACAAAATGGGTCTGTTTGGGTCCCTTGTTTCTCCTACCTCCTCTCTGCTCCTTGGGTGGCAGACTTCCAGGGGTAGGAGATTTTGTTTCCAGTTCCTGGGTTTCCAGGGGCTGTTTACAAGTGGGGAAGGAAGCTTCCGCCAAGGCGTTACACCCCCCTTCCCCTTGTGCCTCCTCCATGGGAACCGGTGGGTTATCGGGGTGCTGCCCCCGTCATTGTTCTGGAGCACCAGGCCCAGAGTTTGGGGCATTCTGCGCCGGCAAGCTCATCTGAGGATTGTGTTGAGCCCTCAGCATGTGACCCAGATCCCGTGCCATATTTTGGACCTGGCGCTCTAACTGTGAAACCCGCTCAGGCTGATACGGGGTTCTATTTTCTCCCCTGGGTTGATCCCGGGAAGGGTAGCTATCCCTTCTCTGGTAGTACCCCGGGTTGGGAAGTTTTGGGTACCCCTCCACCCTTGGCCTCCCCTCTCCCGGATTAGGTTGTCTGGGCTCAAGGAATTGGGGAAAGAAGGATGGATGATTTTGGGGCTGGAAGTTGGGTGGATACCTGGGGAAAAAGTTCTGCCCAGTATTTGGGGAATTCCTGCCCTCCTGGGTGAAGTTAGGAGGGAAATTCCCCAGGTTGGGTGCCTTGCTGGATTGCCCCCCTTGGGCTGGAGGAGTCCACACATAACCTTGGATGGGTCGGTTTCCCTTGTAACGGGGACTTACATAGTCAGGGGAGCGAGGGACCCCATTTGTTGGACTACCTCCTTGACTCCCTGTCTCTGACTGGCCCGAGGGCCTTCTGGGCTGAGAATTATTTGGTGCAGGCAGGTTTTTAGGCCTCCCCATCTCCAAATCTAAAATGGGGCAACCTTTACCTCTGCCACCTTGGCAGCAGCAGGGGTGCTGGTCGGTTTGGGACTTTTCTGGGCGTTATTTTTATTTTCTATGGGCTTCTGCACCTCATAGATTTGGGTGGCCTGTTCAACGACCCAGTCTAGTGACCTTTTCTCGTGAAAATCTCTCACTAGCTGGGTCATTATGTATTTGGGTAAGGCATGGAAAAACGTATTTACAAATTCTTTACTGTCCGTGCGCACCCTTCTGGTAGCCTGCGCAAAGGCACGCTTCAATTCCTGCACAAATTCTTGTGGGGACTGATCCTCCCCACATTGCAAATCGTAAGCTGCCTTGCGGGCCTCTTGGGGATTCCGGTGAACAAAAAAATATTTCAAGATGGCCGCCCTATATGTGAACCATCTTGAATGGTTTTGGTCCTCCAGCCCCGCAAAGAAACTGGAGTATTCTGGGGAGAATGTCCATTTTACATACTGAATGCAGCTACTGCTGTCCTTCAAATGGAAAGTCTCCATCATTTGCTCGTAAAGCTCCAAGTGTTCCCAAACAGAATACTTGGCGTTCTTGTGATAAGGGGTGATGACATTCCTTATCGCCTTAATCTGTTTTAAGGGGTCCTTAAGCAAGGCCCTTTTTGCCTTATTGGACTTCTTGGTTCGGGTAACCCTAGTCCATTCATCCTCTGACTCAGAGGCACTGCTCCCAGAGGTTTGCGTCTGATCTTCCAGGTTTTCCCAAATTCTGCGAGCCTGCGAATGGCTGGCAGAATGTGGGGACCTGGTCTCCTGTGTACTGTGATGCTCAGAGGAGTCTTCAGATCCCTCCTTGCTGCCAGGATTTGATGGGTACCCCCCCACTGACCTAACTGGTCAGAGGTTTTCAGAATGCCCTTAGAGGGCCTACTCTCCCGGGGTTCCCCACTAAATTGCACTGTACTTAGGTGCCCATCCATTCCTGGTTGGTACTGCCCTATGAGCCCCATACTTTTGGTTGGATAGTAATCTGCCATCCCTGTGGTCCTGTGCTCATGTGCGCCAGGGGACATGGGGGTGGCAGAGTCCAGGGACTGGGAGAGATGAAGGCCTCTGGTACTAGGGCTCCTGAGGTTATGCTCAGGTGTTTCCCTTTCCCAGCGAACCTCATCTCTATCAGCCCCTGCTCCCTGTTGCCATGCAAGAGCCTGTGCTTTCAGTTCCTCAGTTAAGGCCTTACTAGACTCTATCAGTCTCTCCTGCATGGCTACCTGTTGCTGGAGCCTATCATTGTCCTGGCAGAGAGCCTCATTCTCTCTCTGTGCTTCCTGGCTGGTCCTGGAGTACTGTGCCAGTCTTTGCTACAGGAGGGTTACCTACCTCCTGAGTCCCATCCCTACTGGCCTGTTCCTTTCTTGCCAGAGCATCTTCCACCCTCCTGGTGTGCTCCAACAATTTCTGATGCTCTTTTTGGAGATCACCCAGTCCCTGGAGGGCCAAGTGATTTTCTTCATTTTTTTCTTTTAATTGGCAGACTTCCTGGCCTAAGGTGTCCCTTTCCTAACTAAGAGCCTGCATCTGTGCCGCCAGGTCGTCCCTCTGCCTTTTAAGGGCACCAGCTTTCTGGCGCTCTTCCTCAAATTCTGTCTGGGTGTCCAGGTCTTTCAGAATCAGTTTGTTGCTCTCTGCCTTCTCCCTATCTAGGTGGCTTTGTACCTGCTCTGTGCATGCCCTGTTGAAGTCCAGTTGTTGCTCCAGCTTTTTCTGGCTCTGCAGTAGGGCGTCCAAACCTTCTTAGTACTCCTTCTACAAGGCCAGAAATCTGGTATCCTGGTCAGACTTTTCCTGGTGCAGGATACCCATATCCTCTTGTATTTTAATGATATATTGCCTACTATCATTTTCTGACTCCTGACTCCTCTGCAGCCTCTGCTCGGAAGCCACCAGGTCAGATTGGGCCTTCTCTAATGCCATCTGTTGCCTATTTGCCAGATCTTGGCCTTCAGCACATTTGTCCTGTATGGCTCCCATATATAAATACAAATATGCCGCTATCCTAACAATCTTGTTGTGCTCATCTTTGGCCTTAGGGGCCAAGTATAGTTCACTCAGGGCCACGTGTAATGGACCCTGATCTTTCCAGCTGTCTAACCCAATCGCATTGACCTGTTGTGTGATCGCCTGCAGCCACACATTTTGGTCCTGTTCAGACCATTCACCTATCACAAACAGTTTATGTAAGAGGTGCTCTCTAGCTATCTTCATATCTACCAATGTCGTCATTCTGGAAATTGATTTCCTTCCTGACTTACTGAAGTTTGTATTTTATTTTGCAAAACAGACCGCCTCCTTAGAGCGTGCTTCTTTTGAGGGGTGATTTTACAGAGTACCACAGCTTGGTGATCCAACAGGATTTATGTATCCTGTCAGTTAGCACACTGTATTAAGCTGCACAAGAAATGCAATATGAATATGAATATGAAATCCACAACCCAGTCTGGCCCGCCTCTAGTTGGCTGAGCCCGATGTCACATGCTTTCCTGCCAGAGCAACTGTTGACTATTACACCTCAAATCAGCATATCCTGTTCAATTGAAAGAGGCTATTGTTCTTTTCTTCCAGGCTGCAGGAAGCTCTCCTCCCCTCCTAATTTACATGCCAAGGCGATATCCTGTACTGTTGGTGGTAAGAGCAGGTGTGAAGACTTCCCATGAACAGAGGCCTCTTGAACTGTTAATTGAATCAGATTGCCTTCTAGTATAGGGCCTGGGAACAGTAGGTGTTGAAAATTCTCATTAATCAGCAAGCCTTTGAAGTCCCAGCTAGCTCAGGATGCTGTTTAGCTTCTGAAATACAGGTTCCCCAGTCAGAGTTTAGACCACTACCGCCGGTTAGTGTCGAGTGCTGGTACTGCACCGATTTTTGGGAGCTGATTGAATTAATCCATTTCAAAAAGGGGATTTTATTTGATAGTATATGATCCTTGCTTAACATGGCATTAATGTGGATCTGCAGTAGAGTAAAGTAGAACACTCAACCAGAGTTGGATTTTTGTTTGGTGGTTTCATGCCCATGATCTTAGCAATTTTTGACATTAATAAAAACAGATTTTGAACAGAACCATCTCTCTTTGCACTGGTTTTTGCTCTGTTTGTAGCCAAAGGATAGGGCCTGGCAATGGTCTCTTGTATTAACATTGACAGGGGCTAAAATGGATGGCAACCTATTTTTCATGTTTTCCCTGTGCATTTTCTGGTGAGTTCTGGCCATCATGATGTTTTCAATGTCAGTAATGCACAGTTCTGTGGCAGGGCTTGGATGCATGGGTAAAAACCACCCCACAGCAGCATTTCATAGTGTGGATCGGGACACTCTGTGGAAGACACAGGCAGAAATGGGTGTGCCAGACGACCTCCTCCAAATTGTAATACATCTTCATGACCATAACAGTGCAGTAGTCAGGCACAGTAAATAGGGCAGTCTGACTAACCCTATAGAACTGAAGAGGGGAGCAAGACAGGGCTGTGTCTTAGCTTCCCTTTTGTTTCACCTATTCACTAACCCTTTATACTCAACATTATGCGGGAGAAACTTTGATGTCACACAATTTAGAGACACCAACATCCCATTATTATCTTGTGTGTACCCCCATCTCATTCGAGAAATTGATTAATATATGTGTCATATACATAAAGGGGAGAGGTCTGTCAGTACATCATGTACAATCAGCATTATAAGTCTTTGGGAGGAAAAGACTAGCAAATATACCAAGGTTTAATGTTGATGGGATCATAACAGAGAGAGAGAAAAATGCAAATAACTGGGGGTATGTTTTTTCCAAAAACCTGACTAATTCCGCTCATGTAGAGAAACAACCTTAAAATGCAACAAGTCATTGGAGCAATCTTTTCATTTGCAACCAAATACATGATGCTTCCCTTCCTGCTTATGCAGCCACGACAGAGCTGTAGCATTACATGGCATGGGAGTTAGGGGACATCAAAAGGCTGATGCACTACAATGAGCACATAGCTCTTTTTTGCTAATGTTTGCTATCGTTACCAAAATCTGCTCCCACATTTTCTGTGCACAGAGAGTTAGGGCTCATTAATGTGGAAGATCTGATTAACCTTGCACCAGTCACTCTATTTTTAAGATTGATGTCTCAATCCAAAGTTAACCTGTCTAGACTACTTGTAACAACTATATCTAGTGTGGTAAAGTGGCTGAACATACCCTGGTTGAAATTCATCCACCTTCCGTTAACCAAAATACCCATTTACAGTGGCTCTGCATGCAACAGCAACTTGGAATCGACATTGATCAAAGTAATCCTAGTCGAACATGCCAATATTCTTGATATGGAGAGGGAAACTATAGAGCGGAATAAACCAATCTTGCCATATTATCTGGTTCTCTTGTGAGGGGGCCTCAAGAGTATTTGACACAAAGCCACATTTTTTTAAAAAAAAAACGGACTCTTTTTCACGGACTGCTTCAACTGTCTGCCCTTCCATTCTTGCCATTCCAACACAACAGGATTGGACATGGCCTCAAGTTCGAGATCTTGTCCATTCTTTTGAGGTATTTCAGAAAGCTCTTTCCATGTTTTCTTTTCTGTCAAGCGTACAAACACTTGCATTTACAGTATTGCGTATAAGAAACCTAAGGCAATATCAGCCTGCATTCCTATGTTTACTTTGGCTTCAGAAGAAGATGCCCAACAGGGAGTGTGTGCATTTCTCATGAAAGCTTTAAGCCTAAAAGAACCGAATTACAAAAACAGATTGGTTAGATTCTGGGCACTTTGTTGTTGTTTTTAATTGTTCTAAGATCCAGTTTATAACTAAGAAGATGTTCATTTGATTACTATAGTTTCATGCCTTCATGCTGTTAACTGCTTATAGTGCTGTTTAAAGGACATTGATTGTTTTTTCTAATGCTTTACCAGAATCTGTACATGTGTTTATATTGCCGTTATATCGATACAGTAACAATTATCCAAATTAAAGCTTTGCTTTTGTTGTTCTTGTTCTTGTTGCACTTCCCCTGACTTGTATGTTGACAGATTCTGCCCTGCCTAAACTTCTTGTCCGCGCCTTGTTGGCTAGTCTCTTTCCATGGTTTGGTCAATCATTCGGTATTTGATGAGTCTTACCCATAAGTCGTATTTGTTACCAAAAATAGGTCATCCATGAGTTTAGCCAGGACCTGTACCATTCTAGCTTGTTCTGCTGTTCTTGTTTTGCTCCTCTGTACGTTGTCTTTTTCCTCTTCAGAACCTGTTCTAAGTCCCTTACGTTCTTCTCCTCCTGTCTTTGGTTTACTATGCTTTCGATCTATGAGGCACCGCTGCTGAACAGTCACAATTATACAATGTATTGTTTGAAGGAGTTGTTAAGGGCTTTATGGTTTGGTCTTGCAATGGCTGGTAATTGGGGGAGTGTGGTGTACTGCTCTTGATATGCCACCAGAATGTAAAACTATGCTTTTGGATATGGATCAGTACGTTGACTCCCCTAAATCCGGTCTGCACCCATGGTTTGTGCAGTGTCTATGTACACAGAGTACATGTTTATGTGGATTTGTTCCATTCTGCATACTCTTTGTTTAGGTTTGAAGCCCCACACATCATTGGTGTAAAATATGACAGAGTTAAGGGTACTGTAAACAAGATTTGCAATAATGTTACATGCGGATTGAAGTATATGTACTTCTGGATGCCATACAAACCATCGTAGACCTTTTCTTGGTGTATTTTTATTGTCAGTTCAAAACTTTAAAGTGCACCATTTCTGAGACCTAGTTAAGTGTGGTCTCAATCATGCTCATCTTCTGTGCATTAACACATAGTCTGAAACAGGGGGGTCTCGCCTGTCATGTATGGTGTCACCAGTACAGGGCATGTCAGGGGCCAAACAGAGGTTGTTCCCTGTCTGGGCAAGATTCTGGGAACAAACAGGGGGGCATCTGTTCAGGGGGGGGCACGAACAGAATCAAGGAGTCAAGGTGGCAGCAGAAATAAGGAGGGCAGCAGGAGTCCGAGGGTAACAGAAGTCAGGGGTGTGGATTTGGGGAAATATAATGGGCAAATATCCATGCACAGTGCTTTGCCCTACCCTAGGCTTCAAGCTGCTGGACCTAAAATAGGGCTGTGGATGCTCTGCTTTGTGGAGCGGTCAGGTCTGTGCCTAGGTGTGGCTTTCTTATTCTGTTCTCTGCTTTGTACTTTCGCCAGTCCAATAATGGAAAAGACACACCACAATATAATCGCATGGCATAAACGAGAGGAGGTTTCACTATGCTTGTATGACTTGCAATGCCTTCCAAAATGAAACATATATGCCTGGCTTTTACACTGGCTTGATCACAATGGACATTGGAGGTCTAAAATATTTCACTGCAGGCATGGGGCCCAACTTGTGAATAAAGCACAGAAGTGGGGCATGGAAAGTGGCAGGCATAGAGCAGTGATCTGGTGCAGCACATGTGCTCCCACATGTGCTCCCACCTGCTTTGACGAAAAACATACCATGTTGAACATAGCATGCCAGGAACAGACGTGTGATATGTGGAAAGGCTAAAGGAATTTACACAATATAAAATGTATGTAACAAGGTACAAGAAGGAGAGAGAAACATTAATAGATGTCTCCTAAACTAAATTTGGTAGAGGATATAGTGTAATGGAGGAGCTGCCTGGTACCTTGTCTGGTACCACGAAATATGAGTGTAGTGGCAGATATCACACATACAGCAATTATATATGTGCACAATCCCTTTATATATCTATCCTAGATTTGCTAACTAGATCATGCTTGCCTTATTCAAGAGCATGCTTGCTTCAAAATGTGTTATTGGATGACTTATATCGTCCATGTTCATTTAATAAAAGTGTGTTCCCCTATAGATCCATTCGTGTAGACATCAATGAGAATTTCTTTGAACACCCTTAGAAAAATGGGTTTTGGGGATGCGTGGTGGGGAACAGTCTGTTGGCATAGAGCGGGAAAGGAAGACATCTGCCGGGGTGAGCAGAGAATCAAAAGTTTAGAGTGGCGCTCGTACATTCCGCACTTTCGATCAAGTTAGCTCCAAGGGGCACATCAAGGGAAGCTGGAAAGCTTACTTCAGGGAAGCTCTCCAGCTGCCATATTGCTAGTCTGTGGTTTAACTGCCCGTATTGGACCCCAGTGAGGGATAGCTCTCTCTAGGGCACTGACTAGAGTGTATCTGTTACTGCTGCAAGGAAGTGTGTTCCCACAGCAGGGGCAATTTAGTTTCACTATCTTATCATTGCCTCTCTTCTGGGGGTCTTGAATTACAATGCAGCGTAAAAGCACCTCGAGGCTGACAAAGTGGGAGAAAACACAAATTCCTGCCCTTTGTCTCAAGTATCTGTGCACCTAGCAATAATCCTTCAATAATTCTATGGGGCAGCACTTGGAGTGTTTGGCTTTGGGTAGACTGTGGGCAATAAAGGCTGGTTTTAAAGATAGAGACTTTTCCACAGAGACTGTGGGTCTCATGTTTGTAAAAGTTCAAATTGCACACAGGCAACTGCCAACATTAACACTGATGTGCTGTTGGGTCCCCGGCACCCAATTATACATGTTTGCAAAACTGAGTGGAAAATGAAAGAGTAAAACACATGAAATGGCCTTTAGTCTTTTGTTTTAATCTCCATATTGAAAACATAAATATTTATATATATAAATGCCGTCTGCAAAAGTACTTTACAGACAGTATTTGCAAAGGTTCTCTGTGGAAGCGGATTTCACAGGAATACGCTATTTTAACACCAGCATTAAAATACAGGCTGCTATTCAACAATCTGCTCTTTCACATCAGAGACGGAAAACACACCAGGCACGTTAATTCCGGGTCTTGCTCCTGCTCGGCCTTCTAAGGGATGTAAAAGGTCCTGGAAAGTAAAAGTAAGGTGCACATGGCAACGGCCTTGCTTAGATAATGAGTCCCTTTGTACTATATATAACAGTTTATGCTATTTCCACATTTTCATTAAAAAAAAAACAAGCAAGGTTACCAGACCTACCAGGACTACAGTAGAGTTGACTGATAAAGTGGACATCCACAGGGCTTGTGAGCTCTCCCTTAAAGGCAGCAGATAATCTCTTCCACTCTAAAAATAAGAAGGTTTGTCATCATGAATTGACAGTTTTGTTTGTTATATTTGCACCATCTGCTGTAGTTCTTCAAATTCCTTGTAGGAATCCCACCGGATTTCGCCGCAGATGCGTACACACTACACTGGATGACAGTAGAGCTGCCTTCCTCCATTTTTCTATTTAAAGCGTCGATCACTTCTAGAAAATTCTGGTAAGGCACTGCCTTTGTCAGGTGCTCATTCGGCCACCACTGAATTCATCCGAGCTGGGCTGAAATAAATCAATGAAGAATGTGGTTCAGCTTTTCCGTCTCTACGCCTTTCCACCGGTGCATGGCCAAAGGGGTTATTCTACACATATGGCATAGCCAAACAGTTGTTTTCCTTGCTCAAGGTGGGTGTTTTAAACAAGACCATTAAATCAACTCCAGCCCGAGTACTGATACAGTTCCCTTCCAACGCATGGATTCACTATTTAGCTGTTGCAATGGGGCTAGTGTTCAAGGTAGATTTGATGGTTGGAAATGCTGGACCCTCAGAGCTTTGATAACTCTTTGCTTCTTCTCATGATAAGGCAATCTTCACTCGTCCAGGCCCTGTACCGTTTGAAAAACCCACAGCTGATAACTATTTTACCCGTTTAGAACATGTTGTTCCCCTAAGAAGGATCACAATTGGGTATACTATCCATAGTCGTGTGGAGGGGACTTGATTTTTCTTGTGCAAACGTCAATGTCGCTGCAAAGGTCTTAGCAATTCACTGGGAAATTCAATGTGTTTCTTGCCCTGGGTGGATGGGCCTGGCAGACCACCTCGTTGGTGCAGGTTGCTCCACACATGCAGCTCAGGCCAGCAGAGGTACAGCAGAGCAGACTGCCTTGCACCGGGGCGGGCTGATTAACCTCCGCCGGCCACCGCCATCTTCTGCCTGAGCCACACTGCTCATGCTGCCTGGGCCCAGAGATGATTCATTAGTCCACTCCTTCTGGCTCTGCCTAGGGCTGAACATTGCTGGCCACTGTGGCTATCGTTGACACGGGCTGCACTGCTAACATGGCAGGGGCCTGCACATTATGCTCTTCTGGGCATGCCACCACGGCACCTCTGATGAGCTGACTGGCTCCAAGATTGTCCAAGGCTGCTCCAGACACGCAGATTGGGCTCAGTTTTGCTGGAGCCCTTTCTGACATGCATGGCCTAGCAGGCAAAGAGGTGCACACGCCCTGGGGAACCAATCGAGGCCATGCCCCCTGAGGGATCGGAATTGTGGGTGTCACAACCTCCTCTCCCTGCTCTTGCCTCTACTACACCTCTCTAAACATTTTAATATTTAATTTTCCCTCTTAAGCCAAACATCCAGTCCATTATCCTAATCATTGTTTACTTCCCTTAAACTTTCTATACAGTACCCTGGGAGGAGCCCATTGGCCCAACTTGTTGCAACGTAAGGGATGTTTTACAGTGACACATACACATTAAATAAAGTAATTTACATAATCCATGGTGTGCTTATATGAGTTTTTTTTAATTTTTTATTATTTCTCTCTCATAAGTGTTATATTTATGTGTGGAAGTAGTGTAAATCTGTTCACACTAGAACCAGGTGGCCCAAAGGTTACACTACTTCCCTGTGTGGGAACATTCTCGTCCCGGAAAATGCACAAGCCAGGTGTAACCGCATTTTGCCACTACAGTGTCACAGTCACTTCCTCTGGCCCTTAGGAGACCAGCCGATGCCAGAGGTACCTCCGGTGAAGTCTTACATGTATTTGTGTCTTGGCCTACTGGCGTTGCGATTGCCATTACCTCGGGTGGTGGGTCGAGTATGTGACCAGCCCTCCCCAACAGTCCAGCTGCAATTTAACAGGAATGGGGTAATTCCCCCAGACCTCATTAAAATCAGCAAGGTCATAATAACATCATAACAGACATGTGTCAGCTTGCTAGTGCTGCCTTAACTCAATTTCAGACTCTAGCTGCAGAGGTCGAGCTTATAGGGTTGCTCACCATGTACCTAAGACGCCTTAGGATCCCCTAAAATGAACAGTTTGCATCATGCCATGGCCCCACCGTATATTACATCTATTTGCTGCCCTAAACAATTGAGCTAGTACATAGCTCATAGGGTGCCCTTCCCTCGCTGTGCAGCTCCCCTCCTAACAATGCATCCTTCCATCACTTCCCCCTACTAACCTAAAGGCCGCAACATAACTTTTATACATAAATAAAACAGCACAAAAGGGCTGATAAATAACTGCACACATAATTCACATATACACATAAATAGTTCACTGACAATACCAAAGTATCTTAATATAGTGGACCATGATGGCCCCTCACCTAACCCACACATTTATGTGGGTGGTTGTCAGATGCTTCTTTTTCTCCAACCCATAGCAAGGGATCTTGGCATTCTGATCTCTCGTATCCTCCTTGGCAGCATGTATGCTCAAGTCTTTAATTTGTGGCAGTGTTGAATTCGTATACATTGCTTTACCAGCCCCTGTCCTCCATGGCTGTGTTTTAAAGACAGCCCACACACATTCCCCAAACAGTGCAAGCACCGTGCAGGTGGGCCCCAGCGATTGAGCCACTCACTAGTCACTGCTTGAATACACCTACTTGGGCACAGACTCAAGAAGGCATGCACACACTCCTCCTCTCCTCCTGGTCACATCGGACACAGTCGATGGGGACTCCACACATCTGGCTCTGTCTCTCCAGTGGGCCTGCGTTCCAGCTGTGCTGCCTGTCCCGTCTGGCCCCAGGGTGGACAGCGGTCTCCCAGGCCATCTTAGTGCAGGCTGGTTTTCAAATCTCCACAGCCCCATCTCAAGTGTCCCCGGGATGAGTTGACTTACCTCTGCCAGCCACCACTATCTGCTGCCAAGAATGCTTCCCAGATTCACCATGGGCTTTTTGTCTATCTTCTGGAATTGCTCCATACTTTTCCAGATTTGTCGGACATGTCTGATTTGTCTGATGATTGGACCAGGCCAGACAACTAATGTGGCCTGAACCTGGAGATGAGGTTCTTCTGGACCAACCCTGACTAGCTCAGGGGCAGGGCAGCTGGATCCCTGGCCATCCTAAATTACTCTGGGTGCACAGCATGGGCTCACCTTTGGCCAAGGCACTTAAGACATCTGTGGTTGGCAGTCAGAGAGCTCAACATGCCCGAGGGATCACTCAAGGCTGGCTGTCTCCAGGGATCAGAACTTCGAATATCACTGCCTCCTCCCCATACTCTTTCCCCGACCACAATTCTTCAATTATTTTAACATTAATTCTCTCTAACCAAAAGAGTCCTGCTCTGTGGTGATCTGATCGATTGCCCACTGCCCTTCAACACTAAACAGGGTCCCAGGCATCCCATTTGTAGAACCTGCTGCAAGGTAACTTATGTGTTTACAGTAAAACAAACTATTGAACAAAATCCATAACATTTCTTAGATTTTATTTATTTTTCTCTTAAGTGTGTTATATTTAGGTGTGAAAGTAGTTGTAAAACTTGTTCATTCAGGCTCCAATTGGTCCAGGGATGACACCCCAATGTGTCTGGATAGGCATATCTTGGTGAGAAATGGAAAGCCAGAGGACTGGCGAAGGAAGCTCTCTGGCAGATGACATACATGGGGGGCTATCGATTCAAAAGACAGTACTCACTAGTTGTGATTAATCCACTTCCGGGGCAACAGTCATCCAGGGGTCCTAAGCCTTCAATAAGCCACACACCTCTAGTACACCAGAAGGGTTTCAAACAGATTGGGATAACAAGCAAATTATAAACATCCTTTTCCAATTTTGGTAACGTGGACAGAACGTCAGTCTTATCTCTGAAAGGTTGTGGATCATTGGTTAGTTGCAACACAGCAAAAATACAATTATTACCCAATGATAAAAGGATGTGCAGTCAAGGCTGTATCAAAAATATTTCTCTATTCATATCACAAGAGACAGTTCTGGGAACACTTTGAAATACAACCCACCCTATAAAGGAATGCAGGAGATAGACAGTTTCAAAGAAGGAAAAGGGATTCACTTTTGATACTAACAGGATGGTCATCGCTATGGTGAATAAGCAAAACAGTTTAAGGTTTCTTGGCCTCAGTACAAAGGGGCAAAGGGTCTCAATATGTCTCTAGGGGGATTCTGGGAACGAGGGGGCTTCTGTGAACGAGCAGCGGAACAGAACCACAATGTACCTTGTGTTGTAGGTATTCTTGGTGATCAACAGTGTTGAGTCAGCTTCAGTGTGCTTTCCATACTTCTGTGACATAGTTCAAGACGGGAGTCAGTTGCGGGTACCAAGCAGCAAGACGGTTCATTGAATGAAGCTGGAGGAACGGCTGCAGGATGGCCTACACTGGAGCTTGGGGTCAGTTAATCAGGCTAGGCAAGACGGGGGAAGGTTTTTCCTCCCCCTTCCTGTCGATGACATTGTGCATTCCTGGCTTTCAAATTCCGACTAAATATGGCAGGGGCCAACTGCGTCTGTAGGTTGTGTCCAGGTCAGAGTACACAGGTCTATGCTTTTGTCATGGTGTGAGCATAGGAAAATGTTTGTGGATAAACCCCACATATTTTCCTGAGGCTGGTAGACCATCATGCCATTAAAATAAAAACATTTTTAAAAAGACAAGGCGATCGCATGCCCACCCTGCAGATGGTCGAATTCCTCACACTAGTGAACTGAATGGGAAGAAGTACATTTAGGTTCCAATCATGAACATTAATGATCATGTTGTCTATTTGGGAGGAAGACTCATGATTGTACAATTCCTCATTTTTATCTCATTGGCTAAAGGGCAGGCTGCTCAAGGTTCAAATAATAATGTTTACATTTATTGGCTGAATTTTGGCAATTCTCCTTCTTCCTTTGGGAGAAAGATCATCTCAGAAAACAATTGTCCTGCAGAGTCCAAGCATTATCAACCAAAGATTTGGATATTGGAGTGTGGGATGTATCAACCCACTCATCCAAGCCCTGCAACATCACTGTGCATTGCTGTCAGCAGAAACATCATAATGGCCACCGGAAAGCATGCTGCTCGCTCAAAATCACCAGAAAGTGTGCAGTGAAAACCTGAAAAACAGGCCACCATCAACTTTTGCCTATTTTAGTGAGCACAGGAGACCACTGCCTAAAACCACCATTGGGCTACCCACAAAGCAGCCTGAAACCACTTGGAAATAGCAATGCTGATTGGAAATAAAACAGAGCTAGTTTCAAAAATCCATTTTCTTGGGTGTCAAAGTGCTAAAATCATGGCTCACAAACTAAAATATCCAACCTCTTTGTTGGGTGTTCCACATCATTTACTGCAAGAATCCACACAAATACAATGTCAGAAAAAAATCATATGTTCTCAGAACACAATCCTATTTTAAGGATACTGATGGAAAGACAGATGTCAAAAATGGGTGTAGTACCGTTGCTCACCTCTACCAGAAAGCCGGCGTTTTAAAACTATTTTGGGTAAAGTTGGACATGGAACCCCAAACTATGCCAAAGAAGAGAATTCCATCAAAATGCCATATAGAGTGCCACACAGTGATTTCATTGTTGAAAAAGACTTGATTTAAAAATATGTGGCTTATTGTAAGTTTATAAATGTTTTTTTTTTTTTACTAGGAATTATGTTGCAATTGACCAGAAGGTAATCTGATTTAGTTAAAACTTCAAGAGGTCTTCTTTTCATGAGAACCCTTCATACCTTGGGCTTTCCCAACAACAGGAGAGGATATCGCATTGACATGTAAATCAGGAGAGGAGGAGATTTTCTCTGCAGCCCAGAGGAAGGAACAATGGGGGCTTTGGGATGAATAGGAATATGCTGATTTGGGTGTAACTGGTCAACAACTGGTCTGGGAGAGACAGGACATGTGACCTCTGAGGCAGCCAGATCCGGGAGGCGGAAACAAACCATTCTGGATTCAGATAGCCAAGCAAATATATGTTTTATAAAATTGCTTATAACAAAGTGTACCAAGCTGACAAAAATGTAAAACTTTGTGATGGTTAAAATGAAAAATTCACTCACAGTTTGAGACTTAGCTGGACTCTGTGCGATGTTCTGAGACTAAACCCGGGAATGTATTCATATTGTAGATACAGTGTTAATGCTTGAAACATAAAAACTTACAGTAATATGCTCAGAGAGGGTGTGTATGCCTGTGTAAAATGTGGTGCAGAACCAATATTGGGAAACCCACCAAAAGCGCAAGTAAGTGGTCATTTCTGAACCCAAGCTCGCAGGAACATGGGACTTGAACAGAGACATGCCTTAATTAATGTGTGATGTGTATATGTATTATGAACAACTTGTGTATCTGGGCAATATGTTTTTTGGGACAAATTGATTTTCTATGTAAAAGCAAAGGGGAGGGATTTCAGTTAAGCCATAAACACAGCATCACTCTGACTCATTCTGACACGCTGATCCTTTCTCCAGTCAGGGGACAGGGAATCCTCTAACCTATCAAATCCTTAGAGGGTTGGGCATAGAGAATCAGCCTACCCACCCACTTTGGAAACACATGAATAAGGACTGCTAGGACAGATGAAAAAGACACTCTTTTCTACTACTCAACTATTCTTGGCACAGCAACCTGCCGGAAGACTCAGAATCCAGATAGATCCAGAGACCAGACTCTAGAACCAAGCTCTAGAACCCTAAAGCAAAGGCCCAATCCCAAAAGAGTAACTCTTTTCAGCAGGCCTCAGAATCTAGCAACCTGATTCTCACCTTCAACAGCCGTGCTGTGCTGTTTGCTTCTAGATAAGAACCCTGTGCTAGAACCCAGATCCAGATCCAGAAAGCAGAGCTGTACCCAGAACCCATCAGATCCAGTCCGAGGGACCGAACAGACCAGAGGCCGTGCTGTGAGCAGAACCCA
This sequence comes from Ambystoma mexicanum, assembly GCF_040938575.1. Lineage (NCBI taxonomy): Eukaryota > Metazoa > Chordata > Amphibia > Caudata > Ambystomatidae > Ambystoma > Ambystoma mexicanum. The sequence continues at coordinate 387,644,141 of NC_090932.1, forward strand.
GTGACTGAGACCTGTCTGGTGGCGAGTGATGTCAAACCCTTGACCAGATCTTTGAGGAGGTGCATTCTATTCCAAAGCCTAGGAGTGAGTATCTAGTCTAGAACTGTCCTTAACCAAGCTCTTAGTTTAAAGTAATACTCTTCCATCCATTTCAACCTGTTCATAACTGCATTATAGAATCTTGTGTCCATCCAGTTGATTTCAAATCTGTAAAGCACATCTGTCATTTCTGAAATCTTGATTCTATTTCTGAAAAATCTACCTTCACAAAAACCTCCCTAACTTTTGAACCGCATGTCCTAGAAGCGAAATTTAACTGTCATTTTAAATCTAAGATCCTAAGTTTTCCTTATAGTTTTTCTGTAATCGCGTTTCACGCTCGCGGAAAAAGTGCAGCGAATTGCAATTTAGCTCAATTTCAACACATGTCTGAATAGCTGTTTCTTGTTTGCAACTGCTGAATTTCGTTTTCAATTTGATAATCATTCATGAATCATTGCTAGTGTTGACCTGTACCAATCCAAAGTAACTCTCACTAGTGCTGAATCTCCTTTAGTGAATTAAATTCAATTTAGCATATTTTCACTTTCACTGCAATCACATTCAAAAGTATTCTTGCCTGTTTTAAAATCATATTTGTTTCTCTAAGCTTGCTGGGCGAACTAGAATTTAACTGCCTTCTTGATTGTATTCCTGAAACCTGTGTATCCTCATTTCCATCTCTTCATATTGCATAGGGGGAGTGAGTAGTCACAGGGGAAAAAGTGACCATATTATCTTTTGATTGAAATCATATCGAGTCTATTTATCTTTCCATCTTGCATTTCCTTGAACCATAAAAATATTCTCTCCTACCTTATCCTTCCTATTCCTACTCCCTACTGATTAAAGAGATTGTTGAGACTGTAATATTACCCATTGCTGATTACCGTTCATATTCATAAGTGTGCTATTTAGATATTATTTTGTTCATAAAAGTGTGATATATATATATATATATATATATATATATATATAAATATATATATATATATATATATATATATAGTTCAATTCCTCAAATAAACCTTTTAATTTGCAAAACAAACCTACTTCTTGGCTCAGTGAGTTTGGGTAGATCCAAAGAGAGGGGCTTTATATAAGGGTTCATCATCCAGATTTAAAGAACTTTGACATAAAAAAATATAAATAAGGGCTCCATTGGGCATCCCATAGTGAGCATTGACTTAGTTGGAGTGCTACATTGAAGTAACTTACAAGAGACACCCATGGAGTTGTACATTGGATCTGTGTGAAAGAAGATACCGTAGTTCAAGAGTGATTTCGGAGTATGGCTCTGGCAGATGTGGAACATATTAGACAACATTTTGAAGAACTACTTCAAGAAGAGATAATTCACGAGTCCCTGTGCCCTCATTCTTCTCACATCATATGGCTTGGAAAAAGAACAACAATATCTAGATGTGCATTAACTACAGAATTGAACAGCGGCACACTACCAGATCAGAATTTAATGGCATGGTGTGATGAATCCCTGGTATGCCCACCTGGAATCTGTTGGTTCTCAGTGTTATACCTTTGCAGTGAATGTTTAAAAGCATTAATGTTCCCCACATATCATAGAGATCACAGCTTTCAAGTGCTAATTAGTGTTCTATGAGTTCACCAACTTTCTAAAGGGCATCTCAGTCTCACCATTCATATACCACAGCTGTTGGAATGCAACATTAGAGATAAGAACTTGCAGAAGGTGTGTTTTCTCTGGGTGACATCACTGTTTTCAGAAAGACCTGAGCCCTTGTGGAAATATCACAAAAAAACAATATACTGTACCAGATTCTGCTGGTGACTCCTAACCTCCGAAGTCAACAAGTGTATCAATTATCGGGCTCACTTCATTAAGTGATAGACAGTATCTGACTAGCCCCCCAGTGACAACATCTGGGCCCATTTACCACAAACTTCCCTTTTCAGTGTGGAGATGGATAGCAACTTCATGCTAAACAGTATTTCGATCATAGTTCATAAATATTCTTGACTAAAGATCAGAAATCCCCAAAGTACTATTGAGAATTGCTTTGTGCACTATAGTCGAGCCACGCAACTTCAATAACACATTTGTTTTTAAAAAACGATCATTTCTAACCAAGCCTTACTTGAAAAATGAATGAATTGGTGTATAGAAGTGCCACATGCCCTCATGATCCTCATGGACATGCAATGGTTGTATGTGCTGAACCAACATGTGGCAATCCAGGAGGGTGCCTATAACTGCACATGTATCGGCACCACTGGACACCCCATGCATTATCTGATTTTTGGATGAGAGGCTCACCTGACAATATGATCACTGTTTTGGGTGACTCCAGATAGTGCAGGGACTAAAACATAGATCAGGTATGTGATCAATATACAGCAGAAGTTGGCTAATGATATGATATGATATTTTATTTATATTGCGCTCGTACACAAGTGTTAAGTGTAAGACTGATCAGATTCAACATAAAGTGGCCGAAATTAGTTGCATTGCCAACAAGAGATACTAGAACCTGAAAATAAGATTACAGTATCTGTGAGTATTCTGTGGTGACTCCACCATCTTGCACTTAGCTGCCATTGGGCAGGTTGTACTCACAGGACTGCAGCCTATGTTCCTGTATTTAATGCAATGTCCCACCTTCTCCAGGTTCTGTTACCCAACCTGGCTCTTCCTACATGTCCCCTTCCTAAATCCTTTCCACAATCCTCTCACGCTGTGAGTCGGTTTTACTTCTGCCTGTGTGCTGTTACAAAAAACACCTACATTAATGAATAAGTACACAGACTATCCATGGATTTTGTTAAAACCACTGCTCCTGCGAGAACCACATATTTAACTGCCTATGTTAGTGGTTCCGATATGTATCCAGGTTGCTATAATTCCAGGGACAAGCCTAAATATGAAATACAGCTGCTTCAGTGGTCTGCAATCATTGGCTCACCAGATGTTTTGGACTCCAAATACATCAGTCCTAGCCATCATAGTCAATGGTGATAGATAATGCCGTTTGCAGGTCAGAATATCTGGATAGAAAGAGATTGCAGATCAATGCTTACAATGCTCTAATGTATCATCCATAGGTGCATTTGGTCAAGACTACTCCTGAACCAAAATCTGAACATTGTTAGCAGATTTTAGTGTATTCGTTACACTGGTCCTTAATGACATGATAACTCATTAGTTCTTCAATTGTCTATCTTCCAGTATCACTGATTCCTCTAAGGTACAATTATATGCCGACTAAACAGGACATCACTTCTCTCCGAAAATGATGCCTTAGTTATTTGAAATATTCAAAGAAATTGAGTTCATTTTCTAGTCTTCTTGTTGAAACCTTTTAGAAGAATCTAACAAATGAAATTCGTTCTTGAGTCTCTTGTCCCATGGCAAAGGGAACAAGTTACATAAGGTTAAAAACTAGAAATGGAAATGTGTGCACCATCAGTAGGACGTTCCCCCAGGGTTCAGTACTCGTCCATGGAACTGGGCCTCACCACTCACTCACATCAAGCACATTAACTGACCAGGACAACACTAGTAGAAGAAAGCAAGGTTTTAGTGAAAGTGCGTGCAGCAAGTGTGGCAGACAAGTGCTCTACCTTCCTTTCACAGCGCAAACCCTTACATAAGGCCAGTTCCAAGTTGTCACAACATATGCAATGTTTGCAGGCAGAGATAGCTGCCTGTACAAATGTCCAGACAAACACAAGCTGTTTTCTTATGCTGCTTTGGATTTTTATCAGGGCATTATGTGTGTGCTTATTGCAGGTCCAGGCTGGGACAGCTGTGCATAAGAATGTCCTGGCAAAGACACAGGTGTTTGCTTTTGTTGCCGTAGGCTTGATCAGATCATCAATTTTATAGGAGGCAGCGGAGTGTACTTCTCCGAAGCATCAATTGTTCAGATGGGGGTACTGCATTTCTCTCAGCTGTACACAAGCCTGACAGACCAGGCCAGGAAGCATTTAATTGCATACCTTCCTCTGGAGGCTAATGCACAGAACAAGACATGTTAGTGGATGTAGGACCACATATTTCCAGCATGCACACCTATGACATTGAGCATACCTTTAATCTGTGTGATTGTCACTGTTTTTAAGACGGTGCTATATACCACAGCTAACCAGTTTCGTTTTCTGTGGGAGGAGGCCTTATATGGATTGTGTTTCAGGGAAGTCTCATGGTGGTATTGCTTGTGCTGGCCACTTCTTGGACCGGTGCATTAGAAGAGCTGGTGTAGTTTAAGAATGAACTTCAGGAAAGAGATTTGATCAAGCGGGACTATGTAATGAAAGATTGATGCTGGTACCCCGGGGTGAGGACCTATAGGTATTTGTGTTGAGTTACCACTATTGCCAGGCAATATTTTTATCTGTGATTGTAGTGTACACCAATGATGCAGACGTGAAATGATTTGGATTTTGGGAATTTTGAGGGAGAGTAAAACACATTTCTCTCACCCTTGAAGGCTGTTGGGATCGAGTTCCGGCTGAAGAAATCGATATACTGCTGTATATGCAAATCTGATTAAAAGGCCTCTTTTCATCTGCAGTTTTAATCCTTTGTCCTGCCTGTGTTGAGTTGTTATGAGGGGTGGGGAGAGGTGAATAGTCCCAGCATCCATAGCATCTAAGACTTTGGTGTGCATTTCAACTGGGATATTTCTCAAAGCAGAACATGCTCATGCTCCGGATGCATTATGTTGGAGCCGTGACATATATGGGCTCTTTTTGCACGCCCCTGTAATTTTACATGGGGGACCTGTTACGTTTACACTTCAGTGTACACAGGACCCTGTCACCAAATATTCCTCCTTTGCACAGCGCAGTGCAAAAGGGGAATGTAAAAAGCCAGTGTATACACTTGTACGCCGCCATTGTGCACTCCCCATGCAAATTAAGTAAACGGTACCTGCCATGCGAACATGGCAGGCAGTGTTTAAAATGGATTCCTATGAAGTCTGTCAGCTTTTTGCACCTACTCCATAAGAATCCCCAGCATTTGCAGTGGCATGATAATCCATTTATTTTATTTATTTATTGTTCACTTGTTAGGCACTTATACAGGAAGTGAATACTGTTTTTTAAAGCGGCAGTGCAAATGCTGGATTATTTGTACGGCTGAGGGGCAGGAGGTGAGGCAAACATAATTTATGTCCGGCCCCTCCTCTCCATTATACAAATTAATGAAAATATGGATTACCATAAATGAAATGCGTAAAAGCCATATGCAGGTCTTTTACACAGTTTTATTTATGGCACTCCAGGGGCAAACGGAGCTCTATTTTCTTTTTAGATGATATAGCACTTTGGCATTAGGGAGGATAGCTCAGTGGCAACGAGCCGGTCTTGGAAGAAAGACCATGCTGAGCAAACACAGGTTCGATTCCCAGATCTGCACTTGAAAAAACCGAGCAAGTCATAAACAGCCTGCACATCCACAATTCAATGAAACTAGCGCCTAGATACCTACAGGTTATGTGTGCTACAAATAAATGAAGAAAAAAGGACATATTAAATAAATAAATGACGGCGGTTATACCAGTCGTTAAAACCACCAAAAACTTTGTTAAATCCCTGAATGTGGCTAGGGCCATCAAGATGGTTAGCAGACTAGCTACACTTATTATCGCTCGCTTTGGCCGCCAGTATGGATATACAAACCATTTACATACTGTATGCCTCTGCTCTTGATCCACTAAAATGCGCCTGCTTCGGCGGCATCTTCACAGCTGAAATGGATGTCCTTGCTCCTAGCTTCTTCATAAACAGATGAGCTGTTATACGAGGTGTTTTATGTGCTGCATATCTTTGCCTGGAACATATTCCCTCTGTAAATTCACATGGTCTGGACAACGCATGTAATAAACATGTCGGCCACTGTTGTCTGGCACTGGTAAAGGGCTTCTCAGTGCACCTGCTTGTGTCTGCCTGCGACTAGCCCAACGATCTGTCAACCTAACGAGGCTGTAGCTTGTTCACTAATGTCCTCTCATTTCCTACCTTATTAGATTCAAAAGCCTAGGAAACATGAGAGTCGAACCGAACGGTGGATACATCTCTTGTATGTTTCAATTACACTACGAAGAGGCAATAGATTGTTTTCCTACCGTATGGAAACGCTCTCTTCATTTTTCCTGAACGCCATCTTTTCTTTGTTGTAACATGTGTAAAGGTTCTACCTTCCTTTCCTCCTCCCTGTTTCCTACTAGTCTTTCTCTCTCTTATGTCCTGCATCTAAGGGTTCCTTCATCCCTTCAAATGTTCTGTTCCTTCCTTTCCCGCGTTCATTCTTTGTTTTATTTCCTTTATGTTTTTTTTGTTGTCTTCTCACTTTTTATTTAGGAATTACTCTCGTCTGCCTTCTCTCCTTCTTTCTTTCTTTTCTTTCTTTCTTTCTTTCTTTCTTTCTTTCTTTCTTTCTTTCTTTCTTTCTTTCTTTCTTTCTTTCTTTCTTTCTTTCTTTCTTTCTTTCTTTCTTTCTTTCTTCTGTGTTGCTGTCTTTATCGATGTTCTTTCTATTTCTGGGTTCCTCTAGTTCTCTGTTGGACATATTAGTCCATTCTCCGTACTTTAATTTTCAGCGTAATGTTCTATCTTTCACGTCCGGCTTGTTTCTCGACATTGTGTTCTCTTTTCCATTCTCAGTACCCTGTTCTCTTGCATTCCTTCTTTCTTTCGAGTATTATTTTTCACTTGTATTGTCTTTTCCACTTGTCTCCATCTTGTCTGTTATGCATATTACCCTGTCCCTCCTTTGTTGTCTGGTCTCTTTTCCTCTCGTTATTACTGCACAATTTTTCATCTTGCAGCTGCAATATTCCCTTTGTATTTCTCTGTTGATATTGTTCCTTTTCTATCTATTTCTGCACCCTCTGTGTTGTTCTCCTTTTGCCCTGCTACGTCTAATTTTCACTTGATATATGTTCCCTTCTTTCCCTTTCGCCTTCATCTTTCTGTCTTTTTGATGATAGTTTTCAAGTTCCTTTCTTTTCTATTTTTCATTCTCAGTCATGTTCTATTATGCATCTTCACACCGGTTCCTCGAGTCCAGTATTCATGCATGTAGGTTCCATTATTCGTCTTACCTCTATTCTTCTCTCCTCTTCACATCACCGACTCTCCACCTCTTTCGTTTTAATGATTCGTCCTATTTTCTGTCTTATTTTCAACATCCTTTTCCTGGGGTACTTTCTCCACACCTGTCTGATTTCTCACCATCTCCATCCTGCAGTAGGTTGTTTATGTAATGCTGTGGTCAATGAAACCAATATAAAAATTCAGGCGGAGTATTTCTCTGGCCCCACTACACATATGAAAATAACACATAAATAATGTTTATTACATCGGATTTCTGGAGGTCACAGTGAGGACAGAGCTACTTTCAGCTGCAGGGCTGGGTTATTCTTACGGCTGTAATACCCAGTGCCTCCGGCTGTGCTTCCTGCCCGGGAGCCTTAGGGCCTGAACTTGCAATCTTGCATGAAAGCGTTTCTGTGCCTCTGAAAAGGAAAAGAGCCAAGCAGCTTAAATGGAACCTATGGCGGATTATACATGGTCTGTTATTCTTTCTCTTTGCACATATTTCTCCGCCAGAGCAGTTGATTTGTCTGTACTTTACATATGAGAGGAGTTGTGGTCCAGTAGGGCGCACATCCAGCCATGTTGGCCCTGTAGCTGGTAAGATAGCTCAGTGGGTTGAGCACTCACTGCTGTGATCTGCAGGTCGCAGGTTGAATACCACCAAGGCCAAACTATCCTTTCATCCTTCTGATAAATGAGTACCAACTTCAGTTGGCATGACACATGTATGCAAATATGTTCTATGTACAACACATAGGTGTAAGCACTAAATACATTGCAAATGATCATTCAGTTGCCATAATGCAGCGCCATAATGCAGCCCCCTTGTGTAGCAAAGTGCAATATTAGAGACAACGATCATCACTGCACAATGATCTGCAGTAGCATCCAGCATCCTCAACTTCAGAGAAAGATAATCTCAGGGACCCCTTGTCTCCCAATGGAAATTGTGGGTCTTCTATAGGTCAATCAGTGAAATGTGTGCAATGACCAGTAGGTGCCACTGTTGCATTGGTGCCTGTCTCATTCTAGGCTGTGTCTTACTTTGGCCACTCGCTGTGTTTATTGAATAACATTGTATTGAATTGTATTGTATTGTTTCTCAGGACCTATATCCATGCCACTCTGACCACTAAATAGCAGGGCTGCACTGCTCTTAGATGAAACCCTGACATTGGGCCTCATTACGAGTCTGGCGGACTCATAGTATTTTACCGGCACCCTACTTCCTGGTGCCACCTGGAAATTACAAGTCCAGCACCCCGGGAACTCAGATTCTGGTAAAATGTTAGTCCCATTTCCATAGAGTGCTATAGTACTCTATGGGAGTTGGGACTTAGAAGCACCGGCACCATTGCTAATGGTGCCAGAGCTTCCGTGACCGGCCTGCCTACCGTGGTCGCGGTACCCGGCAGGGTCAGACTTGTCAGGCACAGCGGCCCCTTGCAGGCAGACTGCTAGTTTGCCTGTCCGGAAACATGGGTGCCGGTGAGCTTACCGGCACCCTTGTTTCTGGACTGGCAAACCTGTTTGTCTTCATCTTGCTAGCCATTAGGGGACGCTGTTAAGCCAGTATTACTCTACTCTCTTGAAGCCACTAGGAGTCAACATAGCACTACTTCTGCCTGTAAAACGAACACCTCAATCATTGTGACGCTGGGTATCACTTCTGATTGATTTCCTCTAGGCTACATTTGGGAAACAAAACAATGCTAGGCTTTGATTAACCACTAGAGGGCTTAATACAATTGTGTTGTGTATGCTGGTGTAGGAAACATTTTTGTCAAGAGGAAATTATATTTAAACTCCACAAATGTTACTGTTTCAACACAAAGCTAGAGATGAGGTGCTATTCAATATTGAATTGGCAGATCTGGAATTGCCCTTTATAGCACAAAAAAAGTTACATTTTTCCAAATGTATTCGTAAAAATAAAAATCTTCTCAAATCAATTTGTTTACTAAAACAAATCGGTATTTTGACTAATCAAACTCATTTTTGCAGTGGTTTTTTTTGCGCACATTGATTTGCTTTTGTAAAACTTTTTTTTTTTAACCAATTATTTGGGATGAATGGGAATGAATAACTTGCATTTCATTCGCTATGCTGGGTTTCCAGGCAAAAACACATAGGGCCTGATTTAAAAAATGTTTTCAATTGGACTTTCCCATGTTAAAATTCTTTTGTATATCAGGCCCATAGATTCTAATTTAGGGGAATCAAATTTCCCAATGAATACTGCTCTTTTAAGTTACAACCCTTAATATTACAGCCAAAGCAACATGTTAGCTGTCTATTGGATATCCCTTTCCACCGATTGCCGGTTTGCAACAAAAACACCTTATCTCCTAAATACAGTTCCCATTAAAAAGGCAAGAACAATCTCCCACATTATTGAGGTACCTTGGCTGGTTCTTTAGATCAATCTACAGACATTAGCATTTTACCATAGAGTCCTGGCCATGTATTAAACCCATTAAACCCAAACCTGATGTGTATTATTAAAACATGGTAAAAAGAAGAAAATACACATGTTTGATTCACAATTGCACATAACAGAGTGCTTCTGCAGCACCATACATTGCAAGATAAAAGCTTTGGCCTTAATTGGCTCGGCATACATTTGAATTATGCAGAATGATCTGAACTGGACCAGCAGGCCATTGCCAAAATCCTGGACTCTGATTTGCAACTGACCCGTTAATACCAGTCAGAGAGATGCACAGAGCTACAGGGATGGTCTGACGTGTTGTCGCTGTGGAAAATCCTTGATTTTTAAAATGTTATTTATTGGTTGATAAAATAAAACCTTAACAAAATATGCATACATTCAACATTACATAATAAAATGTACATGTTTACAATAGTTACACACTTTTTTTTTTTTTTTTTGGGATTTAATTGTACAAACAATTTTTTCAAAGGTAAAAATAAAAAAAAAGTCCAACATTTCCATAGATTCCAAAGAGGTCCCTTTCAGCCTTAAGTGATCCAAAAGAAAGCACGAAAAGAAAGTCCCTTCCTTGTCCTCCATTTTGACCCATAATGTTTATTTCGCTGCCTGACCTGTTGGATTCTTTGCGTAGTTCTAGTTGTTCTCAAGGTCTTTAACCAATTTCTGTTATCAAGCTTCCTTCCATTTATTTATTTATTTAATCCTTTAAGTCTCTTCGTGTACTCACACATTTTCACACATGAAGTCTTTCACTTCGATGGAATTCTTTTTATTCCCCTGGAAGTTCCTCCTATTGCTTTTACTTAGTTGTTAGCTTAAGGTTTTCAAAGAAGGATGCTACTGCGATCACATTTTTGTTATTTTCTCCTTCGTTAAAGGCTTGCCACCAGTTATCCTCTGTCAGTGTGGAAAACGATTGCATTATTTTCCCTAGATAAACTGCTCTCGATGTATTGGTACCTTCACATTCGAGTAGAAGATGTCGACTAGTTTCTACTATCTCCTCTGATTTGAAGTATCTACATTTATTATCTGATGACAATTTCCTTATAGATTGGATTTCGTTAGTATGTAGTTGATTTAATCGAAATCTCAAGTATGTTCTAGCCAGCCTTTTATCCGGGAACTTTTTTAGATAACCTCTTGTATCGTATAGTTTTTTCGGGGCCGTTTGGAAATCTTTCGTCAGCTTATATGATCGCGCTATGTCCTCTGTCCTAACCCAATCTGCTTCAAATAATGTTTTTGATATTTTGGCTGGGTTTGTTTCAAGTATCTCTTCCGCGACATCTAGATCTTTCAATAGCTTCGTATTTCTCAGCTTCCAATCTTTTAGTGCCCGAATCTTATTCGTTGTCATCTCGTTTTTCACCAACTCCAAAGGTTTTAGTTTATTCTTCAGCTGGAGTTTTCGATATAGCATTAGCATGTTTCTCTCCTGGTTCGCTTTTAATGACACAAGACATAGCTCTCTCCTTAACAGTGGCATAGGTGTAGATTGTGCCAGATTAAGCACTTTCTTCCAGAAATAGCTCTCTAGTTTAATGCACAGTATGTCAGGTATTAGGAACATTGCATCCGCTCCATAAAGGATTGCAGGGACCACCTTTGCCTTATAGAAGTTGATAACTGCCAATAATGAAAATTTCCCGTATTTTTTGTCAATCATCCTTGCTTGTGTTGTTAACGTTTTTATCTTTGTCCATAGCAGATTTTGCATTGTTATTTCTGACTCGTTGATTGACATCATGACTCCTAGATATTTGAAGTCTTTTACTTTTTCCAATTTTAGCCCCTCCGCAAACCAATTCTGTTTGCTTTGGTTCTTCTTTTTCTTGCCTTCCCAGGCCATTATTTTGTTTTTTTCTGGATTTAACTTTAGTTTATTCTGCTTCAGATATATGATCAGATTCGTCAACTGTCTTTGCAGACCTATCGGCGTGTTATCCATCAAAATAATGTCGTCTGCATATAACAAGCGCAATATTTTTTCACCACCAATAGCAGGAGGGAAGCATCTTATTACCTTCTCGTGCTCAGCGTAATCTGCGATTTATGCGTTAAATAAAGCAGGGGCCAGGGGGCAGCCTTGTTTCACCCCCCTGGAAGTTGGAATTTCCCTCGACAATAGACCATCTTGCCCAAGCCTTACTTTAATAGATGTGTCCTGGTACAATGTTTGAATCGGGCCTATAATAGCTGGAGGGCATTTCATGGCGTCCAGCTTTTCCCATAGTTTGTCCCTGTTGACCTGGTCAAACGCCTGTACCAGGTCAACAAATGCCATATATACGGGTTGACCGGTCTGCAGAGCCTTGGCCTTGATTGTTGTTAGCGTCAGTATATTGATCGATGTTCCTGCATTTTTTACAAATCCTGTCTGGAATGGATCTCCCCCGTTTTTGGCTTTGAGCCAGGCTTGAAATGCTTCCAAGGAGAGCCCGCCGTATATTTTCCCAATGACATCCAACAAGGATATTGGGCGGTAGTGGCATGGGTCTTCTCGATTTCCACGTTTAAAGATTGGAACCACTATCGCTTTTCTCCATGAAGCTGGTATATTTTGCTCCTGGTTGCAGGTTTTAAAGATGTTACTAATCAAGGGAGCCCATATTTCTTGGTGTTGTTTTAGGTCACTATTTGTGATCCCATCCGGCCCCGGGGCCCTTGAGTTGTTAAGTTTTTTGATTTTTTCCAGGATATCTTCTTCCTTTGTTGTGATCTCCCACGGCGAGTCAGTCCCCTTTTTCCTTTTTCGCAGGCAGGCACTCTCTATGTCGGGCAGTGGTGCATATAGGTTGGAGAAGTGGGAGATCCAGCTCCCTTCTCCCACACAGTTTTGTAGGGCGGTGGTAGATGACATCATAGTTCCCTTTATAAGGGTCCAAAAGTCTCTTGATTTTTTCCTGCATAATGTTTTTAACATTAGCTCCGAATCTGCCTGGTAAAGGCAGTGCCTTTTTTGTATTATCCAGGATTTATAGTTCCTGTTGGCGCTCTTCCAACTTTCATGTGCCTCTTGTGTATCGGATCTGATCGCCATCCGCTTTAATTTTCGTACAGTTCTTCTTCTTATTACTAGTTCCTGGTTATAGGCATGAAGATGATTCATTGGGATCTTTTTGGTTTTGTTTGTCGTCTTCATGTATTTATTTAACAGAAGTGTATAATCCATCGTCTTCTCTGACTTCTTTTTTTTTGTATTAACTTCCCCATCCATTATCCTGGAGTATTTTTCAGAAATCTGCTTTATTGCGTTCTCCGTCAGTTTTAACCTGGATTCCTTGATGTTCACATCTATTTCTTGGTTAAAGAGCTGTTGGGGTTTCTGTGAGTTCGCCCACCTTATATGCTGTAAATTGTGATCACTATTTTGAGTCCTTACTATCGCAAAACTGACTATAGTTCCCAGCAGCTCCTTGGACACAAATGTGTGGTCTAATGTCCCTGATTGTTCCATTCTTTGCCAAGAAGGGATCATCAGGTTTTTATCTGATTGTACCCAATGCAGGTTGTGCAGGTCTCTTGAACTCAGTATTCTTTCGAGTTGTTCACCTCTTTTCAAGATTGGCACAGATTTTGGTAAATATGGTCGTTGGTTTCCAATGTTCTTGCATATAGCATTGAAATCCCCTGTGATTATAGTGTGATTACACGTTTGGTTTTCCGCATTTTCATCTAGAATATTTATAAGATTTTCCAGATATAACTCGTCCCTGCTTGACTCTGGGTTCCAGTACGTGTTAATTAGTAGTATGCGCTTTTCCTTTTCTCTACTACTACTGTCTATATATTTCCAGGATATTATTAAAACTTGGAATTGATCGCAAGAGTTTTTTTGTTCTATCACCTCCAATCCGATACCTGATCTTATTGCTGTAAGTAAGCCAGCTGTGGGACGGCCTTTTAGGCCCTGTTTTGCGGGAATAGCGAATGTAGAATATCCATCCATTTCTGGTTTCTGTGTTAACCATGTCTCCTGTAGACATAGTATATCCCATTGCCCCAGATTCATGTCACTCTTTACAGTTAGGTGACTGAACCCTCGTGTGTTCCAAGAGGCCATTTCTATGAAAAAGTTTCTCCGTGTCAATAAGGAACATTCTTTTACCAGTTGATCAACCTGAAGGGTCCCGATCAGGTTTTCTGGTTGCTAATTGTGTTTCTTTATATATATGTCCGACACTTTCCATGACCAGTTTGGCGGTGATCTCCTCACAATTTCCGCTGCGCGATTGCGAGCAGTGTCTTTTCCCTTTTCTGATTTAGCCTGCTTTCTTTCTTTATGTGATAGTTTGTCATCCACATCCCAATTATAGTTGGCCCTAGGGGGAAGAAGATCCATCTCCTTGGTTTTCTTTTAACCTTATACACGTTTTGACCTTAGAGCGATCTTGGTATGTTCTTAGATGTTCCGACCCATGGTTACTCTTATGGGCCGAGTCTTTACTTCCTCTTAATCCATGTAGGTTTTCTTTTTCTTTTTTCTCCTTTACTGGGTGTTTTTGATTTTGTTCGACTTCACCCGTCCTTTCCCTTCCTTTTAGGTTTCCCCATTGAGTATTTCCGATGTTTTTATGAGGCGTATCTTTTATCTCATCCTCTTGTCTTGATGTCTTAATCCGTGATTTCCTTAGATCATATCCCAGGATATCAAAGTTTGCTGTTTTGTTCTCAAGCATCGTTTTGATAACTTCTGACTTAATATGTAGATATGAACAATCTTTTCTCCCAGTTTCACAAGGTTCTACCATCCATAAATCTTGATTTTCGACACATCGTAATCTTGGAATCTGTTTGAATAGGTTGATAATTGTTTTTCTGTTTAGAATTAGATTGTCTTTAGACCTTTTTTTCCGTTCCAAACGAAATATGCAAGAGCTTTGTATTCTAGACGGGTATGGTTTTTCGGTTTGATCTTTTTTTGGTGTATTTTGTCTCTGCTCATTACTCCACCTTTGTTTTCGGCTTGTCGGAGAAAAATTTCTATCCATGATGTTCCTGGGTTTATTGGAGTAGCCCCTATTTCCTTCTTCTGGTCGGATTTCTTTCTTTGAGCTTCTTTCCGGCCTGCTGTACATTTCTGTGTCCACTTACTTTCCTCTAGGGTTAAATTTCCTTTCCCTATTGTAAATAGCCTCTTGTCTTGATTTTCTTTTTGATTATTTGCAACCTTCTCAGCCTCTTCCGATTTTTCATTCTCTCCTATGATACGAACCTTCTTCTTAGGTTCCATTTCCATGTTAGAGAGGTCCAGTATGACTGCTTTTCTTTTAAATCTTGGAGATGCGTTGTTTTCTGTTTCGTATTCGTCCACTGTGTATACGCTCCATTCACTTATATCAGTTCCTGAATCTATTGTCTCGTCAAGTGGTTGACTACAGTTAGTAATAATTTTATTTGTTGTCTTACTGGCATTTTTTTCCATGCACGTTTTCTTTCTTGTTTGTTTAGACTGACTATTATCATTCACTGTATTTGTTAATAATTGTGGACTGCTCACAATTGATTTTTGATTAGTGAATATTCCAAATGTGAAATTTGTTTTATTTCCTGCCTCTTTCTCTTTCCCCTTCTGGGTTATAACCACTTTTTCTTTCTGTTGTTTTGTCTGCTTGTTCTTTATTTCCGACCCGTCTTGGGTCTCCTTTCTTACTATTTTAGTGTTTCCATTTGGTTCTTTTGAGGACACTTTTTTCCCACCTTCTATCACATTCTTCTTCTCCAGATCTGAGTTCGTCGGTGAAGTTCCTCCGTTCTCTTTCTCTATCCGCCCGTCTTCATGTATTTTCAATAACCTGTCTTTTGCTGTTACATATCCTTCCAGATATGTTAATTTCGTGTTCATGAGGGCGATCAAAGAAGTCTGATCCCTTGCTGTATCATTTAAAGCCTCGTATAGCTTTGTGAAGGGTGCTAGCGCTATGGTTAAAGTCGACATTATAGACATTAAGTCTGTTTTTTGTGTTGGGTCGATATTTGAATATGAGGGTTCTTCACTACCTCTTCTACTAGTGAATGTTGTTTTGTTTTCTGCCAACGTTTTTGATTGTGGCGATCTTATGTTTCTGTTTGGGTTTCTAGCTGTCCCGCCCATTTCGTCATTTTTACTAAGATTGAATTCAGTTTGTATCCCAGCTTTCTCTATATTCACAGAATTTGCTTCTTGCATTAAAGCTGTTGTCTGCGTTGTAACTGACGCTTTTTTTGTTGCCATTGGTTCTGTTAAAAACAGAGTGGTCTGAGTGCTGATAGCTGATGTTTCAGGCCTAAGGGTCTCGATCTCCTTCATTTGCGATGAAGGCGTGGTAGATAGGATCGCTTTTTCACTGGGTAGTCTGTGTCTAACGGCCGGTTTCTTAAAATGCCATCTTACCTGGGCATTATTAACTTCCTTCGCTTCTTGCCCTCTTGTATCCTCTCTCTCTGTGACTGGCATGGTGTCACAGTCTTCCGTCTGTAACACGCTATTTAGTAGATCTGCGTCAGATATTTCTTCTTCTGTATACTTTTCCTTAAGTTCTTTAAGGCCAAAGTAGCTTTTTATACAGTCTGCCTTTGTTAGATTCAGCAAGGTCGTTTTATAGGCCGACTTTTTTTTTTGCCTTTGAATTTAGGTGGGATAATCAGTAATTTCCAATACTGTTGTTTCTGGGATTTCTTTCCCTGCTTCCTTCTACCACCTTTTCCACTTTCCACTAATGTGGACTTCGTTTTTATTAGATCTTCCGATTCATATTTCTTGGAATTATCCTCCTTATCTGATCCTGCCTGTATTTCTTGCGTCATTTCGACTCCTCCACTTACGTTTTTCTCTCCAGACATTTTGTCAGTTATTATATTTGTATCTAAAGATTCATCCATCTTGCTTTTAAGAAGTTGATGTAGACGATCGTATAAGGCCGCGTTTGGAGTTGCAGCGATGTCATCATTATAAAAAGCGTCATGTATCGATGTTATTTCTTCTAATGACTCATCCATGATTGCCGTTGTTTTTGTTGGAATTTGTATCTTGCCGATTGAGATTTGCCTAGGAGTTGAGTGCAATTCCACTATGATTTCCATATTTTGATTTGGTATCTGGGTTTGCTCAGGAGGATTGTCGTCTTTTACAGGCGAGGTCAAGGTCTTATCTTTTTCTAAGGTTTCCTCAACTGATATTTGCAAATTAGCTGCGTTTTCGGTGTGTAGTTCAGCCACGTTGTTCTCTCCCTCCACCTCCTCAAACTGTATTTTTTGCCTTATTTCCTTCAGGCCTTTGCAAATTGTCTCTGCATCCTGTTCCATCGGCGGCTCTTCAATCATCTCTGCTCTTGCTTCCGTTGTTATTTCCTCTATTGAAGGGCTTGGTTCCGCCTCCTTTGCTAAATTAGTATTTAGGATAGCTCCTGCCTTTTCAACATCTCTCGCCATGCATGGTATTGTCCCTTCATTGACCAGATGTTCCACCTCTTTCACCCCTATATGGGTATCAAAAGAAGGGACTCCCCCGTCGCTTACTCCCTCCTTTTCCATGAAGTACGTTGGTCCAATTCCGGTGGTGCCCTTCAGGGCACTCCTGAGTAAGGGCCCTGATTTCCCACTTTCCCCCCTTCTTTTTCCAACTGCCCCAATATTGATTCTGCTTTCCTCGCGGGCCACGAGGTCTCACCTCTCTTAGCAGTAGGCCATTTTATTTTGGACTGCGTCGGGTCTCTCATCAGGGCCTTAGAGTGTCTCCTCACCCTTTTCGATTTCCCCTCCAGCGTGCCTCCTTTTCTCCCACTTGGACACTGCCCAGTCACCTGTGGCAGAGATATGTCAACTGGCAAATATGTGGGAACCGCCTCATGAGTGATGGGAAGTGGAGGGTGTAGAGGCAGTGGAGAGACCCTACCTTCCTCCGTATTCTCGTGGGGAATTAGTTCGGAGGGAATCCTAATCCCTACTTCTTCCTTTTCGGGGACCCCGTCTTCGGCCCCTCCCGAACCCTCCTTTTCATTTAATTTCTTACCTTCCAGACGATTGGGCCTGTCCGTTTTCGAGTGCACGCCCACCTCGCACTCATCTCCTGATTTGCATCTTGGGATATGTAGTGGATTCACCATCTCCTTTGGTGAGGCGGGACTCATCCTAGCCTCCTGCTCCCTCCAGCCACGAGCAGCCCCACAGCTCCAAACAGACTCCCAACAGACTTTGCCTCCGCCCTTTTCGCGACTCCGGGCTTATCGCCGCAAGGGTGACGCGGCCGGCTTTTAATCCAGCTGGTCAGGTCACGTGATCAGTCACGTGATTGGTCTCTTCACAACAATATCAGCTGCGAAGAAGTATGCAGATGCGAAGCTGAGATGCGGTGGTTTAAAGGGCCAGAGCCCTAGTCCAATCCACTCCTTGATATATAGATGTAGCTCGCCTCACTCCCAGTCTCTCAGCCTGCGCCACGGGCACACGCAGGTCAAGCACAGGAATGGCACAGGGGTCACAGCTCCACAGACTCCCAACAGACTTTGCCTCTGCCCTTTTCGCGACTCCGGGCTATCAAATGAAAGGAAAGAAGAAAAGAGGAAAATAATATTAAAAGAAAATAATTAAAAAACACAGACTCAGTATCCACAAATAAAAACCTAAATCCAATGCAACCTAAAATTCTTAAGAACATCTTACTGCTCCTTGGGTCCTCCAGGTTTAGGGCTTTCACAAAACGAATCACTGCTAGTGAAAGAGAAATGGATTCCTCGACCAGACTTCTCTGCCACAGATTCTCACTCTGAAAAAACGACTGTGAATATATACATCTTTTAAATATTGATGTGCGAATGTTCAACACATTTGGACAGTATATGATGAGATTCTTAAGAGT
This sequence comes from Ambystoma mexicanum, assembly GCF_040938575.1. Taxonomy (NCBI): domain Eukaryota; kingdom Metazoa; phylum Chordata; class Amphibia; order Caudata; family Ambystomatidae; genus Ambystoma; species Ambystoma mexicanum. Next base: position 387,662,557 of record NC_090932.1, read on the forward strand.
TTCCAATTCCTTCCGATGTTTACAAAACCTACAATACCCTGTGCCGATCACGCTTAGATTACGTCGCCGCATGATTTCACTGGTAACATGTAAAATGGGTGAATTTCAGCCTTGCTATTGGATATGGAAATAGTTTAAGTTGAAGTGCTTAGGCTCCAAGCCGTTTCTTTTTAAAACGCAAGTGTGCCATCGACTTAAATCCATGACAGGCATCTGAAGTTTTAATCCAATGCCGTTCTTGCAGGGACTTTTTACCCAACCTGGATTAAGCTGCCGATCTTCTACAGATCACCCTATTTCCAACAATACCGATCTGCAGTACCCAACAAATGCATTAAGTTCGGGATTCTGCCCCCATATACACCTACAGCAAGGTTACTGTATAAGGAATCCCAAGGAGGAATACAGCAAGGTTAATGCATAAGGAATCCCAAGGAGGAATTCAAATTCTGTACAAGAACTGCAGACATTTACATTCCACTCGATTAGCCAGTGAATTAATACCCAATTCAAAAATAATGTCAGCATTCGGTACCACATTCAGTACATTTCACACTCTGTGCCAGATGTAACTTTCAATTTTGAGCAGGGAATCCACTGCCCAAGGTTATATCACTTCAGTCCCATAGTTGATTTTGGGCACTGTGTTGCCTTCATAACATTTTAGCAAAGGAGCAATGAGTATCTGCAATACTTCATTTTTATTGTAAGCATCTGTGAGGCCATAAGTATGGCTTTATGCATTAACCAGTCAACATGTTTGCTCTTGCTTATTTTCCCTAGGATAGGAAACTCCAAGTATACAATGCTCTCAGCTGCCTCCAGAACCTCTGAATTTAGACGCCAAGAAAAGGTCTTCCCATTACGTCGGTTCATTATCGTTAATATCTTGGTTTTAGAGACATACATTGTTAGGAAATGTGTGACTGCATATTTTACAAAAGCCATAATTAGTTTCTGTAGATCTATTGGGGTCAGATCAAAAAGAAAAGAATCATCTGCGAATGACAAATAAAATATATGACTGAAATCTATCTTTGGGGAGGGCAATGATTTATCATTAAGATGGTCTTCTCCGTCTGACATATATAGATTAAAGAGGCATGGGGGCAAGAATGCACCACTGCCTCAAACATGTACGAGTTTCGATAACCCTTGAAAGAGTTCCCTGTTGATGAAGTCTCACTTGAACCTGCTCTGTCCATGCAACCCCACTACGAGTTGAAACAGGTTTCTGGGGATGCCCCGGTCAAGTAGTTTATTCCATAGTTTGTTTCTGTTCACCATGTCAAAAGCAGAACTTCGGTCTATGGGTGCCACATCGACCTTCTTGTATGTATCATTCCGAAACTTCTCCTAAAAACATTTCAGGACAAATCCCGTTAGGCTAGTGGAATGCATTTTCCTGAATCCTGTTTGCTCATTCCGGATTCTCCCAATTCCTGCTGCCCACTCCTCTATTTGTTGTAGAAGTATACTTGCAAACTTCTTGCTGTCAGCGTCCAATAAAGTTAATGGATGCTAACAGCGAGGGTCTGATGTTAAGCCCTTCTTTTTGTAAATCAGCAAAATGTGTGATGTACGCCATGATGGTGGGAAGTCAGCCTTTTCAATGATATCGATGAAAAGTGGAGCTAATATGGATGTCCAAAGAGCTGGGTCACCTTTAAACAAGAGGTTCAATAACTTGGTTGGGCACGGCACCTTTGAGCGGCTGTATTTCATAATAATGTCCTCCACTAAGATTTAATGTAGGTATCCACATTCAATCCTGTTCTCAATCGAGAATAAGGACTCGTAATGTCTGACCCAAACAGCCTCTTCAATTGCATTTGTCTTTAGGACCGCTTGACTGCCTTCCAATGAGTTCATTACCCTCCAGAAATTGCTAACATCATTGTTTCTAAGCAGTTGTAACATACATTCAGCATCATGTTGCTTTATCCTGGACTGCTGCTGTTGTCCTTAACAGATGAGAGATAGAAAGAGGTTCTTACGTGTTTTGCACTAACAATCCTTATCATTGTTCCAGTAGAACTGGCCCATGTAGCTTTGAGAGCGTCACCACCTTTACACAGCTGCAGGGTAGTGTGTGTGCCAGTGCCTTATGTGGGACAGTACATCGAAGGCGCGGGGGGGGGTCTTAGCATTTCACAAAAAACAACATATGGGGGAAGGCGTTAAGAAGAGTCTGAAAAGACTACAGAACTTTTGAAAGAGATGTGTCCTATGTAAATAAAGGAGTGCCTTAATACACACCGGTGAATTGTCGTACCTTGAATAAAAGGTGGGCACATCTACTTAAAAGGCCACGTTGAATTCAATTAGCATCCAGATTCAAACTGTTGAATCGTAGGAACCAATCAGGGTCCATTGTTTCCAGGCATTATTCCCCATTGTGGTCTTCCATCCTGATAGCTCTCCGGTTGACTCAATAGCCTCCCTCCCATAGCTGCCCTCTATCAAGCTTCCTCCATATTATCCCTGCTGCAGTTCCTGGACACTTTTGGCTAACGCCTGCTTCTCTCAGTCGCATCCCAAACAGCAAACAGGTTTAGTGAAAAGGTAGAAGTGACTGAATTCTTGGTTTGTGAAGGGGGCCCTAAGTTCCATCTCAGTATACCTTGCAACTCTGCGGTGGTATCCTTTGAACGCTTTCAAGTCTCAAGCTCTCTTCAGGAAGGCCGTTTCAGCGTTTGTGATATTTGCAAAAGGGATTTACTGCTGGACTTTTAGTTAGCTGCATTGCTAGTTTGTTGATAACAGACTACCAGCAACAGGATGCTGAGCCTCTGCTATTCTGCAGTCATGTCATGTCTTTCTTTTTTCTTGTTCTCCTCAAATTGAGGGGCCCCTTCTAGTACCTGTACCACCAGCTACGCTCTAATATGATGTTTACCCCGGGGAGCACTCTAGGCAACACCTTATGTTTTGAGCCCTTAGCCCTCTGTACGCACCCTTGCTTAACTGAAGCCCATAAGTCAGGCTTCTGGGCTCAATACATGCTGTATTGTGCTGTTCTGCGGGCATTCATTCTTAATTAATCAGCAGTCTAAACAAATCTACTAAAATAAAACGATTTAAATAATACAAAGAAAAAAAAACAACCAATCAAATTGTTATAAGTCAATTAGGGTTCCAAAGCCTGTGAGATAGCTCACTGGGCCGGCTGCAGAGATACGCTTGTAGTCTCCAGATCTTACCGAGATTCCTGGCAACTTCCATTACTGCCATTAATTTGATACAGTAGTTGGTTCTCCTGAACCTCCCTGAAAAATCTCCAAAATCAATTTCCAGCCGCAAGAGTGCTTTGTTCCTGAAAATGGTGTTCTCCTCGCAATCGGGCCTGAACCCATTGGGTCAGCACCTATCCTTCTGTTTCTATGATATGATATGATATGATATGGCATTTGTAATGCGCCTATACACAAGTGTTTCAAGGTGCGAAGGTCTATCCAGAGGTCGAGGTGGCTACCGAAGGGGACAGGTCTTATCTCTCTCTCCCATTAAGACCTATGAAGCACCAAGGCAAGGCCTGTCACTGTAAGTTTCTGGCCCAGGCCCAATTGAAATACTGGTACCTTGTCAATTCAGCAGGCTGTTAACGGTGCCTTTATAATGAGAGAAAGGAAGCACAAGGTATGCAATACTGTAGGCATGGTTTATGGTCATGAGGTGTGGCCGGCATGAGCCGTGGAAAAGAATCTCTCTAGTGGTGTTGCATATCACATACCCTGGTCGGAAGCCACGCCTTCCAATCCCTCCTCTTACTTCTATTTAAATGCCCTCTATAGCGCCCTCTGTGAAAGAGCTTACCGGATGCAGAAGCCCAGTGGTGGACATGGAAAAAATGTGGTGGGGGATCCCACAACACAAGGGGCGGGGTGGGGGAAGAATTTGGGGGGGTTGGTGCCAGAGGGGGCGTGGTCTAGAGGGGGCGGGGCTCATAGCGGACATCCAATGCTGGAATACTTTAAAAAAAAAAAAGGGCCCGCAACGGCAGCATTGCCTTTTACCGCCAGCTTTGGCACTGGTGTGTAACGCACAATGCTTGCTACATGTACAACTGAAAGGAATCATTTCTACATGTAGCGAGCATTGTGCGTTACACACCGGTGCCAAAATCATGGTAAAAGGCAATGCTGCCGTCGCAGGCTCTTTTTGCTTTTTTTTTCTTAAGTATTCCAACGCGGTTCACGGGTTTGGGCGGCTGACTTGGCCGGATCCCGGGATCCGGCTCCAGATCTGGTGCCAGATCTCGGATACGCAGAGAGCCGGCCCAATGACCAGCACTGCAGAAGTCTCAATATCGAGTAGGTTCACAGTTCCAATATTTCCAGCAGAAAAAGTGCTCTCCCTGGTCTGTGTTGCTTTGAAGGAAAGGGAACGAGAATTATACTTCGTTTCAGGACCCCCACCCCACTCAACTCAAAGCGTGCCCTGTTCACTACCTAGATAGGAGTGCCTTATTGATAACCCAATATTGCTGAAATGGATCCTGTAGTTTGAAGACACAGAATTCACAAACATAAAGAATAGGTCACCACATGTGGGCCTGTGACACAAGTAAAGTCATCACCCTCTGATATGGTAATCCGTGGCAAAATACTCAGCCCCAAGTTAGAACTTAGCAATGCCATGTTGAGCAATCAGGTGTTTACCATGCAGTGGCTATGTTCTACTGGCCGAAGTAGCGCAAGCGCACGTATCTCACCGTCAGAAGAGGACGTGACGAGACGTGCCGTCAGCACGAGGCGTGCACGCCAAGAAGCAGGTGGTCAGGCTTCACGTGGCGTGAATGCAGAAGTGAGAGACTCGAATAGACGGTACACATTTCTCTCTCTCCAGATAACTCTCCGACTCCACCTCTGATGTGGGCAGCGAAATCAATTCAGAATTGGATACTGCGAGTGGAGGTTGGGAAAAGGTTAATCTCAGTTTTATGACGGCTTGGAAGAGCTTTCCATCAGAGCAATCCGTTCTGGATGGCAGCCCAGGGGGCAGTATGCAGCAGTGTGATGAATTCGGGATTCTGCCTGCTAAGTTATGAATGTTATCAATCGCCTTTTAAGCATTCGCCGTCCTGATTTCTACTCCCCTTGGAGCGGGTGCATTTTCAGGCCCTGTCAGCGCAAGTCAAAGTGCTGTTCCTGGGAGGTTTCTTAAAAGGCATTCCCTGCCAGCGCACAGCTCTTCCGGGATTGCCCCCTCGCTCTCATTGCTTTCCAGTGTTTGCCTATCAGTCGAAATGTTAAAGAGGTGCAGAGAGCCTAGGTGCTTCTAAAGTCTGTTGGGGTTGCAGCGTCGGGCAATTCCTCTTAAATCATTTTGGATACCATTGGGTGGGTGAACGCAGGGCCAACCTGAAGTCCACCTCAGCCCTTTGTATTGTTTTCAAGCACATGTCACTATTTGGGCTCAGTGAAGCGGGGCAATGATTACTGGAAGCAATGTGCGGAAATCAGTCAATGCCCTTGATTTGGAGAAAAGGCAATTCCACATAGGGTATTTGACAGCGTGCTATGGGGAACACTGTGCCAATGTCAGTCATGGTTACCATACAATGTTGCTTATACAGAGACTAATAGACTGAAGTGAATTTAGGTGCGCTGTTTAGAGATGAAGTAAACAACTCTGGAATCTTTGAGTGCTGCGTTGTGGGCCATTAAGGGGCCTGATTCTGAGGTGCGTAGAGTAATGGAAAAGTGCTTTGTCTGAGTTGAAAGACACTTATCTATGAAGGCATGTATTCTGATGTAATACGGGAGTGGCGGCAATAAACAAAATTCTGCCACCACCTCACATGTAAGGGGCTGGTAAGGACTGTATTCAGAGGCCAGAACACCCATCCTGCACCAGCCTTAAGAGGCATTTATTAACAGTACCCTGGAATAAGCCGTTAAACTCCACAGCACACTTTTTCCCATTATGAACATGGCATTTCTTAGACTGCAGCACCACTTGCCTAGCTTCATGAAAGTTTTAGAAAACATTCTTAAATTAGAACAGTGGCAGTCTTTTCAGAAATGCTTGCAATGCCACTGTAGCACATGTTTTCCCCACAATGTATGACTTTAGCAGCTTTTGCTGCTGGAAAGCACATTTCCCCTCCAATATGTCCACTCATCTCAGAATGATGGTGCTGGAAACTGGAGGGGAGAATGTCGGCTTCCCTCACTATATTTAGCACAAACTTACAATCAGGCCCAGGGAATACACAACACATCTTTTTGACATGTTACATTGGTTTTGCAAAAGTTAACACTCTGTTGAGGTCTGTTGGACGCCCTGATGAGAAGAATGTTGGCTTCTCCCCAGATTGCAAGCAAGGTCCATTATGTTGACAAAGCACGACTCAGGTGGAGCCATCATGGCGAAATCTAAGGAGACTGGTGAACCTGCTCTGAAATTGGCATGCATCTGGAATGGAATGTCACACTAATTAGTATGTTCAAAGCAAAGATATTAGGGGACATGGATTGTGAGGAAAAAGGTGTGAGATGTATGCCCTCTATTCAACTCACAAGAACAGGAGGCTAATTAAAAGTCTGGAACTAGAAATGTAGCAGCCTTGGACAACACGTAGGGCCTGATTTATGGAATTTTTAGCATATTGCAAGTTGACTTTGCACTGCTGCAAAGTGACTTTGCACTGCCAACAAACACCAGTTCCAGTGCAAAGTGTTTGTTGGCAGTGCAAAGTCTTTTACAGCAGTGCAAAGTTACTTTGCTCAACGCTAAATACTCCATAAATAGGGTCCTTAGACTGTCATCATGAGGGTTTAAAGACCCAATGACTTGTCTTTCTTGGTAATTTGAGACAAGCACAAGGCGTCTCATCCTGAATGCATACAGTTCGTAAAATCTGAGAACAGAGAACAATAGGCAGTGCCATTTTCAAACTTCTATATCTACATAATACAAATGTATGCAGAAAGTTCTGCCCCAAATAGCGCAGAGAACAAAGGCCATGATTCATGGAATCCCCGCCTATAAGCCGCAAAGTCCTGTGCGCTGAAAAGAACTCTGCGCGGCACTAACCGCAAACTTCCCTCTACGCGCTGTGCATAATCATGTATTCCAAAGTGCATTCCAACCCAACCCGCAAAGAAAACCGAGCTGTGTAAGGAATGCCTACAGCAGGCACCCACACAAACCAAAAACATAGGAAGAGACCTACCAAACTGCTGTCATATACCCCTACTGCACATCATCCCCTCAAGCCCAGACAACACCCACCAGCCCCCCTCACCTATGCCACTACCCTAGTCAGCCCTCTGACAGTACACCCACCTCCCCACAATGCTGTCAACTCCGCCACTACTCTAGGTAGCCCCCTCAAGTCCTTTCACCACCCACCAGCTCCCCCCACCTCTGCCACTACCCCAGTCAGCACCCTGACAGTACACCTCCCTCCCCACACCATCCTCATTTCTGCCACTACCCCAGTCAGCACCATGACAGTACACCTCCCTCCCAACACCATCCTCACTTCTGCCACTAGCCCAGTCAGCTCCCTGACAGTACACCTCCCCTCCCAACACCACCCTCACCTCTGCCACCACCCCAGGAAGCTCCCTGACAGTACAGCCCCCTCCCCACACTGCCATCACTGCCACCACTACCCAATTCAGCCCCCTGACAGTACACCCCTCTCCCCACACCGCTCTCATCTCCACCACCACTCGCAGGCAGAACCCTGACAGTACACCTCCCTCCCCACAATGCCCTCACTTCCGCCACTACTCCAGTCAGCCCCCTGACAGTACAGCCCCCTCCATACACTGCCCTCACCTCTGCAACTACCCCCAGGCAGTCCCCTCAAATCCTGACCCAACCTACCTGTCCCCCTCACCTCTGTCACTACCCAGGTAGCCGCATGTGAGTACAGCCCCCTCCCCACACTGCCCTCAATTCTGTCACTACCCCAGTCAGCCCCATGACAGTACACCCCCTTCAAATGCTGCCCTCACCTCTGCCACTACCTCGGTCAGCCCCTGAAAGTACAACCCCCTCCCCACACTGCCCCCACCTCTGCCACCACCCCAGGTAGCCCTCTCAAGTCCGGACACCACCCACCAGCTTCCCTCACCTCTGCTATGACCCCAGGCAGTCCCCTCAAGTCCTTACACCACCCACCAGCCCCCTTCACCTCAGCCAATACAGCAGTCACTCCCCTGACAGTACGCCCCCAACCCCACATGGCCCTCACCTCTGCCACTACCCCAGACAGCCCCCTCACATCTTGACATCACCCAACAGCCCCCCTCACCTCTGATACTACCCGAGACAGCCCTCTGACAATACACCCCCCCAACACCGCCCTCACCTCTGCCACCACCCCCTGGCAGCCCACTGACAGTACACCCTCCTCTGCACACTGCCTTCACCTCCACCACTACCCCCAAACGGCCCCCTCAAGTCCTGATACCACCAGACAGTCCCCCTCACCTCTGCCACTACCCCAAGCAGCCCTGTGACAGAACATCCCACTCCCCACTATGGCCTCAATTCCGTCACTACCCCAGTCAGCCCCCTGACAGTACACCCCCTTCAAACACTGCACTCACCCCCGCCACTACCCCCAGACACCCCTCTGAAGTCCTGACACCACCTACCAGCCCCCTTCACCTTTTCCACCAACCTCAGGCAGCGCCCTCAAGTCCTTACACCACCCACCAACCCACTTCACCTCTGCCACTACCCCAGTCAGTCCCCAGACAGTACAACTCCCTCTGTGAAAACATAAAAATAATATGAGGCCGGGAAGCCCAGAAAGAAACACACCAACACAGGTTACAAAGAACATACAAGTGCTTTATTTAAAAGCTACAAAGTTACCAAAGCCAATTGACAAACGGATAGCTATTCGGCTCTCAGAGAAACATAACCAACCTCAACGAAAGTTCAATGTGTTAGTGAGAGAGACCGTACATTGGAATACTTGGGTCTTTTATACCCTTTATCCAGCCCTTGGCCAACCCTCTCGCGGGTTAACCATTCTAGGAGTCGGCCTATGGGTTCCTTGCCAGGTCAATCCTTTAATATATGCATTTTGATTAGTTTCGCTGATATAGCTGTACATTTACACATAGGTCAACAGTAGGACAAGGTCTCAGTTCGCGACCACGACAAGTGGCCTGCAGGCATATTAATTATTTGTGTGTACGGAGGTCACAACGGCCAGAATTTTACTCAGAATGTCATTCGGCCTCCATTTTGATGTTCAGGGTGACTTCCATATAACAAGAGAACCTAAAATGGCGGCTTAATCCAAGATGGCGACTTACATTACTTTCTCTAAGGTCAAGACCTTGCCATGGAGTTTGTTCGCATATGATGTTTAGACAACTTGGCGTAGGCCAATACACATACAATTGTTGCGATAGGAGGCATAACATTGTTTCAATTCTGACAAACCCTCCTTTTGGCCTATGCCAAGTGCTAATATCATTTCTAATATCTTTGTAAATAACTCCATGCATTGTCATCCATCCATCCTAAATCATTAATGAACTTCTTGTAACACAAACTCTTTAGGTGCTGTATCTGGGGCATACATTTTTTGCCCTACTGTGCTCACTGCTTGAGCACAACATCCCCCTAGCATTGCACATACACTAGGTAGACATTGGAAACAGCAACAAAGGAATAGCAGGATTCCCAAAATAACCAGAATAACAGAAAGCACCTTCCAACCCCAGGATCGTAGAGAATCCCAGAACCAGGCGCTAATATTCCAATCTCCCACAGGAACATGCACTTCAGAACTAAGGATGTGCAAGTTCTGTATTGCTTTGAAAATTGTCGGTGAGGAATCTGGTTCGAAAACACAACAAGCGGACCCAACTAATTTGCATACTCCACCACGTTCTGCCAGAATGACATCTAATGCCATCCAATTTTGGAATGCTACCAATCTTATTGCTTTTTGTTCTAGTGTCATATTGTAGAGTATATCCGTGGTCCGGTTGATGGTTCTCTCCAGTACCCTTGCTAGTCCCCTAATATTTTCAGAATTTGCTATCTGTCCCCAAAATGGCACAACTGATTTTGCTATATCTCCCAATACTTGCCCAGGGGTATCTCCATTCTCGTCCCGCCGTGGGCGAGCCTTAGAAACCTCCAAAGTACTAGCTATGAATACCCCAGGTAACAGGATTCCTAAATAACAGGTTCCCTGCCAATCCTTGGGCAACCAGGGAAATGCTGAACTACCACAAACAAAATAGACAGGCCCCCCTACATACAGAGGCCTGTTCTCTCCGGTCAAATTTACAATGTTCACACAACCTTCAAAATCTCCCATTGACCAAGTGCCATTTCTTTGTACACAGAAGGGGACTGAATCGGGGCTATGATTAATAGAGTAGGAAGGAGGCACAGCGTCCTTATTGCCTATCAGAGCCATTTTAAAGGAAATTAGAGTTTGAAAAGGAAGAGATAGTTTATCAGATGGCCTAATAGAAGCAACATTAGGTTTACTTCTATTTGCAAAAAGCGAGCATCCCAGGGGAGTCAATTCACGTTTTTCAAAATCATTTAAATTAGTTCCATCAAAAATCCCTGAGATGCTATCATTCCAACGGCCAAAGAATAGTGCTCTAAGAGAGGCATAGCAAGCAGTCGTTAAAGGTAAAGGGTGAATATACCATCCTAGCCCCTTGTTTCCATGTTGCGGTAAATGGGTACAAATCCAGCAATTACTCTTATTAAAAATGCCATGCGTCGAATTCATTATTATCATTAAAGTGTTATTATGGTACTTTCGTCTATGCTGGGAGTCTCTAGGTGACAGAGTGTGAAGGTGTACAGAGGGAGTCAAAGCAGTAGGTAAAATTTCAATTGGCAGTAAAGGTTTTAGAGGGTAAATTTCTTTGAAGTACCAAAGTCCCACAGCAGTAACTATACAAATTCCAATTACTATTATCACAACACAGCAATATACGTTTTCGGGGCCCAGGAACATTGTTCGTTGTCCGAGTTGGTCACCCCCTTATTTACAAGTCCAATGCGAACAGCAGCGGTGGAGGTGGCAGGCATCGTAGTTTCTCAATCGACGACCCAATGTTCGTTGCTGGCGACACTATGGTCGCGCGACTTCTTAGTCCTTCCCCAACCCTAGCAAGCAGAATCCCTTTTTTCAACAAAAACTTCCTTTTACAAGAGAAAAAACTCTCAATTACTTTTTCTTTTCAAATGCACAGGCAAAACCCGTGCCGTAGTTCTATTTTCTTCGTCGAAAGTCGTACCTGGTGGTACCCAATGCTCTTTGATCCGGAAATAAGGTAACGTCACTTCCTGAGGGAAGCAACGTATCGGAGGCGACGGAAGTCGCAGAACTTGAAACAGTGTTTTCCGGAAGTGACTTTTTCAAAGAGTGTGGAGACGAAATGGACTGTTCCCCAAGCTCCACGGGCTCAGAGAAATTCTCCGATGCACTCACAGCGCTATTTGCTACTCCAGGATCAGAGATTGTAGCATCAGCGAGAGGTTCTGCTTCTTCTGTAACGTGTGGTGTCGGGTGAGGAAGTTTCTTGACATGCGTCGCGTGGATCCAATGCTTCTTTCCAACCACCCGCACTGCTGTTTGGGTGACCAACAGTACCTGGTGGGGTCCCCACCAGCGAGGCGCGAGACAGGAAGACCTTTCGTAGGCCTTCACTAGGACCCAACTTCCAGGTTGAATATCGTGTCCTGGGCCCGTAAACCGTACAGGTAAAGCTGATTGGACCTGATGATAAATGAGATACAGATTTTTAGTCAACTGGTTACAGTAGTCTACAAGCAATATATTTTCTACCTCCCTCAATGCTTTAGGCTTCGGAAGACCCCAAATGTTAGCAGGTCTCCCCATCACTACCTCAAATGGAGAGAGCCCAGTCTTAGATTGAGGTGTGGTACGCATGGCTAACAATACAATAGGTAAGGCATCTGGCCATTTCAATTTGGTGCCGGCACATGCTTTTGCAAGCTTATTCTTTAAGATATTTTTATGTCTCTCTACCAACCCAGCACTTTGAGGATGTCTAGCCGAGTGAAATCGCTTTTTAATGTGTAACGCTGTGCATATCTGCAAAATTACTGCTGCAACAAAATGGGGACCATTGTCCGACCAAATTACCCTTGGAAGCCCAAATCGTGGAAAGAATTCTTTTACCATAGTCTTTGCAGTGGTCATGGCAGTAGCATCCTTAACGGGGAAAGCCTCGACCCATTTACTAAAAGCACAAATAATCACAAGAACATATTTTAGATTGTTACACCGTTCCATCTCAATAAAATCAAAGTGGATGACCTCGAAGGGAACAGAAGGGGGTCCAAAGCTACCCCTTGGAGTTGCTGTCCCCTTCCCCACATTGTGCTGTAAACAAATCATACAATTCTGAACATGTCGCTGTGCAGTCTTCAAAATGTTATCATTCACCCAGACTTGTTCTAGCATTTTCGTGATCTGTTGAGCACACACATGCATAGGACCGTGTGCCTTCGTAACCATTGCCAGCACATATGAATCAGGGAGCAACCATTTTCCTTCAGATGTATCTACCCAACACCCATCGTCATCCAGTTTCCCCATCCCTTCGGCACACCTTTTAGATTCTTCTATTGTAGCATCAGTTTGAATATCTCGCACAGACCCGATACCCTCATCTATTACATAGGCATCTTTTGTTTCCCTTAGAGCATACATGTCTGTGCTAAGGTCTTTGGCCGTTTGCCTGGCTATCTGGTCAGCAAAAGCGTTCCCTTTTCCCACATCATCTATGACCTTACGATGTGCTGCACATTTCATGATCGCTAACTGTCTCGGGAGTGAGAGTGCCGAGAGCAATTGCACTATCAGGGGACCATTCTGAATCTTGGTCTCATGTGAGGTTAGGAACCCTCTTTCTAACCAGAGCCTCCAAAAGTTGTGAGCCACCCCAAAGGCGTACTGGCTATCAGTATATATGTTTACTGTATGCCCTTTGGAGAGTTCACAAGCTCGGGTCAACGCTATAATCTCTGCGGCCTCCGCGGAGTTATGCGGAATTCTCTTAGTTTCAACAATCGTACTCAATGTAGTAACTGCATAGGCAGCTGTAGATGTACCATTTGGGAGTTTGAAGCAGGAGCCATCACAAAACATCTCCCCTTCTGCATTGCCCAAAGGAGTATCTATAAGCTCTATCCTGCCCTTCGTATCCTGTTCAGTGGTATACAGGCAGTCATGAAATTCTTCGTCACCGCAAACAGTATTTTGCGGGAAAGGTAGAAGTTCAGCCGGATTAAGAACACAACACCTCTTAATTTGAATGTGAGGGGCAAACAGAATTAATTCATACCTTGTCAGCCGGGCAGAGGTGAGGTGTTGCGTTTGAGTCTTATTCAATAGGACATCTACAGAGTGAGGTACCATCAAAATTAAATCATGGCTTAGGACTTTTCCCTCACTCTGTTTTACAGACGCGGCAGCAGCAGCGACAGCTCGCAAACATCTTGGCAAAGCGCATGCGACAGGATCAAGGGCGGAGGGGTAGTAGCCGCACAGCCTATTCTTCCCTCCGTGTTCCTGTGTTAACACAGCCAAAGCACATCCATCACATTCATGCACAAACAACACAAAGGCCTTGTCATAATTTGGAGTACCCAGAACCGGTGCAGAGCATAACGCGGTTTTGAGAAGCTCAAATGATCGTTGATGTTCTGATTTCCATGGCAGCGGCAAAGAAATGCCCTTCTTCGTCAAAGCCAACATCGGTTTCATCAACAGTGAGAAGTTTGGGATCCACAACCTACAGTAAGAAGCCATACCTATTAAGGCTCTGACTTCCTTCTGTGTATTTGGAACAGACATGCCAGAAATGTGTTTTATTCTTTCAGGTGTCAATCTTCTCCCCTCCTTTGACAGGAGGTAGCCTAAATAGGCAACCTCCATACAACAATATTGAAATTTTTTGAGCGAAGCTTTATGACCATTTTAAGCTAGATGAACAAGCAACAGTACAGTGACTTCTTTACAAGCACTTTCAGAATCTGCGGCCAAAAGCAAGTCATCGACATACTGGAGCAGTGTACAAGTAGGCGGCAATTCAAGGGTATCAAGCTGCTCTTTCAAAGCCCTGCTATAAATGCTTGGACTTTCAGTATACCCTTGAGGTGCACGAGTAAATGTGAATGAACGTCCTCCCAAGGTGAACGCGAACAAATATCTACTCTCCTTGTGTATCGGAATACTAAAGAAAGCATTCTTTAGATCCACAAACTAAAGTGCGTAGCTGTAGCAGGGATCATTGTTAGTATCGTTGTTACATCAGGCACAATTGGAAATTGTGGGTCGACAACTTTGTTAATAGCACGAAGATCATTTATGAAACGGTATGGGATTGCATTGTCGCCTTTCTTGTATACAGGCAAAATCGGGCTGTTACATAAACTACCTGCAATCTCTTCAATCACCCCTCGATGCACAAAATCGGAGACAATGCACTTCAAAGCACGCTCGCCCTCAACTGATATTTTATATTGCGTAATGCGTGGTAGTTTAACTCCATGCTTCAAAACTATTTTAACGGGCTCAATCTGTAGCACCCTGACATCATTGTCGTCAACCGCACATAAACATTCTGGAACAACACTAAACTCAGGAGGCAATGGTCGAATCAAAAAATGAGAATTGGGAAGTTGATGTGGTGAAACCGTCAGTCATACTCCATCAGAGGAACAATGAATTACTGCATTTAGTTTCTTCAACAAATTTAACCCCAACAAATTCTCTCCAAAGTTCAAAGTCAGGAGGAAGGGACAATGGTCCGTGAAGGGACCCAAAGAAACAGACACCGGCGAAGAAACCGGGCAAGCAATTGGTATACCAGAAAACCCTACAGAAACATTTGTTTGCCCTGACAGTGGAATGTTTGGAACCCGGGAATGATCAATGGAGCACTCCTGTGCTCCAGTATTTATCAAAAACTGATGCTTCCTATTCCCCACTAACAATTCAACGTAGGGACCTTTCTGATTAACGGGAATAGGTGAAGGTTCCAAACCCTGCTTCGGGCAGTCCTAACGAAATAAAAGTCATCGGAAGGAAGCTCTTCAGAAAGGTAGGCAGCAGAAGGGTGATCAAATATGTTTCTCGTGTCCAAACTTGAAGTCTGATTTTCCCATGTAAAAGGTTGCTGAGGATCTTGTGAGAACTGACCTCTATCAGGGCCCCCTGCTCCAGGGCGACCTCTAGGTCGTCTACCCATACTCCCAAACGCATTGTTTGACCTTTGTAGAAGGACGGGGCACTGTGCTCACCAATGACCATCCTGGCGGCAATAGGCACATTGATTAACATTAACAGGACCCAAAGGAGCGTTTCCTTTTGGGACATACTGACCTCTGATCTGTGAAGTACCTCCTCTGGGATTTCTAACAATTTGTTGTAACAATACTTTAGTCTTCAAATCTCCTTTCCTCTTCTCTATTTTCTCTTTTTCATTATTAACACGGTTCTCATAATACTGAGCCATGTGCAAAACTTCAGATTGGGATTTCGCCTGCCAAGCGCTCTCAGAGGACATAATCTGTGACTGGATGTCGGGCAACAATCCATGTACAAATTTGTCCACAAACAACCTGTTCCCAGACTCTGTGCCCAATTCCTGTCCACTGAAGTCAGAGAATACCTGTTCGAATCTATTAAAGAATTTGGTGGCACCTTCAGTTTTTCCTTGAACAGAGGCCGTAAGCTTGTCCCAAATAATTATTTTCTCTGGAATTATAGTTTTCAATTTTGCGACAATTATATCAGGCAAAGTAAGTATTACCTGAGGTGGTTTCTCACCAGCTGGTCTTTCCCCATCAAACCTAGTCATGTTAGCCCACATATCTCCCAACCCTGGCACATCGTCTATTTTCCGAACCTGTTTCCATAAATCTACGGGCAGGAGTACAGGGAATAGCAAGTCAATATCACTTAAGGTGAACACAGAGGACTGCAACACGGACTCTATCTCTTTGTAAAACCCTGTCGGGTTTTTCCTGATATCAGGAATTGATTGTCTAATAGTGTTCACTTCCTGTCGTGAAAACGGGACGTGAACAAATTGTGATACATAATGTGCAGGGATATCCACAGCGGGTGCACCAGTCCCAGCGTTAGCGGGAATCTCAACCTATGGGACAAATGTTGGAGGAACCTCTATCATAGGCAACTGAGATATAGGTAACTCCGACCGCTTACCAAGCAACAGAGCCAGGTCGAGCGCTAAGGCAGTCAAAGAAGTATCGGGTGAAAAAGCCCTTTTACAAATTCCCAATAACTCTATAGGACAACTAACCTTCTTCCTTACACATTCTTCCTGCAGGTATTGTACCATTACCTGAATCACCTTCCTTTGCATTTCTACTGTATACTGACTATACGTGTCATATACTTCATCTGGCGGTATCGATGAATCCGAGATCCATCGAATCGCATCTTTGGTACAAATTCGTACTTCCCCAGGTGCCGATCTATGACACGGAAGGAACCGTTTCTGCACATACATACTGTCGTCTTCATCATCCTCATCCCGCAATTTCTCAAAGTCCCTCCTATATTCAAACAATCTCTCAACATGACCATGTACTTTCTCCTCTGTATCCCTCGAAAGTGCTAAATTATTTAGATCCCTCACCCCTTGTGGGAGATCCGAATTATGTAATCTACCCCACATTACACATAAATGAGTCCCCAACCCTTCGATAAAAACATTTTTCTCTGGAAAATTGTCTATATTTGATAATGTGGAAAAAACGTTGACTTGGTCACCTTTCTCCATACAGTGCTTAGCCCATGCAAATAATTCCTGTTTCTTGTCTGCAGAAACAGTATTTCGAGTGACAATCTTTGACCCCGCACCCTGATCAACTTCAGTCAATACAGAACCACTCGGGAGCGGAGATATGGGCAAATTCAGTGAGGGTGCAACTATCGGCGCAAGAGGAAGGGGTGGCAGGATAGGTGGAGAAACAACGACTAGAGGAATAGGAACAATAGGTTGTACAGGAGGAACAGGAATAACAGCAGGAACAACAGCATGAATGGGCAGAGCACCCGGGAGAGGATCATACGGAGGTGGCGCAGAGGCACCAGGCCTGCGTTCGTTTAACAATTTTTCAATAAATTCTTCAGAAACATGGAAATCTTTAGAGGGATATATTTTCTGGTTACCGAGTGAGAAAGCCCTTTCCATATTTTTAACTGACTCCGAATATTTTTCCTTATCATATAACGACGCCTTTTCGGCATTTGTTTTATGACGGCGTGCATGTTTATCCCTACTTTTAAGCTGCTGCAACGCTTCTTTTTTCCAATTCTGAAAAACATCAAATGCTGCAGGTCTGGCCTTCTTTTTTAGCAAGACCGATTCTAGGTATTCAATACGGGGGATCTCGAAACTACCATTGATTGGGCACTGAAATTCAGAGGCATGTCTGGTTTGTCTGTGCCAAATATCATTAAATACTATACTTCCAATGCAATACTTACAGTACATAGTACATGCCGGCGACCCCTCCTGTGGTGTCGGGCAGCTGAATTCCAAAGTCCTTACAGCACCCACCAGCCCCCTTCACCTCAGCCACTACAGCAGTCACTCCCCTGACAGTACGCCCCCATCCCCACATGGCCCTCACCTCTGCCACTACCCCAGACAGCCCCCTCACATCTTGACATCACCCAACAGCCCCCCTCACCTCTGATACTACCCGAGACAGCCCTCTGACAGTACACCCCCCCAACACCGCCCTCACCTCTGCCACCACCCCCTGGCAGCCCACTGACAGTACACCCTCCTCTGCACACTGCCCTCACCTCCACCACTACCCCCAAACGGCCCCCTCAAGTCCTGATACCACCAGACAGTCCCCCTCACCTCTGCCACTACCCCAAGCAGCCCTGTGACAGAACATCCCACTCCCCACTATGTCCTCAATTCCGTCACTACCCCAGTCAGCCCCCTGACAGTACACCCCCTTCAAACACTGCACTCACCCCCGCCACTACCCCCAGACACCCCTCTGAAGTCCTGACACCACCTACCAGCCCCCTTCACCTTTTCCACCAACCTCAGGCAGCGCCCTCAAGTCCTTACACCACCCACCAACCCACTTCACCTCTGCCACTACCCCAGTCAGTCCCCAGACAGTACAACTCCCTCTGTGAAAACATAAAAATAATATGAGGCCGGGAAGCCCAGAATGAAACACACCAACACAGGTTACAAAGAACATACAAGTGCTTTATTTAAAAGCTACAACAGTTACCAAAGTCAATTGACAAACGGATAGCTATTCGGCTCTCAGAGAAACATAACCAACTTCAACGAAAGTTCAATGTGTTAGTGAGAGAGACCGTACATTGGAATACTTGGGTCTTTTATACCCTTTATCCAGCCCTTGGCCAACCCTCTCGCGGGTTAACCATTCTAGGAGTCGGGCCTATGGGTTCCTTGCCAGGTCAATCCTATAATATATGCATTTTGATTAGTTTCGCTGATATAGCTGTACATTTACACATAGGTCAACAGTAGGACAAGGTCTCAGTTCGCGACCCCGACAAGTGGCCTGCAGGCATATTAATTATTTGTGTGTACTGAGGTCACAAAGGCCAGAATTTTACTCAGAATGTCATTCGGCCTCCATTTTGATGTTCAGGGTGACTTCCATATAACAAGAGAACCTAAAATGGCAGCTTAATCCAAGATGGCGACTTACATTACTTTCTCTAAGGTCAAGACCTTGCCATGGAGTTTGTTCGCATATGATGTTTAGACAACTTGGCGTAGGCCAATACACATACAATTGTTGCGATAGGAGGCATAACATTGTTTCAATTCTGACAAACCCTCCTTTTGGCCTATGCCAAGTGCTAATATCATTTCTAATATCTTTGTAAATAACTCCATGCATTGTCATCCATCCATCCTAAATCATTAATGAACTTCTTGTAACACAAACTCTTTAGATGCTGTATCTGGGGCATACATTTTTTGCCCTACTGTGCTCACTGCTTGAGCACAACATCCCCCTAGCATTGCACATACACTAGGTAGACATTGGAAACAGCAACAAAGGAATAGCAGGATTCCCAAAGTAACCAGAATAACAGAAAGCACCTTCCAACCCCAGGATCGTAGAGAATCCCAGAACCAGGCGCTAATATTCCAATCTCCCACAGGAACATGCACTTCAGAACTAAGGATGTGCAAGTTTTGTATTGCTTTGAAAATTGTCGGTGAGGAATCTGGTTCGAAAACACAACAAGCGGACCCAACTAATTTGCATACTCCACCACGTTCTGCCAGAATGACATCTAATGCCATCCAATTTTGGAGTGCTACCAATCTTATTGCTTTTTGTTCTAGTGTCATATTGTAGAGTATATCCGTGGTCCGGTTGATGGTTCTCTCCAGTACCCTTGCTAGTCCCCTAATATTTTCAGAATTTGCTATCTGTCCCCAAAATGGCACAACTGATTTTGCTATATCTCGCAATACTTGCCCAGGGGTATCTCCATTCTCGTCCCGCCGTGGGCGAGCCTTAGAAACCTCCAAAGTACTAGCTATGAATACCCCAGGTAACAGGATTCCTAAATAACAGGTTCCCTGCCAATCCTTGGGCAACCAGGGAAATGCTGAACTACCACAAACAAAATAGACAGGCCCCCCTACATACAGAGGCCTGTTCTCTCCGGTCAAATTTACAATGTTCACACAACCTTCAAAATCTCCCATTGACCAAGTGCCATTTCTTTGTACACAGAAGGGGACTGAATCGGGGCTATGATTAATAGAGTAGGAAGGAGGCACAGCGTCCTTATTGCCTATCAGAGCCATTTTAAAGGAAATTAGAGTTTGAAAAGGAAGAGATAGTTTATCAGATGGCCTAATAGAAGCAACATTAGGTTTACTTCTATTTGCAAAAAGCGAGCATCCCAGGGGAGTCAATTCACGTTTTTCAAAATCATTTAAATTAGTTCCATCAAAAATCCCTGAGATGCTATCATTCCAACGGCCAAAGAATAGTGCTCTAAGAGAGGCATAGCAAGCAGTCGTTAAAGGTAAAGGGTGAATATACCATCCTAGCCCCTTGTTTCCATGTTGCGGTAAATGGGTACAAATCCAGCAATTACTCTTATTAAAAATGCCATGCGTCGAATTCATTATTATCATTAAAGTGTTATTATGGTACTTTCGTCTATGCTGGGAGTCTCTAGGTGACAGAGTGTGAAGGTGTACAGAGGGAGTCAAAGCAGTAGGTAAAATTTCAATTGGCAGTAAAGGTTTTAGAGGGTAAATTTCTTTGAAGTACCAAAGTCCCACAGCAGTAACTATACAAATTCCAATTACTATTATCACAACACAGCAATATACGTTTTCGGGGCCCAGGAACATTGTTCGTTGTCCGAGTTGGTCACCCCCTTATTTACAAGTCCAATGCGAACAGCAGCGGTGGAGGTGGCAGGCATCGTAGTTTCTCAATCGACGACCCAATGTTCGTTGCTGGCGACACTACGGTCGCGCGACTTCTTAGTCCTTCCCCAACCCTAGCAAGCAGAATCCCTTTTTTCAACAAAAACTTCCTTTTACAAGAGAAAAAACTCTCAATTACTTTTTCTTTACAAATGCACAGGCAAAACCCGTGCCGTAGTTCTATTTTCTTCGTCGAAGGTCGTACCTGGTGGTACCCAATGCTCTTTGATCCGGAAATAAGGTAAAGTCACTTCCTGAGGGAAGCAACGTATCGGAGGCGACGGAAGTCGCAGAACTTGAATCAGTGTTTTCCGGAAGTGACTTTTTCAAAGAGTGTGGAGACGAAATGGACTGTTCCCCAAGCTCCACGGGCTCAGAGAAATTCTCCGATGCACTCACAGCGCTATTTGCTACTCCAGGATCAGAGATTGTAGCATCAGCGAGAGGTTCTGCTTCTTCTGTAACGTGTGGTGTCGGGTGAGGAAGTTTCTTGACATGCGTCGCGTGGATCCAATGCTTCTTTCCAAATACCCGCACTGCTGTTTGGGTGACCAACAGTACCTGGTGGGGTACCCACCAGCGAGGCGCGAGACAGGAAGACCTTTCGTAGGCCTTCACTAGGACCCAACTTCCAGGTTGAATATCGTGTCCTGGGCCCGTAAACCGTACAGGTAAAGCTGATTGGACCTGATGATAAATGAGATACAGATTTTTAGTCAACTGGTTACAGTAGTCTACAAGCAATATATTTTCTACCTCCCTCAATGCTTTAGGCTTCGGAAGACCCCAAATGTTAGCAGGTCTCCCCATCACTACCTCAAATGGAGAGAGCCCAGTCTTAGATTGAGGTGTGGTACGCATGGCTAACAATACAATAGGTAAGGCATCTGGCCATTTCAATTTGGTGCCGGCACATGCTTTTGCAAGCTTATTCTTTAAGATATTGTTATGTCTCTCTACCAACCCAGCACTTTGAGGATGTCTAGCCGAGTGAAATCGCTTTTTAATGTGTAACGCTGTGCATATCTGCAAAATTACTGCTGCAACAAAATGGGGACCATTGTCCGACCAAATTACCCTTGGAAGCCCAAATCGTGGAAAGAATTCTTTTACCATAGTCTTTGCAGTGGTCATGGCAGTAGCATCCTTAACGGGGAAAGCCTCGACCCATTTACTAAAAGCACAAATAATCACAAGAACATATTTTAGATTGTTACACCGTTCCATCTCAATAAAATCAAAGTGGATGACCTCGAAGGGAACAGAAGGGGGTCCAAAGCTACCCCTTGGAGTTGCTGTCCCCTTCCCCACATTGTGCTGTAAACAAATCATACAATTCTGAACATGTCGCTGTGCAGTCTTCAAAATGTTATCATTCACCCAGACTTGTTCTAGCATTTTCGTGATCTGTTGAGCACACACATGCATAGGACCGTGTGCCTTCGTAACCATTGCCAGCACATATGAATCAGGGAGCAACCATTTTCCTTCAGATGTATCTACCCAACACCCATCGTCATCCAGTTTCCCCATCCCTTCGGCACACCTTTTAGATTCTTCTATTGTAGCATCAGTTTGAATATCTCGCACAGACCCGATACCCTCATCTATTACATAGGCATCTTTTGTTTCCCTTAGAGCATACATGTCTGTGCTAAGGTCTTTGGCCGTTTGCCTGGCTATCTGGTCAGCAAAAGCGTTCCCTTTTCCCACATCATCTATGACCTTACGATGTGCTGCACATTTCATGATCGCTAACTGTCTCGGGAGTGAGAGTGCCGAGAGCAATTGCACTATCAGGGGACCATTCTGAATCTTGGTCTCATGTGAGGTTAGGAACCCTCTTTCTAACCAGAGCCTCCCAAAGTTGTGAGCCACCCCAAAGGCGTACTGGCTATCAGTATATATGTTTACTGTATGCCCTTTGGAGAGTTCACAAGCTCGGGTCAACGCTATAATCTCTGCGGCCTCCGCGGAGTTATGCGGAATTCTCTTAGTTTCAACAATCGTACTCAATGTAGTAACTGCATAGGCAGCTGTAGATGTACCATTTGGGAGTTTGAAGCAGGAGCCATCACAAAACATCTCCCCTTCTGCATTGCCCAAAGGAGTATCTATAAGCTCTATCCTGCCCTTCGTATCCTGTTCAGTGGTATACAGGCAGTCATGAAATTCTTCGTCACCGCAAACAGTATTTTGCGGGAAAGGTAGAAGTTCAGCCGGATTAAGAACACAACACCTCTTAATTTGAATGTGAGGGGCAAACAGAATTAATTCATACCTTGTCAGCCGGGCAGAGGTGAGGTGTTGCGTTTGAGTCTTATTCAATAGGACATCTACAGAGTGAGGTACCATCAAAATTAAATCATGGCTTAGGACTTTTCCCTCACTCTGTTTTACAGACGCGGCAGCAGCAGCGACAGCTCGCAAACATCTTGGCAAAGCGCATGCGACAGGATTAAGGGCGGAGGGGTAGTAGCCGCACAGCCTATTCTTCCCTCCGTGTTCCTGTGTTAACACAGCCAAAGCACATCCATCACATTCATGCACAAACAACACAAAGGCCTTGTCATAATTTGGAGTACCCAGAACCGGTGCAGAGCATAACGCGGTTTTGAGAAGCTCAAATGATCGTTGATGTTCCGATTTCCATGGCAGCGGCAAAGAAATGCCCTTCTTCGTCAAAGCCAACATCGGTTTCATCAACAGTGAGAAGTTTGGGATCCACAACCTACAGTAAGAAGCCATACCTATTAAGGCTCTGACTTCCTTCTGTGTATTTGGAACAGACATGCCAGAAATGTGTTTTATTCTTTCAGGTGTCAATCTTCTCCCCTCCTTTGACAGGAGGTAGCCTAAATAGGCAACCTCCATACAACAATATTGAAATTTTTTGAGCGAAGCTTTATGACCATTTTAAGCTAGATGAACAAGCAACAGTACAGTGACTTCTTTACAAGCACTTTCAGAATCTGCGGCCAAAAGCAAGTCATCGACATACTGGAGCAGTGTACAAGTAGGCGGCAATTCAAGGGTATCAAGCTGCTCTTTCAAAGCCCTGCTATAAATGCTTGGACTTTCAGTATACCCTTGAGGTGCACGAGTAAATGTGAATGAACGTCCTCCCAAGGTGAACGCGAACAAATATCTACTCTCCTTGTGTATCGGAATACTAAAGAAAGCATTCTTTAGATCCACAAACTAAAGTGCGTAGCTGTAGCAGGGATCATTGTTAGTATCGTTGTTACATCAGGCACAATTGGAAATTGTGGGTCGACAACTTTGTTAATAGCACGAAGATCATTTATGAAACGGTATGGGATTGCATTGTCGCCTTTCTTGTATACAGGCAAAATCGGGCTGTTACATAAACTACCTGCAATCTCTTCAATCACCCCTCGATGCACAAAATCGGAGACAATGCACTTCAAAGCACGCTCGCCCTCAACTGATATTTTATATTGCGTAATGCGTGGTAGTTTAACTCCATGCTTCAAAACTATTTTAACGGGCTCAATCTGTAGCACCCCGACATCATTGTCGTCAACCGCACATAAACATTCTGGAACAACACTAAACTCAGGAGGCAATGGTCGAATCAAAAAATGAGAATTGGGAAGTTGATGTGGTGAAACCGTCAGTCATACTCCATCAGAGGAACAATGAATTACTGCATTTAGTTTCTTCAACAAATTTAACCCCAACAAATTCTCTCCAAAGTTCAAAGTCAGGAGGAAGGGACAATGGTCCGTGAAGGGACCCAAAGAAACAGACACCGGCGAAGAAACCGGGCAAGCAATTGGTATACCAGAAAACCCTACAGAAACATTAGTTTGCCCTGACAGTGGAATGTTTGGAACCCGGGAATGATCAATGGAGCACTCCTGTGCTCCAGTATTTATCAAAAACTGATGCTTCCTATTCCCCACTAACAATTCAACGTAGGGACCTTTCTGATTAACGGGAATAGGTGAAGGTTCCAAACCCTGCTTCGGGCAGTCCTAACGAAATAAAAGTCATCGGAAGGAAGCTCTTCAGAAAGGTAGGCAGCAGAAGGGTGATCAAATATGTTTCTCGTGTCCAAACTTGAAGTCTGATTTTCCCATGTAAAAGGTTGCTGAGGATCTTGTGAGAACTGACCTCTATCAGGGCCCCCTGCTCCAGGGCGACCTCTAGGTCGTCTACCCATACTCCCAAACGCATTGTTTGACCTTTGTAGAAGGACGGGGCACTGTGCTCACCAATGACCATCCTGGCGGCAATAGGCACATTGATTAACATTAACAGGACCCAAAGGAGCGTTTCCTTTTGGGACATACTGACCTCTGATCTGTGAAGTACCTCCTCTGGGATTTCTAACAATTTGTTGTAACAATACTTTAGTCTTCAAATCTCCTTTCCTCTTCTCTATTTTCTCTTTTTCATTATTAACACGGTTCTCATAATACTGAGCCATGTGCAAAACTTCAGATTGGGATTTCGCCTGCCAAGCGCTCTCAGAGGACATAATCTGTGACTGGATGTCGGGCAACAATCCATGTACAAATTTGTCCACAAACAACCTGTTCCCAGACTCTGTGCCCAATTCCTGTCCACTGAAGTCAGAGAATACCTGTTCGAATCTATTAAAGAATTTGGTGGCACCTTCAGTTTTTCCTTGAACAGAGGCCGTAAGCTTGTCCCAAATAATTATTTTCTCTGGAATTATAGTTTTCAATTTTGCGACAATTATATCAGGCAAAGTAAGTATTACCTGAGGTGGTTTCTCACCAGCTGGTCTTTCCCCATCAAACCTAGTCATGTTAGCCCACATATCTCCCAACCCTGGCACATCGTCTATTTTCCGAACCTGTTTCCATAAATCTACGGGCAGGAGTACAGGGAATAGCAAGTCAATATCACTTAAGGTGAACACAGAGGACTGCAACACGGACTCTATCTCTTTGTAAAACCCTGTCGGGTTTTTCCTGATATCAGGAATTGATTGTCTAATAGTGTTCACTTCCTGTCGTGAAAACGGGACGTGAACAAATTGTGATACATAATGTGCAGGGATATCCACAGCGGGTGCACCAGTCCCAGCGTTAGCGGGAATCTCAACCTATGGGACAAATGTTGGAGGAACCTCTATCATAGGCAACTGAGATATAGGTAACTCCGACCGCTTACCAAGCAACAGAGCCAGGTCGAGCGCTAAGGCAGTCAAAGAAGTATCGGGTGAAAAAGCCCTTTTACAAATTCCCAATAACTCTATAGGACAACTAACCTTCTTCCTTACACATTCTTCCTGCAGGTATTGTACCATTACCTGAATCACCTTCCTTTGCATTTCTACTGTATACTGACTATACGTGTCATATACTTCATCTGGCGGTATCGATGAATCCGAGATCCATCGAATCGCATCTTTGGTACAAATTCGTACTTCCCCAGGTGCCGATCTATGACACGGAAGGAACCGTTTCTGCACATACATACTGTCGTCTTCATCATCCTCATCCCGCAATTTCTCAAAGTCCCTCCTATATTCAAACAATCTCTCAACATGACCATGTACTTTCTCCTCTGTATCCCTCGAAAGTGCTAAATTATTTAGATCCCTCACCCCTTGTGGGAGATCCGAATTATGTAATCTACCCCACATTACACATAAATGAGTCCCCAACCCTTCGATAAAAACATTTTTCTCTGGAAAATTGTCTATATTTGATAATGTGGAAAAAACGTTGACTTGGTCACCTTTCTCCATACAGTGCTTAGCCCATGCAAATAATTCCTGTTTCTTGTCTGCAGAAACAGTATTTCGAGTGACAATCTTTGACCCCGCACCCTGATCAACTTCAGTCAATACAGAACCACTCGGGAGCGGAGATATGGGCAAATTCAGTGAGGGTGCAACTATCGGCGCAAGAGGAAGGGGTGGCAGGATAGGTGGAGAAACAACGACTAGAGGAATAGGAACAATAGGTTGTACAGGAGGAACAGGAATAACAGCAGGAACAACAGCATGAATGGGCAGAGCACCCGGGAGAGGATCATACGGAGGTGGCGCAGAGGCACCAGGCCTGCGTTCGTTTAACAATTTTTCAATAAATTCTTCA
Source organism: Ambystoma mexicanum (assembly GCF_040938575.1). Classification (NCBI taxonomy): domain Eukaryota; kingdom Metazoa; phylum Chordata; class Amphibia; order Caudata; family Ambystomatidae; genus Ambystoma; species Ambystoma mexicanum. The sequence continues at coordinate 387,689,147 of NC_090932.1, forward strand.
GAAACATGGAAATCTTTAGAGGGATATATTTTCTGGATACCGAGTGAGAAAGCCCTTTCCATATTTTTAACTGACTCCGAATATTTTTCCTTATCATATAACGACGCCTTTTCGGCATTTGTTTTATGACGGCGTGCATGTTTATCCCTACTTTTAAGCTGCTGCAACGCTTCTTTTTTCCAATTCTGAAAAACATCAAATGCTGCAGGTCTGGCCTTCTTTTTTAGCAAGACCGATTCTAGGTATTCAATACGGGGGATCTCGAAACTACCATTGATTGGGCACTGAAATTCAGAGGCATGTCTGGTTTGTCTGTGCCAAATATCATTAAATACTATACTTCCAATGCAATACTTACAGTACATAGTACATGCCGGCGACCCCTCCTGTGGTGTCGGGCAGCTGAATTCCAAAGTCCTTACACCACCCACCAGCCCCCTTCACCTCAGCCACTACAGCAGTCACTCCCCTGACAGTACGCCCCCATCCCCACATGGCCCTCACCTCTGCCACTACCCCAGACAGCCCCCTCACATCTTGACATCACCCAACAGCCCCCCTCACCTCTGATACTACCCGAGACAGCCCTCTGACAGTACACCCCCCCAACACCGCCCTCACCTCTGCCACCACCCCCTGGCAGCCCACTGACAGTACACCCTCCTCTGCACACTGCCCTCACCTCCACCACTACCCCCAAACGGCCCCCTCAAGTCCTGATACCACCAGACAGTCCCCCTCACCTCTGCCACTACCCCAAGCAGCCCTGTGACAGAACATCCCACTCCCCACTATGGCCTCAATTCCGTCACTACCCCAGTCAGCCCCCTGACAGTACACCCCCTTCAAACACTGCACTCACCCCCGCCACTACCCCCAGACACCCCTCTGAAGTCCTGACACCACCTACCAGCCCCCTTCACCTTTTCCACCAACCTCAGGCAGCGCCCTCAAGTCCTTACACCACCCACCAACCCACTTCACCTCTGCCACTACCCCAGTCAGTCCCCAGACAGTACAACTCCCTCTGTGAAAACATAAAAATAATATGAGGCCGGGAAGCCCAGAAAGAAACACACCAACACAGGTTACAAAGAACATACAAGTGCTTTATTTAAAAGCTACAACAGTTACCAAAGTCAATTGACAAACGGATAGCTATTCGGCTCTCAGAGAAACATAACCAACTTCAACGAAAGTTCAATGTGTTAGTGAGAGAGACCGTACATTGGAATACTTGGGTCTTTTATACCCTTTATCCAGCCCTTGGCCAACCCTCTCGCGGGTTAACCATTCTAGGAGTCGGGCCTATGGGTTCCTTGCCAGGTCAATCCTATAATATATGCATTTTGATTAGTTTCGCTGATATAGCTGTACATTTACACATAGGTCAACAGTAGGACAAGGTCTCAGTTCGCGACCCCGACAAGTGGCCTGCAGGCATATTAATTATTTGTGTGTACTGAGGTCACAAAGGCCAGAATTTTACTCAGAATGTCATTCGGCCTCCATTTTGATGTTCAGGGTGACTTCCATATAACAAGAGAACCTAAAATGGCAGCTTAATCCAAGATGGCGACTTACATTACTTTCTCTAAGGTCAAGACCTTGCCATGGAGTTTGTTCGCATATGATGTTTAGACAACTTGGCGTAGGCCAATACACATACAATTGTTGCGATAGGAGGCATAACATTGTTTCAATTCTGACAAACCCTCCTTTTGGCCTATGCCAAGTGCTAATATCATTTCTAATATCTTTGTAAATAACTCCATGCATTGTCATCCATCCATCCTAAATCATTAATGAACTTCTTGTAACACAAACTCTTTAGATGCTGTATCTGGGGCATACATTTTTTGCCCTACTGTGCTCACTGCTTGAGCACAACATCCCCCTAGCATTGCACATACACTAGGTAGACATTGGAAACAGCAACAAAGGAATAGCAGGATTCCCAAAGTAACCAGAATAACAGAAAGCACCTTCCAACCCCAGGATCGTAGAGAATCCCAGAACCAGGCGCTAATATTCCAATCTCCCACAGGAACATGCACTTCAGAACTAAGGATGTGCAAGTTTTGTATTGCTTTGAAAATTGTCGGTGAGGAATCTGGTTCGAAAACACAACAAGCGGACCGAACTAATTTGCATACTCCACCACGTTCTGCCAGAATGACATCTAATGCCATCCAATTTTGGAGTGCTACCAATCTTATTGCTTTTTGTTCTAGTGTCATATTGTAGAGTATATCCGTGGTCCGGTTGATGGTTCTCTCCAGTACCCTTGCTAGTCCCCTAATATTTTCAGAATTTGCTATCTGTCCCCAAAATGGCACAACTGATTTTGCTATATCTCCCAATACTTGCCCAGGGGTATCTCCATTCTCGTCCCGCCGTGGGCGAGCCTTAGAAACCTCCAAAGTACTAGCTATGAATACCCCAGGTAACAGGATTCCTAAATAACAGGTTCCCTGCCAATCCTTGGGCAACCAGGGAAATGCTGAACTACCACAAACAAAATAGACAGGCCCCCCTACATACAGAGGCCTGTTCTCTCCGGTCAAATTTACAATGTTCACACAACCTTCAAAATCTCCCATTGACCAAGTGCCATTTCTTTGTACACAGAAGGGGACTGAATCGGGGCTATGATTAATAGAGTAGGAAGGAGGCACAGCGTCCTTATTGCCTATCAGAGCCATTTTAAAGGAAATTAGAGTTTGAAAAGGAAGAGATAGTTTATCAGATGGCCTAATAGAAGCAACATTAGGTTTACTTCTATTTGCAAAAAGCGAGCATCCCAGGGGAGTCAATTCACGTTTTTCAAAATCATTTAAATTAGTTCCATCAAAAATCCCTGAGATGCTATCATTCCAACGGCCAAAGAATAGTGCTCTAAGAGAGGCATAGCAAGCAGTCGTTAAAGGTAAAGGGTGAATATACCATCCTAGCCCCTTGTTTCCATGTTGCGGTAAATGGGTACAAATCCAGCAATTACTCTTATTAAAAATGCCATGCGTCGAATTCATTATTATCATTAAAGTGTTATTATGGTACTTTCGTCTATGCTGGGAGTCTCTAGGTGACAGAGTGTGAAGGTGTACAGAGGGAGTCAAAGCAGTAGGTAAAATTTCAATTGGCAGTAAAGGTTTTAGAGGGTAAATTTCTTTGAAGTACCAAAGTCCCACAGCAGTAACTATACAAATTCCAATTACTATTATCACAACACAGCAATATACGTTTTCGGGGCCCAGGAACATTGTTCGTTGTCCGAGTTGGTCACCCCCTTATTTACAAGTCCAATGCGAACAGCAGCGGTGGAGGTGGCAGGCATCGTAGTTTCTCAATCGACGACCCAATGTTCGTTGCTGGCGACACTACGGTCGCGCGACTTCTTAGTCCTTCCCCAACCCTAGCAAGCAGAATCCCTTTTTTCAACAAAAACTTCCTTTTACAAGAGAAAAAACTCTCAATTACTTTTTCTTTACAAATGCACAGGCAAAACCCGTGCCGTAGTTCTATTTTCTTCGTCGAAGGTCGTACCTGGTGGTACCCAATGCTCTTTGATCCGGAAATAAGGTAACGTCACTTCCTGAGGGAAGCAACGTATCGGAGGCGACGGAAGTCGCAGAACTTGAATCAGTGTTTTCCGGAAGTGACTTTTTCAAAGAGTGTGGAGACGAAATGGACTGTTCCCCAAGCTCCACGGGCTCAGAGAAATTCTCCGATGCACTCACAGCGCTATTTGCTACTCCAGGATCAGAGATTGTAGCATCAGCGAGAGGTTCTGCTTCTTCTGTAACGTGTGGTGTCGGGTGAGGAAGTTTCTTGACATGCGTCGCGTGGATCCAATGCTTCTTTCCAAATACCCGCACTGCTGTTTGGGTGACCAACAGTACCTGGTGGGGTACCCACCAGCGAGGCGCGAGACAGGAAGACCTTTCGTAGGCCTTCACTAGGACCCAACTTCCAGGTTGAATATCGTGTCCTGGGCCCGTAAACCGTACAGGTAAAGCTGATTGGACCTGATGATAAATGAGATACAGATTTTTAGTCAACTGGTTACAGTAGTATACAAGCAATATATTTTCTACCTCCCTCAATGCTTTAGGCTTCGGAAGACCCCAAATGTTAGCAGGTCTCCCCATCACTACCTCAAATGGAGAGAGCCCAGTCTTAGATTGAGGTGTGGTACGCATGGCTAACAATACAATAGGTAAGGCATCTGGCCATTTCAATTTGGTGCCGGCACATGCTTTTGCAAGCTTATTCTTTAAGATATTGTTATGTCTCTCTACCAACCCAGCACTTTGAGGATGTCTAGCCGAGTGAAATCGCTTTTTAATGTGTAACGCTGTGCATATCTGCAAAATTACTGCTGCAACAAAATGGGGACCATTGTCCGACTAAATTACCCTTGGAAGCCCAAATCGTGGAAAGAATTCTTTTACCATAGTCTTTGCAGTGGTCATGGCAGTAGCATCCTTAACGGGGAAAGCCTCGACCCATTTACTAAAAGCACAAATAATCACAAGAACATATTTTAGATTGTTACACCGTTCCATCTCAATAAAATCAAAGTGGATGACCTCGAATGGAACAGAAGGGGTGTCCAAAGCTACCCCTTGGAGTTGCTGTCCCCTTCCCCACATTGTGCTGTAAACAAATCATACAATTCTGAACATGTCGCTGTGCAGTCTTCAAAATGTTATCATTCACCCAGACTTGTTCTAGCATTTTCGTGATCTGTTGAGCACACACATGCATAGGACCGTGTGCCATCGTAACCATTGCCAGCACATATGAATCAGGGAGCAACCATTTTCCTTCAGATGTATCTACCCAACACCCATCGTCATCCAGTTTTCCCATCCCTTCGGCCCACCTTTTAGATTCTTCTATTGTAGCATCAGTTTGAATATCTCGCACAGACCCGATACCCTCATCTATTACATAGGCATCTTTTGTTTCCCTTAGAGCATACATGTCTGTGCTAAGGTCTTTGGCCGTTTGCCTGGCTATCTGGTCAGCAAAAGCGTTCCCTTTTCCCACATCATCTATGACCTTACGATGTGCTGCACATTTCATGATCGCTAACTGTCTCGGGAGTGAGAGTGCCGAGAGCAATTGCACTATCAGGGGACCATTCTGAATCTTGGTCCCATGTGAGGTTAGGAACCCTCTTTCTGACCAGAGCCTCCCAAAGTTGTGAGCCACCCCAAAGGCGTACTGGCTATCAGTATATATGTTTACTGTATGCCCTTTGGAGAGTTCACAAGCTCGGGTCAACGCTATAATCTCTGCGGCCTCCGCGGAGTTATGCGGAATTCTCTTAGTTTCAACAATCGTACTCAATGTAGTAACTGCATAGGCAGCTGTAGATGTACCATTTGGGAGTTTGAAGCAGGAGCCATCACAAAACATCTCCCCTTCTGCATTGCCCAAAGGAGTATCTATAAGATCTATCCTGCCCTTCGTATCCTGTTCAGTGGTATACAGGCAGTCATGAAATTCTTCGTCACCGCAAACAGTATTTTGCGGGAAAGGTAGAAGTTCAGCCGGATTAAGAACACAACACCTCTTAATTTGAATGTGAGGGGCAAACAGAATTAATTCATACCTTGTCAGCCGGGCAGAGGTGAGGTGTTGCGTTTGAGTCTTATTCAATAGGACATCTACAGAGTGAGGTACCATCAAAATTAAATCATGGCTTAGGACTTTTCCCTCACTCTGTTTTACAGACGCGGCAGCAGCAGCGACAGCTCGCAAACATCTTGGCAAAGCGCATGCGACAGGATCAAGGGCGGAGGGGTAGTAGCCGCACAGCCTATTCTTCCCTCCGTGTTCCTGTGTTAACACAGCCAAAGCACATCCATCACATTCATGCACAAACAACACAAAGGCCTTGTCATAATTTGGAGTACCCAGAACCGGCGCAGAGCATAACGCGGTTTTGAGAAGCTCAAATGATCGTTGATGTTCCGATTTCCATGGCAGCGGCAAAGAAATGCCCTTCTTCGTCAAAGCCAACATCGGTTTCATCAACAGTGAGAAGTTCGGGATCCATAACCTACAGTAAGAAGCCATACCTATTAAGGCTCTGACTTCCTTCTGTGTATTTGGAACAGACATGCCAGAAATGTGTTTTATTCTTTCAGGTGTCAATCTTCTCCCCTCCTTTGACAGGAGGTAGCCTAAATAGGCGACCTCCATACAACAATATTGAAATTTTTTGAGCGAAGCTTTATGACCATTTTTAGCTAGATGAACAAGCAACAGTACAGTGACTTCTTTACAAGCACTTTCAGAATCTGCGGCCAAAAGCAAGTCATCGACATACTGGAGCAGTGTACAAGTAGGCGGCAATTCAAGGGTATCAAGCTGCTCTTTCAAAGCCCTGCTATAAATGCTTGGACTTTCAGTATACCCTTGAGGTGCACGAGTAAATGTGAATGAACGTCCTCCCAAGGTGAACGCGAACAAATATCTACTCTCCTTGTGTATCGGAATACTAAAGAAAGCATTCTTTAGATCCACAAACTAAAGTGCGTAGCTGTAGCAGGGATCATTGTTAGTATCGTTGTTACATCAGGCACAATTGGAAATTGTGGGTCGACAACTTTGTTAATAGCACTAAGATCATTTATGAAACGATATGGGATTGCATTGTCGCCTTTCTTGTATACAGGCAAAATCGGGCTGTTACATAAACTACCTGCAATCTCTTCAATCACCCCTCGATGCACAAAATCGGAGACAATGCACTTCAAAGCACGCTCGCCCTCAACTGATATTTTATATTGCGTAATGCGTGGTAGTTTAACTCCATGCTTCAAAACTATTTTAACGGGCTCAATCTGTAGCACCCCGACATCATTGTCGTCAACCGCACATAAACATTCTGGAACAACACTAAACTCAGGAGGCAATGGTCGAATCAAAAAATGAGAATTGGGAAGTTGATGTGGTGAAACCGTCAGTCATACTCCATCAGAGGAACAATGAATTACTGCATTTAGTTTCTTCAACAAATTTAACCCCAACAAATTCTCTCCAAAGTTCAATGTCAGGAGGAAGGGACAATGGTCCATGAAGGGACCCAAAGAAACAGACACCGGCGAAGAAACCGGGCAAGCAATTGGTATACCAGAAAACCCTACAGAAACATTTGTTTGCCCTGACAGTGGAATGTTTGGAACCCGGGAATGATCAATGGAGCACTCCTGTGCTCCAGTATTTATCAAAAACTGATGCTTCCTATTCCCCACTAACAATTCAACGTAGGGACCTTTCTGATTAACGGGAATAGGTGAAGGTTCCAAACCCTGCTTCGGGCAGTCCTAACGAAATAAAAGTCATCGGAAGGAAGCTCTTCAGAAAGGTAGGCAGCAGAAGGGTGATCAAATATGTTTCTCGTGTCCAAACTTGAAGTCTGATTTTCCCGTGTAAAAGGTTGCTGAGGATCTTGTGAGAACTGACCTCTATCAGGGCCCCCTGCTCCAGGGCGACCTCTAGGTCGTCTACCCATACTCCCAAACGCATTGTTTGACCTTTGTAGAAGGACGGGGCACTGTGCTCACCAATGACCAATCCTGGCGGCAATAGGCACATTGATTAACATTAACAGGACCCAAAGGAGTGTTTCCTTTTGGGACATACTGACCTCTGATCTGTGAAGTACCTCCTCTGGGATTTCTAACAATTTGTTGTAACAATACTTTAGTCTTCAAATCTCCTTTCCTCTTCTCTATTTTCTCTTTTTCATTATTAACACGGTTCTCATAATACTGAGCCATGTGCAAAACTTCAGATTGGGATTTCGCCTGCCAAGCGCTTTCAGAGGACATAATCTGTGACTGGATGTCGGGCAACAATCCATGTACAAATTTGTCCACAAACAACCTGTTCCCAGACTCTGTGCCCAATTCCTGTCCACTGAAGTCAGAGAATACCTGTTTGAATCTATTAAAGAATTTGGTGGCACCTTCAGAGTTTCCTTGAACAGAGGCCGTAAGCTTGTCCCAAATAATTATTTTCTCTGGAATTATAGTTTTCAATTTTGCGACAATTATATCAGGCAAAGTAAGTATTACCTGAGGTGGTTTCTCACCAGCTGGTCTTTCCCCATCAAACCTAGTCATGTTAGCCCACATATCTCCCAACCCTGGCACATCGTCTATTTTCCGAACCTGTTTCCATAAATCTACGGGCAGGAGTACAGGGAATAGCAAGTCAATATCACTTAAGGTGAACACAGAGGACTGCAAAACGGACTCTATCTCTTTGTAAAACCCTGTCGGGTTTTTCCTGATATCGGGAATTGATTGTCTAATAGTGTTCACTTCCTGTCGTGAAAACGGGACGTGAACAAATTGTGATACATAATGTGCAGGGATATCCACAGCGGGTGCACCAGTCCCAGCGTTAGCGGGAATCTCAACCTATGGGACAAATGTTGGAGGAACCTCTATCATAGGCAACTGAGATATAGGTAACTCCGACCGCTTACCAAGCAACAGAGCCAGGTCGAGCGCTAAGGCAGTCAAAGAAGTATCGGGCGAAAAAGCCCTTTTACAAATTCCCAATAACTCTATAGGACAACTAACCTTCTTCCTTACACATTCTTCCTGCAGGTATTGTACCATTACCTGAATCACCTTCCTTTGCATTTCTACTGTATACTGACTATACGTGGCATATACTTCATCTGGCGGTATCGATGAATCCGAGATCCATCGAATCGCATCTTTGGTACAAATTCGTACTTCCTCAGGTGCCGATCTATGACACGGAAGGAACCGTTTCTGCACATACATACTGTCGTCTTCATCATCCTCATCCCGCAATTTCTCAAAGTCCCTCCTATATTCAAACAATCTCTCAACATGACCATGTACTTTCTCCTCTGTATCCCTCGAAAGTGCTAAAGTATTTAGATCCCTCACCCCTTGTGGGAGATCCGAATTATGTAATCTACCCCACATTACACATAAATGAGTCCCCAACCCTTCGATAAAAACATTTTTCTCGGGAAAATTGTCTATATTTGATAATGTGGAAAAAACGTTGACTTGGTCACCTTTCTCCATACAGTGCTTAGCCCATGCAAATAATTCCTGTTTCTTGTCTGCAGAAACAGTATTTTGAGTGACAATCTTTGACCCCGCACCCTGATCAACTTCAGTCAATACAGAACCACTCGGGAGCGGAGATATGGGCAAATTCAGTGAGGGTGCAACTATCGGCGCAAGAGGAAGGGGTGGCAGGATAGGTGGAGAAACAACGACTAGAGGAATAGGAACAATAGGTTGTACAGGAGGAACAGGAATAACAGCAGGAACAACAGCATGAATGGGCAGAGCACCCGGGAGAGGATCATACGGAGGTGGCGCAGAGGCACCAGGCCTGCGTTCGTTTAACAATTTTTCAATAAATTCTTCAGAAACATGGAAATCTTTAGAGGGATATATTTTCTGGATACCGAGTGAGAAAGCCCTTTCCATATTTTTAACTGACTCCGAATATTTTTCCTTATCATATAACGACGCCTTTTCGGCATTTGTTTTATGACGGCGTGCATGTTTATCCCTACTTTTAAGCTGCTGCAACGCTTCTTTTTTCCAATTCTGAAAAACATCAAATGCTGCAGGTCTGGCCTTCTTTTTTAGCAAGACCGATTCTAGGTATTCAATACGGGGGATCTCGAAACTACCATTGATTGGGCACTGAAATTCAGAGGCATGTCTGGTTTGTCTGTGCCAAATATCATTAAATACTATACTTCCAATGCAATACTTACAGTACATAGTACATGCCGGCGACCCCTCCTGTGGTGTCGGGCAGCTGAATTCCAAAGATTGTCGTTCGCTGCGGAACAGAGCCCTAAAGCAGCTAGACAATTTCCCAGGCATTTCACAAAAAATTTGTGTTACCTGGTCAGTAATTGTGTCTGCAGATACAATACGCCAAATTCAAATTGTCAGGGTTAAATTAAGAGCCGGGTCACGACTGCACCTGACCAAACCTAAGGAGGACCGTACGGTTTACCAAAGAACTTACCTAACGAATTTTACCTTGTGTTTGGTGGTTTTGACAAATCTGCCCGCCTCGAAAAAATGGATCCTTGTCAAGATGCCGAGTCAGACCACACGACTATCGTCCAAGGATCGGATCGTGCAGCGCTGCCGAGGTATCGTGTCTCGTTCGGTCGGGCCCGCAGTATCACACCGTCCGATCCCGGTTCGATAGTCTGCGTCAACCTTCAATGATCCGGCATAAATCTTGAGGGTCCCTATTCGGGCGCCAACTGTGAAAACATAAAAATAATATGAGGCCGGGAAGCCCAGAAAGAAACACACCAACACAGGTTACAAAGAACATACAAGTGTTTTATTTAAAAGCTACAACAGATACCAAAGTCAATTGACAAACGGATAGCTATTCGGCTCTCACAGTAACATAACGAACTTCAACGAAAGTTCAATGCATTAGTGAGAGAGACCGTACATTGGAATACTTGGGTCTTTTATACACTTTATCCAGCCCTTGGCCAACCCTCTCGCGGGTTAACCATTCTAGGAGTCGGGCCTATGGGTTCCTTGCCAGGTCAATCCTATAATATATGCATTTTGATTAGTTTCGCTGATATAGTTGTACATTTACACATAGGTCAACAGTAGGACAAGGTCTCAGTTCGCAACCCCGACAAGTGGCCTGGAGGCATATTAATTATTCGTGTGTACGGAGGTCATAACGGCCAGAATTTTACTCAGAATGTCATTCGGCCTCCATTTTGATGTTCAGGGTGACTTCCATATAACAAGAGAACCTAAAATGGCGGCTTAATCCAAGATGGCGACTTACATTACTTTCTCTAAGGTCAAGACCTTGCCATGGATTTTGTTCGCATATGATGTTTAGACAACTTGACGTAGGCCAATACACATACAATTGTTGCTATAGGAGGCATAACATTGTTTCAATTCCAACACCTACCCACACCACCCTCACTTCTGCCCCTACCCTAGTCAGCTCCATGAGAGTACGTCCCCCTCCCAATACCACCCTCACCTCTGCCACCACCCCAGGCAGCCCCCTGACAGTATAGCCTTCTCCCCATACTGCCATCATCTCCACCACTACCCCATTCAGCCCCTTGAAAGTACACCCCCCTCCCCACAGCGCTCTCACCTCCACCACCACACGCAGTCAGCCCCCTGACTGTACACCCCCCTCCCCACACTGCCCTCACCTCTGCCACTACCCCCAGGCACCCCCCTCAAATCCTGACACTACCCACCAGTCGGTCTCACCTCCACCACTACCCCAGGCAGCCCCATGACAGTAGAGCCCTCTCCTCCCACTGCCCTCAATTCCGCCACTACCCCAGTCAGCCCCATGACAGTACACCCCCTTCAAATACTGCCCTCACCTCCGCCACTACCTCTGTCAGCCCCCTGAAAGTACAACGCCCCCCACACCGCACTCACCTCTGCCACCACCCCCAGGCAGCCCCCTCAATTCCTGACACCACCCATCAGCTTCCCTCACCTCTGCTATGACCCCAGGCAGCCCCCTCAAGTCCTGACACCACCCACCAGCCCCCTCCCCTCCGCCACCAACCACAGGCAGCCACATCAAGTCCTTACACCACCCACCAACCCCCTTCACCTCTGCCACTACATCAGTCAGTCCGCGAGAGTACACCCCATCCCCACACTTCCCTCACCTCTGCCACTACCCCAGACAGGCCCCTCACATCTTGAAAAAAAACACCCTCCCCCCAAACCAGTGAAGCATCCCCAGATAGCCCTCTGGAAGTACACCCCCCTCCCAGCACCACCCTCACCGCTGCCACCATCCCCAGGCAGCCCCCTGACAGTACAGCCCCCTCCCCACACCACACTCACTTCCACCACTACCCCAGTAAGCCCCCTGACTGTACACTCCATCGTCATACTGCCCTCACCTCTGCCACTACCCCCAAACAGCCCCCTCAAGTCCTGACACCACCACCCAACAGTCCCCCTCACCTCTGCCACTACACCAAGCAGCCCCATGACAGTGCAGCCCCCTCCCCACAGTGCCCTCAATTCCGTCACTACCCCATTCAGCCACGTGACTGTACACACCCTTCAAACACTGCCTTCACCTCCGTCACTACCCCCAGACACCCCTCTCAAGTCCTGACACCACCCACCAGCCCCCTTCACCTCTGCCACCAACCTCAGGCAGCGCCCTCAAGTCTTTACACCACCCACCAGCCCCATTCACCTCTGCCACTACCTCAGTCAGTCCCCAGACAGTACACCCCCATCCTCACACCGCCCTCACCTCCCCCACTACCCCAGGCAGCCCCCTCAAGTCTTTACACCACCCACCTTCCCCCCTCAACTCTTACACTACCCCAGTCAGCCCCCTGAGAGTACACTCCCCTTCCCACACCACTCTGGTTCTGCCACTACTCCAGGCAGCCCCCTTAAGTTCTGACACCATTCACCAGCCCCCCTCACCTCTGCCACTACCCCAGTCAGCACCCTGACAGTGCACCCTCCTCCCCACTCCACCCTCACCTCTGCCACTACCCCAGTCAGCCCCCACATAATACAGCCCCCTCCTGACATGCCCTCACCTCCACCACTACCCCGTCCGCCTCCTGACAGAACACCCCCTCCCCACACTGTCCTCACCTGTGCCACCACCCCCAGACAGACCCCTTACAGTACAACACACCCTCCTCCCCACACCACCCTAATCTCAGCCACTACCCCAGTCAGTCCTCTGACAGTACACCCCCCTTAATACAACGTCCTCACCTCTGCCACTTCCCCACTCTGCTCCATGACAGTTCACCCCCTCCCTAGACCACCCTCGCTTCCTCCACCACCCCAGACAGCCCACTCAAGTGCTAACACCACACATCAGTTCCTCTCACCTCTGCTACCACCCCAGGCAGCCCAATGGCAGTACAGCCCCCTCACCAGACGCACTCACCTCTGCCACTACTCCATTCAGCCCCCTGCCAGTAAACCCCCCTTCAAACACCGCCCTCACCCCAGCCACTCCCCCAGTCAGTCCCCTGACAGTAAACCCCCCTCCCCACACGGCCCTCACCTCCACCACTACCCCAGGCAAACCCCTCACGTCATGACACCAACCACCAGCCCCCCTTACCTCTGCCACTACCCCAGGCAGCACCCTGACAGTGCACCCCCTTCTTATACCGCCCTCACCTCTGTTACAATCCTAGGCAACCCTCTCAAGTTTTGACAGCAACCGCTAGCCCCCCTCACCTCCGCCACTGCCCCAGTCAGCCCCCTGACAGTACACCCCCACACCACCCTCACCTCCACCACTACCCAGGCAGCGCTCTCAAGTCCTTTCACCACCCACCAGCCCCTTTACCTCCGCCACTACCCCAGCCAGTTCCCTGACAGTAAACCCCCTCCCCACACCTCCCTCACCTCTGCCACTACCCCAGGCCACCCCCTCAAATCTTGACACAACCCACAAGTCTCCCTCACCTCTACAATATCACAGTCACCCCCCTGACAGTACACTCCCCTCCTGACACTGCCCTCACCTCCGCCACTACCCCAGGCATCAGCGTCAAGTCCTGGCATCACCCACCAGCCCCCCTCATCTCCACCACTAACCCAGGCAGCCCTCTGGCAGTCTCCCACCCTACCAGTCCAATATATGGCTGCAACTCACCTGAACCTTTTTGGTCTGCCTCCACCATAAAGCAGACCCCCAACATGTCCACCACCAACACGATCAACTGAAAGCACTGCCTATACAATACAAGACTGGAGCATCCCATGCCACTCCCTGGCAGACCTGAATCTGCAGCACCTCAAATGAACAGCACAATTATGCACCAACAACACTATGGCCACGCCATCCACAGTAACATGTGAATTACATTCAAAGTGGCATATGCATATTGGCTATGGGTCATCGAAAAGTCATCAAAGCACAGCAACTGAATGTTTGTTGAGGACATAAGAAAACAGAATCAAACATTGGGCAGATCCACAAAAAAGGACTAAGTGCATTACAGCCTGAGCAAAAGTAATCCTGTTGTTAGGTGTGGCAAAGTCCTTGGGCCTCATTACACGGAAGGTGGTAAGGGATTACCGGTACCGGTAAGGGTACCGGTACTGGTAATCCCTTACCGCCTTACTACGAGGTCCCTTCGCGGGTCCCTATATTAACGGCTGGTTTTACCAGCTGTTAAGGACGGGACCCGCAAAGGGACCTTGGAGGTAATCACGGTACTGCAATTTGCGGTACCGTACTTACCGCCTTCCCCATTCCCATTGAGCCCTATGTGGGCTCAAATGGGAATGGGGAAGGGCCAATGGTGAATGGGGAATTACTGCCCCGCCAACCTTGGAATGGGGCGGTAATTCCGGCATCCACCATGGCGGAATCAGTAAATTACCAGCGGCAAGCATGGCGCTAATAGCGCCATGGTTACCGCCTTCCGTGTAATGAGGCCACTTGTCAGGGACAACAACCTAACAGGCTTGTGCATGGGTGATGGGAGGTTGGATAGAGAGTGCATGACTCAGTGAGATAGGAAATGTGTGCTGCCACACAGAAACAGCAAACATGGGACACAACTGTATTTCAGTGGCAGAAGTAGAGCAAGACATGAGAGCAAGTAGCACATGCTGGTGGGCGTATGAGCATGACATTGGAGTGACACAACAATGAAATAACAAATGTGCAAGTGATGTGTCCAGGCCACCCATCCACAGTAAGCCCACCACCCACTGCAGCAACAACAATGCCAAATACACACTACAGTGAATAGAGTGTGGGCACATACACAATTCCAAGCATGTGCAAAGGAGACACATTACAACAGTCGACCTGAAATGAAAACAATGTGAAAACGTGCAAATAAAGATGAACAGGTGGCATTCCATCCACAACGAGAGTATACCAAAAAATACATAACACTTCCACACATCTCCGCAACCATACCCATATGTAAATCTTCACAAGCACAACAGATGTCCTCCACGACAACCACACTGACACACTGATGCAGAACACGCACTGATTCTGCACATGCAATGGAAAATGAAATCCATCCAGTATTGCCTACAGTCGTCTGATGGCCTCACCCCCACATGTTAGGCACATGTGCATCCTTCCACCCGCAAACATCACAGCAACATGACACACACAGGCATGCTACAATATACATGAACTGCACTGAAGAGATGCACTGGGTGAAATGTAAACAAACAAAACTGCAGACACAAAAATGAACTGCATGGAGCATGGAATGTACTCAGCTAAAACCTGTATTGAATAAAACTATAGGTATCAAAAATGTTTGTGCAAAGAAATTCCTCTTTTTTTAGGGGGCTGTGGTGATTGAGGAGTAAACACAAATAATAGAGCAGCAATATCACGGCCAGCTACCCACCTTATCCACACATCAGGTGTAGGTAGACTACTCGACATGTGATATTAATTCTCACCTAGTTATGTGTCTTACCGAAGGCATAGTATCAAAAACATGTTTTAATAAATATATAACAATGCAGGTAAATAGTGTTAAAACACAGATTCATAAAACACTTATGATTACAAGTGTTTGTTGAAGAAAGACACAAAGGAAAAGAATCACTTTCAACTTCTTATATAGCCAATACCTAATGCAGAAAAGACAGATGTAACTTATGCACATTTAGGCTTACGTGATGGGACAGAACCTGATCCCTGATAAACACATCAGCTGGTAAGGGGATGCTGGTTTGGATGGATGCATCTCAGAATGCCTGCACTGCTGCATCCGATGGCCCAGGGACAGGATTTTGAACAGGCACCTACACAGTGGCCAGCACAGCCTCATGACCCTGGGACAGTGTTGCATAATGGCCACCCACCTCGACACCGCCACCTGACCCCATGGACTGGGCTGCAGTGGCTACCTCCTCCGCTTCCACTTCATCAACCTGGATGACTCCAGGGTGTCTTCTACCATGGATGGCCCGTGTGTGGCATCACCCTGTCACATTGCTGCTGAGAAGTCCCGTGCCACCTTAACCTCCTGGGACTTAACCCCAGCATCCATGTCCGATGGTACTGGCCCAAAAACATAGAATGTTAATTTTGTTTAGTGCATCCATGCTTGTGTTTACCAGATCATGGAGATCAGAGAATGATGTTTACCTTGTGTATTTTTTCTGTATTTCTATGTAAATGTGTACACTGGGTGTAATTCATGCATAGGTTTTATCTATTAATTGTAAATGTGAATTTTAGTATTTTATGTTATCAGTATTGTGTGCAGGTCATAGACCTTTTTGTAATAAACTTGAGAAATATTCTCAGAACAATGGGCAGTGTACTGGAGGCCTGTTATTTTTGCAAGACCTCTTCTGGTTATAGATGAGGAAACTCCATTGACACTCAGTAATAGACCTCTCTTTGGTTTGTTTAGTATGTAGTATTCCCACTAAGATGGAAGGTTGTTAACCCCCTCTGTGGGTGCAGCCATTGTGAGATTGAAGTTACCTCAGCCACATCGCTTGCCGAAGACTAGATGTCACAGAGGTCTGGCTGGGTCCTACGCCTTGGTCTGGTGGAATGGTCCCCGCTTCCATGCTCCACAGCACTGCTTCTGCCCTCTTCTCCAGCAGAAGCACCTGTGGTAAAGGAGACACAGAACAGTGACATCATTGCACAGTATAATAGTCTATATGGCATACACTAAATTAAGAGTGACATGAATTAATGGTACAACCAGCAAGTGTTGAACATCTATTAAAATATAATCCTATATTTGCTTAAAAGAGGAGTGCCAATTTCAATGACAGGTTGGTCACAACTAGACCACCCATCAAATCACCGAACACATCCAGGAAAGGAACCTTCCCTTGTCTACATTGCAGTAACTGTGGTTACATAACCAATGGAGACACAATTAACCAACTACGAACAGGAGAGCAGATACAAATCAACAGCTACGCTACCTGGGACACACTGAACATAATATATGTCATCAAATGCCCATGCAGCTTTTGTTATGTAGGTCAATCCAAACAACAAGGTAAGATGTGGTGGAATGAACACAGGTCTTGTATTAGAACAAACAATACCAACTTGGCAGTCGCAAGACATTGGAATGACAAAAAACACAACATCAACCAGATACAGTTTAAAGTAGTTGAGGGGGTGAAACAACATAATGCACATGGGAACCTTAGCAGACGTCTGGACCAACAGGAAACATATTGGATAGATTGGATGTATTCCCTCACACTACGGGGGATTAATGAAGAAATACATTATATGTGCTACCTGTGAACTTACATATTACAAATAGGTGTAAACATGTGGACAACATCTAATATGGCAGTTATATTAGTCCGTGTATGACATCTAGATATGATTATAAAATTGATGATACATTTATCACCTACAGTGTACATTCATCTTAGGTAGTGATGTTGAATACTGTAGTAGATCTACAGACACACCTGTGATTTGGTACATGAGATGTGCTGCAGAAATAATGGCTTACCCTTATGAGTAGGTTCACATGATGAGGAGACAGTTGATTTCTGCTAGCTATGTAGATACCATTATAGATAAGGTAACATAACAGCAACAAGGTGAGTGATTTGTATTACGATGGTGATACCATGCAGTATATTGGGAAATCAAAATTTCTTAATATAATTGCTGTTCATACACTTATAGCAGAGAAAGTAAATGTTGCTACAGACATACTGATGTGCCGGTGATTGTGGATCATGTGGCATCATCTATGATTGACATATATCAGGCCTTAAAGACTATCAAGGGCCATTATGACAAGCATCTCACTAAAGAGAAATACAATATTGCAGTATATTTTCAAATGTGTTTAAATATTTACAACAGATGAAAGCAGGTTTGCAGCAGATTCTGACGTGTCAGTGATTGTGCATCACGCGGCATCATTCTATGATTCACAAATATTCTATGATTGACAAATATCATATCTTACTGATTATTTAAAGTCATTATGACATTTATGCAATTGATGTTTAAAGACAACATTGTAGCATATGATTTAGTACAACAGTCCGCCGTACAGAACACAGTAACACTGTACGACTAACCACCAATCATGACCTGGCATCCAGCTGGCCCTGGAAACAGGTACCAGCGGGACGTGAAGCGAGAGCCACGTCATCAAGCATGGCACTGCATTGCCTAGCAACACCAGGCCCTCGCTATATATTCCACACCCCCAAGGAGGCGCTCATCAGCATAATCATAATTGATATAATTATTTATTTATTACATTTGTTAAACGCCCAGACCCTCGGGTATCACAGTGTTGTTACAGACATCTTATGGTAAAAAAAAAAAGCAGTAGTACAGTTACATAAACAACAATGCAACAAACATTTCCATATGTGAACACTCATATATTCTAATTATAATCATAAACATTACGCTGAGTGAATAGCACGATATGACCGCATCCCACTAACATTTCAGAGTTAATAAGCACAGTATCCATGGACGCTCACAAAGTGCAATTCTCCACACGTCATCACGCTCAAAAACGCAGGGTGTCATGTCGACTGGCAACACCAAGAGCCTCTGTATATCGAGCACTCCCCAACAGAGGCTGTCTTCTCCGTGCGGCGTAAGCCCTCGTAGGGAGGCGATGAGGATTATAATATTTGTTACAACACTATGAAAACAGAATAACTGATAGGGATCTTTCTCGCCTTTATTTAACACAACACTATTCAGCGAAACACAAAAGCTGCACCACGAGGTAGGTAGAATTACTTCCTGATGTAACATGGAAACATTGAGCCTCATAAAAATTACAATATTGAGCACAAATGCTTTTGGTTGATTTCAGATACACACCGCTTTGAGATACCCAACATGGACAATACTACAAGCCACTTGGCAATACAATCAGGTAATAAAGAAATTTGTAATGAGAATTATTACAGATGAAGGATTTGCCATAAAAAGTACCAGAGTCAGAGAGTTCTAACAGACTGTTTCACAATTTTCTCCTATTTTCTCCAATTTTCTTCCTGATTCTACACCAATTCTACACTGATTCAAATCACGGTATGTACAATGAAGATTCCCCCTGCTAATAGCGCAGGGAGCTCTTGATTCTATTAAAGACAAGGAGGTGAGCATTAAGCTTCTTCTTCTTTATTTTCCACTCTCCAGCAGTTTCAACAAATATAAACTTTGTAAACTTTTCAATTCATAAAATGTAACTTTTTTTTTTTAAACAAAACTTCAAGTCCCATGAATCCTGTAGTCCCATAGTCTCTGTCCATGTGACCTAGTCCTTCTTATCCCTTAGTCCTTCCTCTTCTTGACTGCTCGAACTGCAAACTTTTCGCAAACTGTGTAACCAACTGGTCAACTTGATGCAAACTTCTGCTCAGAGCTGGATTGGCCTCTCACACTTGAACTTACGAGCTTGCTCCCGGCAATGCGGTTCTGTAAACGTTTCAGTTGTTCTTTTGCTCATCCCCTAATGTCAGGAGGAAACAAAAAGTACATATTAGGGCGGGGAATACACACCCTATTCTGGAAGGAATACTCATTTTAATTATAGACATTTTATCAAGTCCTTCATTTCATCGCATCTGCTTGTGTATTCGGGACGGGAATTTAATGCTCGCCTCCTTGTCTTTAATAGAATCAAGAGCTCCCTGCGCTATTAGCAGGGGGAATCTTCATTCTATGTCAAGACGGAGGTGAGCATTAAGCTTGTTCAAAGCTTCTTACTACTCAATCAGCTATTGTATTGATTGGTCTAAAATAGAACGTTCTAAACGTTGAATCACTGGCCCAATCTGATGCTTTCATGATGTCTTGCAATACTGCGCCTTGTCCTAATGCTTTTGAGGCCATCGCTTCCCTAACTGAGTGTGCCCCAAATCTGGACATATCGATGCCTGCCAGGTTCATGATGTCTCTAACCCATCTCGCTATCGTGGCAGTAGCTACTCCTTTATGTGGCTTTCTGCGTGCTATCAAAAGCCGGGTTATCCCTGCCGGCCTCACTTATGCTGTTCTAGACTCGTACTCTCTAATACATGTAGCCACACACCACGTGGGGTGATCTTGCATATACGGGTAAGTAATTGATGAAGAGTCTGTTTTTGTCCTTTTAACTATGTTGAATGTCACTCCTTCCGGACCAAAAGTCTTTCTATTGATCTCTAGAGCCTTCATGTCTGCTACTCTCCTGCATGATACCATGCACAGGAGCATAGCTAGTTTTCCGGATAACTGTCCCAGGGACAGATATCTGTTGTTTGGCCAATCTGCGAGAAATCTCAGCATTATGGAAATGTCCCATAAGGTTTCGTATCTTGGCTGTGGAGGTTTCCTAAATCTAATCCCTTTCAACAGTCTGATCACTGCTATATTCTCTCCTATTGGGGTTGCCTCTATCGGTAGATTCCCTGCCGAAATTGCAGACCTATAGACTCCTATAGTCCTGTAAGCCTTACCATCCTGTAATAGTTCCGCTAGGAAATTTAGTACTTCGACTAGAGGGGCAGAAACGGGATGAATCTTTCTCCTTCTGCACCATGTCGACCATCTATTCCAAGCTGCGTCATAGCTCCTTCTGGTGAAAGGTGCCCAAGACTCGGTGATGAGGCTTGCAGCCTGCGCCAACATTCCAGGGAGATTCCAGCGTCTCCTGCTATCCTGCACGCCATCAGCGACAGCGTCCTCTTCACTCTCAGAGGGTGAAATGACCCAGTTGGGTCCGTGAGCAGGTTCACTCCTTGAGGTAATAGTCTCGGATAGTCTATGAGCAGTTCCATGAGCGTCGGAAATGATACTTGCGATTTCCAAATCGGGGCTACCACTATGAGGCTCGCTGCTTCTCTGCGCACTTTCGCTAATACCCTGCTCATCATTATAAATGGCGGGAAAGCGTAGAGTGTCTGCTCTCTCCAGTCCTGCAGGAAAGCGTCCGCCCCAGCTGCTGCTGGATCTAACCTCCAGCTGAAGAACCTTTCTTTCTGTGCGTTCAGTCTGGACGCAAACAGATGTGTGTGAATCGGTCCCCACAGTTCTTCCAGCTGGTGGAATGTTTCACGATCCAGCATCCAATCCCTGGAGTCCGAGAGGTATCTGGAGTTCCAGTCCGCAATCACATTCAGCGAGCCTGGCAGGTACTCAGCTACCACTGACGTCCCAGAATCCAGGCAGGTGTGCCAAAAATCCTTGGCTATCTCCGCCAGCAATCTGGATCTCGTCCCTCCTAGATGATGTATGTATCTGACTGCTGAAATGTTGTCCATCTTCAGCAGAATACAGGAGTTTACTTTTCCTTTCGTGAAAGCCCTGATCGCAAATGATCCGGCTAACAATTCCAGACAGTTGATGTGAAGCTGGAGTTCTTCCGTGCTCCATCTCCCCCTGTCTGAAGATTCCCGCATCGGGCTCCCCTGCCTGCTCGGCTGGCATCTGACTCTATTATCAGGTCTGGACAGTCGCCGAAGATGGCTCTCCCGTTCCATGCTTCCATATTCGCTAACCACCACTGTAGTTCTGCCCTGGATTCCTGATGGATCTGAACTAAATGATGATAATGCAGGCCCTGCCGTAGATGTTTTATTTTCAGTCTTTGCAGGGCTCAATAGTGAAGCGGGCCTGGGAAGATTGCTTGTATGGAGGCTGCTAATAATCCTACCACTCGAGCTACAGTGCGGAGGGAGACCACTGTTTTGCTGAGAAAAGCTCTCAATTCCCTTTTTATGTCTCGTATCTTCCTGCCGGGAAGCTCTAGAGTAGCTGTCCTGGTATCCAGGATAAACCCTAGGAATTCTAACCTCTTGTTTGGTATCAATTCCGACTTCTCCTGATTCACTAGAAAACCCAGGGACGTCAGGAGCTTCACCACCCAGTCGGCTTGATAACAGAGAGTCTCCTTGCAGCTGGCCATCAGTAGGATATCGTCCAGATATGTAATCATCCGTATCCCCTACTCCCAGATTGCTGCTGCAACCAGTTTCATGATCTTCGTGAATGCCCACGGCGCTGAGGCTAGCCCGAAAGGCATAGTGGCAAATTGCCATAATTGCCCGTCCCAGTCGAACGTTAGGAAGAGGCGAAATTCTTTGTGAACTGGTATTGTCAGGTATGCATCTTTCAAGTCTATCCTCGCCAGCCAATCGTCTTGTCTGAGTGTATCCCTGAGCTGATGGGTCCCTTCCATCTTGAAATGGTTGTAGACTACCCATCCGTTCATGTTTTTCAGGTTTATCACCGGTCTTACTTTGTCTTTCCGGTGGACTAAAAACATAGTGCTCACGAATTTCAGGGGCAATTCGCATTGCTCTATCGCTTGTTTTTCCGCTAACTTTTGCAACTCTGTGTGCAATAGCCTTTTTTCTATTTGGGTTGTGGCTAGAGGACGGGGAATATGACTCTGAACAGGGGTCTCTATGAAGTCTATGTGCATGCCTTTCACTGTTTGCAGAACCCAGGCGTCGCTGGAAAGCGAGCGCCAGTTCTCCCAGAATAGTCTGTCCTCCCCCCAACCGGAGGGTATGCAAAGACCCTCACCTGTGGGGAAGTTGTGTCCTCTTCCCTGTCCTCTGCCTCTCCTCCTTCGCGGGAATCGACCTCTTGGAGGGAAGAATGCATCTGGTTGGCTGTTCTCCCAGTAGGTGTTCCTGTTTCCTTGAGGCCTTCTGACCACCTGATAGCGACCGGTCGCTCGGCCTCTGAACCGAACGGTCCTGCTAAAAACTCTCCCGGGAAAGATCTTTTTCATTGAGACATGAGCCTTTTCTAATGAGGTAAAGGTTCCCACGAACCTCCCCATTTCCTTGCCAAACGTGTCACCGAATAAGAGTCCTTGCGCCGCCTCGCCTGCTTCATACGACAACAGGTCTCCTAGTTTGTTGTCAATTTTAAGCAGAAGGCCTCTTCGGCGTTCTATTGAGATCGCACAGTTTGTGTTGCCTAAGAGGCATAAGGCCCTCTGCGCCCAGTTGGCAAGGACTGCGGGGTTCACTTCCTCCCCAGTGTCTTTGGCCCGTTCTGCCATGTCCATAATTTTCGCTAATGGACCAGCCAGGTCCAAGACTTTTTCCTGGCAGCTCTTCAAGAGTGGTCTATGCCCTTCCTGGGATCTCTGTTCGACTTGGAGACGAAAAAGAGCATCTGGTTGAAACATATCTGATGTTTCCTCCTCCTCTAGGTTATTCATTTTCCTGAGTTTTTTCCTCGGAGGAGGCTGGCTCTCCTCGTCCCCTTCATTATCTGCTTCCTCCTGTGAGGAGGCCGGGGATTCTTGAGGATCCTCCTCTGGGGAGTACTCCTCTCTGCTGCCCATATTGCAATCCCCTGGGTAGGGGGTCTCGAGGCTCGGCACCTGTGTTTTCCTCATGAACGCTTCCCTGAGTTTGCGGAAAGCGTCCGGAGCCTCTGGGGCCATTAGTCTTGCCCCTTCCATCTGGCCCGGGAGGTCAGAAGAGTCGCCGCTCTTCCGGGCCTTGATACACCCCTTTGGACCTTTCGAGGAGGTCCTAGTGGATGTGCTTCCGTCGGTGCTTGAATTATTCTTGCTCAAAAAGATCTCAATAGTCTGGAGTCTCTCCTGTAAGGGTCTAACTCCTTGAGCTACTGCCTCTGACAACGAATCTCCCAGCACTTCCTTAAAACTGTGGGCCAGGTCTTCATAGCCTGCCTCCTCATCACTCCATTCAAAATTGGACATCTCTGTGCTAACAGGTGCCTTGAAATTACCTTAGAAAGGTGTAGTGGCACGTCCACTGATTCGCTTTATGAGGCTGCACCTTCTTTAGTTCCAGTATGAGAGTGAGATCTTTTTAGGGATTCTTTCACTATCCCTTGAGTGAGTACTCACAGAAAAAGCTCAGTATAATGAAAACCAGCTTAAACTAAGCAGAATACATGTAAATTAGGAGCTAATTCCTGGTCCGTACTACCACACGCTCGAAAATCTCCTTCGCTCTGGAGAATTTTGAAATAGGCCCCTCCCCTCCAAGGGTGGGGGCCTGTCGTGCGAGCGTGACGCTCGTATTAATGTGGAGGGGAAATCCCTCTTTACATGAGCCGCGCTCGCTCTCCGGCCCCTGCTCCACAAGGGTGGGTGCCGGCGCTGCTCCTCTGTGCGGCCTCCCGAAGAATCCCCTTGAATTCCGAGGGTGGGGGCCGCCTACGCAGTACGCGAGCGGGGAAAGAAGCGCGTTCTCGCTCGCGACAAGCTCCGCCCCCGCAAGGGTGGGGGCTAGCCCGCTCCCGGCGCGTGTGAAAGCGCCGCGGGGCTCTTGAGGAGGAGATCTGCAGGCCCCTGGGGTGCCGGTAGTGCGGCACGGGGCCACGGATCCCTCTCACACCAAATTAACACGCCATCAAATAATTTCTCAAGAAAACGCTGCGCCGCTGCACGTTTATATAACAAAATAAGTCATAACGTTCTATACAATACTACTATAAACTATAAACACTGAGTTACGGAGCACCAAGAAAACTGTACTTATCTTTTGGAGAGCAGAAAAAGAAGAGGAAGGACTAAGAGACAGGAAGGACTAGGCCGGCCACATGGACAGAGACTATGGGACTACAGGATTCATGGGACTTGAAGTTTTGTTTAAAAAAAAAAAAGTTACATTTTATGAAATGAAAAGTTTACAAAGTTTATATTTGTTGTAACTTCTGGAGAGTGGAAAATAAAGAAGAAGAAGCTTAATGCTCGCCTCCGTCTTGACATAGAATTGTATTTGTTATATTGTTACAAATGAGGCATTGATTTTTATCACATTTGATGCTTTCAATGATATGTTGACACTAATTCTACATATGTATATAGACATTGATCTGTTGGTAGGATTGGTTGAATCGTATTGTATTATAATAACGTATTTGAATAACTTTGTACAGTGCCTTAAACCCTGAAGATGGGCATAGTCCAGAATGCATAAGCAATCACATGCAATGGCACTGAATTGTTGGATGAATTTCTAGCCTTCAAATTTCATTTTGGAGCATGATAAAATCATAATATTTTTTGCCTTCTAATTCATAACAAAACTTTGGACATTAATTGATGTCAACCTATCATATTGCAACTCCAGAGGAGAGTTTAACGTGAGCACACCTGGAATAAGATTAATTTCTAGTTCTTTCCTTTCACAACGAGCAACATGGATATGTGATTCACATACAAATAGTCATAATGACCCATGCTCAATGACAACCTCAGTCATGACACCTTCACATGTAAACGCAGCACAAAGAGGGCACTGTGCAGACACATACCCCGTTAAATCACATGGCACAATGGCAAAGGCAACATGACCCAACTGCACCATGCTGTGTTGCCACAGGAGACATGCCACAGGGGCACAGGGGTGGGCAGGGAGTAAACTGGTAGGTTGGCCAAACACAGAATGCATGGAAGCAGAGATGGGCTGGTGTACTGTCATGGACACAATGTTGACAAGTCATACAGTGGAATCCTGGTCACCAGTAGACACACTTGATTGGACCACAAACAGCATGGGCATGCCAATACCTGCTTGGGCATCTGTCCACAAAATCACATAAAACAACATGCCTCCCTCAGAGCCTGACCTGTGAGCATGCAACACATGCATGCATCAATTGCACAGGCACATGTGGGTTTGCCATAGTCCAAGCACATGGCATGCACACACATGAACTCAACGTACACATCCAGTGCCATGACAGATCACATCAAAGTCCCTGAAATGAAAATGCCACAACTTGGCTTCACCAAACATCAAAGCGCACATGTCTCCTAGAGATGAAGAGGGTGTATAGCCACACATTTCAATTCTTGGCACAACATCATGTCCATCATCATGCATCAGATATGGGCACCACATCCTCATCTGGCACCCTTTCCTTCCAAGCACGTCCAACCATCAAGTGACATTGCATGGGCACATTTTGCGCAACTGTACAACTACACAGACACTGCCAATACCAACGCATGTCCAATGAACAGGTGTCACACTTCACACATGGGGATCATTTTCTGGGGACGGCATGCAGCTGTAGATCACTGAAACACACATGCTGCTTACCTAAGGGTGTTACCACAAACATGCAGTACATGCACAACACACATGCACAGTAGAGACGTGCACCACATGGCTACTCACCAGCAGACTCCAACCGCTGGTTTAAATCGCAGATCTGGGCATGCAGCTCGTGGAAGAATATTGGCAGGACCCAAAAATCTGCACCTTCCCACATGTTGCACCTCCACAGTTGCACCAGCCTTCAGGGCACACACAGCCTTTGTGTGGGTCCTGGATTTGAGGCCCTGCCACGATTATGGGCACTCTTGACACAGTGGACTGCCAGCCCTCCGTGTTGATGAAAGCCATATGGCCGC
Source organism: Ambystoma mexicanum (assembly GCF_040938575.1). Lineage (NCBI taxonomy): Eukaryota > Metazoa > Chordata > Amphibia > Caudata > Ambystomatidae > Ambystoma > Ambystoma mexicanum. Next base: position 387,715,572 of record NC_090932.1, read on the forward strand.
CCAGATCTGCATGCATACTTCCTTGCAGCGGTGGTTCGCAGGGTTGAAGAGGGCATCATAGTCCTCCAGAATATTATCCACCAGTATGCCAACTTCCTTGGAGTTGAAGTTGGCAGCTCTCTGCATCGCTGCCATGGGGTTGCCGTTCTGATCAGAGCAATATGGTGCAGATATGGCAATCCCTGGAGATGGGCTGTGGAGCAGTGGTAGTGCAATAGAAAGGTGGGATTCTGACACAGCAGCTGAGTGTGTCACATGGCCGAACACAGGTAAACAGGCAATGGCCGGTCAACAGGCACACCCAATGCAGTGCAAGTGGGCAGTAGGCACTCACACTGGACAGGCAACAGCAGATGGCAAGGTGGGAGGCAGCATAGGGCAGAAGGAGGCAGGTAAAGTGGCATGGAGGCAGGCGAGTGGGTTCTCCCATGTATATCAACAAAGGCAGCTGAATATAGAGTAAATGCACTTAGCATGTAAGTTACGTGACACGCGTTGCACGCAGCATGTCTACACAACCCACAGCATTGAGTGGGATACATAAGAACATGGATGTGTGACATTGGTTGTGCGTGCAAAGGAGCAAAAATAGACGATTATTGTTTACACCTATTTGGGGGAGCCACACAATCCATTCCCTTCATGTACTGCGTACTGTATTTTTACTTTTGGGGTTTGTCTCTGCGCATATGTGCATGTTTTTTTTCTCCATTTTGAGGCTTGCTGTGTGTTGCGTATGCAAATCCTGGTTTCTGGGTGCCTCTGCATACCTTTTTCTCACTTTTTGTCTTTCAGCTTAATCACAAACGAATGCAATTTTTGAGTTTTGGGGTGCCTGCGTGTATCACATACTGCTCTTTTCACTTTTTGGAAGCTTTCCGGTTATTGCATATGCAATTCTTGAGTTTTGGGGTGCCTCTTCATATTGGGTACCATTTTCTTTCACTTGTGGGTACATTGGAGACTTGCTGGACCACGCATCTATGTTGTACATCACATAGATTGTTCCCTTCCTCATTTTGCACAGAACAAGATCTTAGTTAGCCTTGCATTTATCCTTTACAACTGAAACATGAATGGAAAGGGCCTAAGAGGGACAGGGAGCAGACGGGGTCAGGGTTGTGGTGAGGACACATCTGCCTTAGCCCCAGGAGAATTTGGCAGGCCCCAGGCTATAGGTAACTTGGCACCTGGAGGCCAATGTGGTCACAGTCAGACAGGTGAGGCACCACCACCTAGGTCCTCTCGGGCCAAGAAGGGATGCCCTGCAGGGTAGGAAGTGGCTTCAACTCATACACAGCACAAAAGACGGGTCCGCAGAGGAAGAGGCCCTTCACTGATGAGGAGCTCCAGATCCTCATTTACTACCTGATCAATCACTAATGTGGGATCTGCCATTATCTGCCATTATGCAGGGAGCATCCATACACCCACACAACAGATGCATTGGCAGCAGGTCACACACCAGATCAACAGGTTCAGAAGCGGTGGAATGATCTCACACGTAGGACCAAGCACAAGCTCAGTGTCAACCTGGCTTCTGCACAGGTCACTGGTGGGGAGCCATCACAGGAGGAACAGCTAACACCGCACGAAGAGACCACGAGTCAATTCATCACACTTGAGCAGGTGCAAGGCCTGAAGAACTATGAGGACACATCTGGTGAGTTGCTTTTCTTGTGCAGCATATGTTTTGTCAATCATGCTGGACCCACCATATATGCGTAGTGCTGCTTCTGGCTGCAGTTGTATTACTTCCTTTGGGAATGCATGTTTGCTAATGTTTAAACTCATGTTACAGTTCTTCATTCTGGGAGTATCCTGTCTGGTGGACATGTGTGGCACCTGTTTGTGTGACAGTAAACATCACTGTCTGCTGGCCTACACAGCAATGACAGTACAAGCATGCAGGGCATCACGGTAAATAACATGTGCAAATAGACAGACCCCAAGACGTGCCCCCCTGAAAGGCATACATCACCAACAGGGTACTCCCCTCTGCCATGGACAGTTAATTCAACATCTACATGTCCTGTTGTATGCTACATTCTTGGGACCTCTCCCTATTCATTGCTAAACAGGTATATGCAATAGATGTTGACCTATCACCTCATTCGATGCTGAGTTGCATGTTGAATTTGTCACATGCTTCCATGGATGCCTTGTCATGATGCATATTAGTGCTGTCTTTCATGACACCCTGTGGTGTGTCCTGACTGAGGATGCACCAGTGCCCACAGACCACTGCCCCTAGTAGCAGGGGTGATGTTGATGCATTTACACGTGTATGATGTAAGGAGTTTCAACATACTCTACATGGTGGACAATAGCTCATGGTGGGACATCATGCAGAGGTCGACATTCTTAGAATGTGCAAATCATATGTCCCTAGCCAGCACATGTCAACAGTAATGGACATTGATCATGGCAATGAGTGTGCCTGTCTGCCTACCATTACATGTATGTGCATGGTAGTAATTCAAACATGTTAATCCACTTGAAATCTGAAGCGCCTGTCTGACCTGAAAGGCTTGTATTTGTCCATCAGTTGATACATGACAGATGCATGCCATTTCAATCACATCATTCTGCTGTACACTCGCACAGACATTGGCCTGTCTTTGTACTTTAGACGTGCATGCTTGCCCACACTTGTGTCATCTGTCTGATGAGGAAAGACAAGCCAGCTACATCACCCACTAATATGGGGCATGATGACCCTGGTGCACCTTGTGTAATGTGAGATGTATGTCAGGAGGTGCAGGTTTACAGTCCAAGCATGTACAGTCATGAGGGATTATGTTAATTGACAGAGATCTATTCACAAATAATAACACCTATCCCAGAGGCATTACTGTGGGGTATGATTGTTGCCACCTACATGCTACTTGTGCCTTCTAAGACAATCATAAATGTGTCCGACAAAGATGGCCCAGGATATGTTGCATGGGCTCTACATCTGCACAGAGACAACCTCCTCAGCATCATGGGTGGGACATGACCAAAACAGCAGGGGCATGCTTCTACTGACAATGCTGGCAAATGTGTCTCTACCTGCAGCCAGTGAATCCCATGTAGTGGTGGTGTATTAAGGGTATGAGTCAGAGTGGGGTATTGAATTTGAGGAGAACTCTGTGATTGTTGATGCCATAAATATTGTGTACAAATGGGACACTCATTGTAGATGTATATGAAAAATGTCACAATTCACAATTTAAGGCCGTATTGGTGTTGTGCTGGTGCAAGGGGAAACCAAGTTGGGCCTCCAAACACCTGGCAAGGACAAATATGGTGCTCAACATACACCCATGATGTGCAGTAGCACGTTGCATTCTATGTGATTAGAGTGGCTGTTGGCTAACAGTGTCATAGTAAAAGACAGTCAATGACTGTTGGTCATTCACTCATGGCCAGTCATCGAATGATGCTTCATATGACTATGTAATGTGAATGGCACTATCATCACACACAATGTCAGGAAGCAAGTGGGGAGGAAAGTGGTCTCTTGTGGCTCTCCCCCAAGTGTTTCTACCATTTTGATTGCTTTTGCTGGCGAGGAAGAGGAGCTTGTTACCTGCCTTCTGTCCCTCACTACATAACCCCCATCCCAGCACAGAGTGCTGCCCGGAAGCAAGTGGGGCGGAAAGTGGTCTCTTGTGATCTGTTGGAGTCGGGTGAGGCAGGGGAGAACGCCGCTCAAAGCCCCAAAGCGCCGGTAAGCAACTTTCCTGGGTGCTGATTGAGCGTAGAGCTCTTGTTTGACTTCACCATCTTAGAACCATGTCGGAGGATGACCAACTGTAGTCTAATTGATCCTGTATAACTGTTTGTCCAACTACTTTGGTTAGTGCAAAACGGTGGTAACTTGATCCTTGGGAAACCTGGAACATTTGCCCACAAGGAATTCAGACCACAATTGAGCAGCCCTGAATAGCCCTGGGTAGCCGGAAGCCTGTTATGCATCGAAAGTAACACTTGAAAATTTTGGAAAACAATAATCCCTGCCAACTTGGCTTTTCTCCTCAAGCAAGTGGGACGGGCTCGAGGGGTTTGGCCATGTTGTCTGTGCTCTCCTAGCCTCCGGTCTCTCCGAGGCCTGACTCCTGGCCCTTGTTTTTGGACAGTTAGGTGGCCCGGGACAGGGGAGGGGGATGGACTAAGGCAGCATCTTAAGCCAGTCGGGTGTGCCCTGAGCGCCTCTCACAGCTTTTTCTCTGCCAATTTCTGCTCATTGCTTCCCATCATTGCATGGCACAGGGATCCATATTTCTGAAGCAATTATAAATCTACTCCTGCAATAACCATTTGGGTCGGTTGACCTGCACTGCACTGTTTGCAATTATTTCTGCTTTTTCCCAGAACATTTTACGTAACCAAATGAAATGTAAACATTGATTGTTCTTTTTAGACGCAAAGATTTCTACGTATTTTATTAACTTTTTTTTAGGTAATTCTGCTTTTTTAGGTTACTGCTCTGTTGCCTCCACACTATTTGCTGGTTTGCAGGCACCGGCATAATGTCCACTACATACTGCCTGAATGAACAAACTCGTCATTTACAAGAACTCTATATAATTATAGCTAGTGTGTGCTGCCCGGTTGTTTTGGCACTGGGTGTGTTTGCACATATTTGCATCATTTGCACACTTGCATAATTTATACAATCTGCTTTGTTCACGCTAACCTTAGAGGGTGTGTCCTGCACGTTTGATTTGACACTGTCTGGTGTCTGCGGATTTGCACATATTTGAAATGTGCACACTTGCATAATTTGCAGAATTTGCATAATTTACAAATTTGTTGTTTAACTTCCACTTGACCAGATGATTCGGCTGTGTACAAGACCTTTGTATAGGGTGTCCAGTCTGTGTTGTCCTGGTCGGTTTTGGCCCATCTTGGTGGGAGTGTGCTGCCCAGCTGTACAGTTATGCTGCCCCTTCTCCTTGCAAGGTGTGCCGGCTCTTACACATTTGCATAACTTACACAGTTTTTTGCCAAGACCCGTTTAACCAGACTAACCTGGCACTGAATTGTCTTGTCTTACCTGGTGGGCGTGTATTAAGGCACCCACTATGACCAAACGTGACAATGCAGGCAAATCAAGTTGTTATGGATGTCCCACCTGAAGCCATACCATTGGTGGGAGTTATCACTGGTGTCCCTATTTTGGAAGAAGGGGCAGAGCAGACAACAATTTCATTAATAAATAAAACAATACACTGGATTAACACCCATCTATCTGGCATGAAGATCAATAAACATGGAATCTTCATGGCCAGAAGAGCCTCAAGGGTGGGCAAAACGGTTAAACAGGGTGAGGATGGCTGTGATTGTTACAGTAGTAACATCAGCCATACTGGATTATTTAGTCTCCGCCCTTGGCCCAAGTCGACATAACATGAAGAATGTAAACAATGTGAGCAAATGTATTCCCTTGGCTGCCTTCTATCCCCTGCACATTACTTCTCTAAGCTTACAGCGGAACAATTGGGAGGTGGTAAGAGTGAAGGCCAGGGCTAGCTGCCCATCTAGTGGAGGCGTAAGGGGCAGCTGGAATGGGGGTGGGTCCGTTATTACATCAAACCGTTTTGTCACCCTGTCAGGTATTGAAGAACTGAACTGACTAGGGGCTTCTGATGCAGGAACTCAAAACCCTTCAGGTCAGAGACGACTACTCACCCGGCTGGGGAACTTCCTGTCCATTCCTCAGAGGATGTGGTCACCATTCATAGCTGGAATATAGTGGGGGCTGAGTCTAAACTCGAGAGAATGGACTCCACTTGAATCTATATGATATCATTTTTTTTACAAGAAACTTGGGCTTTAGAACCTCTACGGATGGATGGATTTGTAATTGTAATTGTAATTGGTAATTTATAATGTGGTTAATAACCAGAGGTTTCTAAGCGCGGACCAGGGGATTGAATCTATGTGGCTCTGTGTCGTCTTATTTCCAAGGCGAGCACGGTGCCCCTGAGCTATCCTCCCGAGACCTTGTTTCACTTTCCATCCCGGCACATAATAACAAAAGAGGTCGTTGTTATGGGGGGGTGGCAATTTTGATTAAATCATCCATGAATTCCTGTATTAGGGCTAGGTAAACTGACATCTCCTGTATTCAATATGTCACCACAATCCCTGAATGGGGAAACAAATTATTGTTGGTTTGCTTCTATAATAGTCCCCACACCTCGGAAACCAGTCAGCTCGGCACGCTGAAAGATTTTCTCGAGTGTCTATTCTAGATCACCTGGATGAACACATGGTTTTGGTTCTGGGGGGATTTCAGTTGCATTTCTATCCCTCAAACCAGGATATACGTACTTTAATTAACATGTCATACCAAAGCCTATGATTGCGAAATGCACTCCAAGTGCCTATCTTCGTAATGGGAACTTGGCATATATATGTGTTGGGAGTGCATTCCTGTCACTATTGTATGACAGGGGCTGGGCCAGTAGACCATTTGCTCTGCCACACAATCCCAGTCACCTTTGTGGAGAAAGTGATTTGTGCATTTCTAAAATAAACACAAATGAAAAAAGTGCATCCTGTGTGCTCTCTTTTATTTGTGTCATATCCGCATTGTTTCATTTTCTTATCCACCAGTAAGACTGAATTCTAGGATACTGTTACAGAATTCTAGAATGCAGCACTACCGAAGAGCTATATCAGAAACAAGTCGAACCATCAACTACTCATATGTATAAAAGTAGATTGAATTCCTGCTTGCAAGTTTGGAGCAATTTCAAGCCCCTATAGCCTTGATAGGCTTTTTCAAGCTGGTTCCCCCATCATGTGTGTAGGTGGTTTGTGATTAATAATTCAAATTGAAACCTTAGCAGTATCATCATAAGAGGGCTTTTCTCCTGCATTTTGAGATCTCTGGAGAACCTAGACATTTCAAGTTGAAATGTGGAATGACAAGTCCTTTGATTGGCGCCTGCCATAATCAATACAGTCATTACAATCTATTCCATAATGTTCACATGGACCTTGGGTTTTATAAGGGTGAACCTGATTCCTTGAGAATAGTGAGTTGGGCACTGCTCTTCCAGAATTCCAAAAGAAGTTAAAACTCTGAGAAGTCCAAGCCTTTGCAATTATTTGCAAGCAATCCAACATTACAACATATATCAAATGGTATTCGTGCATAAACTGGAACCAATAGACTGTCACTGACAGTGTCCATCATTTACATTTGACTCAGTCCAAGAAAGGCTGTTCTATGTTAGAGCAACATGTTTTTCTGATGCAAATACATATGAGTGGTTTCAACAAAAATTAAAACATGTCTGTGTTTCTATCTTGTTTCGGTATCCTCTGAAAGAGCCTGAGAATCTGCTACCCCTTGTGGGAGAATTTGACCAGTAGGGGAACCTGAGAATCTTACTGGGTGGCAGCACCCAAAGAAAGAGCCTGAGAAACCTAGTTGTGGCTGCACCCTGTCTGAGAACTGGAAAACCTTAGTGGATGGTTGTGCCCAGGGACGTCATTTAGGGGTCGCCAGAGGTCGCAACTGCGACCTCTGAGGTCTCCCTTGCGACCTCTGTGGTCTCCCCTGCAACCTCTAAATAAAAAAGCAAAAAAAAAATATTGTTTTTTTTTTTACTTTTTTTTTGTAATGCAAGCTACTGGGCTGTGCCAAGCACCATGTGGATCTTTAGTTCTGCGGTGGCTGGCTTTCTTGTTTAGGCCCCTTAAAAGAAAAATAAGAAAAATAAGAACAGGAGTGCCACAAGTCTAACACTTTCAGCACTGACCCTAAATAAAAAGAATAGGAATACCAAATAATGTGTCTTTCTGGAATTCTACACAATAATTGCTGGTTTATTTCAGTCACACTTCAGGCGGTGAGTCACTGATTAAGTCTGTTCTTAAATGCTTCAACTCAGCCTTTCATCCTTCTGAGGTCGATAAATAAGTACCAACACAGTGAAATGGCGTGTATATTTTTTCTATATGAAGCGCTTAAGCATAAGTGCTATATAATAACACATCATTATCATTTGGCCATAGACGTCTGCTTGCATTCACAGTAATTTGGTAATATGGGCCCATACATACTGATCTTAAAGATACATATGGTGATCCATTCTTGTATGAAATGTACATCACATTATAGTGATATCGTAACCATATTTTTCATAGTGTACAATGCTGTGTGATGCCACTTGCTGTTTTGTCAATGGGTGAAAGGTCGTGTTCCATCGCTTCCCGTGATATCACTTCGGGGTGGGGTCAAATGACATCACTTCCTGTGATGTCATCAGGGGGTCAAAGGTCGTGTGATGTCACTTCTGCTACCCCTGGCATTTTGGTGAAATGACATCCCTGGCTGTGCCTTGTGAAAGATCACAAAACCGTTGTCGTTGGTTGCACCATGTGGGAGAACCTGAGACATTGGCGTAATTGGTGTGATCATGATGCAATACACAAATTGAAAAACGTTCATTCTTCTAACGTCAACCGCGTGTATAAGACAGCAACTGGTCAGGCCCTCACAGCCACTATCACAACCATCTGATAACCATCCAGATACACCCCATGAAACAGCCATATTTTAATTGCGGCTATTTTATATTTCGTCAATTTCCCTGTGGTGTTTTCACTGCAGCCGTTTTCTCTGCATGTTTTTTTTTTATTTTTTATTGGGGGGTTCACTTCTAATCTCCTCTAACTGACAACGGCCGCAATGACAACACCACAGGGAAAATAAAAACGTTTAAAAGCGTTGCAACGAAAACAAAGCAAACACATGAAACATCCCTGTTCCATTTGTCAGTGTCAGACATTTAATAGGTTCATCAGGTGGAACACATCATTGAATAAGAATATATCTATAACAATTCAAACACTTACAAAATGTCTGGTTGGTGGAACCGTAGGCAGCCATGAACCTATGCTTGGCAAACACATAACAGTCATCTAACATAGCCATTCAGAACACATGGTGAATAATACACAGTACAGAAATCAGATTTCATTTAGAATAATGCACATTGCTTTAATCAGAAATTTTACAAAAGCACACTTAAAGTGAAGAAATCAGAAGTGTGCTTTTGTAAGTTTGTTGATTAAAGCATTGTGTAATATTCTAAATGTTTTCTGAATGACAATATTAGATGATTATTAAACTATATCTGTTGTGAAGCAATAGTGGTTTGGTTTGTTATCCTCGATGGGGTGATTTCCCAGTGCAGACAGGATTTAGACATGTAGGAGGTAACACAACACCATCATCATCCGATTTGGTGTGTTGGCTATAGGAAGATGTTGGTACATGGATATCTGCTATGAAGTGACTATTCATTTTTATAAATGTCAATTGTTCAATATGTGGCCCTGCAAGGCTTCCCCTGTGTTTGGACACTATTTGTTACAGCTGCCCGTTGGTCACTGTGGCATCGATGGTGTAGAGGGAAGTGAACAACCCGTAACACTGTTGTTTCTCTCACAGAAATGTGAGTGCTATAACATTCTGCTGCAAGCGGTCTAGGTCAATTCCAAGATGAACACTCGCATTTGCAACTTTCCTCATTAGCCGGCAATCCGTGGCGCTGATCGTGTTGCAACCCTCTTTGCGCCGGCTTTGGGTAAGATGCTAGTTTTCCTTCTGCTCGCTTGCCTCTTCCTTTGTTTTCCTTCTCCTCCTGTGTGACCACTCCAGTTATTCCTTTTTCTCTTTCGCCCGTGGATCCCTGCCTCCTAAAATCCTTACTGGCTTGCCATCCTTCATTCTGTGGCCTCGCTCTCTCATCCTTTACCTGGTTCTCTCTCACTAATCTTTGGGGGAGCTTCTCCCAAATCTCGTTAATGAAATTTTATTGTGGGACCTCATCCTTATGCCCTCTTTTGGCAGCTACAACAGTTCCTGCATCATTGATTACAATCCACTTGGAGGGGGTTTTTATGCCTTCAGGCTTTTATCTCTGTGATTATATGGACATATCATTCCTGCCCACCGCTTTGTCCTATGTATTGTCATCCATGGTAGGCCATAGCGGCAGCAGGCCAGGATAGGCGCATCCTCTATGAAGAGTGACTTCATGACAAGACTAAAGCTAAGAAAGAGAAATCTAAAACCTCTCGGAAAGGATCCAACTCATCAGACTCAGGTGAGAGTATGCAACACCAAAAGGATTTTGTCACGATGGATCAAATGCAGGAGTTAATTAATGCCATTCAAGGGGCTTTCTGCTAAAGTGCAGAGCTTAAAAGTAGAGAATGCCACATTAAGACATATGATGACCGCACAAGAATCCTGGTCCTCTGACGCTCCTGTAGGTGGACTCTCGTCTGAAAAATGTGATGGGACTCCAGGATGTTTGAAGGAGTTCCTGGACTCTTGTACTGTCCATTTTCTTGTCCAGGATATTACCTTTGCCACTGACAAGAAGAAGATTGGCTTGATGCTTTCTAACTTGTCTGGCAATGCATTGTCTTGGGCTACACCTTTGCTGATATCTGTAAGTCCTTCTGTAGCTTCCTATGAAGCCTTCACTCTGGCTCTCAATAACATGCTTGAGAGACAGGAGTTGACTTTCAATGCCTATGAATCACTCTTAGATCCTAGACAAGGGAACATGGAGGTTTTGAACGGCATTTCAAAATAAAGTTCTTGGCATCAGAGGCAGGATGGCCTGAATCAACCCAATATGCCATCTTTCGTAGAGGATTAGCAAAGGAAATAAAGGATGCATTTTCACAAGTCCCACTTCCTCCCTCCTGGCTGAATTGATCCCAGCTGTGTATCAGATTGAGCATCGACAACATGAAAGTAGAGAAGAATGAAAGAAAAATCGAGGGTCTAAACTGGTGTCTTGTCAAAACCTGTACCCAATTGCAAGGAACTCCTCTAATCAGAATGAACCTATGCAGATAGGTTCAGTCAGAGGGCCACTAACCCCAGCTGAAAGACAATTAAGGAGGGATCAAGGTTTCTGCTTGTATTGTGGTACCAAGGGTCATCTCCTTCGAGACTGTCCAGAAGTCCCTCCCAGGAAACAAGGAAACTCCAGATTCCGGCCCTAGTTGAGACAGGCTACCAGGATGTTGTTGATAGTCCCTACATCCATATCACTGCTTTCAAAGAACTCATAGATGACCGCCACATGGTCCTTCAAGTAGTTCTTCAAGAACCCAATAAAGGCCCTTTAACAGTTCCTGCATTGTTAGATTTTGGTGCCACAGGCATATTCATGGATAAAGAATGGGCAGCTAATCAGGGTATTCCTTTACTGGAAAGGAAGGAAGCTCAAACGGTCGAAGGATAAGACAGTCGTCCATTGTGTTCCGGCCTCATCACAAGACAGACCATTCCCCTTCATGTGGACATTAACCACCATAAAGAAGAACTTGTCTTCGATATCTTTCAAGCTGACCATTTCCCTCTTATTCTAGGAATACCTTGGCCAAGGCAACACAATCCAATTATAAATTGGCCATATAATACAGTACAGTTAATGTCTACCCTATGTAAGGAGAAATGTTACCAATCTCGAAGCAATGTTGGTATGGGACTAAGGAAGAGAAATCTAAAACCTCTCGGAAGGATCCGACTCATCAGACTCAGGTAAGACTATTGCCCAAAATGGCACAAAATAATCTTGCAGTTTACACACTGGTGGGGGCAACTGAGTGATTCTACAGAAGCACACAGAAGTGGCACTGGCCATAAAGATTGCTTACTGTATAAATACTGTAATGGGCCACCATTCCTTCTCACGTTTTAAGTGTTCAGTTTAAATGCATCAAGCGTCTCTCTGGCTGATGGTCCAGTGTCCGTTCCTGTCATTGACGCATATATATATTCAAGATGCTCATGTCAGACAGGATAGTTTGCCAAAGTTTCTCCTCCACATAGTATGCACCTGGACTGCCAACAAAGCTTTCAATTGGTGTCACTGATGGGACCATTGATGCCGTCATTCATGACATTCTGATGCTTGCAGTGCCTGATATGTCTATAAGGCATTTATATGAAAAGCAGCCTCTTAGACAGGGGTTTACAAATGAAGCCAACAAGTCAAGGTTTTATTTAATTCCAACTATCCAAGACTCTCAATGCCAGGTTGAAATCAGCCCTTGCACAAGCTGTTGTGGATCAGCATTACCTGCCAAGGAAGATGCCCTTGTCATGTTGAGCTCAAGCAGCTACACCAGGTGATGAAGCTCACTCAGAAATGAAGTGTGGTGGCTAATCAACTTGTTGGACACATACAAAGGTTGTAGAGCAGGACAAACATTATAGAGCAGCCACCACTGACATTGTGTTACACATTCCATCCATATGCACCTGCTGTTAGTGTGGCAGTAATCTGCATTGGCTCTTCACTGCTTATATTGCCTGCCCAACATGTACAAAGTAGAATCCGAATGGGTGGCCATGAACTGCATGTGTAGTTGGCAAAGTGCAATGTTGGCATGGTAAGTCTGGCAGAAATAGAAGCTGATCATTTGGGGCACAACAATCATTTATTTCACAGGCTCGCAATAACTGATAAAACATGTGACAGCAGGAAGAGGGGGCTGTGTAAAGAAGGGGGTGTGAACTGCCAGCCAAATCGTAAGGCAGCAAGAATATTTAATCCATTGCCTGCTGCAATGAAGACCAAATGCAAATTAGAAGGTGTCATCCACTGCGCCTCCGCCTCCTCTACCTTCTCCCTGATGTCAATTTTGATGCAGGTTCTGCCCTGAAACCCTTCCATGAAAAATGTTGCTGCTGCCGAACTGCTTTACAACTGCTGCCCCTTGAATTACTGTGACACCCCTCTTGGCTGTTACCAGAAGGAATTGACAACTGGTTTGCTTTCATTGCCATATTGTCAATGCACTATCCTCATCGTCATTCACTCTATTCAGATAATAAAAATCCATAAAAGTCATTTTTTTCAAAATTCAAAACATTACCTACCAAAAGTACAAAGTTCTCAAGTCGAAATCCGAGTAGTTCGAGGGAAGGATTTCGACTTAAGAATTTTCGCAGTTTGGATCAGCATGACATGTGCCAGTGCCCATTTATTGGCCTGGACACGGGAGCATTAGGGGAGACGATTTGCGTTTCCTCGCCTGGAGCCTCATGAATTGGTTCAGAGGTTTCGGGGCCACTGTTCGGAGCTACCTATGGGCGAATGAGATATTTTCTGCTTTAACCCACACACATTGGATAGAGATATCTTCCTCACAATTGTGCTGGGGCCTAACTTAGGCTCCAACATCATAACTGCTGTGATAGCTTGCGATACATCTATGGACACCAGCTGTCCCTCTGAGATACAGAACACTTTTTGAGCGCAATATACATCACTATTGCATAAGCGCCAACTTCCCTTGGAGTCCTGAAGAAGGCATTGCACGCCATCTTCTGCCAAAACTTCCTGCCTGTACAACCTTGGCACTAAATACATTTTTGTCGGTTGTTAATGTATTTCGGATGTAGACATAGGATGTATATCTAGTTCTAACATTTTATATTTGTCACTCACGTGGTATTGACATACATTTTTTTTTGTTTAAAAGCAGTTAGATAGGATCATCAGTACCGAATAGGGACTATATAGTTACAATAATTTGATTGACTCATATCTAGAGCCAACCTTATGTTTGAAAAATTCTCACTTTATCCTGTTTATAACAAAGAAGACTAGTTTCCTTTGTTTTTCATCTCTTGATAACAAATTATGTGCAAATGTCATTGATTGTATCATAAACATGCTAGTATGCAATGTTTGGTTTGAGCAACAGGTCTAGGTGGGGATTTATTGTTTTGATATTCATTTAACACATTTTTTTTGTCTTATCTGTATAATTTTAAACAGATTATATTCATCATGAGTATGTTTGTAGGACCCTTAGGCCTACCAAATAAATAATGTATTTTTTATATTAATTTGTGAGCCATTTAATAGATTCATTCAAATATTATTTAAGATAGTCAGGAGCCCTAGCAAGGGTGTGGCTTTACAGAATCACAATTTGAAGTGGTCAATTTAGGGGACTCCCCCTTGTGTGATAGCTATAAAACATTAGTAACACTGCTGAAATTTACTTTTTGCACCACGTGCAGCTGTAGGACCCACCCTAGTGGAGCTTTAACCTTGTACACAGTCTTCAGCGAAGAACTTCCCAGCATTGATCACATTTTCCCTTAAGGTGCCAAAATCCAGGGTTTTCCACAGAAGAGTAGGGCAAGATATCGACACCCCCAGAGCACTGCCTTATGGAATGGGAGATCACTGCTATGCTCGGCGAGGATAGAGAGGGTAGAGCTTGATGTCCCAATCTCAAGCGCTGTCACAACTGCAGTATTTTTAGGAGTAATTATGTAGAATGGTGGTGGTAAGATGTTTGCTTGATGGAATGTGGAGGGAAGCACCACCAATCCTTTGACTTCTTCCCAAAAGGTACCACAGCATGTAGGACCGCATAGATGTGGTATCCAAATTGGTCCCTGATCTACCTCTGCGAAACATTTCCAGCATCGTTTTCGAGTAGCCTAATTCAGTTGTTGTCTATTCTCTGTAAAGTGCTGCCACACTTTTGACATTTAAAAATAGAGTAACACACAGGCTCGGTTCAATTAGGTGTAATGGTCCTGGCAGTTTGGATGCTAGTGGTATATATATTTTTTTTCTCTGAATGTCATCTAAAGAGAAGATGTGTTTTTTTATCTACAACAGAAAGCCTTCTTCTCAAAATAGACTGTGCGCAGGTGTGGGGCAAGCTTCCACTTATACTAAAGCCTCTTCGTCTGAGGTGTCCATCTCCTCTTCCTCCATATTACTGCTGCTTTCCAACAGCATTTTGGATCCTGTCAGGTCACTGAAGGACGATAAACATGGTCTTGATCATTATTCATCGTGTCAATCTCATTCCTTTCCCACCTACTGGTGGATGGGGTGATGGAAATAAAGACCTGGGATTGTTAATCTCCCGTCACTGTTCATGTACTCTGTGTGTTATTCCCTGATCTCTGAAGATAAGGCCTGCAAACCCCCTCCTTCTGCTCCCGAGAAAGTTGACAGAGCTGAAAGTGAAATAGCTCAGTGCATGCTCATGAAGTGCAAAACATGTGTTTTTCCTGTACTGGTGCATGTATGTGACTTGCGATGGGGGAGGGGTGCCATGTGTGTTGCATGATATCTTAAATTGCTCATGTGAAATTCTGCCATGCCTAGTGTACAAAAGAAGTGCTGCTTCAGAGCTTAAAATCCATAGGCTGCATGTCTCCCCCTCTCTGTGTCTTTATGTGTGTGCTGACATGTTGCTCCACTAATATCCAAAGGCATGTCCCCTATCTCCCGAATTCTGTTACTCTCTCCCACTAAACTTTGGCAAGTATGCCTCTTCCACAAGCTGTTGCCTAGGTTTCCTTGCAGTTCCAACTCCTCTTCCCCGGTGTCACTTGATCATGCATGTCTCATCCACTCACTTGAAGGATGCAGTCTGATTGGTGTGCTGCCCATGTCTCTGCATCTCTACTGCTCGCTGCCAAAACATCTAGGTCACTGTGTATCTCCCATAAACTGCACTGAGGTTTTACCAGCTTAATCCACTCTGCCTCTCAGTTCTTACCCGTTGACAAGTGTTACGTCCACTCCCTTAAAGAAACAGACATTGGGCCTCATTAGGACCCTTGCGCTAAGTGTTTAACAGCGCCGTTAAAAAGGCTGCGGCGCCGTTAAACACTTAGCACCTTACTGCGGGGTCCCTTTGCTGGTCTAGACCAGCCGTTAAAGTAGGGACTCGCAAAGGGACCTTGGTGCTAAGTACGGTACTGCAATTTGCGGTACTGTACTTAGCGCCTTCCCCTATCCCATTGAGCCCTATGGGGCGAAAAATGGGAATGGGGAAGGGTCATGGTTCAATGGGGAATTACCGCCCCGCCAACCTTGGAAAGTGGTGGTAATTCCCCATTGAACCATGGCGGACCCGTTACAACACCGACAACAACCATGGTGCTAATAGCGCCATGGTTTAGCGCCGGTGTTGTAATAAAGGCCATTGACTGATTTATCACCCACCTCCCCAAATCCCTGGTAATGGCACGTGCATTGCTCACCCACTCCACAGCACTGAATGCGTTACACAGTGCTGTGTAAGCAAAACCGACTGCAATTCACACTCTGCAAATGGTTTCAAGTCAGTCAATACCTTTCTTGTCCTTCTTCCTACAAAAATGTTATACAGACACACACCAGTTTTTTAACCTGTCCCTAGATTTCCTAATTGTACCTCCAGAAATGACCTTCTGCCTTTCTAAAAGATGCCTGAGACTGAATAGGCGCGTCAGCCATGTGTCCTCGTTGAAGCCATGGGGGTGAACCTCAGATACACTGTCAGAGGTTCAACCTGGACAAATCACCAGAAATGTCAGTGATTGAAGGTTTGTGCAGGATAATTATTTGAGATCTAATCCTCAGACTTATAAATTCTATTAATTGTGGGCAAGCTCGTACTGACATGCTTTGGAGCCCTCTGAGGGACACCCAAGGAATTATTCTTAGTTAGGGGTGTTTACATATTTATATTTCCTCATTGTCATCCAACCTGCCATAGTCTTCTGAATTCCCCACCAGACTTCTCCACCAGAGCCCCGCCACAAGATTTGCCCTAGCTAATCACAAAATAGTCGCTGTCTCACCCGTGAGAGAAGCAGGTCCACGCCTGGGTGATCAGCTTCTGCAGCATGTTTCGATTGTGTGTACAGTTTTGGCTGATTAGGGTGTTCGTGGCAGCAAAATACAAATACAAAAACATACACAGTTAAAACACACCAACAAATCCAATGAATACAATGGTCATAATAAAATACTAACGACAATAAAAAGTGCATGATGAACAGTGATAACCTTTAAATTAATGATACAAACGAATATGACAATATCCATCCTAATGATTAACTGGCTGACTTCTGGGGCGAGCAGGGAGAAAGAAGGGAGCTTAGTACCTGCCTTGCTAGCAGCCTCGGAATGTGACAATACCAGCATGACCTGTGCTCAGGGACTACCCATCATAATTGTTCTATGTTGCCAGGCAGGTAGATAAAACCTGCAGTTGATTTGGTGATCTCTCCATCAAAATCACACAGAAGAATGGACAAAGCAGCACTTTAATTTGTTTAGAACTTTTCACTTTGTCTAGGTGGCCTTCACTCCTTAAAAATGGAGTGATTCAATGCGACCCTAAGGAGTTGTAAACTGGACATTGCAAGAATAAAATGAGACAGATTTCCCTCCTTCATCTCGCACATTTTAGATTTTGGACTTGGTGAACCATTCCAATTCTTCATATGGAATGCTAGGTGTAAAGTTCTGCTATATCAACTCTAGCAAGGGCAAGGATGTGTCTGATATGGGATTTAGCAAGATTAGACAGCTACGGTTGGTGACCTCAGTCAGCTACAAATATGTCCGTCCAGCCTAAGTGAGCCAGACATGCAAGCTCACCTACCTCACTCCTCCCTGCTCTTGCACCATAGGATTCTCCAGAGAATGAGAAGGAGGAATCCTCCCGTCTCTAGCAATGTCGGCTGGTCTGCACCTTAATAGATGTGTGCATGCTCTAAATCAGAGTCTTTGCTTCTGCTTCAGAATTATGCAGAGCGGTCTTCTTGCAGGCACCCACTGCCGCCTTCTTCACTCTGTATTCCAATCAATCTCTCCTGACTCAAATCATAGCTACCATCATCTTCTGGTTCTTTCCAACTTGCCTGGATCACTCCCCTTACCTTCTTGAACAGGCATGCGATTGCTGGTTGTATGACAACACCCTTGCCTGCTCTAGCAGGGCCCAGAAAGACGCAATTCGATCTATCGGCACTGGGTACTTTATGACTATATGAAAAGCCCTTCAAACAATTCAAAGACCCTTCAACACTTTAATGAATCCCAAAAAAGAGACATGCGACAAGCCTGATGAGAACAAGCATTAAGAAACTGTGTTTTGCAGTGACATTGTTGGTTTTCATTGCTTACACAGGTCCAATGATTTACATTAGACACAGACAGGGTGAAAATATGTTTGAAAATATCCCCATGTACTGATGAAAGACATAGCACCGGTAGGAGAATGGTGTGATTTCCCCTATAGAACTGAATGTATGTTTTATCGCTTTTAACATCGTTTTTGTGAAACTCTTGCTATAAAATGCCACCATTCATACTCATTTTTGAGTTAGTTTGGGCTCTCCTCCTGTGGACTCGCAGAACAATTGAGGGACGACACATATGCCATACCACCTTAAAATTCATCATCTGCCACTGAGCCTGATGTTGCAAAGATAAGAGGGGACCGATCATGGAATTATCTGCGCGGAAAAGAGGGTACTTGCGCTTGCAACTGCGTGTGAATCCACCCTTGTCAATTCCTGGAACCAAATATGGTACTTTCCCTGTACTTGCGTGGATTTCACACTGGCTCAGCACGTCTGTGCTAGCCATCGAGGGCCTTGCACGAGACTCCAAGCAGAGCATGGACGTGACCTGAGTAGGGTGCTGGGAAGGGGGTGGAACACCAAAAATGGGGAAGACCTTGCAGAAAAGTGGGCGTTCGGAGGGACGTCCTGCAGGCAGTCCGCACGCCCACTATTGCGTGGCACAAGACGTATTCATGGATTTAAATCACGCAATGTCTAGGCTTGGAAATGGCCTTGCAAGTCCTTCATAGGATCCACCACCAAAAGGCCGGCATAAGTGCACTTGCGCATAGGATTGGCAGCACTCTGGTGGGGTTGCATGTCGAATTACGGGGTGCGTCTACACAATCAGGGTTCTGATGTAACTTAGTGGTGCGCATAAGCAGTGTAGCAGGGTGCAGGAAGACTTTACGTGGATTTGCATGCAGATTTCCCCGAGTTACTGCTGAGTTACGATTTTTTTATACACATGTTGTCGGGGTGCTGGATACAGTTACGGGGACTCCGCACAGGGTCTCAGAGTCACAGGCCTGCTTATGGGGGACCCAATGCACTGTTCTAAGGATGCATGTATTCGTGCATGGGGGAGCGCGCAAAGGTAGCTGTTCTGGTTCTTCATGCTTTGCGTGTGGGCATGTCGCAGGCATTCCAGGTGCGACTTGCAAATACGGTTACATTGTGCTGTCAATTCTATGAATATGCGGGGTGTGCGTTTTTTATTTCTGCGTGGAGGCTTGCAAAAGTGTCCTTCTCGGCGTGTGGCCCTTGCACGATATCTGCGCCCATTTCCGTGAATCCGGTCCTAGGTCCCAAGCATGCAGTTCTCTTCATTTTACTGAAAATAAACAGAGTGATATCACTATTCATTATGACAAATATATAGCTTCCTTTGTTTCAACCAATTTCTGGGACTGTTGTACACAGAGACGCAATTGATGCTGGCGCTAACTGTGACATTAGCTATGATCCCCCCCGCCCCTCACCCCCCAATGTTTTTAAGTTTTCAGAATCTCCTTCATCTAATTCACAGACACTGCACACCCTATCTGTGGATTTATTCTAGTATTCAAGGAACCTCAGACGGTCATCGTATGGATGTTGTGCTGGGCATCACGCCATATTGGTTGCTTAAAGATTCTTGATAGGGACCCATTTGTCACAGAAGGAGATGTTTGCATGCAACGATGCAATAAGTTCTGCTATGATGCTGGGCATGCTACTCAAAAAAACACCAACATGTTCAAACTAACTTAAAAGCGAAGCTGACTGAACTAATGATAATTAAATCCACAGACAAATGCGCCAAATATGCATGTCTTTAATGTTTGCATTGAGGATTATTTAATGTATTTCAGGCAAAAAAAATGCATGGAGATGATATGCATCAAGAAGAAGTGAAAGGTATGACTGTAAAGCACACAGAAAAAAGAGGAAGGAAAGATAAAAAGGAAGGACAAAGAGGAAGCAAGGGAGGAAAAGGGAAGGAGAAAAGGAAGGACAAAGAGGAAGCAAGGGAGGAAAAGGGGAAGGAGAAAAGGAAGGCCAAGAGGAAGCAAGGAAGGACAAAGAGGAAGCAGAGAATGAAAAAGGGAATAGAAAAAGGAAGGGATGGAGGAAGGAAGGAATGAGGAGGGAAGGAAGGAAGGAAGGAAGGAAGGAAGGAAGGAAGGAAGGAAGGAAGGAAGGAAGGAAGGAAGGAAGGAAGGAAGGAAGGAAGGAAGGAAGGAAGGAAGGAAGGAAGGAAGGAGGGAGGGAGGGAGGGAGGGAGGGAGGGAGGGAAGGAAGGAAGGAAGGAAGGAAGGAAGGAAGGAAGGAAGGAAGGAAGGAAGGAAGGAAGGAAGGAAGGAAGGAAAGAAAGAAAGAAAGAAAGAAAGAAAGAAAGAAAGAAAGAAAGAAAGAAAGAAAGAAAGAAAGAAAGAAAGAAAGAAAGAAAGAAAGAAAGAAAGAACCACGAGTTTTAACTAAACAAGAACAGAGAGACATTTTAACAAACCGATGGTTTCGGTAAGAGATATGGCCAAACTGTGAGTTTCGGAGCTGCTGCATACATGCTCCCTAACAGCGTAATGTCACACTTTCGGTTGCCCCGTAATGCGCCATGGCTTGTTATTAGCGCACCTGCCCGCATTGTAAGCGGGAAACAAAAGCACTGCCGGCCATTAGGAGCGGCGTTTCTCAACAATGGCCTTGAATGGTGTCTCGTCCGAACAGATTACAGACCACCAACAGTACAAGCGTTACTTTGTTCCCTCGGTACTGAAACACCCAGCACAGAAATGTTCCACTATACACCTGAATTTATTTTTTGGACTGCAGGTGCGTCAGCGTAACAATAAGACAAAAAAAGCCGACTGGCGCGGAGACAGATTGAAACACGTCCCTCCTTGATCTTTTGTGAAAACATTATTAATATTAACAAAGCTCCCTCTAATTAATTTCGCCGTCAGATGAAAAGCCGGGCTCGGTGCACGCTTCTGTATAGCCCTGACGATGAAAGGACAAGAAAAGCTTTGAGGCATTACGCAGGGGGTGAGATCAAAATCTCCTGTTCCAGAAAAACAGAGATCACTCAGGAAGCCGAATGCTGAAAGTGCCCAACAATACACGTGAACCCTTTTCTGTAAAACCATTTTCCAGCTCAGACGGACAACAATCTGTAGACGTTAATAGCTGTTCTATACCGAGCCAGTACCTGCCGTAAATGTCTAAAATCGTCAAAGCTTGCCGGGAAAGTGACCTATTACGCCCCGCGAGCGGTCCGGACCTTGGCCGTCGAGAGAGTGCAAAAGCGGAGCACGGGCGTAGAACTGGTAATGGGGGCGAAGCCAGAGAAAGGCCAACACACATGAAATATGTTTATAGATAAGAAGAACAAACGAGGTCAGGTCAATTTAGAATGATCAATGCACGCAGATGAACATAAAACAGCAAATGCTTAATGCTCCCGTGAATGTTTGCATCCACATTTGAGCTGGTTCTTGTACTTACAGGGAAGCACTGAACATAGTGGGTGGTTGTGTGATGTGTTGAAGAAGATGTGCTCAAGCATACCCCTGGAGCGTGGAGGTTTGTTTGAGCTTGTTGTGTTGCTGTAACATGACGGATTGCTCAGCTGACTGTCAAAAGTGACAGAGGCTACAGAGGACTGGGTGCAAGGCGAACGAGGTGGACAGACATGGCAAGAGAAATCAGATGTGTGGGTTAACCCTCAGAGTGCGTGCATACGTGCATGCCCACCTATCAAAGGACGGGTACAGGGGGAAGGAAAAGTGTAATAATCTGACAGTATAGTATACATGATATTCTATCTGAGAGCACAGCTGCCACACATCACTGGTGCAGGGGGCTGTGGGCATTCCATGAGTGTCTGCCTAATAGTTGGTGACATACCTTTTCCTTAAATGTCCAACTTACCACAGTAATTCCACTTCACAGCTCTAAGTGTGAGCAGCAGGGACCACTCTCAGAGGCAATCCATGTAAGCATTAATGCACACAAAGATCTCCATTGGAGGGCTTCGATGAGAGACCCTGAAAGCACTCTCATGATAGGGTGCCTATCAGCATGAAGACTCCTCACAAAGAAAACAGATCGATGCCCCTGGCTAGGTGCAACTCAAACCAACAATGCCTTCTATTCTTTATTGAGGCAGGTTGTTGCTGTATTCTGATGGCAGAGGTGGTGTGCTTTGTGTTTTAGTCTGGTGTGTAGAGACTAATCGTTATGTCTCAAGCTAGACTGATTTTTTTTGTCATGATGCATTCTGATGCACGCGGGTGGGTAGACATGCATGCGGCAGATGTGCACTGAAGTGACGCGTCAATACGTACCCTGAGGCTCAGATGGAGCTTTGTCATTGATATAGCTATGTAATCAGATCATCTGTGTAATAGACAGGCTACCCTCATAAAGTCTTCTCCGCCCAACAGACAGGCTACCCTCTGAATCTTCTAAGTGGAATATCATGGCTACCTGCATATATCTTCTATGCAGAATTCATTGGTTTTCCTCATAAATCTTCTGAGCGCCATAGACAAACTCTTCTATGTGTAATACCAAGGCTAAGTGCAATAAACAAGCTATTCTAACTAAGCTACTAAGCACAAAAGACAGGCTATCCTAGTTCATCTTCAAGTACCATAGCCAGGCTAGCCTAATACATCTTTTAAGTGTGATAGACAAGCCACCCTCATAAATCTTCGAGGTGCAATAGACATAGACAGGCAAACCTACTACTTCTTCTGAGTGCATTAGACAGGCAAATATCATGGATCTAATTGAAATACCAAGGCTACCCACATATATCTTCTATGTGCAATACATTGGCTAACACATACATCTTCTAAGTGCAATAGACATGTTACCATCATATATCTTCTAAGCATAATAGAAAGGCTACCCCTATAAATATTCTAGCATAATATACTGGCTATCCTTATAAGTGCAACACATTGCCCACCCCAAAGTCAATCTAAGTGGAACACATGGCCTACCCCCAAAATCCACCTTAGTGCAATACATTGCCCACCCCCAGAATCCATCCAAGTGCAACACATTGCACACCATGTACGCGATATTCAATCAACACTACAGCTAAGTCAATGCCTAGTCTGGGATGCTGAGGAAAACCCTTATTGATGTATTTTTATGTCCAGTTCAGTACTCTGGATGACAACCCTTGTATCACACCCCCCTCTTAGAATCCCCCTGACCCCACTGAGCCAAGAAGTAGGTTTGTTTTGCAAATGTAAAAGGTTTATTTGGACAATTCAACAATATATATCTATCACACTTTATAAATAAATTGATAACTGATATCACACTTCAGAATACGACCGTGATCAACAATGGATAATGTTACAGGGATACACTGATTTGGTTACTTAGGAGTAGTGTAGAGGATGAGGTAGCTGAAAATGCTTGATGGTTTCAAGGAAATGCAAGGTGGAATAAAATGCAGTACAGAAATAACTTGTTATGATTTTAGCAAAAGGTAATATGATCACTTTTTCTTTTGACAATTCACCCCCCCCCCCCCTATTCAATACAAGAAATGGAAGGAGAGCACACAGTCTTCAAGAATCCCAACAAATCACACTTTATAATGCAATACACAGTTCCAGTTCCCCCAGCAAGCTTAGAGAAAACAGGGATGAGTTTTAAACACAGGCGAATTACTTTAATGTGGTTTGCAAGGAAGTGAAAAGGTGCTAAAATTGCTTTTAATTCCCTCTAGAGGTTCAGGGTGAGTGAGAGATGCTTGTTGGTATTAGTTCAGGCTCACTTTAGCAATGCCCTATGAGTTATTACCAGGTTGCAAACGGATACTGGAGCTGCTATTTTGACAAGTGGAGAAATTGAGCCAAATCGCAAATTGCGGTAAATTTTGTGAGTGCGTGAATCGCGATTGCGGTAAAAGTATAAGCAGTAGGAAGTCGGTTCGTTTGTTGGAAAGCCTAGAATCACAGCTTTAAAATGAAAGTTAAACTACGTTCCCGAGATACGGACGATTTAATAAAGGTAGATTTTCAGATTTAAAGTAAAACTCAAAAGGACAGGTGACAGCTTGCAGCTGCAGAATTGACAGGTGACAGTTGTGCAGCTTTAAAAATGACAGATGACACGATTTCTAGGAGGCTGTTCTAATTAGGTTAAAATAGTTTGGATTCGATTATTTTAACTAAGAGATTGGGTTCTGCACAGTTCTGGCGGTACTCACAATATATTTTGGGCAGGAATGGGCCTCGCCACGGATCTGGTCAGGTTTTGGACTGGGCTCCGGTTCTGGTCTCGGCACTTCACAGCGATCTGGGTCAGCTCTCTGGATACAGCGGCCTGTGGTTCTCTGGATCTCTGGTCTGCTTCCGGTCTGGATCAAGTGGATTCTGGATGTAACACTGCTTTCTGGGTACTGGCAAACGTTCTTGGCACAGAATTCAGACAGCTCGCCCGGCTGTGGAATAGTTTGCAGATGATTTTAAGGATGCTGAGTCCAGCTGAGAAGAGTTCTCAGTTTGTGGGTTTAGGCCCTTGCTTTAAGTTCTGAAGTAAAGTTCTGGTCTTTGGAGATTGATGGATGTGAAGTCTGGAGTCTCCCGGCAGAGCGTCCCACAGAAAATGGAATTGAATCTCTCTACCTGTCCCAGAAGTCTCTTTTTATGTGTTTTTGGAAGTGGGTGTGTGCGTGGCATAACTGAGCCTGCCCCTCTCTACTTGTCATTGGCCCAATTCTCCCCTCTCCCATGATTGGGGGAATTGGGTTGTGAGTCAGAGTGATGAGGTCTGTTTATGGGTCAGAGGATCCTCCCCTGGTCAATTTGCCCACAAATCTATATTTGATTCAAATACATATTTCCCAGGTGCACAAGTGGTTGACATTACATGTACATATTACACCTTGCTTAAGGTAGTCTCTGTTCCGCCTCTCGCGTTTCTAGGAGCTTGCATTAAAAAATGGCAACTTATTTTCGATTTCAGTGGGTTGTGCAATATGGGATTTTCATAAAAAATTATACAAAGGTACATTTCCCTTCCACATATATCCCAGTAACTTTCCATGTCTCTAGCTGAAATACATTGTCTACAATATTCATAATTAGTGGGGTTTTGCCCCAGAACATGGTACAAATTGGAGTTTGGACTCAAATCGTGAGGGCATTTTTCAAACTAAGACTCTCAAAGTTGTACATTCCTGTCATTTGGTTACAATAAGTTATCACTGTTTCTATAAAATATATATTTGTTGCAATTCAACTCCCTAAAGTGTTTGGGTCCGCCTCCAGAAGTCTGGGTGGGTCAGTGATCACATGTCTCTCCTTGCTGGCAGAGGGCTGTTGACAGGAAACACTCAAAATTAACATACCCCATTCAACAGAAATAGCCTTTTGTGTGGGCTCCAGCAGGCTGCCTGGAAGTCTCTCCTCAATCAATCAACAGGGTCATGTGATATCCTGCCTCCTTGTGTGGGAATCTCTGAGGTGTTAAGGTTTCCCAGCCTCTTGGCCTCTGGGAACAGCACGTGGCTAAGATTTTCAATTAACCAACAAGCTTTGAAGTCCCTGCTCCCCTTGCAACTCCTAAATACAGTTTCCCTGTCAGGGTTTAGACCGTTAGCGCCACCTTGGGGAATTTGTCGGTACTGCATCCATTTTTGAGTTGTCTTGAATTTGACAGGAGATTTTTACTATTGTTCTGATAGGCATCCTGACATTAGAGTGGTTATGTGGAACCCCCCCACGAGAAGGTTCAATCTTTAGAGTGGTCTTGTGCCAACTGCGCAGTTCTCTTGGATTCTGGCGTGAATGTGGGCGGCGATAGCTCATCCCCACATCCACCCAGTCTATTGATTTAGTTTGTTCTGGGATTGAATAATGGGCGGCGACAGCTCATCCCCACATCTACCCAGTCTATTGATTCAACATGGGTCAAAACCCTTGACAACCACCAGGTTCAACCGACAAGTTCCATCCAAGTGCAATATATTGCCCAATCAGAACATCCATCCACAGGCAACACATTGCCCACCCCAAAATCCAAGTGCAAAACATTGCCCACCACCCAAAAATGAATCCGGGTACATTCACTGTCTACCCTTAAAGATCCTCCCGGTGAATGACACTGGCCACCCCCAATACTCCCAGAAGCTCAATACCTTGGCCACTTTCGCTGTTGTCCTAGTGTCACATTATAGTTAAAAATCAGTGTAGTTCCAAGTGCCATACACAACCTAATATCGGGATCATTTTGATTTCAACACATTGGTTAACAAGAGAGCGTGCGGTGTAGGTCAACATTATGTTAGGCACAGTTAATAGTAATGAGGAGAGGCAGGGTTTTACCAGAGCACAGTAGTGGTTGTGATCCCTGCCCGTATCACCGTACCTGGGATGTAGCTGTGGGGTGTCCTGCCTGGCATCCATGGGTGGGCAGGGGCAGTGAAGGGAGGCAGGAAGGTTGAATGCAATAACATAAAAGAGTTGCAGAGGGAGCAGGGCACGGAAAAGGCCAAAAATGATATGAAAAACACACATGAATGGAAGGCAGGGGCCAGGCACTCACTCTAGTGTTGCAGTGAACAGGCTCTGCTCCTGGAAAGGGATTGTAGTCCAGAAAGCAATGATGATCATCTCTGAGGCTGCAGTGTAGTCTGGTCAGGTGTTCACTGTAGCAGCCAATGAGCACTGGCCAGGACGGGCAGGGGTGGTGGAGAAAGTAGCACACAAGCACAGTCACACTATGTTAACTAGATGTATTTCTAATCCTGAATAATATGTGTCAGTCTCTAAACAGAAGTCTCAATTCTATGGTAACAGTGCCACACTGCTGCCAATGTATACATTCTCCCTTCAGTTAAATTAACTCAAGATCAGCTTCAGTCAAGATAAAACATATTTGACACATTTAATGGCCAATTTATAGAAAATTTTCCAAGCTGAAAAGTGACTTTGTGCACCTTATTATTTATTTATTTATTGTGTGTTTCAGTACACATTTGAACTTTTCACACATTTTCATAATACAAATTCAACAATTCCATTAAAACGTACACACAGTATTTTCCCCAAAATCCCTCCATTACTGAAATTCTTCACATCAACAAGAAATCTTAAAATCCATGTCTACAGCCCTTAACAACAATTACAATCCAGGCATATCCTAAAATGACCTTTAAAACTCTGATAAAACTCCCTTTAAAAAGTCTAACATCCTTATGGACAAAGACATTTTGTTTGTGTTTAAAATTCTAATCCTCAAGACCTCCTTCATTGTTCTATTGGTCAATCAAGTGCTTTAGCCCTTTAGGACACACAAAGACGCCATTTCACATATATGTTTTAAGGCCTCTACCTCTTGAGCACAGTGCAGAAACAGTCTCTGTTCCCTGGGCACCTTTGTCCGCCTACCCAAAACTTCCATGGGTTGCAGTAGATTTAGCTTGAATCTCAGCAATAGGAGTCCTAAAAAGCCTTGACGGGTGCTTCCTCTAATATGGGGCAACAGTGTAGTAGTTCTTAATTGTCCACACAAAATGATGCCAAAACACTGATAATTCACCAAATCCTCTCTCAGCTGAATCCACACATGTCTAAAAAGTTTCTGTTTCACTCTGTGTGAGGTCTTAATAAGGTCCTGTGTTGAGGTCTCAATTTTTACCAACAAATGTATACAATCAGCCCCCCATTTGAACGAACCCTTACAGGAACCTTTGTGCCAAGCATAATTAACACTCATATAAACTGAGCCAGCTGGATGGGACAAAATGCTTGACAGAATTTTCAACATCCCCAGTCAATTAGTGTCTGAATAGGGAGCTGCCCTAATTCATGCAGTATCCCCGCCCGTTTGAAATGGTTGAATGCCTTGCTAATATCCAGAAAAGCCAGATATACTGGGTTGCCTTGAGCCTTTGCTTGACCCGAAAGCAATGCAAAAAAATAAAATCTCAAAAGAAGAAGATATACCCTTCGTAAAACCTGTCTGAAATGGGTCCAGGCAATCAGCATTACTTGCCCAAGTTTGCAATTCCTTTAAAATCATTTTGGCAACAGTTTTGTTAGATGCATCCAGCAATGATATAGGTTTATCAAACAATGGGAATTACCTATCTTCGCCTTTGAAGATCAGGACAATGAGTGCCACAGAGCAAGTTTCAGGGAACTCCCTTTTAAGCAGAATACTCTCAAACAAACTGGACAGTAATTGACACCATAGAAGCACATTAGAATTAAGGGTCAAATTAGAAAGATCATCAGGCTCGGGAGCGTTTGATTTCTTGCTCAGTTTTATCAAGCAAGCAATGTCGTCGAGATACCCACTCACTGCCCCCTTCCAACATGAATACGGCAACACAGTGTCTTGTTTTAACCCGGGTTTTACATAGATATAAGTAAAATGCTTTACCCAAAATGCCCCTGATATCGCCTAGGTTTGCAAAAACCGATCCCTACCATGTGGCTTTATTACTTGCCAAAACCTACCAGTATTATGGCCCAACATAAAGGAAAATATTTATTTGGCATTGTTGATACGTATTAAAAATGTGTGGCCCTTTGACCAATTCCTGTATCTTGGTTTGACCATATGAATGTCATCAAAGCAAAATCAGAGATTTTCCTTCTGCATCCCCCTTATCTCCAGCCGCATTTGTTTTTTCTGTTTCTGAACCTAGGCGTCAAAACCGTGGGTACCCCCCACCGTCACTGCCCTCTTGGCCAAGGATCTTTCCGTTGTGAGACCACCTAATACCAATGAGATACAAGAGGAGAACCCTTATGGGGAGCAAAGAAGACCTATCCTCATAGCGAATAAACCCCCAATATTATTATCAAAAGCCCTTGAAATCTTTGGGTCCATTTGACTATGTGGTTTCTTGGGTTATCTCCACCATAACGGTTATATTCTTCACTTGGTTTTTCAATGGCAAAGCAATTTCACAAGACATCAGGGAGTGATCACTTAATTCCAATTTTTCCACTGAAAGGCAGCCGCCCATCTAAAGAGGTCGGTCGACACAAAAATATAATCTAAGATAGATTTTATGCCACCAATCTTAACCATATGCATAACCTGTTGTGCCACCCTTTAAGATGGGGTTGAAGCTCATTTTTTTGCCACCAATTTTGACCATACGCATTACCTGCTGCTGCCACCCTTTAAATTGGGTTTGGCTTTCATGTTTTGCTACCGATTCTGACCGAATGTACTTATGTAACCAAGCAAGTATTCTTAACAGCACCACGATGCCCGAGGGGAGTTGTGCGCTTTACAAATATAAATAAATAAATAAATAACATACATACATACATACATACATACACACATACATACACTTCCAAAGACCATTTGTTAGGGAGAATTCTCCGAAATGTGCTAATTCACTTCTACCTTAGAGACCCCCAGCTCTTTTGCTGGACTTTAGGACTTTTGATCTCTCATGTAATTTTAATGTGATTTATTCTCTGTGTTTCTTTTGACTTTGGAGTCTGACAAACTGCATAGGCATCATCTTTACATGGTTTCACACAAAACCTTCAGTGCAGCAGCCGTTGGAAGTCTCTGAGATTTCCACAAGGTTTAAATACCTTCTCTTGGTGAAACTACTGTTTCCAAGAGCAGTTTAGTGAAATTGACTTTACTTACATTTTGTAGCTTTCTAGACCCAGCACACACTATCCAGACCTTCCAGGATTTTGCGGCATGAAATGGCAAATTTTGCGGCATGAAATGGCAAATTTTGCGGCACAAACCTTTATTAATTGCGGCATTTTTGCAGGACATTTTGTGTTTACTGGAGGGTGTAAGATTGCCACATTGCAGGAAATAGGCAGAGTGCAAGGCTAGAAGAGAACCAGGGTATCATTATTATGTATCTTTTGTATTAATTTAATAGGAAGAGTCCCAGATGTCTCTGGCATGGCAGAACAGTGTTTGATTTGGCTACATTTCTGGTTTAATGTTCATGCCTATTTAATAGTATTAACTCAATTAATCATTATCAATTGTAATGCTGAAAATATTCCCCTTCTATGTTCTCCTATCCCCCAAACACCCACACACCTCTCTCACCAACACACATCTCACCAACTCTCTATTACAACTTACAATACTTAACCTCTCACTCTGTCATACAAATACTCACGTGCTAGGTCACACTGTCAAGTCACAACTTGCACTGCCCAGCCCCTGCCACACTCCAAATCATACTCCCAACTCACACCTTACACTCTACAATTCCTCCCGCAATATACAGTCCTTCATTCTTTTGTGCTGCTTCTGCATCTTGCACCTTTTTCCCATGCTATCGCACTCTTCCCTCATACTTTTTCCAAATCTGCAGCTCACTGCCTCTTTCTGGCCAACCGCTTCCTCTCTGCTTTCTGGCTCACTGACCACACGCTCCCTCTACTTTCTGTACCTCTGCTCACTCTCAGATTTCTTGCCCACCGCATCACTGCTTCCTCTGCTCTCTTGTGCAGCGCTTCCTCCTCTAACCCACTGCTCTCCCTCTGCTTTCTTGCCCATCACTTAACATCTCACCCCTCACTCTCCCTCTCTCTCATAGTGTAACCATTTTTTTTATTTTCTTTAAATGTAGATTTTGACCCAGTTCCATAAAATAATGGGGCATTTAAAAAAAGATCGGAGGATATGCTATTTTTAGACAACCCATTTTTGGAAATGAGCAGGTCACCTTATTCTCAAAGGTGACTGGCGCATTTCCACAGGCTTGAGCTGGTGCGCTAATTGTGCACTGGCCAGCTGCCTTGAATGGTGTTCTGGGTTCTTTGACCGAAGTGTAATTATTTGCAGCGGAATTGACCGTAGTCAATTTCGCTGCAAATTGATTTGCACTTTAGCCAAACAACCCAAAATGTACCTTCACCACCACACCACCCCCCCCCCTACTTAACTGCTTGGTCGCTGCCGCTTCCCCTGCAACCCTGCAGTGCCAGATCCGTCCCTCGAAAGCGGGTCGGATCCGACTCTGCAGGGTCCCTTTCTCGTGATTTTCTTTTTTTTCTGTCCCCACCTCCAATTTTGAGGAAAAAGGGGAAAACACTTCTCTTCTGCAACCACCCTAGACCAAAAATACTGAACATGGGGAGCAGGTGACACCCCCGCAACACATGTTCAGTATTTATCAAAATCGATTGAATAGTACTGGATGACATAGGTCAAATTGTAACATTCGACAGGTTTTTGTCATCAAAATGGCCAGTACTTTGAATATAATCGCCCTCCGGACAGTGTTCTGCAAGCTCCCAGCGCCTTTCACACAGGAAGGCCCTCCAGGTGCCGGCCGCTGTAAAATGCGACCCAAAAAAATGCATTTTTATCCTGTTTGAGGAACAGAAATGCAAGCAACAGCAGCAGTCCATACCTTAAAAGAAATGCATGACAGGGTCAGGAAAGACCCTGGGCTTCATTACGACCCTGGCGCTAAGGGATTACCGGTACCGGTAAGGGTACCGGTAATCCCTTAGCACCTGATTACGAGGTCCCTTTGCGGGTTCCCACCTTAATGGCTGGTTTTACCAGCCGTTAAGAAATGGACCCGCAAAGGGACCTTGGTGCTAATTACGGTACCGCAATTTGTGGTACCGTAATTACCGCCTTCCCCATTCCCATTATGCCCTATGGGGCAAAAATGGGAATGGGGAAGGGCCATGGTGAAATGGGGAAGTACCACCCCGCCAACGTTGGAATGGGGTGGTACTTCCCCATTTCACCATGGCGGACTCGTTACAATACCGGCAGCAACCATGGTGTTAATAGCGCCACGGTTTAGCGCCGGTGTTGTAATGAGGGCCCCTGTCATGCAGTGGCAGCCCCACATCCCGTGCGCATAGGGTTGCCTACATTCTGCACATTTAAAAGTGCATCTTGCTTGGAAATGAGGGATGCACTTTTAAATTGACAGAAACACCACTTTATGGAGGTGAAAAAGGCCATCTGAATCGGCGCGCATATGAAATGTGCCCATTCATGTGTTCCTTGTGGATTGGGCTGCACATTTTTGGGGCGCAAGTGATGAGATGATGAGATGTGTTTCACATTTCATTTCTTGTGTAAAAAAAAGTTGAGAACCTGGCACCCTGAGTATTATTTTTTTTAAAACAGTAATTTTTGCAGATTACTTAAAAGAAAATGTAAAAAAATATATATTTTTTAAATTTTTTTTAAAGATGCTGTTTTTGCACAAAACGGCCGTTTTTGCGGCATTTTGCGCAAAACGGCCGTTTTCACAGCATTTTGCGGGATCGCAAAATCGCTATAAACTGGAGGGTCTGACTATCTTACAATAGGGTGCTGGAGGGGTTACTTAGTATCCCCTTTGTCTAGTTTCTCATGTAACATTTGTATGTTATCCTTTCTACAATAAATGGCTGGTGGCAGTGGTTTACGTTCACAGCCACGGTAAGGCACCCATAGGTGGCGATTTTGTCAAAATTGCCCCGGTCTACTTTTTTCACCATTTTCTGTTGGAAAGGTCCTTCTTGAGATTTACTCTGCACGTCAAAACAGATTTGGTCTCTTCGTTAATTCTGTCTTTGGCGAGATTCGCGACTGAAGCCCGCCTCTGGCTCCAATATTTCTGGCAGGGGCAGGAAGTGAGGGAGGTGCCCGAAAAAAACCCTGTGCTTGAGCCCCTTGGTTAAAGGACTGCACCCAAAGGTGATTGGCAAGCTGGTGTCCGGCAAGGACAGCCACCCTGCTGTGTGATTGACAGCTAGGATGAAATGAATGGGAGAAACCTGTATAAAAGGCAAGGCTTTTTCGCTTCGAAGGCAGAGTCGACCACAGGACAAAGGAATCTGAAGAAGAACTTGGAAGAGATGATTTGTCCGGTTCAGCCCTGCTGCTGTGCTGAAGCTCCGAATTCGCCTCGACTAGAGAAGCCCTGCAATAAAGACTTCTCCCTTTGAGTTGTTGGGACCAATCAACTCCAAAGTAAGCCTGTCTAGATATCCTCTAAAAGCTGGTTGCATTTCCACTGCTGCTGCTGCTGAATCCCAAGAGCCAGCGAGAGGAACACCAGATCATGTGCGTTTTTTTTTTTTTTAAACAAGACCCATGTGCTAGGAAGATCCTTTGGACTTCCCTGATGCAGGACTGACCAAGCCTGAGCCACTTCAACAGAGTGCTGGATCCCATAAGCAAGGAAGGTCCGAAGTGGTGCAGAGAACCACAGTGTTGCTATTTGCTTTCAGACACAAGGAGCTGAAACACTGAAGGACCTCTGAATTCAAGTTTTCCCATTGCTGCCGCTGATCTTCCCATTGTAGAGCAGGAGTCCCCAGACTTCCTCCCTCTTGTCCCTATGAATGAGGCTCAGGAACATCAGGGTCTGCAGAGCTGTACAGGAACAGAAGCCAGCTGGAAACATTTCTTCTAACCAGAGGTACTGTAAAGTCTGAGAGAATATCCGTCTCGTTGTGTATCCCTACATGCTCTCAGTTGAGACCTGTCTTGGTTACCTTGCAGAGTTGCTAAAGTTTAGTCCTTCACAAGTCTCCCAGCTTGTGGCCCTTCAAGTGTTCAATTTTCTACAAACATTTCTAAAACCATTGTGCAAGACTTTTTACCTACCTGCAAAGAAGATCGTCAGCTCCCCTTGACATTGTTCAATTAACATTGGCTGTCCTGGCTCCCTGAGTGACACTTCTTAGCTTTGCCTCTGCGTTTTATCTTTTCCCCAGGAAAGGGTTAAACCTATATGACATTGGAAGGTTTCTAAAAGTACTTACCTATGTGTGAACTATTTGTTAACCTTTGTTTTATTCCTCTGTTATATCTGTTACACCAAACTCAGTATTGCTCTAAATGTACCAGTGATAAATTAATCCACACTGTCCTAACTATTTAAGTCACTGAGGATGTAGGAAGTGACTGTATGTCATCCCCAATCGGTATCAGCTGATTTAGAAAAGCATACTGTGTCTAGAAGTGTATTATAAGCGTTACATATATATTGCTCCCTTCTGAAGAAGGCTTATACAACTGACTGTGAAATAAATTAATAATTGTTTTATCATGAAACCTTGAGTGTAAGTGTTTATTTGAATAGCTGCACTGTGAAACTCTGTGTCACAACAATACTGCTCACATTGACCCCTCTTGAGATAGGCCTGGCTGCTCAGCCACACTACCAAACTGTGTAGTTCAGACTTATACCAAAGGTTGGGTCCCTATTGCCAGGAGGTCGGGTTATTGTAGTGCACCCAAAGGGCACTGCATACATCTTGCCTAACATAATTATGCCAGGTAAAACTCGGTGGTATGTCCCTTGGGAAATGACCATTAAGCAGTGAGAGGTACCATTCCTCTAACCCTTGACACACCCTCTTACCCCCCAACCCGTGCTTCCCTAAAGGTGTTTAACCTATTTGGTACCAGGTATCAAGGGTCATCCAGGCATTCTGTATTAAAGTCACCCAAAACAATTAATGAGGCTCCTTCTTCAGGTAATTCCCCTAGGTAAAAAAAAAATGCTGCGTTGGTTTCCCTAGACCAGTTTCAGCAACATGACAAGTAAACAGCTTAATGTCTTCGGTTTTACACAGTGTGAAACGCAAATCACCTCAAAAAACATACTGCATAAAAAGAACTGAAGCATCAAAGTACATCAATGATTAGAATGCAAGCATTGCCCTCCTATGGAATGAAAATATAGATGTGCAGTACATTGCATATAATTCCCCTGCAGTTGCACAATATGTCCCAACCTACTTAACAAAAGCAGGGAAAACAGAGCTGAAAGATCTCTG